>NW_027362768.1:299293569-299996069 GCF_046119375.1 Phyllobates terribilis
TACAACTACACTACACCAGACCTCACACTTTACCTGCAAGTACTGCAACAGACCACACACTGTACCTACAAATGCTACAATAGCCCTCAAACTTTACCTACAGGTACTATAACACCTTCACACTTTACCTACAGGCCGTAGTGTAGCTACCGGGGGGCAGAGGATGCGGTCAACCTAGGCCCCATGCTCTGAGGGTATGTGCACACGATCTGGAGCTGCTGCGGGTTTGACACTGCGTGCTTATGCAACGTCAAAGCAGCAGCAACCTGATGTTACAGCATAGTGGATGGGATTTGTAGAAATCCCATGTCCACTATGCAGGCATCTGCACCTGCGGATTACCTGTGGACACGGACATGCGGTGTGTCTTTCCAGACCGCAGCATGTCAATTTCCCTTGCGGGGTCACTGCCTGTCTGGATCGTGTGCACATACCCTGAGGGGCTCATCCGGAGCTACGCTACGTTTAACTATATCAGCGTGCGCCGATACAGTTAAACTCTGCGGCAGAGCAGGGAGACACGATCTCCCTGCACTGTCGTCAAGGGGCCCGTGATCTGGCCCCCCCCCCCCCCTCCCGCAAGTTCAATTGTATAGGCATCTGCCGATACAGTTGAAAGCGATGGAGGAGGGAGCTTCAGCTGACGTTTCCTCCCCCATCATTCTTCCTCGGCGTATGATGTCTCAGCATGATGACGTCACTAAGTGACGTCCTCTGCGCTGATATGTGCGACGCTTGGAACACAAGTTGCGGATACCGGATCAGCGGGGAACGAAGAGGAGAGGTGAGTATTGTATTTTATTATTTTTTTAGCTATTAAATTGTATTGAGGGTTATGGTGGTGAATTACACTGTATTGGCTATGGGAGTGCATTATACTGAATGGGCTATGGGAGTGCATTGTACTGAATGGGGGTGCATTATACTATATGGGGGTGCATTATACTATATGGGAGTGCATTATACTATATGGCGGTGCATTATACTGAATGGGGGTGCATTATACTGAATGGGGGTACATTATACTATATGGGGGTGCATTATACTATATGGGGTGCATTATACTGAATGGGCTATATGGGTGCATTATACTGTATGGGCTATGGGGTGCAGTATACTGTATGGGCTATGGGAGTGCATTATACTGAATGGGCTATGGGGGTGCATTATACTGAATGGGCTATGGGGTGCATTATATTATATGGGGTGCATTGTACTGTATGGGCTATGGGGGTGCATTATACTGTATGGGCTATGGGGATGCATTATACTGTATGGGCTATGGGGTGCATTATACTGAATGGGCTATGGGGTGCATTATACTGTATGGGCTATGGGGTGCATTATACTATATGGCAGTGCATTATACTGTATGGACTATGGAATTCATTATACTCAGGGCTTGCTCTAGGTTTTCATCGGCCCCGGGCGAAAGAGTTTCAGTGGGCCCCTTTAACACATACCACCATTCATGATGCACAGATACTGCGGAGAAATATAGGTATACAACACAGGGCCCAGGCTGTCTCCTCATCCTTCACATATGCAGACATGCATGCACACGCACAGTAGGCAGACATGAACACACACACACAGTTCGCAGACACACATGCACACACATACACACATGCACATGGTGCACAGATATGCACACATACAATACGCAGACACGCACATACACAAACATATACACAGATATGAACACATACAGTGATACGTACATATTTGAACACAAATTCTTAAAAACACATTAATATATACACAGTCATACACACTGACATACACATGCGCGCACATACACACGCGCACACACACACATACACGCGCACACACATACGCACACAAATGTGCACACACACACATACACACACACATACACGCACACACACATACACGCAAACACACACACATATGCACACACACACGCATACATACATACACACGCATACATACATACATACTCACACTAGAAATATATTTAATATAGGAATTGGGGAAGCTGGGAACAAGCCTCACTTACCTGCCCCCGGCCCGTGTCCCGTGTCCTGTCCAGCTCCTCAGGTATGTGGCTGTCCAGGGCCTGTATCCCGTCCAGCAGACATGGCCTTGGACTATCAGCGTGGCCCACTCACCGTCGGGGCCCGGGCTGCTCCCCCAGCATCTGTACGGGACCTCTCTCTGGTGCTGCTTGATTGCCGGCACTTTTCCAGACATGGCTGCACGCAGTGCGCTGTGCGGCTGTGTTTGGTAGTAATGACATGGCAGGGGCGACACACAAGCACAATTAAAGGTGCAGTGTCGCCCCTGCCATGTCATTACTACCAGACACAGCTGCACAGCACACTGCGTGCAGCCATGTCTGGAGAAGTGCCGGCAATCAAGCAGCGCCGGAGAGAGGTCCTGCACAGATGCTGGGGGAGTGGCCCAGACCCCGACAGCGAGTGGGCCCCCCTGATGGTGCAGGGCTCCGGCACTTGCCTGGGTGCACTGGGTGCTGGCGCCGGCCCTGATTATATTGAATGAGCTATGGGGGTGCATTATACTGTATGGACTATGGAGTGCATTATACTGTATGGGCTATGGGTGTGCATTATATGGCATGGACTATAGGGGTGCATTATACTGCATGGGTTATGGGGTGCATTATACTGAATGGGCTATGGGGGTGCATTATACTGTATGGGATATAGGGTGCATTATGCTGTATGGGCTATGGGGGTGCATTATACTATATGGGGTGCATTATACTGTATGGGCTATGGGGTGCATTATACTATATGGGGTGCATTATACTGTATGGGCTATGGGGGTGCATTATACTATATGGGGGTGCATTATTCTGTATAGGCTATGGGGGTGCATTATACTGTTGGGCTATGGGGGTGCATTATACTGTTGGGCTATGGGGGTGCATTATAGTGTATGGGCTATGGGGGTGCATTATATTGTATGGGCTATGGGGTGCATTATACTTTATGGACTAGCTGATGCATTATACTATACGGGCTACGGGGGTGCATTATACTGTATGGGCTATGGAGTGCATTATGCTGTATGGACTATGGAGTGCATTATACTGTATGGACTATAGAGTGCATTATGCTGTATGGGCTATGGGGGTGCATTATATGGCGTGAGCTATGGGGGTGCATTATACTGCATGGGTTATGGGGTGCATTATACTGAATGGGCTATGGGGGTGCATTATACTGTATGGGCTATAGGGTGCATTATACTGTATAGGCTATGGGGGTGCATTATACTGAATGGGCTGGACTATGGGGTGCATTATACTATATGGGGATGCATTATACTGTATGGGCTATGGGGTGCATTATACTATATGGGGTGCATTATACTGTATGGGCTATGGGGGTGCATTATACTATATGGGGGTGCATTATACTGCATGGGCTATGGGGGTGCATTATACTGTTGGGCTATGGGGGTGCATTATACTATTGGGCTATGGGGGTGCATTATACTGTATGGGCTATGGGAGTACATTATACTGTATGGGCTATGGGGTGCATTATACTGTATGGGCTGTTGGGGTGCATTATACTTTATGGACTAGCTGATGCATTATACTATATGGGCTATGGGGTGCATTATACTGTATGGGCTATGGGGTGCATTATACTGTATGAGCTATTAGGGTGCATAATACTGTATGGGCTATGAGGGTGCATTATACTGTATGGTAGTAATGACATGGCAGGGGCGACACACAAGCACAATTAAAGGTGCAGTGTCGCCCCTGGGCTATGGGTTGTATTATACTGTATGAAGGACTATGTGGGGGCTCTTAAACTATATGCAAACAATTATACAGTGTGAAGGTTTGTGTGGGGGCCATTATACAGTGTAGAGAGGTGTGGGGACATTATACTGTATGTAGGCCCATTATACTGCATGGAGGGCTGTGTGGGGTCACAGTTGGGGGAATCATACTGTGTTGGGGTTACTATACACACAGGAGGTGCAGTAATAGAGACATATATGACAGCAGTGGATTAGCATTGGGGTATCAGCAGGATAAGGAGGTTGTACAGGTTAGGAATAACGGTAAAAAATAAAATAAATTCAGCTCACCTGGTTCTCACATGCTCCTGGTGCAGGGAAGCCTGGTAACGTGTGGTCTCACGTAGTAGAAACAGTATAAATGTAAGAAGAAACTGGCTTCCAGGAAACAATTTCCCAAAAAAAATATATATTTTTTTCTATTTTTCTATTTTTCTTTGTCAAAGAGCAGAGTATCATGCTCGAAACGCGTAGCTGGATTCTATGATGTGAGTTATCCATTGAATATTTATCTCATTACCTGAACTGATCTGAACTATTTTTCTATCAATAGAAAAAAAAAAAAGTGGGGGGCAAATTTTTACCTGGAAGCCAGTTTCTTCTTACATTTATAGGAATAACGGTGCCTGAAATGTGGGAAGTCAAATGAGTCTTTGTTGTAATCTCTGCAGCCGAGTCCTAGCTGGAAGAAGTTGCCGTGTCGGTCTGAGCCAGATGGAAAAGACGGGAAAAGTGAATGACTCCACCAAAAAGAATGTCAGCTGTAAGTTACTATCTATAACTGTACTGTGATCTTGACGCACCCCCTGGGCCATGTTCAGGGGATACCCGGAGCCGGATCTGGATAGGGGTAGTAGTCCTTGTGGCGGTGACCCGGTCCGTGCCCAGGGTGTCAAACTAAGTGGCAGTCTATGGCAGTAGATGTTAACTTGGATGTCGACTACGCCACCCGTTGAGTACGGCTTTGCAGCCGCCGCTGCAGAACAGTCCGCTGAGGCCGGTGGTATGGGTGCAGCGATGATGGTATAACCCCCAACGGGAGGGGTATGGCCTCAGGGCAGCAGGTGAAGATGATGGGGGTTGTGACGGTCAATAAGAAGAGTCAGAGTCAGGAGATGCAGTTTCAGGGGTTTTACTCACAAGTGTTCTCTCAGTCACTCTGGCCTTGAGTGACCACCCGAGCCGTGCTGCGTCCACCAGGTCCTGGACTCGGCTAACCCCCAGGCAGTTCTGAAGCGTGGTCCTGAGCTCCCTTCTCTCTCTCTGTCTCTGGCCGTTCCCACCAGGGATCCACCTTTGGCCGGCTCCCTCGGGTCTCTTAGTGGTCAAACCTCCTCTGGGTTCCCTGACCCTATGCTTGGTGTGCCTTTCTGGTGGATTTGGTGAGGGTCGTGGCAAATCTTGACCACGACCTCCGGTTCCTGGCTGAGGATAAGTGGCCTCCACCAGTTCGGGTTCCGGTCCCCGTGTCCGCCAACCCTTCACCCTTTCTGGTCTGTTTCTGGGTTCTTGGGGTTCCCTCTGTCTTTCTCTCTGGGTCCTTCTTTCTCCTCTCTCCTCTGCAGGCTTAGCTCTGGAGCTGGGCCCAGCCGGAGCCACAGCTCCCTGTCAGCCCTCCTGGCTGAACTCCTCTGCTCTGCTCCTCAGGCTAAAAAGACCCTGTCCTAAGATGGTGCCCACCATATATACTCCCTCTATGTGTGAGCCCAGGTGACTAGCACCCAATGAGCTCCTAGCTTTACCCAGACTACTCCCCCTATCTGCCCCTACACTACTGGGATGTTCCACCCCCCTCCCACTCCAGCCAGGGACAGACGCTGTCGTACCTGCACATATACTGGTGGGAGTACCGTAGTTCTGTCCCCCGGAAATGGGATGTATGTAGTGCATGCAGCCTACTGAGCTCAGTCCCACACTCCATCCTTACCCGGGAGTGGAATACCACACCTCTGGAGTGAGGTGCAATACCCCTGTAGCAGCCGAATCCTCAGGGTGCTACAATCTCTTACAGTGGGGAAAAAAAGTATTTAGTCAGCCACCAATTGTGCAAGTTCTCCCACTTGAAAAGATGAGAGAGGCCTGTAATTGACATCATAGGTAGACCTCAAGTATGAGAGACAAAATGAGAAAACAAATCCTGAAAATCACATTGTCTGATTTGGAAAGAAATTTTTTTTCTAATTTTGGTGGAAAATAAGTATTTGGTCAATTACAAACAAGCAAGATTTCTGCCTCTCATAGACCTGTAACTTCTTCTTTAAGAGGCTCTTCTGTCCTCCACTCATTACCTGTAGTACTGGCACCTGTATAACCTTTGTATAGAGATTTCTTTTAGTAACAGCGCGGTCATCAGCTGAGTGTCTCCTACATCCACTATTAGGGTGAGCCACCATAGCTGTAATCAGGGTTACCTGGTTAGGGGCCCACTCAGGAGTTTCGCCCTCCCTGAACCAAACCCCTAGCTACGACTCTGCCTACAGGTAATGCACCAGACCTCACACTTTAAGTACTATAAGTACTACACCCTACTTCACACTTTAGCTGCAACTCCAAAATTGCATGTTTTCACAAGCACTCTGACATTTTACTCATTAAATAAATTGAGAATACTCCAGCATATACGGGATGTCACAGGCAATATATGGTACTGTGCAAAAAATTTTAGGCAGGTGTGGAAAACATGATGCAAAGTAAGAATGCTTTAAAAAAATAGAAGTGTTAATAGTTTATTTTTTATCAATTAACCAAATGCAAAGTGAGTGAACAAAAAAGCATAAAATCATTTCTTCTAGGTACACTTGCACACAGTTCTTGAAGGAACTCGGCAGGGAAGGTTGTACAAAACATCTTGGAGAATTAACCACAAATATTTCTCACTCTTCATGTAATCCCAGACATACTGGATGATGTTGAGATCGGGGTTCTGTGAGGACCATATCATCACTTCCAAAACTCCTTGTTCTTTTCAATGAGGATAGTTCTTAATTACATTAGCTGTATGTTTGGGATCGTTGTCCTGCTGCAGAATAAATATGAAGCCAATCAGACGCCTCCCTGATGGTTTAACATGATGTATAAGTATGTGCCTGTATTTTTCAGAATTGAGGACATCAATATTCTTAACTAAATTTCCAATTTCACTTGATGAAATGCAGCCCCAAACTTGCAGTGACCATCGACCCCAAGTTTTCTTGGCCGACTACTGTGTCTACGGTTCTCAATGTTGCCCATTATTTGGTGTCTTTAATGCTGAGACATACAAGCAGATACTTATCCATCATGTAATACCATTTAACCGAGAAAGACCGGGACCTTGTTCTGGTGATTTTTGGGGTCTCAGCAGTGGGACCCCCCGGCGAACTTAAAATTATAACCATCCTGTCCATAGGTGATAAATGTTAGTGAACAAACTCTTTTAAGCCTTTTGGGCAGCTCAGTGCCCAGTGTGAAAATACCCATTTTTTTAATACATGGAAACATGTAAAATGAAAAAAAAACAAACATAAATGTTTTTTTGTTTTTTTTAAAGGTCAAGAAAACAAACAGCTTAATTTAATCCATAAGTAAAGAATCTCTGCTATAACAGACATATTGACAATTGTTTTACTTTGTTGGACCTATGAGTGTACAATTATTAAATCAACATCATAACTAGATGAAACCGTAAAATACTCATCCAAATATAAAACATTTTTTTTTCATAAAATTATGTTAATACAGGGATGCTGCACCCCTCCCAGATAACCATGGTACAATTAAAGCCTTCCATTAATGTATGGTCTCTCGGCTCCCTTTTCTCAAGGTAAAACTAATTTAGCTGCAGCCGGTGTAAGGTGCATAAACCTAATTTGCAATTCTTAGAGACATTTCCACAATTAAGTTTCAGTTTTAATATTTAATTTCTCATCTGAGCTTCCCAATGGAAATGATCTTAACTGGATATGGCATTCAAGTTACTAAGTTACTGACTTTAATTTACCCGACTAGTGACACCTTCTGACTATGAAAACATCCCGAGTTTAACCTCATACATGCTGTACGCTTGTATGAAATTCATGAAGACATAATTTCCATTTGCCCTATTAGGGTAGTTTTACACATTGCAAAAAATGTTGGTGTTTTTTGTTTTTTTTTATGGCAAAAAAAATCACTTTTGCTAGATGTTTCGACTCAATTGGAAACTATGAAATACACTAAAATAGTATGTTTTTTGTATGCCATTTTTCACACTTTTGCTGCATTTTTCAGGATCCAAGCCTAGAGGTTTTTTTCTTTCACCAAACATGTATTTATGGTTTTCCCTTAGGCTTTACTATAAAATGAGAAAGACTTGAAAAATTTATAGTATCTTTACTAAGCCAGAAAAAATATGCTGCAAAAAGTCTCTGTGCATCAAAAACAAAAAACAAGCGATTTGGTACCCCACTCTAAGGTAAGGAGGGAGTACTACCCGGGACCCACCCACCTACATCCAACACTACACCATTCCAGACCAGCAAGAGGAGCAAGATGCACTGATCTACTGCTGAGCCCTGTCCCTGGTTGGAAGGGGGGGGGACCAAGAGAGGGGGAACCATGTAGTGGGTGTGGGTAGAGGAAGTGGACCAGGGGAGCACCGTCAGAAGGAGTATAAAAAGAAGGTAGAAGGTTCTAGAACAAGCCAGTCTCCTGCTCCAGTGCTTGGAGCAGGAGTGCAGTGTGAGTACAGAGGAGAAACAGTGGGGAGTAGGAGCTCAGAAGGAGCTCCGCTCAGGGGAATGAAGAGCAGGCCTAGTCCGAGAGGCCCAGGAGAGAGAGTGAGAGAGGACGGGAGCAGAGGGAAGGCTCCAGAGACAGAGGGGGATCCCATGGGCACGGTGAGTGCAGGAAGCCACCCCTGCGCCCAAATCTACACGGACATGGAGGGATCAGGCCACAGAGGGGACTGGCCCCTAAACTAGTGGAGAATAATCAGGCTCAGCTAGATAACCGGAGGCTGCTGTACTTGCAAGGTGCAGCGGACAACCACTACAATTACATCGCCAAAAAGGTGGCCGCATAGGGTCCAGGGGATTGCAAGTCGCCTGACAAGACCCGAGGCTACCAGCTTGGGACACTGATTGTGAGGCGCAGGGCAGGAGGGCGAGAGCCAGCGCAGGGAAGACGACCGAGAAAGGAACATAGAATAGGGTCCCGTCTAAGTGCTCCTGAGATACCTGAGAGTTTGCTGAACCCCTTCCCTGGTGGACACAGGACGACGTGGGAGGTTATACACTGGCCTTGGTAACCTGGAGTCTTGCACAACCGTGAGTAAAACCTGAAAACTGCACCCCATTGGGTCCTGGAATTATTGCTGCGCCATCACCAGCCCTGCACTACACAGCACCAGCAACATCTACCTCATAAATCCACTATATCCTGCCCTGGAGCTAAGCTCTGCCTGTGGAGAGCTGAACCAACTCTGCTGCGTCACCATCAGCTCCAGTAGATCTGTACCGCAGCGATGGCCCCATATAGCCGCATACCACAGGTGGCGCCCAAACATTATCTCTAAAAACTTTATTCCCCTTTTACTACTTTTTCCCTTTAATTGACCGCCCTGAGTCACGGACCGGGTCACTGCCACCGTGACATCGCCCAGCATCGACCGGCCCAGCTACCGAGTACCCCACGGCCCAGCGGGCGCTTCAGTTCCTCACCTGGTTTTGGCTCCCACTCCTGGGAAAAAAATACTGACTGAATACTGACCAAATACTGATAGTGGGGCCGTGGCCTTAAAAAGCTTGTCTCTAGCTGTGTGTCCATGTTTGGGAGCCGGTCCTGCTCAGCCCTTATTTTGTTTCTGTTTTGGGTTTTGCCTGTTTTTCGGCCAGTGTGAATGTGCTTCTAATTTGCTTGCATAACAACTTGACTCCAGTTCATTTCTTTTGTTTAGTTTTACACAGTGCAAAAAATGTTGGTGTTTTTTATGGGAAAAAATCCACTTTTGCTAGATGTTCCGAGTCAATTGGAGACTATGAAATACACTAAAATAGTATGTTTTTTGTATGCCATTTTTCACACTTTTGGTGCATTTTTCAGGATCCTGGTCTAGAGGTTTTTCATACACCAAACATGTTTTTATGGTTTTCCCTTAGGCTTTACTATAAAATGAAAAAGACTTGAAAAATTTATAGTATCTTTACTAAGCCAGAAAAAATATGCAACAAAAAGTCTCCGTGCATCAAAAACAAAAAGCAAGCGATTTGGACCCCTTCTATTAAGGCTTCTGTACACATCAGATAAAAGATAGCCAAAACCACTGATTGTGGCGAGATTGGTGGACAATCTAATGTGTATGGACTCTCCCCCAATAAATTATGTTGGAGGAGAGAAATATTCAGCTTGTTGAATCTCAACATCCGATCCCTTTGTTCAATGCAGAGATAAGCAGAGTCAAGCATTCCTGTGTATCGGAGAGAAGGGAGAAATATCTCTCCGCCAAACAATTCTTTAGTCGACAGCTGTCTAACATACAGGGGCATCTCACTAAATTAGAATATCATTAAAAAGTTAATTTATTTCAGTTCTTCAATACAAAAAGTGAAAGTCATATATTATATAGAGTCATTACAAACAGAGTGATCTATTTCAAGTGTTTATTTCTGTTAATGTTGATGATTATGGCTTACAGCCAATGAAAACACAAAAGTCATTATCTCGGTAAATTAAAATAATTAAGCAAAAAACCCTGCAAAGGCTTCCTAAGCGTTTAAAAAGGTCCCTTAGTCTGTTTCAGTAGGCTCCACAATCATGGGGAAGACTGCTAACTTGACAGATGTCCAGAAGGCAGTCATTGACACCCTCCACAAGGTCCCAGAGTTCCAATTTTCATTTGGAAATCAAGGTCTCAGAGTCTGGAGGAAGAGTACAGAGGCCACAATCCAAGCTGCTTGAGGTCTAGTGTGAAGTTTCCACAATCAGTGATGGTTTGGGGAGCCATGTCATCTGCTGGTGTAGGTCCACTGTGTTTTTATCAAGACCAAATTCAGCGCGGCCGTCTACCAGGAAATTATAGAGCACTTCAAGCTTCCCTCTGCCGACAAGCTTTTTGAAGATGTAAATTTCATTCTCCAACAGGACTTGGCCCCTGTCCACACTGCCAAAAGTACCAATACCTGGTTTACAAACAACAGTATCACTGTGCTTGATTGGCCAGCAAACTCGCCTGACCTTATCCCCATAGAGAATCTATTATAGAGAATCTATGGGGTAATGTCAAGAGGAAGATGAGAGACACCAGACCCAACAATGCAGACAAGCTGAAGACTGCTATCAAAGCAACCTGGGCTTTCATAACACCTCAGCAGTGCCACAGGCTGATCGCCTCCATGCCACGCCACATTGATGCAGTAATTGATGCAAAAGGAGCCCCGACCAAGTATTGAGTGCATTTACTGAACAACATTTTTCAAGCTGTTGTTATAAAGTATTCTAATTTACTGAGATAATGACTTTTGTGTTTTCATTGGCTGTAAGCCATAATCATCAGCATTAACAGAAATAAGCACTTGAAATAGATCACTCTGTTTGTAATGACACTATATAATATAGGAGTTTCACTTTTTGTATTGAAGAACTGAAATAAATTAACTTTTTGATGATATTCTAATTTAGTGAGATGCACCTGTATATGGAGTCAAAGCAGATATTTGCTAACAAAGGATCGTGTTTTTTTATTGAGTTGCCCATGCAATATCTTATTTTTCAGAAATCTACAATGGACCGCAATGACATAAGTCATCATTAGAGATGAGCTCATCTTTTGAACTCCGAATTCACCAGATTGACTGATTTTAACTAAAAAGTTTAATTTGCAGTAAATCAATTTGCAGCAAATCGCAAGTTCTCCAATTGTCCTGAAAAGTCATGTATAGCACTCTGAGATCTCCTAGAACTGTATTGAAGCCTTTTTAAGCTTTTTCACACACAGCCTTAAGCCGTTTTTCTCACTTATATAAACAAGACTGATTATTTCGATCAGACTTCAATCAGAGTAAGGTTCGAGTGTCACCAGTTTTTCTTCTACGTGGAGAAAGAAAATGTTTCTCTACTTTCTTCCTGATAGTCTGTGAAAATTGGACCGCACTTTGTGGTCTGGGAAAAAATTGCAACGCACCGACTCTCGGATCAAAATCGGATATGTCTCCACGATTTTCAGTGGACAAAAAAATCATGCACATGTAAATGGCCCCATAGACTATCACAGGTATGAGTGCTAACAGTGAAAACCATGGGTGGCACTCGTACACGAAAACGGACGTCTGAATGAGGCCATGTCAAAGTGAGGTCTTGCGAGGCTTCTTTGGCTGATGCAATTTTCTGATTTGTGTAAAATGTCACTGGACATTTTTTTTTTGATGATTCGCGAAGTCCAGAGAATTTAATAAAATTCAACACAAATTCAATTTGCATGGAATCGATTCACTCGTCTCTAGTTATTAGGTCATTTGCTCCCCTTCCTTATAGGCAGCTATGACATGCAATCGTCTGGTCCATACAAAGGACCAGACTTCCGCACGCTGTGATTTTTTTTCTCAGTGCTGTCCGTTTGTTCATGTTTGTTTGATAAAAGCTTGAAAAAACTTCTCACACGCAAAAAAAAAATGATGAAACTAATGGTAAAAAATGATTTTTTTTTTGTAATGAACTCGTTAGTTTAACGGGCAAGTCTGATCCGAGAAAAATTGATCGGACTAGTGCATAGGGACGAGTCAGACCGGCGTATAACTCAGACGAGGATCGCAATGCAATGCTCGGACTGACTGTCAGCTCTCCCTACCCGAGCATGACAGCAGCATAGAAATACACGCTCCTGTTGGAAGAGCCGAAGGCCAGTCCGAGCTTAGCGTTGTGATCCTCTTCCGAGTTATACAGCCATCTGACTCTCCCCATACTGTAATTTTTTTTTAACACGCAGAACATCGGTCTGTAAAATCACTAGGGCGAACTACCCATTTACTTGCATTAGCCCCGTGCTGTCTGTTTGCTATCCATTTTGCATAAAGACAGCACAGGGATGTAAAATACGCTTGTCTGTACCAGCCCTTAAAGGGAATCTGTCACCAGGTTTTTGCTACCCCTATCTGAAAGAAGTATTATGTAGGGGCAGAGACCCTGATTCTAGCGATTTGTCACTTACTGGGCTGCTTGCTGCAGTTTTGATAAAATCTCAGTTTTATCTACCAGTTCTCTGAATGCTGAGCTCTGTGTAACCCTATCCACACCACTGATTGGCAGCTTACTGTGTATACTGTGAATAAAAAGAAAGCTGTCAATCAGTGGGGCGGGCGGGGTTATATACAGCTCAATATGGGGGATTACATGGCAGCAGGATTACTAGTCATCTAGTGATAAAACTTGAATTTTGGGCATCTTTAATGTACACCAGTCAGGGACTGGAGAATATCCCTATCATAATTTATGCCACTTTTTGGCATAAATTATGATGAATTCATCAGCCGCCCTCAGCCATGCCTCTTTCCTGCTCAGCTTCACACATCTTTCAAAATAGTTGGCAACGCTGGCATAAAAACATAAAGTCCCAAATTTGTATTTTTTTTTTTGCAACTGTGAGTTGTGCAAAAATTTTGCAACACTTCAAATGATTTAACCTCGATTTGCTATCCGGCCTTCCTAGGAAAGTCTGCAGTCACTCTATGCAGTCACTCTTGGTGTGCACGCTGTTAGGATTCTACGGTAATGCCGGTAAGAGCAGGCACTCGCATCACTGCAAGTATGTAATTTGCATACTTTCGTCCACATTCCTATTAGACGTGCTTGGCCTCGCTTAATTCACTTGCTCATTTACTTGGCGACTTATGGTCCCGTGACTGGCTGCTCTTGGCGGCAATACCAAAGAATCCTGAGAGCGTGCGATGCACACACTGTAAGGATTCAGAAGTCTGTAGTCACATAGAGTGACTTTAATGTGGAGCTGTAGGTATATGGAGTGAAATTTAAGCAGTTAGTAAGTATAATTTAATGGATAAAAACATAAAGAAATGAACTGGAATATATGCTGGTATGCATGGAACGTGTAGGCGCATGTTCACACTGACCACTAAACAGACAAAACCTAAGATAAAAGCAAAATGAGCAAATACCCTGCAGTAAATAAATAAATAAATAGCAATAGTGCATGAAAGTAACATAGGGTACTTAGTTAACATAATTTTGATAAAAAAAAAACATAAAGGCCATCCCACCACGTCAAGGTGACCCTATTTGGGACAGTCCTAGCCTCTAGTATTAAAATTACATAAATGTGAATAAGGGCCGAGCAGGACCAAGACTACAAATACGGTCACCTTGACGTGGTGGGATGGTTTTTACGTTTTTTGAACAAAATTATGTTAACTAAGCACCCTATGTTATTTTCATGCACTATTGCTATTTATTTCTTTACTGCAGGGTATTTGCTCATTTTGTTTTTATCTTACGTTTTGATAATTTAATAAATGCATAAAAATATTAATATAAAAGAAATTACCTTTCTCCAATAATTTAAAGCTCCCAGAGTAGCATGCCGATGACGGCAAAACAAGCGGCACAAATATCATAGCTACTAAATCCTACAATGTTTAATCCAAGGTGACCTTGTCTATTGAGTGTCAAAATCGGCTTCAGCTCCTATATGTATTCAGTAATGCAAAGACCTGGCTGATGGCAACCCGCTGGCAGCACAAATAAATAATTTTTTTTTTTTTTCCAATTTCCAGGCAGTTTCATTGCAGCTGCAGAACTGTTAGCCTGGCACAAAGTGGAGATAAACTGTATGGGCAGGTAGATAAATTAGGATCCTCAGATGAAAAATTGATACTGAAGTTGAAAATGAATTAATGCAAGATACGACTCAGCAACTAAAATATAATCTATAGCAATAATGTTTTGCTGCAAGGTGTTTGGAAAAATAATGTATTGGGGATAATTCACTGCCCAGGAGAACAGCAATTCGAATTATATGACAAGAAGTACAAGGAAATATGGAGCCATTGAAAGGAGCTGCAGATCCCAGAGCCGAGTTCAGGCTGGGCTGATAAATGTACTGTGTTAGTGTATCAGAGGCATTACATCCTTGCCGAATATCGGCACCACAGGCACTAGAATTATGTGCCGCCTTCAAAAGCATCATTCAACAGCACAGCATCAACTGTCCATATCTGACGAATGATTCCATTACAAGCAATGCTTTATTCTTCACTTGACTAAACAAACAGAGCTCAAACTTCTGGGCGCACTGCGAAATACAAAGCCCAATGCAGAAACGTGTAGCATAAATTCTGCACATTTTCCCTCCAGATCTGCAGGTGGAAAAACCACAGGGTATTACAGCACCAGCAATGTGGAAGAGATTTTACCTAATTTCATCCATGGGCTGTAGAGAAATAAATTGGTATGTGGTGTGAATCAGAAATCCGCCGCATGTCAATTCTTATTGCACATTTGGTCGCAGATTTTCCCTACTGAGTTTAATAGGGAAGTCAAAAATCCTCAACAAAAGCAGAAAAAATCCAACAAGTTTTTCAAGAGGGATCCACTACAGAAAATCCTTTTTTTTTATTTTTTAAGGTTTTGGGTTTTTTTCACTTGAAGCATTTCCTAAAGTGGCATTGATGATATTACTGAAAAATTTGTTTCACATTGTGTTTTATAGCCATTTGATTTGTCAGTGTCCAGTTTAGAGCAGAATAGAAATTTGCCGCAAAAAAAATGATGCTTTTTTTTTCCGTTGCAAAAAAAAAAGCTCAAAAATGTTAGACAGCAAAGGAAATTTTCCATTGAAGGCAAAAGGCAAAATTGAATACTCCAAAATTTGTATAATGTACCATTTATATTACTGGTGTTTGCTTAAGCAGCAAAAAGACAACAAGGCACAAGTTTAAAGGGTTTGTCCAGGCTTAGGACACAAGTCTGCAGTCATTATGTAACTTCAGACTTGTGAATCCGTACAGTGTGCACAGAGCGCACTGTCAGGATTCTCATGTGCCTGCAAGTATACGATTTGCATACTTCCGGCCTCATTCCAACTAGATATGTCTGACCTCGCTCAATTCACTTGTATTGAGTGAAGCCTCGCATGTCTAGTTAGAATGTGGCTGGGAGTACACATATCGCATACTTGCGATCACAAGCCTGCCCGCTCCCAGCGAAGGCACTGGAGAATTCTGACCGCGTGCATACCGAGTGCTGTGAGGATTCACAAGTCTGCAGTCACACAGAGTGGCTGCAGACTTGCGCCCCAAGCCTAGACAACCCCTTTAACTACTACCCCTACCTACACCTCCTATACCTAAGCCCTTGTATCTGTTTAGATTTCTATATCGAACCACAAAAGAGAATCAACGGAGCAACCATGAACCACCAGTAAAGTTAAAACATAGTTTATTGAAAAAATATATTAAATGATTACTACCATTATATACATGGGTCTACAAATGAGGAAGTAGAGGGGAAAACATCAAGAAACCAATGTAAAATACAACACTCAGCAGAAAATCACGTCTTGAAATAGTATACTTCTCCTTGAGAAAGCTTAAACACGAAACGTGCGTCGGGGCAGCGTGGTGCTGGGATTATCCTATCCTCCCTCATCATGGGTAAGCAACACTCTCTTTAATAAGCCACTTGGCTTTTATAATGTTATGTGTTTTGCATACACATTGTTTCAAGAGGTGATTGTGATTTTCTGCTGGGTGTTGTATTTTGTATTGGATTCTTGATGCTCTCCCCGTTATACCTCCTTTGTAGACCCATAGGTATATAATGGTAGTAATCGTTTAATATATTTTTTCAATAAACTATGTTTTAACTTTACTGGTGGTTCATGGTTGCTCCGTTGGTTCTCTTTTGTTGTTCATTATGTTTTTAGTACTCTGCCTCCTTACTATATTTAGTCCTTGAGATTTATTTAGGGGGGGGGGAGGCTTTTTTTCTACTCTTGTCCTTAACCCACACATGGATAATGTGCTCTATAAATGTTGTAATATTTATATTTGCCTTTCTATATTCTAGAGAATAAGGCTGTGAGCCCACTATGCTTTTTATAAGCGTCCCCGCAGCGGCAATTCCGCTGCAAAAGCGCTTAAAAAACGCTTGGTAGAAGATCTGCAATGTTCCCCAATAATAATCCGCATGTGCTGTGTACATGACTCGCCCCCTGGGCCGTGGGGTACTCGGAACCGGGCCTTCTAGTGTACGATGCTGATGGGGGTAGTATGGCAACCCGGTCCCGTGGCTCAGGGTGGTCAGACCAGTGGCAATCTTTTACATGTTTTAGGTTAATGTCCGACTACGCCACCCGTGGATTGCGGTCAGGGAGGACTGCCGCTGCAGGGCAGACCGCTGAGGCTGGTGTTGTGGGTGCAGCAGAGAATAGTATAACTCCCCACGGGAGGAGTGTAGCCTCGGGGCAATGAGCGTAGATGGTGGGGGTTGTGGTGCAGGGAGTCTCAGTACCGTTAGTGCTGGCGAGGTAAGAAACACAGACACAACGTGTTGCAGTCCAGGGTCTTTTACTCACAGTTCGTATACTCCAAGCCACTTCTGTACAAGTAGTGACTGCCCAAGCCGTGCTGCGTCCACCAGGTGAGGGGCTCGGTCAACCTCCAGGCAATTCAGGAGAATGGCACAGAACTCCCTTCTATCCTTCCTCTGGCCGTGCCCCACCAGTGACCAAACTTCTGTCCGGCTGCCTCGGGCCTTCTCTGGTGGCGCCAGCTTCCCTGGCCCTATGTTGTGCCTTCCTAGTAGGTTTAGCGAGGGGTCATACCAATAAATGATCACGACCTCCGATTCTTGGCTGAGGCTTATTTGCCTACACCAACTTGAGATCCGGTACCCTTTTCTTGCCTGACCCGTCACCCGTAATTTCCTGGGTTCTTAGGGTCCCTTCTACCTTCGTGTTCCTGGGCCTTTCTATTCTGCTCCTTTCTCTTTCTCTGTTCCGTTTCTCTTCCTTCTCTCCCTCTCGCCCTGCCCGTGTCCCTAGGCCTGGCTCCGGAGCAGAACTCCAGCGGAGCCTCTGCTCCCCTTCTCCTCCACTCTCACTTTCTCCTCACAGACTGAACACTGTTCTAAGATGGTGCCCACCTTTTATACCTCCTCCTCCGTGTCTGAGCTCAGGTGACCTGCATCCAATGAGCTCCTTCCTATGCCCAGAAACCAGCCCCTATCTGCTCCCACATCACTAGGGTTCCCCCCCTCCCCACTCCAGCCAGGGACATAGTCAGTCGTGCCTGCATACTAATGGGAGCACCGTCGAGCTGTCCCCCGGAAATGAGGAGTGTATATATGTGCAGCTAACTGAGCCCTGGTCCATACTCCATCCTTACCCGGGAGTGGAATATCACACCTCTGGTTGAGGTGCAATACCCCTGTAGCGGCCGAACCCTCGGGGCGCTACACACATGCTGTGGAAATTTCTGCTGCAGATTATCATTGCGGAAAAATCCGCAGCACTACCATTAATTTTACATGATTGCGGCGTTTTCACCGCCATTGACTTGCATTGAATTGCTTAATGTCCACATGACTACATGTGCACATACGGATATTAAGCGATTCAATGTGTGGGTGGTACCCGGGTCTGGAGAAGAGGAGACTCTCCTCCAGACCTGGGTACCATAGAATCTGTAAAAAAAAGAATAAAATAAAAAATAAATATTATACTTACCTTCTGATGGCCCCCGGTCTCCTGTACGGTGCGTCCTGGCTACCCGGTGGCTCGCGATAGTGTAAAAGGACCTTCCATGATGTCATGGCGGTCGCGTGACCTGTCACATGACATGGCCATCGGAAGGTGAGTATAATGTTTGTTTTTTTTACCATTTTTATTCTTTTTTTTAAACTATTAACTTGGTCACACTATATAAATCCATGCCGGTTGCATGGATTTATATAGTGTGACCAAGTTGTCAAGCACTTTCCAAGTGATGCTAAAATCGTTTGGAAAGCGCTTGACAACCCACATGCGAAATCGCATGTGCAAAACGCGTCAAAAACGCTTGTCCCTGGCTGAAAAAACGCATGAAAAATCTGCACGCGTTTTCTCTGCCAGGGAGATGCAGAAACGCTCAGGAAAAATCCGGAGCATTTCTGCATCGTGGGCACATAGCCTAAGCTAGTTTACTGTGTTATTCTATTCAGAGGAGTAGACAAAAAATGTATACCATACTGTATAGATTTTTTACAAATAGAGCCAACACATGCCCCTAAATGTTTGGAGAGTGGTGTACTCTGCTGCCTATAATCAGTTGTATAAGAAAATAAATTATTCTGACATTTACCATACCTTTGAAGAAAATTTAAAATATAATGTGAATAGAGTCTTGTATGGGTATGTCAGCCCAGATGGCAAAAATGTCAAGAGGTGCATAGTACAGAAATGCACCACATTACTTGTGCACTAGTTTCATTTTAGCGAATCTGTCACCAGGTTTTTGATACCCCATCTGAGAGCAGCATGATGTAAGGGCAGAGATCCTGATTCCAGCGATGTATCACTTACTGGGTAGTGTTGAGCCACCCCCGTAGTGTTCGAGTTCGGTTCAGTTCGTCGAACACCCGTGTGTTCGCCGAACTGTTCGTCAAACACCTTCGAACACCGTTGAAACCAATGGCAGGCAAACAAAAACACATAGAAACACATAGAAAACACCTTCAAAGGTGTCCAAAAGCTGACAAACTGCTCAGAAGACACAACTAACACATGGAAAAGTGACAAGTACATATAGTCATGCGAAAAGAAAAGAGGTGGAGGAGTAAAAGGAGGGGGAGACACAGATATAGGCATGTCATGCCCTTCTAAAATCCAAAAAGTGAGAAGCCGACACATTCAGTCCGCTCCTGCCCGTGCCACCTCCGTGTCGCCGGGTTTGTGCCAGAGCCGCGGTGAACCCTGACGGCCAGCCCCCCTCTCCCAATACTGGTGCCTGTCCGCTGGTGGGTCGAGCGAGCCCCCCTGTGGTGGAGGCAGCTCTAAGCTTTTTAATTTAAATTGTCTCTCTAATTTGAATGAATACACTTTAAATCCATTTACAAGGATCTATTGGAGGGCAAGTCTCATGCCAGCAGCCGCGTAATTCCAGCTCCAGTAGCATCCACTAAAGCTGCTGCAGTTAAAAAGCTTTTATAAGGATCGAGCTCGGCTGTCCACCGCAAGGCATCCTACTGCCAGTCCCAGCCCCTATGCCTTGGGGTGCCTCCTGATGCTCTTCACTGAGTATCCCGTGGGCCCGAAGCATTTCCTTTGAAAAAATTAAGTGTCCAAACTACAAGTGGTGTAGCTTGCTTAACAGCCGGGATAATCCACTGACTAGCAGACACTGCTACTAGGCACAAAGTATTTCCTGGGCTAGATGCAGTTAAAAATTTGTAATTAGATACTCTCGTTGGATGCTGAGAAAGCATTCCATAGAGTCTCCTGGCACGCCATATATGATTCTCTTAAAAAGCTTGGGGTAGGGGTCTAGGGGACCCTTTTATAGCCAAAATCACGGCCCTGTATCACAATACGTCACCTAGGCTGAAGATAAATGGAACTGTAGCACCCTGAGGGCTCGGTTGCTACAGAGGTATTGCACCTCACCCAGAGGTGTGATATCTCACTCTCAGGTAAGGATGGAGTGTGGATCAGGACCCAACACCTGCATGCATTACACCACATTGCCGTGGGGCAGGGCGACCAATATGCCTCTGAGATGGGCACGACAGTCCCTGTCCCTGGCTGGAGTGGGGGGAGGGAACACTGAGGAAGGGGAACCCTGTAGTGCAGGAGCAGGGAGGAAGCAGTTCCTGGGTGCATTGAGAAGGGAGTATAAAAGGTGGGCACCATCTTAGTTCAGTGCAGAGAAGTCTGAGCAGAAGTGGCAGGGAGCAGGGGCTCTGCATGAGCTCTGCTCCGGAGGCGGGCCTAGTAACAGAGGCCCAGGCCTGGAAGAGGGAGAAGGAAGGAAGAGGAGCGGAGAAGGCTCCAGGAACGAGGAATGAAGGGATCCCAGGGGTGCGGACAGGCGAGTCGCCACCGCACGCCCGAATCCACCTGCGTGGAGGGGTCAGGCCAAAGGGGGAGACCGGTCCCCGAAACTAGTGGAGGCAGGAAACGACCCTCAGCTAGAAACCGGAGGCTGTGACATTTTATGTGGCGCAGCCCCTCGCTACACCTGCTAGGAAGGCACCACATAGGGTCAGGGAAACTGGCGCCAAGTTTACCAAGAGGAGGCCCGAGGCAGCCGGACAGAAGGGTTGGTAAGAAAGGCCAGACAAAGGACACACAAAGGGGGTCCTGTGAAGCGCTCCAAAGTTATCTGGGAGTTGTCTGAGCCCCTCACCTGGTGAGCACAGTACGACGTGGGCAGCCGTTACCTGCAGACGTGGTCTGGATAATAAGAACTGTGAGTAAAGGCCCTGGACTGCATCACTGACTCCGTGTCGTTACTGCTGCTGCCCTGCACCATCACTCCCATCCTCCGCATACACTGCCCTGAGGCTATACTCCTCCCGTGGGGAGTTATGCTACGCTCTGCTGCACCCACAACACCAGCCTCAGCGGTCTGCCCTGCAGCGGCGGTTCACTCTGACCGCAATCCACGGGTGGCGTAGTCGGACATTTAAACATCAAAACCACATAAATAGTTCCGCCACTGGTTTGACCACCCTGAGCCACGGAACCGGGTCGCCGCCACGAAGACTACAACCACCAGCATCCACCAAAAAGGGTCCGGCTCCGGGTGTCCCAAGGCCCAGGGGGTGCATCAGAACATTTTCATCACCTTTCACAATCACCAATGGGACAAGGCAGGGATGTCCTCTGTCCCCTCTCTTATACATCCTAGTGACGGAGCACCTGCTCTCATCAATTCGCCATAACCCCAATATTAGGTGGATTGAGGTGGGAGGCACCGAGTACAAGTGCTCTCTATTTGCTGATGATGTCCTAGTATATATCACTCAATCACATATATCCATCCATGCTGTTATGGCTGAAATAGATCACTTTGTTACATGGTCAAATTTTAAAATCAATGCAGCGAAGTCTGAGGCCCTCGATGTCTCCCTCCCCAAATCCATATAGGATTCCATCCAGTCCAACTTTCCCTTTGCCTGGCCCTCACAGGGTATCAAATACTTAGAAATTCCTATTCATAGAGACCTCTCCCATCTATGTTATCTTAATTTTGGGCCCTTTATTGAACAACTCCATACAGACCACGGTTGGCAAGTTAGAACTGTAAGATTCACTACGTGAACCACTGGTGTTTTGTGGAAAAGCACATGTACACTGTGTTCCAAATTATTATGCAAAAAGTGTTTAGGCGTGATAAGGGAAGAATTTGTTTGTTTGTCAGTTAAAATCATTGATGGTGATGTGTGTCAGGGCTCTTTATATCACTGTAAGCAATTGCAGACACCTGTGCTAATTAGTTTGGCAGGTGTGTCCAATCAAAGGCAAGACTACTTAAGAAGGCTGTCTCACATTATTAAGCAGCCTACATTTTCTGCCAAAATGGGAAAGAAAAAGGATGTGTCGGCTGCTGAGAAGCAACAAATTGTGGAGTGTTTAGGTCAAGGCATGACTACAATCAACATTGTGCGATGATCAGGATGAAGTGTCTTGGCAATCAAGAAGTATGTAGCTGATTCACAGTACACACGTGTGCGTGCTGATAAGGGCAAATTGAGGACTCTTTCCTACAGGCAATTACGTCAGGTTAAAAGAGCAGCGGCAAAAAAGCCTTGTCATAGCAGCAGACAAGTTTTTGAAGCTGCTGGTGCCTCCAACGTCCCCCGAACAACAAGATGCAGGGTCCTTCAGAGGTTTGCAGCTGTGCATACGCCATCCTGTCGACCTCCTCTATCCACTTCACACAAGCAGAAACGGCTCCAGTGGGCTAAACATTACATGAAGACTGATTTCAAAACTGTTTTGTTCACGGATGAGTGCCATGCAGCGCTCGATGGTCCAGATGGATGGAGTGGAGGATGGCTGGTTGATGAACACCCCACGCAAACACGGCTACAGCGCCAACAAGGAGGAGGTGGAGTAATGTTTTGGGCTGGAATCATGGGGAGAGAGATTGTCGGCCCCTTTAGGATTCCTGAAGGCGCTAAAGAGGAACTCCATGATGTATGTGGATTTTCTCAAACAGCACTTCCTGCCATGGTTCAAGAAGAAGAACCGTGTATTTCACAGCAAGATCATTTTTTTGCATGATAATGCACCATCTCATGCTGCACATAAAACATCTGCATCTCTGTCTGATATGGGCATAAAAGGGGACAAACTTATGGTGTGACCCCCATGCTCCCCTGACCTCTACCCCATTCAGAACCTCTGGAGCATCATCAAAAGGAGTGTCTATGATGGCGGGAGGCAGTTCACATCTAAGCAACAGCTCTGGGAGGGTGTTATGCACACGCCCGGACTGACTGGCGTGTGCGGGTGTTGTGGTTCCACTGGACCATGAACCGGAGAGTGCCTGGAGGGGCGTGACTAAGTATCTGGCCGATCCGACCAAGATGGCACGACGGCATACGACGCCAGTGCACCAGGGAGAAACCGGGCAGAGGGACCAGGTGCTACTCCAGGTCAAACTCCGGACACGGGGGTTGACCCACACAGGGATTACTGGAACAGGCTGGTTAGGCTGGCGCACAGACTGGAGGGTATAGGCAGGCACGACTGGTATGCAGGCAGGCGGGTAAAGGCAAGCGCAGCTAGAGTGCAGACAGGGAGGCACTAGCAGGTAGGAACACAGATGGGATAGGACCCAGTACACACTGGGACTCAGGAACAATACAGGCAGAGGGGTACAGGCAAGCACAGCTAGAGTGCAGACAGGGAGGCACTAGCAGGTAGGAACACAGGCGGGATAGGACCCAGTACACACTGGGACTCAGGAACAGGCAGGTTAGGCTGGCACAGACTGGTGGATGTAAGCAAACATGGCAGGTATGCAGATGGGTGGATACAGGCGAGTATGCAGGCAGGGAGGTACTGGCCGAAAGGACGGGCTGGAGCACAGAAAGGTTAAGACCCAGTACAGACTGGGTCACAGAACCGCAGATGCGGTAGACAACCACAGCAGAGAGGGAACGCCCGAAGCGGTGGGCAAGAACAGAGCAGGACGGGGCTGCAGGAGCAGCGAGCACAAGCAGGGCAGGACAGGACTGCCGGAGCAGCGGGCAGAAGCAGGGCAGGACAGGACTGCCAGAGCAGCGGGCAGAAGCAGGGCAGGACAGGACTGCCGGAGCAGCGGGCAGAAGCAGGGCAGGACAGGACTGCCGGAGCAGCGGGCAGAAGCAGGGCAGGACAGGACTGCCGGAGCAGCGGGCAGAAGCAGGGCAGGACAGGACTGCCGGAGCAGTGGGCAGAAGCAGGGCAGGACAGGACTGCCGGAGCAGCGGGCAGAAGCAGGGCAGGACAGGACTGCCGGAGCAGCGGGCAGAAGCAGGGCAGGACAGGACTGCCGGAGCAGCGGGCAGAAACAGGGCAGGACAGGACTGCCGGAGCAGTGAGCAAAAGGGTCAGAGCAGAGCAAGGCTGCCGGAGCAGTGAGCAAAAGGGTCAGAGCGGAGCAAGGCTGCGGAGCAGTGAGCAAGGAGTCAGAGCAGGCTAGAACCGCCGGAGCGGTAAGCAAAGGAGTCAGAGCAGACTAGAAGCGCCAGAGCGGTGAGCAAAGGAGTCAGAGCAGGCTAGAACCGCCGGAGCGGTGAGCAAAGGAGTCAGAGCAGGCTAGGCTGAGTAGGGGGGACAGGGCTCTGTTCACACGGAACAGACAGGAAGGGAAAGGCAGAGCCAGACACCCACAGGGTACTAGCAGAGAAGTAGCGAGTGGACCACAAACTCACAAACGGGAGTACAGAGACAACAAGCAGGAGTTAGGTACGAGTTCAGACTCTGCAGAAAAAGGAAGGGAACGGACATAGAGGCAAAACAGGTAAAGGATAGGAGAGAGTTCAGACTGGAACTGAGTGTACGCAGGAGACCGACACTGCAGCGGAATACAGGAGCGGGTCTGGGAATACGGCCCCCAGAGAGGCAGGACGAACAGGCAAGGAGCGTGTTCAGACAGGACAGACAAGATACAGGAGCGGGTCTAGGTAATCAGCCCCTAGAAGGCGGGAGGAACAGGCTAGGAGCGTGTTCAGACAGGTCAGACAAGATACAGGAACGGGTCTAGGTAATCGGCCCCTAGAAGGCAGGAGGAACAGGCTAGGAGCGTGTTCAGACAGGCCTGGAAATACAGCCTCCAGGATAGGCAGACAAGAGAACAAAGAACGAGACCTGGCACCTTCAGAGTGCAAGCACACACTGAATGAAACACTATGCTCAGGCAGGAATAGATGGGAGCAGCTGAGCTATATACCAGGTGACAGACAGCAATAGGCTGAGGACGCACAAGGGGTGTGACCCACAGCAGGTACAAAAAGCAGGAAGTGATCGGGCGCCGCCCTTAAGCAGCAGAAACAGACACAAACAGACAGCATGGAGGGAAGCCAGAGAGACATTCTGGACTGGAGATCAAGTGCGCGCTCTTGCACAGTGGGAGATGGACCGCCATGCAAGGACGCCGCCAGGTATGTTACAGAGGGTATTCTGTCCTCATGCAAAACAATTGAAGCAGAAACCATCCAAAACCTGACAAATTCAATGGACGAGAGAGTTCAGAAGCTCCTTTCGAACAAGGGGTCCTATGTGAAAATGTAACATCACCTAGAATAAAGTTTTGAGTTGAAAACTGTTTGATTTCAGTTTCTAATAACCTGCTAATGCTTATAATTTCAAAAATGACAATTTTTTTGGTCTTTATTAAAATGAAAAGGTTGATCGAAAAGTTTGGGGGATCTAAGAGTGTGGCAACCCAGTAGTCATGATTACTTCGAATTCTGACAATATGAGGGTCATGCTGCAGGTAGTGCAGCAAGAAGGCACTTATGTGTCTTGCGCATCTCAGAGCCCCAAAATTATTTTCCGGGCTAGATGCAGCTAAAAATTATTATTAATTTTAAATCTGGTGGAGCTTAGTATAGATGGCCTAATAGGATCAGTGCTGCACACTGCTACAAAGCCCAAATTATTTTCCAGCCAAGATACAGATAAACATGATTAGTAATTTTAAATCTGGTGGAGCTTATTATAGATGGCCTAATAGAATCAGTGCTGCACACTGCTACAAAGCCCAAATTATTTTCCAGCCAAGATACAGATAAACATGATTAGTAATTTGAAAGCTTAAAACGGTTGGTAAGGTGATTTTAACCAATCATCAAGCTTTTACTCTCCCCAGGATGACACAGGGGTAGAAAAGTCGTTTCGGATCCATGATTTGTTCATCTTTATGAACGTGAGTCTGTCTACATTATCAGTGGAGAGCCACGTGCGCTTATCTGTCAGCACACCACCAGCAGCGCTGAACACACGTTCAGACAGAACGCTGGCTGCGGGGCATGACAAGATCTCCAAGGCGTAAGTGGCTAGCTCCGGCCATTTATCCAGATTGGAAGCCCAAAAAGAGCAAGGGTCCAGTGACACAGTCATGGCTTCAATGTTTACTTGGAGATACTCCTGTACCATCGTCTCTAGGCGTTGACTATGTGTCAGACTTCTTGTCTCCTGTGGCCTTGCAAAGGATGGGCTAAAAAAGTGGTGAAATGATTCCGCAAAATTGATGTTACCAGCAGATACTGTGGTTCTGTTACGGTTTGAGTGCTGAACACTTGACGGTTCCACGGTTGGCAAGTTGGAACTGTGAGATTCACTACGTGCACCACTGGTGTTTTGTGGAAAAGCACATGTAAGATTCTGCAACAGTCTCTGCTGATACTCCTGCATGCGTGCATCCCTTTCTATGGCAGGAATAATTTCGGCAAATTTACTTTTGTACCGGGGATCTAACAGTGTGGCAACCCAGTAGTCAGGATTATTTCTAATTCTCACAATTCAAGGGTCATGTTGCAGGTAGTGCAGCAAGAAGGCACTCATGTGTGTTGCGCATCCAGGAGCACCAAGTCCCTGTTGTGTTGGTGGCGAGGTAACAATCATGCTTCCTTCCTCTGTCCTCTCCCCCCAACCTCGCACAACAGAAATGTGATCAAGGTCTCCCTCATCTGATGAGTCTTCCATCAGTTCGTCCTCCACTTCTTCCTGGGCTCCTGCACCTTCCTCACTAGTTTGGCTGCTACCATGCGCCCTGGTAAAACCATCTACCCCACCCTCACATGCCTGCCGCCTTGGTGCTGCCGACCGTCTGGACCTTGCAGATGTTAGCCCTTCCGCATACGACTCCTCCTCCTCTACTTCCTCCACCTCCTCTTGTGCCACCACCTGACTCCGAATTCTGTTTAACATGTGCTCCAGCATGTAAATCACCGGAATAGTCATGCTGATAATGGCATCGTCAGCACTAAACATCTTCGTCGCCATTTCAAAACTGTGCAGAAGGGTGCATAGGTCCCTGATCTGAGACCACTCCTCCAGCGTGATTTGCCCCACGTCTGGATCTCGTTGGCCCAGGCTATACGTCAGAACGTATTGCACCAGGGCTTGTCGGTGCTGCCACAGTCACTGCAACATGTGCAGAGTTGAATTCCACCGGGTAGGCACATCGCATTTTAGCCGGTGAAGTGGCAGGCCCAACGACTTCTGTAGAGATGTAAGTCGCTGAGCTGCGGGATGCGAACGGCGGAAGTGAGCACACAGCGACCGTGCCCTCTGCAGAAGGCCATCTAGTCTGGGATAGTGGGCTAAAAATTGCTGGACAACCAGGTTCAACACGTGAGCCATACAAGGCACTTGTGTGACATTGCCCCGGCGAAGGGCCGCACCCAGGTTTGCAGCATTGTCGCACACGGCCTTCCCTGGTTTCAGGTCCAGTGGAGACAACCATTCATGAAATTGGTTCTCCAGAGCTGACCACAACTCCTCAGCTGTGTGACTCACATTCCCCAGACATTTCAAAGTAAAAACCGCCTGATGACGTTGAGCCCTACTGCCAGCATAGTAGGAGGTGTGCAGGATCCCTTCTGCGCAGTTAGAAAGCTTGTGGCATGACCAGACAGGCTTTGGGTGCAGGTGGAAGACCGAGAGGAGGTTGAGGAGGCAGAAGCAGTGGAGGAACTTTGACATAAAGAGGATTGACGCACAACTCGTGGGGACGGCAAGACTTGGACAGCAGCCCCTTGTCCTGCTGTCACCATAGTTACCCAGTGCCCAGTCAGCGACATGTAACGCCCCTGTCCATGCCTACTCGTCCAAGTGTCTGTGGTGAAATGCACCCTGTCACACACAGAGTTTCTCAAAGAAGCAGTGATGTTGTGTGCGACATGCTGGTGGAGCGCAGGCACACCTTTCTTTGAGAAGTAGTGCCGACTGGGCATCTGGTACTGGGGCACTGCGACGGACATAAGGTCTCGAAAATCCTCTGTGTCCACCAGGCGGAAAGGCAGCATTTCTGTAGCCAAGAGCTTGCAGATGGTGAAATTCAACCTCTTAGCTTTCTCATGGCTAGGAGGAAATGGTCTTTTACTTGTCCACATCTGAAGGACCGAGGGCTGGCTATTGTGCTTAGACGGGGTTGATAAGGGTGTCCCCGGCAAACTGCCGGTCTGTGAGGAAGATGCAGGCGGACATGTTAGGTTGCCTTGATCCAAAGGTGGTGCTATCGATGTCGGACAGCACTCAACACCAGCTGGTGTTACCACCTCCAAAGAAAATGATGACCTGCCAATCACGCTGGCTGTTGCGGGTAAAGAGGTGGCAGGTCTGCGCCCCAAAACAGGTGTGACTGCTGTCCCCCCAGTCACAGAGGATGAAGAGGCCGCGGATGCACAAGATATGGCAGACGGTGGTTGGCCCGGCCGGCTAGGCCGCATTGTAGCACACTGAGCTTCCCACTGCAACTTATGCTTCATGTCCATGTGCCGGTTCATGCATGAAGTACTCAAACTATGTATTTTTTGGCCTCTACTTAGCTTTTGCTGACAAATGTTACAGATAACACGAGTTGGGTCATCTTTATCGATCTGAAAAAATGCCCAGGCTATGCAAGGCTTAGCACCCATGCGACCTGAAGAGCCACCACGACTTGTGGTGAGAGGCAGAGTTGTGTTTGAGGATGCAGTTGTTGACGTGCTTCCAGTACTACGTCTCTGTCCAGGAAGGCGCAACCTGACCTCGTCGTCACTAGCATCTTCCTCCACCTCCTCTGCTGACCTCATCTCTTGGCTGACTGTGGGTTGACAGTAAGTGGGATCTCCAACCTCATCATCATCACCCTGTGCGTTATCACACCCGTAGTTCTCAGAGCCAACCTGTTCCTGCCCTGACCAGAAACTAAAGTTGTCGCTCCAATCAGGTATTTGAGTCTCATCATCGTCTTCCTCATTGTCTCCACCAACAGGAGTTACAGTTTGGGAATGAGGGTCTACATTATGGTCAGAACCTTCTGCGTCTGGTCCTGGATCCGACTCATAAAGATTCTGGGCATCAGTGCAGATCATTTCCTCGTCTGGATTCACAGAAGCGCTGGAGTCGACCTCTGATTCCCAGGTTATAGTATGAGTAAACAGCTCTGCAGACTCAACCATCTGTTCTACCTCATACTCAGACGGGCAGCTGGAGATTTGGGAGCTGTGAGGAAGCAAGTGCGATTGGGGTGACACCTTTGAGGACTGGAGTATTTGTGATGTTGAAGTTGATGTGGAGGAGAGCCCACTTAAAGGAGCACTTGATATCCGTTGAAGCACCTGCTGTTTTTGTGCCTCATCTGGAATTTGTAGCGATTGGCGTGGCCGTAAGAAAGGGATCTTATCACATTGTCCGCTAAAAGAAGTAGACATTTTAGTTTGGCTGGAAGATGGTCTTTCTTCTGCAGATGTTACTGTTGCTTTAACACCTACCCCACGGACACAACCTTTTTTCCCCTTCCCAACACGCCTATTCCCCTTTCCACCAGCAGCAGGCCTTTTTCCACTCATTTTGGTGGTTAACTAATTCACAACTCTGGAGTTGTTTGCACAAAAAAACAATGGATGGGAACCGAGAAGAGCTGAGTGGCCAAACTGTGGTATTAGGCCAAAACTATTGGCTGGGTTAGATGCAGAAAAAAATTATATTCGATTTGCAACCTGATGGAGGTCAGTATAGATGGACTAATAGAACAAGTCCCACACACAGCTAGAAGCCCAAATATTTTTTCAGAGGTAGATGCAGAAAAAAATTATATTCAGTTTGCAACCTGATGGAAGTCAGTATAGATGGACTAATAGAGAAAGTCCCACACACTGCTAGAAGGCCAAATATTTTTTCAGAGCTAGATGCAGACAAAAAATTATTTTGAATTTGCAACCTGATGGAGGTCAGTATAGGTGGACTAATAGAACAAGTCCCACACACTGCTAGAAGGCCAAATATTTTTTCAGAGCTAGATGCAGAAAAAAATTATATTCAGTTTGCAACCTGATGGAGGTCAGTATAGATGGACTAATAGAACAAGTCCCACACAAAGCTAGAAGGCCAAATATTTTTTCAGAGGTAGATGCAGATAAAAATTATTTTTAATTTGCAACCTGATGGAGGTCAGTATAGATGGACTAATAGAGAAAGTCCCACACACTGCTAGAAGGCCAAATATTTTTTCAGAGCTAGATGCAGAAAAAAATTATATTCAGTTTGCAACCTGATGGAGGTCTGTATAGATGGATTAATAGAGCAAGTCCCACACACAGCTAGAAGCCCAATATTTTTTCAGAGGTAGATGCAGAAAAAAAATTATTTTTAATTTGCAACCTGATGGAGGTCAGTATAGATGGACTAATAGAGAAAGTCCCACACACTGCTAGAAGGCCAAATATTTTTTCAGAGCTAGATGCAGAAAAAAATTATATTCAGTTTGCAACATGATGGAGGTCAGTATAGATGGACTAATAGAACAAGTCCCACACACAGCTAGAAGCCCAAATATTTTTTCAGAGGTAGATGCAGATAAAAATTATTTTTAATTTGCAACCTGATGGAGGTCAGTATAGATGGACTAATAGAGAAAGTCCCACACACTGCTAGAAGGCCAAATATTTTTTCAGAGCTAGATGCAGAAAAAAATTATATTCAGTTTGCAACCTGATGGAGGTCTGTATAGATGGATTAATAGAACAAGTCCCACACACAGCTAGAAGCCCAATATTTTTTCAGAGGTAGATGCAGGAAAAAAATTATTTTTAATTTGCAACCTGATGGAGGTCAGTATAGATGGACTAATAGAGAAAGTCCCACACACTGCTAGAAGGCCAAATATTTTTTTCAGAGCTAGATGCAGAAAAAAATTATATTCAGTTTGCAACCTGATGGAGGTCAGTATAGATGGACTAATAGAACAAGTCCCACACACAGCTAGAAGCCCAAATATTTTTTCAGAGGTAGATGCAGATAAAAATTATTTTTAATTTGCAACCTGATGGAGGTCAGTATAGATGGACTAATAGAGAAAGTCCCACACACTGCTAGAAGGCCAAATATTTTTTCAGAGCTAGATGCAGATAAAAATTATTTTTAATTTGCAACCTGATGGAGGTCAGTATAGATGGACTAATAGAGAAAGTCCCGCACACTGCTAGAAGGCCAAATATTTTTTCAGAGCTAGATGCAGAAAAAAATTATATTCAGTTTGCAACCTGATGGAGGTCAGTATAGATGGACTAATAGAACAAGTCCCACACACAGCTAGAAGCCCAAATATTTTTTCAGAGCTAGATGCAGAAAAAAATTATATTCAGTTTGCAACCTGATGGAGGTCAGTATAGATGGACTAATAGAACAAGTCCCACACACAGCTAGAAGCCCAAATATTTTTTCAAAGGTAGATGCAGAAAAAAAATATTTTTAATTTGCAACCTGATGGAGGTCAGTATAGATGGACTAATAGAGAAAGTCCCACACACTGCTAGAAGGCCAAATATTTTTTCAGAGCTAGATGCAGATAAAAATTATTTTGAATTTGCAACCTGATGGAGGTCAGTATAGATGGACTAATAGAGAAAGTCCCACACACTGCTAGAAGGCCAAATATTTTTTCAGAGCTAGATGCAGAAAAAAATTATATTCAGTTTGCAACCTGATGGAGGTCAGTATAGATGGACTAATAGAACAAGTCCCACACACTGCTAAAAGCCCAAATATTTTTTCAGAGTTAGATGCAGAAAAAAATTATATTCAGTTTGCAACCTGATGGAGGTCAGTATAGATGGACTAATAGAACAAGTCCCACACACAGCTAGAAGCCCAAATATTTTTTCAGAGGTAGATGCAGATAAAAATTATTTTTAATTTGCAACCTGATGGAGGTCAGTATAGATGGACTAATAGAGAAAGTCCCACACACTGCTAGAAGGCCAAATATTTTTTCAGAGCTAGATGCAGATAAAAATTATTTTTAATTTGCAACCTGGTGGAGGTCAGTATAGATGGACTAATAGAGAAAGTCCCACACACTGCTAGAAGGCCAAATATTTTTTCAGAGCTAGATGCAGAAAAAAAATATATTCAGTTTGCAACCTGATGGAGGTCAGTATAGATGGACTAATAGAACAAGTCCCACACACAGCTAGAAGGCCAAATATTTTTTCAGAGGTAGATGCAGAAAAAAATTATATTCAGTTTGCAACCTGATGGAGGTCTGTATAGATGGATTAATAGAACAAGTCCCACACACAGCTAGAAGCCCAATATTTTTTCAGAGGTAGATGCAGAAAAAAATTATATTCAGTTTGCAACCTGATGGAGGTCAGTATAGATGGACTAATAGAACAAGTCCCACACACAGCTAGAAGCCCAAATATTTTTTCAGAGGTAGATGCAGATAAAAATTATTTTTAATTTGCAACCTGATGGAGGTCAGTATAGATGGACTAATAGAGAAAGTCGCACACACTGCTAGAAGGCCAAATATTTTTTCAGAGCTAGATGCAGAAAAAAATTATATTCAGTTTGCAACCTGATGGAGGTCAGTATAGATGGACTAATAGAACCAGTCCCACACACAGCTAGAAGCCCAAATATTTTTTCAGAGGTAGATGCAGATAAAAATTATTTTTAATTTGCAACCTGATGGAGGTCAGTATAGATGGACTAATAGAGAAAGTCGCACACACTGCTAGAAGGCCAAATATTTTTTCAGAGCTAGATGCATTAAAAAATTATATTCAGTTTGCAACCTGATGGAGGTCAGTATAGATGGACTAATAGAACCAGTCCCACACACAGCTAGAAGCCCAAATATTTTTTCAGAGGTAGATGCAGATAAAAATTATTTTTAATTTGCAACCTGATGGAGGTCAGTATAGATGGACTAATAGAGAAAGTCCCACACACTGCTAGAAGGCCAAATATTTTTTCAGAGCTAGATGCAGAAAAAAATTATATTCAGTTTGCAACCTGATGGAGGTCTGTATAGATGGATTAATAGAACAAGTCCCACACACAGCTAGAAGCCCAATATTTTTTCAGAGGTAGATGCAGGAAAAAAATTATTTTTAATTTGCAACCTGATGGAGGTCAGTATAGATGGACTAATAGAGAAAGTCCCACACACTGCTAGAAGGCCAAATATTTTTTTCAGAGCTAGATGCAGAAAAAAATTATATTCAGTTTGCAACCTGATGGAGGTCAGTATAGATGGACTAATAGAACAAGTCCCACACACAGCTAGAAGCCCAAATATTTTTTCAGAGGTAGATGCAGATAAAAATTATTTTTAATTTGCAACCTGATGGAGGTCAGTATAGATGGACTAATAGAGAAAGTCCCACACACTGCTAGAAGGCCAAATATTTTTTCAGAGCTAGATGCAGATAAAAATTATTTTTAATTTGCAACCTGATGGAGGTCAGTATAGATGGACTAATAGAGAAAGTCCCGCACACTGCTAGAAGGCCAAATATTTTTTCAGAGCTAGATGCAGAAAAAAATTATATTCAGTTTGCAACCTGATGGAGGTCAGTATAGATGGACTAATAGAACAAGTCCCACACACAGCTAGAAGCCCAAATATTTTTTCAGAGCTAGATGCAGAAAAAAATTATATTCAGTTTGCAACCTGATGGAGGTCAGTATAGATGGACTAATAGAACAAGTCCCACACACAGCTAGAAGCCCAAATATTTTTTCAAAGGTAGATGCAGAAAAAAAATATTTTTAATTTGCAACCTGATGGAGGTCAGTATAGATGGACTAATAGAGAAAGTCCCACACACTGCTAGAAGGCCAAATATTTTTTCAGAGCTAGATGCAGATAAAAATTATTTTGAATTTGCAACCTGATGGAGGTCAGTATAGATGGACTAATAGAGAAAGTCCCACACACTGCTAGAAGGCCAAATATTTTTTCAGAGCTAGATGCAGAAAAAAATTATATTCAGTTTGCAACCTGATGGAGGTCAGTATAGATGGACTAATAGAACAAGTCCCACACACTGCTAAAAGCCCAAATATTTTTTCAGAGTTAGATGCAGAAAAAAATTATATTCAGTTTGCAACCTGATGGAGGTCAGTATAGATGGACTAATAGAACAAGTCCCACACACAGCTAGAAGCCCAAATATTTTTTCAGAGGTAGATGCAGATAAAAATTATTTTTAATTTGCAACCTGATGGAGGTCAGTATAGATGGACTAATAGAGAAAGTCCCACACACTGCTAGAAGGCCAAATATTTTTTCAGAGCTAGATGCAGATAAAAATTATTTTTAATTTGCAACCTGGTGGAGGTCAGTATAGATGGACTAATAGAGAAAGTCCCACACACTGCTAGAAGGCCAAATATTTTTTCAGAGCTAGATGCAGAAAAAAAATATATTCAGTTTGCAACCTGATGGAGGTCAGTATAGATGGACTAATAGAACAAGTCCCACACACAGCTAGAAGGCCAAATATTTTTTCAGAGGTAGATGCAGAAAAAAATTATATTCAGTTTGCAACCTGATGGAGGTCTGTATAGATGGATTAATAGAACAAGTCCCACACACAGCTAGAAGCCCAATATTTTTTCAGAGGTAGATGCAGAAAAAAATTATATTCAGTTTGCAACCTGATGGAGGTCAGTATAGATGGACTAATAGAACAAGTCCCACACACAGCTAGAAGCCCAAATATTTTTTCAGAGGTAGATGCAGATAAAAATTATTTTTAATTTGCAACCTGATGGAGGTCAGTATAGATGGACTAATAGAGAAAGTCGCACACACTGCTAGAAGGCCAAATATTTTTTCAGAGCTAGATGCAGAAAAAAATTATATTCAGTTTGCAACCTGATGGAGGTCAGTATAGATGGACTAATAGAACCAGTCCCACACACAGCTAGAAGCCCAAATATTTTTTCAGAGGTAGATGCAGATAAAAATTATTTTTAATTTGCAACCTGATGGAGGTCAGTATAGATGGACTAATAGAGAAAGTCGCACACACTGCTAGAAGGCCAAATATTTTTTCAGAGCTAGATGCATTAAAAAATTATATTCAGTTTGCAACCTGATGGAGGTCAGTATAGATGGACTAATAGAACCAGTCCCACACACAGCTAGAAGCCCAAATATTTTTTCAGAGGTAGATGCAGATAAAAATTATTTTTAATTTGCAACCTGATTGAGGTCAGTATAGGTGGACTAATAGAGAAAGTCCCACACACTGCTAGAAGGCCAAATATTTTTTCAGAGCTAGATGTAGAAAAAAATTATATTCAGTTTGCAACCTGATGGAGGTCAGTATAGATGGACTAATAGAACAAGTCCCACACACAGCTAGAAGCCCAAATATTTTTTCAGAGGTAGATGCAGATAAAAATTATTTTTAATTTGCAACCTGATGGAGGTCAGTATAGATGGACTAATAGAGAAAGTCCCATACACTGCTAGAAGGCCAAATATTTTTTCAGAGCTAGATGCAGATAAAAATTATTTTTAATTTGCAACCTGATGGAGGTCAGTATAGATGGACTAATAGAGAAAGTCCCACACACTGCTAGAAGGCCAAATATTTTTTCAGAGCTAGATGCAGAAAAAAAATATATTCAGTTTGCAACCTGATGGAGGTCAGTATAGAAGGACTAATAGAACAAGTCCCACACACAGCTAGAAGCCCAAATATTTTTTCAGAGGTAGATGCAGAAAAAAATTATATTCAGTTTGCAACCTGATGGAGGTCTGTATAGATGGATTAATAGAACAAGTCCCACACACAGCTAGAAGCCCAATATTTTTTCAGAGGTAGATGCAGAAAAAAATATTTTTAATTTGCAACCTGATGGAGGTCAGTATAGATGGACTAATCGAGAAAGTCCCACACACTGCTAGAAGGCCAAATATTTTTTCAGAGCTAGATGCAGAAAAAAATTATATTCAGTTTGCAACCTGATGGAGGTCAGTATAGATGGACGAATAGAACAAGTCCCACACACAGCTAGAAGCCCAAATATTTTTTCAGAGGTAGATGCAGATAAAAATTATTTTTAATTTGCAACCTGATGGAGGTCAGTATAGATGGACTAATAGAGAAAGTCCCACACACTGCTAGAAGGCCAAATATTTTTCCAGAGCTAGATGCAGAAAAAAATTATATTCAGTTTGCAACCTGATGGAGGTCAGTATAGATGGACTAATAGAACAAGTCCCACACACAGCTAGAAGCCCAAATATTTTTTCAGAGGTAGATGCAGATAAAAATTATTTTTAATTTGCAACCTGATAGAGGTCAGTATAGATGGACTAATAGAGAAAGTCGCACACACTGCTAGAAGGCCAAATATTTTTTCAGAGCTAGATGCAGAAAAAAATTATATTCAGTTTGCAACCTGATGGAGGTCTGTATAGATGGATTAATAGAGCAAGTCCCACACACAGCTAGAAGCCCAATATTTTTTCAGAGGTAGATGCAGAAAAAAAATTATTTTTAATTTGCAACCTGATGGAGGTCAGTATAGATGGACTAATAGAAAAAGTCCCACACACTGCTAGAAGGCCAAATATTTTTTCAGAGCTAGATGCAGAAAAAAATTATATTCAGTTTGCAACCTGATGGAGGTCAGTATAGATGGACTAATAGAACAAGTCCCACACACAGCTAGAAGCCCAAATATTTTTTCAGAGGTAGATGCAGATAAAAATTATTTTTAATTTGCAACCTGATGGAGGTCAGTATAGATGGACTAATAGAGAAAGTCCCACACACTGCTAGAAGGCCAAATATTTTTTCAGAGCTAGATGCAGAAAAAAATTATATTCAGTTTGCAACCTGATTGAGGTCTGTATAGATGGATTAATAGAACAAGTCCCACACACAGCTAGAAGCCCAATATTTTTTCAGAGCTAGATGCAGAAAAAAAATTATTTTTAATTTGCAACCTGATGGAGGTCAGTATAGATGGACTAATAGAGAAAGTCCCACACACTGCTAGAAGGCCAAATATTTTTTTCAGAGCTAGATGCAGAAAAAAATTATATTCAGTTTGCAACCTGATGGAGGTCAGTATAGATGGACTAATAGAACAAGTCCCACACACAGCTAGAAGCCCAAATATTTTTTCAGAGGTAGATGCAGATAAAAATTATTTTTAATTTGCAACCTGATGGAGGTCAGTATAGATGGACTAATAGAGAAAGTCCCACACACTGCTAGAAGGCCAAATATTTTTTCAGAGCTAGATGCAGATAAAAATTATTTTTAATTTGCAACCTGATGGAGGTCAGTATACATGGACTAATAGAGAAAGTCCCACACACTGCTAGAAGGCCAAATATTTTTTCAGAGCTAGATGCAGAAAAAAATTATATTCAGTTTGCAACCTGATGGAGGTCAGTATAGATGGACTAATAGAACAAGTCCCACACACAGCTAGAAGCCCAAATATTTTTTCAGAGCTAGATGCAGAAAAAAATTATATTCAGTTTGCAACCTGATGGAGGTCAGTATAGATGGACTAATAGAACAAGTCCCACACACAGCTAGAAGCCCAAATATTTTTTCAAAGGTAGATGCAGAAAAAAACTATTTTTAATTTGCAACCTGATGGAGGTCAGTATAGATGGACTAATAGAGAAAGTCCCACACACTGCTAGAAGGCCAAATATTTTTTCAGAGCTAGATGCAGATAAAAATTATTTTGAATTTGCAACCTGATGGAGGTCAGTATAGATGGACTAATAGAGAAAGTCCCACACACTGCTAGAAGGCCAAATATTTTTTCAGAGCTAGATGAAGAAAAAAATTATATTCAGTTTGCAACCTGATGGAGGTCAGTATAGATGGACTAATAGAACAAGTCCCATACACTGCTAGAAGCCCAAATATTTTTTCAGAGTTAGATGCAGAAAAAAATTATATTCAGTTTGCAACCTGATGGAGGTCAGTATAGATGGACTAATAGAACAAGTCCCACACACAGCTAGAAGCCCAAATATTTTTTCAGAGGTAGATGCAGATAAAAATTATTTTTAATTTGCAACCTGATGGAGGTCAGTATAGATGGACTAATAGAGAAAGTCCCACACACTGCTAGAAGGCCAAATATTTTTTCAGAGCTAGATGCAGAAAAAAAATATATTCAGTTTGCAACCTGATGGAGGTCAGTATAGATGGACTAATAGAACATGTCCCACACACAGCTAGAAGGCCAAATATTTTTTCAGAGGTAGATGCAGAAAAAAATTATATTCAGTTTGCAACCTGATGGAGGTCTGTATAGATGGATTAATAGAACAAGTCCCACACACAGCTAGAAGCCCAATATTTTTTCAGAGGTAGATGCAGAAAAAAAATATTTTTAATTTGCAACCTGATGGAGGTCAGTATAGATGGACTAATAGAGAAAGTCCCACACACTGCTAGAAGGCCAAATATTGTTTCAGAGCTAGATGCAGAAAAAAATTATATTCAGTTTGCAACCTGATGGAGGTCAGTATAGATGGACTAATAGAACAAGTCCCACACACAGCTAGAAGCCCAAATATTTTTTCAGAGGTAGATGCAGATAAAAATTATTTTTAATTTGCAACATGATGGAGGTCAGTATAGATGGACTAATAGAGAAAGTCCCACACACTGCTAGAAGGCCAAATATTTTTTCAGAGGTAGATGCAGATAAAAATTATTTTGAATTTGCAACCTGATGGAGGTCAGTATAGATGGACTAATAGAGAAAGTCCCACACACTGCTAGAAGGCCAAATATTTTTTCAGAGCTAGATGCAGAAAAAAATTATATTCAGTTTGCAACCTGATGGAGGTCAGTATAGATGGACTAATAGAACAAGTCCCATACACTGCTAGAAGCCCAAATATTTTTTCAGAGTTAGATGCAGAAAAAAATTATATTCAGTTTGCAACCTGATGGAGGTCAGTATAGATGGACTAATAGAACAAGTCCCACACACAGCTAGAAGCCCAAATATTTTTTCAGAGGTAGATGCAGATAAAAATTATTTTTAATTTGCAACCTGATGGAGGTCAGTATAGATGGACTAATAGAGAAAGTCCCACACACTGATAGAAGGCCAAATATTTTTTCAGAGCTAGATGCAGATAAAAATTATTTTTAATTTGCAACCTGATGGAGGTCAGTATAGATGGACTAATAGAGAAAGTCCCACACACTGCTAGAAGGCCAAATATTTTTTCAGAGCTAGATGCAGAAAAAAAATATATTCAGTTTGCAACCTGATGGAGGTCAGTATAGATGGACTAATAGAACAAGTCCCACACACAGCTAGAAGGCCAAATATTTTTTCAGAGGTAGATGCAGAAAAAAATTATATTCAGTTTGCAACCTGATGGAGGTCTGTATAGATGGATTAATAGAACAAGTCCCACACACAGCTAGAAGCCCAATATTTTTTCAGAGGTAGATGCAGAAAAAAAATATTTTTAATTTGCAACCTGATGGAGGTCAGTATAGATGGACTAATAGAGAAAGTCCCACACACTGCTAGAAGGCCAAATATTTTTTCAGAGCTAGATGCAGAAAAAAATTATATTCAGTTTGCAACCTGATGGAGGTCAGTATAGATGGACTAATAGAACAAGTCCCACACACAGCTAGAAGCCCAAATATTTTTTCAGAGGTAGATGCAGATAAAAATTATTTTTAATTTGCAACATGATGGAGGTCAGTATAGATGGACTAATAGAGAAAGTCCCACACACTGCTAGAAGGCCAAATATTTTTTCAGAGCTAGATGCAGAAAAAAATTATATTCAGTTTGCAACCTGATGGAGGTCAGTATAGATGGACTAATAGAACAAGTCCCACACACAGCTAGAAGCCCAAATATTTTTTCAGAGGTAGATGCAGATAAAAATTATTTTTAATTTGCAACCTGATGGAGGTCAGTATAGATGGACTAATAGAGAAAGTCGCACACACTGCTAGAAGGCCAAATATTTTTTCAGAGCTAGATGCAGAAAAAAATTATATTCAGTTTGCAACCTGATGGAGGTCAGTATAGATGGACTAATAGAACCAGTCCCACACACAGCTAGAAGCCCAAATATTTTTTCAGAGGTAGATGCAGATAAAAATTATTTTTAATTTGCAACCTGATTGAGGTCAGTATAGATGGACTAATAGAGAAAGTCCCACACACTGCTAGAAGGCCAAATATTTTTTCAGAGCTAGATGTAGAAAAAAATTATATTCAGTTTGCAACCTGATGGAGGTCAGTATAGATGGACTAATAGAACAAGTACCACACACAGCTAGAAGCCCAAATATTTTTTCAGAGGTAGATGCAGATAAAAATTATTTTTAATTTGCAACCTGATGGAGGTCAGTATAGATGGACTAATAGAGAAAGTCCCATACACTGCTAGAAGGCCAAATATTTTTTCAGAGCTAGATGCAGATAAAAATTATTTTTAATTTGCAACCTGATGGAGGTCAGTATAGATGGACTAATAGAGAAAGTCCCACACACTGCTAGAAGGCCAAATATTTTTTCAGAGCTAGATGCAGATAAAAATTATTTTTAATTTGCAACCTGATGGAGGTCAGTATAGATGGACTAATAGAGAAAGTCCCACACACTGCTAGAAGGCCAAATATTTTTTCAGAGCTAGATGCAGAAAAAAAATATATTCAGTTTGCAACCTGATGGAGGTCAGTATAGATGGACTAATAGAACATGTCCCACACACAGCTAGAAGGCCAAATATTTTTTCAGAGGTAGATGCAGAAAAAAATTATATTCAGTTTGCAACCTGATGGAGGTCTGTATAGATGGATTAATAGAACAAGTCCCACACACAGCTAGAAGCCCAATATTTTTTCAGAGGTAGATGCAGAAAAAAAATATTTTTAATTTGCAACCTGATGGAGGTCAGTATAGATGGACTAATAGAGAAAGTCCCACACACTGCTAGAAGGCCAAATATTGTTTCAGAGCTAGATGCAGAAAAAAATTATATTCAGTTTGCAACCTGATGGAGGTCAGTATAGATGGACTAATAGAACAAGTCCCACACACAGCTAGAAGCCCAAATATTTTTTCAGAGGTAGATGCAGATAAAAATTATTTTTAATTTGCAACATGATGGAGGTCAGTATAGATGGACTAATAGAGAAAGTCCCACACACTGCTAGAAGGCCAAATATTTTTTCAGAGGTAGATGCAGATAAAAATTATTTTGAATTTGCAACCTGATGGAGGTCAGTATAGATGGACTAATAGAGAAAGTCCCACACACTGCTAGAAGGCCAAATATTTTTTCAGAGCTAGATGCAGAAAAAAATTATATTCAGTTTGCAACCTGATGGAGGTCAGTATAGATGGACTAATAGAACAAGTCCCATACACTGCTAGAAGCCCAAATATTTTTTCAGAGTTAGATGCAGAAAAAAATTATATTCAGTTTGCAACCTGATGGAGGTCAGTATAGATGGACTAATAGAACAAGTCCCACACACAGCTAGAAGCCCAAATATTTTTTCAGAGGTAGATGCAGATAAAAATTATTTTTAATTTGCAACCTGATGGAGGTCAGTATAGATGGACTAATAGAGAAAGTCCCACACACTGATAGAAGGCCAAATATTTTTTCAGAGCTAGATGCAGATAAAAATTATTTTTAATTTGCAACCTGATGGAGGTCAGTATAGATGGACTAATAGAGAAAGTCCCACACACTGCTAGAAGGCCAAATATTTTTTCAGAGCTAGATGCAGAAAAAAAATATATTCAGTTTGCAACCTGATGGAGGTCAGTATAGATGGACTAATAGAACAAGTCCCACACACAGCTAGAAGGCCAAATATTTTTTCAGAGGTAGATGCAGAAAAAAATTATATTCAGTTTGCAACCTGATGGAGGTCTGTATAGATGGATTAATAGAACAAGTCCCACACACAGCTAGAAGCCCAATATTTTTTCAGAGGTAGATGCAGAAAAAAAATATTTTTAATTTGCAACCTGATGGAGGTCAGTATAGATGGACTAATAGAGAAAGTCCCACACACTGCTAGAAGGCCAAATATTTTTTCAGAGCTAGATGCAGAAAAAAATTATATTCAGTTTGCAACCTGATGGAGGTCAGTATAGATGGACTAATAGAACAAGTCCCACACACAGCTAGAAGCCCAAATATTTTTTCAGAGGTAGATGCAGATAAAAATTATTTTTAATTTGCAACATGATGGAGGTCAGTATAGATGGACTAATAGAGAAAGTCCCACACACTGCTAGAAGGCCAAATATTTTTTCAGAGCTAGATGCAGAAAAAAATTATATTCAGTTTGCAACCTGATGGAGGTCAGTATAGATGGACTAATAGAACAAGTCCCACACACAGCTAGAAGCCCAAATATTTTTTCAGAGGTAGATGCAGATAAAAATTATTTTTAATTTGCAACCTGATGGAGGTCAGTATAGATGGACTAATAGAGAAAGTCGCACACACTGCTAGAAGGCCAAATATTTTTTCAGAGCTAGATGCAGAAAAAAATTATATTCAGTTTGCAACCTGATGGAGGTCAGTATAGATGGACTAATAGAACCAGTCCCACACACAGCTAGAAGCCCAAATATTTTTTCAGAGGTAGATGCAGATAAAAATTATTTTTAATTTGCAACCTGATTGAGGTCAGTATAGATGGACTAATAGAGAAAGTCCCACACACTGCTAGAACGCCAAATATTTTTTCAGAGCTAGATGTAGAAAAAAATTATATTCAGTTTGCAACCTGATGGAGGTCAGTATAGATGGACTAATAGAACAAGTACCACACACAGCTAGAAGCCCAAATATTTTTTCAGAGGTAGATGCAGATAAAAATTATTTTTAATTTGCAACCTGATGGAGGTCAGTATAGATGGACTAATAGAGAAAGTCCCATACACTGCTAGAAGGCCAAATATTTTTTCAGAGCTAGATGCAGATAAAAATTATTTTTAATTTGCAACCTGATGGAGGTCAGTATAGATGGACTAATAGAGAAAGTCCCACACACTGCTAGAAGGCCAAATATTTTTTCAGAGCTAGATGCAGAAAAAAAATATATTCAGTTTGCAACCTGATGGAGGTCAGTATAGATGGACTAATAGAACAAGTCCCACACACAGCTAGAAGCCCAAATATTTTTTCAGAGGTAGATGCAGAAAAAAATTATATTCAGTTTGCAACCTGATGGAGGTCTGTATAGATGGATTAATAGAACAAGTCCCACACACAGCTAGAAGCCCAATATTTTTTCAGAGGTAGATGCAGAAAAAAAATATTTTTAATTTGCAACCTGATGGAGGTCAGTATAGATGGACTAATCGAGAAAGTCCCACACACTGCTAGAAGGCCAAATATTTTTTCAGAGCTAGATGCAGAAAAAAATTATATTCAGTTTGCAACCTGATGGAGGTCAGTATAGATGGACTAATAGAACAAGTCCCACACACAGCTAGAAGCCCAAATATTTTTTCAGAGGTAGATGCAGATAAAAATTATTTTTAATTTGCAACCTGATGGAGGTCAGTATAGATGGACTAATAGAGAAAGTCCCACACACTGCTAGAAGGCCAAATATTTTTCCAGAGCTAGATGCAGAAAAAAATTATATTCAGTTTGCAACCTGATGGAGGTCAGTATAGATGGACTAATAGAACAAGTCCCACACACAGCTAGAAGCCCAAATATTTTTTCAGAGGTAGATGCAGATAAAAATTATTTTTAATTTGCAACCTGATGGAGGTCAGTATAGATGGACTAATAGAGAAAGTCGCACACACTGCTAGAAGGCCAAATATTTTTTCAGAGCTAGATGCAGAAAAAAATTATATTCAGTTTGCAACCTGATGGAGGTCAGTATAGATGGACTAATAGAACAAGTCCCACACACAGCTAGAAGCCCAAATATTTTTTCAGAGGTAGATGCAGATAAAAATTATTTTTAGTTTGCAACCTGATGGAGGTCAGTATAGATGGACTAATAGAGAAAGTCCCACACACTGCTAGAAGGCCAAATATTTTTTCAGAGCTAGATGTAGAAAAAAATTATATTCAGTTTGCAACCTGATGGAGGTCAGTATAGATGGACTAATAGAGCAAGTCCCACACACTGCTAGAAGCCCAAATATTTTTTCAGAGCTAGATGCAGAAAAAAATTATATTCAATTTGCAACCTGATGGAGGTCAGTATAGATGGACTAATAGAATGATGCTATGCCCAAAAGATTTTACTTCACTAGGTGCAGTAAAAAAATTGGTATTCTATACACAGGTGGTATATCTTGCAACACAGATAGGCTACTCCACTGACTAACACACTCTGCAATAGGCCAAAAAGGATTAGCTTTGCTAGATTCAGCCAAATGCTGTGAAAAAAACTTGCACAGCACTGGCACAGACCTGCCTGGCAAAAACTGATAGGAACTCATGTAACCTAGTCCTGAAAGGACTCCAATTACAATTAGTCTTTACTCCCACAATCTATCTATTTAAGAGCACAGACCTGCCTGATAAAAGTCGTAGGAAATGCTGTAACCTAGTCCTTAAAAGGACTGCAATCACAACTATTCCCTACTCCCAAGCTATCTGTAGATTTGTGCGAAAATTGGCTTGAAATTAACAAGGTATAGCGCACACAGCAACAGCGGTGCCGTCTAACACGCAGCTGCAGCAGTGAGAAAATGGTGGCGACGGGGAAAATGGCTTGGTCTTATAGGGCAAGGACATGTGACATACACTGCCAATGACACATGCCCTTGCTTGTGTGAAAAACAGCAGTTCGCTCCGTGTGTGCGCTGCTGATAGGCTGACAGATTGCACCTCCCCACTGTAAATGCGGGAAAGAGAAAAAAAAATGGAGATCTTCATTGTTCCTGCAGAGATCCATCCCCTGCCCCTCCCCCCACCCCGCTGTACACTCAAACTGCGTATTAACATTAATTTTCATCATTACTGAGAAAAAATCCAGTTATGATTTTGGTGCACGAACAGTTATCGAACATAACCTCGAACAGCCGAATTTTTCTCAAATCGTTCGTGTTCGCCGAACGGCTCGAACACCGCCCAAAACAGCTCGAATTTGAGATTGGCGAACAGTTCGAGTAGAACAACGCTCATCTCTATTACTGGGCTTCTTACTACAGTTTTGATAAACTGTTTTATCTGCTGCAGAGCTGAGCTCTGTATAACCCCACCCACACCCCTGATTGGCAGATTTCTGTGTGCACTGTGCATAGGCAGTGAACTGCCAATTAGTGGTGGGGGCGGAGTTATATAGAGATCATGACTATGTAGGACTACCTGGCAACAGGTTTGCTAGTCCTCTAGTGATAATCTCCTGCTGATAAATCATTGATTTTATGAAAACTACAGCAAGAAGCCCAGTAAGTGACACATCGCTGGAATCAGGGTCTCGTCATTACGCTGCTCTCAAATTGGGTGGCAAAAACCTGGTGATGGATTCAATTTTAATCTTTTTTACAATATTTTATAGACATAATCAAAGGTGACTTGTATAATGTAAAATATTTCTAATAATACAATTATTCTAAATTTTCCTCGATATTTATGTTTTATAGGAATACTTCATGCTACATATATACTACCATCATCTTTATAAATGGTAATGTGTTCTGTTTTCCAGACTTAAATGGCGTGGTGGAAAATCTCTATATCCTTCCAGCTGATTATTTTGGGTCAACTTAGTAACTGCAACATTGATCCATGCCCAACACCTTGCATCTGTTTTCCATTGCAAACAAGAGGATTAATAGTTAACTGCAGCTCAAGACATCTCAAAGACGTGCCAGATCTCCCAGTGGACACTGTACGGCTTTATTTGCAAAATAACCTAATAACATCTGTTTTTTCTGGAGCTCTTGATCACTTGGTCAGCCTCCAAGAAGTTGATGTGTCTGGAAATCCTTGGAATTGTGATTGTCAAATACTGTATTTCAAAAGCTGGCTTGACTCCATACCTGCTCAGAGAAACCCAGCAAATATAAGATGCGCAACCCCAAATACAGTATCAACGAAACCATTCCAGAACCTCACTGGGAATGATATGACTCCATGTAGAAGAACATGGCCAATTAAGTGTAAAAAGTTCTTTATACGAGATCTGTATATGATTGGCCTTGCTGTGTTGGTTCTAATTTTAATGTCCTATGTGGTCAGGATGGCAAGAAAACTGGCTTGTTGTGTTGCAGTCACTACCAGCTCTCATCTCAAAAAGACCTCAAGTGAAAGCTACAAGTCAAAGTAATACAAGGACGATCTCCAATGGAGGATTATCAGTAGTGATGTAATGGTGATATATAGGATACACTGAGCCTCAGCTGTATACATCCCATAGGATACTCTGAGACTCTGCTGAATACATCACATAGGATACACTGAGCCGCAGCTGTATACATCCCATAGGATACTCTGAGACTCTGCTGAATACATCATATAGGATACACTGAGCCTCCACTGTATACATCCCATAGGAAACACCGAGACTCTGCTGTATATATCACATAGGATACACTAAGATTCTGCTGCATATATCACATAGGATACATTGAGATTGCTGTATGTACATCACGTAAGTTATACTGATGTTCTGCTTTATACATCACACAGGATACACTGAGACTGCTATATATACATCAAGTTGGATACGCTGAGACTGCTGTAGACATCACATATGATACACCAAGGCTTTGCTGTTTGCATCACATCAGCAGCGGACCAGACAGAAGAAGGCCCCTGCTGCAAGAACAGTATGAGGGTACTTTGCAGTCCACAAAGACTGCTGTAAATATATCACATAGAATACGCTGAGATTTCTGTATATACAACACATAGGATGCATTGAGACCACTATATTCATCATATAGGATAAACTGAGGCTGCCCAATACAACACAAATGATAAACTAATATAACTCTACTGCATATACTGTACATCACATAGATTATACTGATGCTTTGCTATTTACATCCCATAGAATACAATGAGACTGAAGTGTATACATCATATACAATTCATTCAGATTGCTGTATGTACATCACATAGGATGCACTGAGACCCTGTGCAAGAACATTATATGCGCCCTTTGCAGTCCACCGAGACTGCTGTAAATATATCATATAACATATGCTGAGATTGCTATATATACTTCTCATATGATGCACTGGGACTCTATGGCATACATCACATAGGAGATACTGAGACCGCTGTATACATCTTACAAGATACACTGAGACTGCTCTATACAACACAAATGATAAACTCTGCTGCATATACATCAAATAGCTTTTACTAATGCTTTACTATGTACATTGCATAGAATACACTGAGACTGCTTTATATACATCACATAGGATACGCTGAGACTACTATATATACATCACATAGGATACACTGAGTCTACTATATATACATCACATAGGATACACTGAGACTACTATATATACATCACATAGGATACACTGAGACTACTATATATACAGTACAGACCAAAAGTTTGGACACACCTTCTCATTTAAAGATTTTTCTGCATTTTCATGACTATGAAAATTGTACATTCACACTGAAGGCATCAAAACTATGAATTAACACATGTGGAATTATATACTTAACAAAAAAGTGTGAAACAACTGAAAATATGTCTTATATTCTAGGTTCTTCAAAGTAGCCTCCTTTTGCTTTGATGACTGCTTTGCACACTCTTGGCATTCTCTTGATGAGCTTCAAGAGGTAGTCAACGGAAATGGTCTTCCAACAATCTTTAAGGAGTTCCCAGAGATGCTTAGCACTTGTTGGCCCTTTTGCCTTCACTCTGCAGTCCAGCTCACCCCAAACCATTTCGATTGGGTTCAGGTCTGGTGACTGTGGAGGCCAGGTTATCTGGCGTAGCACCCCATCACTCTCCTTCTTGGTCAAATAGCCTTTACACAGCCTGTAGGTGTGTTTGGGATCATTGTCCTGTTGAAAAATAAATGATGGTTCAACTAAACACAAACTGGATGGAACAGCATGCCGCTGCAAGATGCTGTGGTAGCCATGCTGGTTGATTATGCCTTCAATTTTGAATAAATCCCCAACAGTGTCACCAGCAAAGCACCCCCACACCATCACACCTTCTCCTCCATGCTTCACGGTTGGAACCAGCTATGTAGAGTCCATCCGTTCACCTTTTCTGCGTCGCACAAAGACACGGTGGTTGGAACCAAAGATCCACTGGTCTAATATCCATTCCTTGTGTTCTTTAGCCCAAACAAGTCTCTTCTGCTTGTTGCCTGTCCTTAGCAGTGGTTTCCTAGCAGCTATTTTACCATGAAGGCCTTCTGCACAAAGTCTCCTCTTAACAGTTGTTGTAGAGATGTGTCTGCTGCTAGAACTCTGTGTGGCATTGAGCTGGTCTCTAATCTGAGCTTCTGTTAACCTGCGATTTCTGAGGCTGGTGACTCGGATAAACTTATCCTCAGAAGCAGAGATGACTCTTGGTCTTCCTTTCCTGGGGCGGTCCTCATGTGAGCCAGTTTCTTTGTAGCACTTGATGGTTTTTGCAACTGCACTTTCTAGACACTCGTTTTTCTTTACTTAGATGCTTTTTTCTTGCCATAATATAAATTCTAACAGTCTATTCAGTAGGACTATCAGCTGTGTATCCACAAGACTTCTGCACAACACAACTGATGGTTCCAACCCCATTTATAAGGCAAGAAATCCCACTTATTAAACCTGACAGGGCACACCTGTGAAGTGAAAACCATTTCCGGTGACTACCTCTTGAAGCTCATCAAGAGAATGCCAAGAGTGTGCAAAGCAGTCATCAAAGCAAAAGGTGGCTACTTAGAAGAACCTAGAATATAAGAAATATTTCAGTTGTTTCACACTTTTTTGTTAAGTATATAATTCCACATGTGTTAATTCACAGTTTTGATGCCTTCATTGTGAATGTACAATTTTCATAGTCATGAAAATACAGAAAAATCTTTAAATGAGAAGGTGTGTTCAAACTTTTGGTCTGTACTGTACATCACATAAGATACGCTGAAACTGTTGTATATACATGACATAGGATAGACTGAGACTGCTGTATACAGCACATATGAGATACTGATTCTGTTGTCTCCATCACATAGGATACATTGAGAATCTGCTGTATGCATCACATCACTAGCAGACACAGACCCAAGAGGGTCCCTGTGCATAAACATTATTTGGGCCCTTTGCAGTGCAATAGCTCATCATAATGCAAGAGCAATTTAATGAGACGCCATCCCTCTGTGGAATCATGCTCAATGTAGTCTGCATTAGGGGAATCAGATCAGAAGAAGGAATCAATTTATCAAACAACCCAGAAATGGCAAATAAACAGAAACAAGTATACACAAGCCATACAAAAACCCTTACATTATTCTCTCATGGTAGTCTATGGTGTACTATGTGTTTAAAAAAATTGCTAAAGTGCTGTTTTAACCACGTTGATTACCTACATTTATATACTAAACTGTTGGATGTGTTGTAAAACCATTTTATTTTTGTCAAGAACAAATAGCACACATAAGGCAAAAATGGCTAAAAAAAACTAGGTGCATATTGTGTAAAAATGTGCAAACTTAATTATCGTAATCTATGTTGCTGTTTTCATTACAATACTTAGAGGCAGAGGCTGAAATGTATTATTATTAAACATTTAGCTGAGAGTTGGTAATAAATAGGTATAAATTGAGTCTAATTGTTTTCATTGTATAATTGGAAATTGTAATTGAACTTGTATGCATCACAGTATTCTGGCCCTTAGAAGCATAATCAATTGTGAAACTGCTGTATCTGGTTTGTTACGCTGCTTGCATCAGCTTCCTGGCCCCTGTACATTTTTTATGCCTACTATAATAAAGAAGATGGATTTTATTGCCTGGCTTGTGCCTTCTATCATTCCTTTACAAAGACATTTTTAACTGGCGTTGTAGTTAAGTCTTAGGAGCTGAACCCTTATATCGGCCGGGACCCAAAGGTACTAGTATTATCAACGGTACATGGTAGGTGGTGGATTTTGTTAAAGCTCCACTCCAGTAGGTTTTTTTCAGCGCTGGAGTTCCGCTTTAAATGTAAGCCCCCTGCCACCGGTCATATACTCATCCCCTAGCGTCTTCACCATTTTTCGGCACCACTCCATCTTGTGAGCGCAGCTTCTGAGTGGCCGGAACTCAGAACCTACGTCACAAGCTCTCAACTCAAGTCTATGGGAGCCAGAAAGAGGCAACAATGAGGCTCCCCTAGACTTGTATTGAAAAGTGACCTCTGCACCGTTCCATGAAACACTGGAGCTGCTGGCAGGTCATTTTTCGCCAGAGTCCGACGTGAGCAACATTGGAAAACGATGAAGTCGGTGGCAGGTGAGTATGCGACAGGGGGCAGGGGAATTACATTTAAAGCAGCTCTCCAGCACTCCAATAAAATAAAAAATGCAGGAGTAATGCTTTGAACAATTTGTAGTAGGTCCCCCTGTGATGTTCAAGGAAAAAGAAAAAGGTACAGCAGCAGCCCAATGAATATGTTTTCCATCTATCTCCACCCTCTTCTTCTTGCTTTACAGGAAGGGCAGAGATAGATGGAGAGGTACACTGAAATGTTTGGACTCTCCAAGGGTGTGTAAAGGAGTGAATAGAAGGCAGACACCCCCTTAAAATATTGCCATTGGGATTTTTTATATGATATGTTGTACTAATGTGTTGTTGTATATAGATGTTTGATGCTACTGGTTAATGTATAATTAAAGCTTACTGATGAAATATATGGGTAACGTCAAAGTAACAATCTAGGCACAGGGTAAAGAAAAAGTTAGTTAGTCAGCACTGAAGTTGGGGGTAAGCTTTTGAAGTAAAAGAGTTTCTTCCTAGTTGGAGTGTGTCAACAGTTTGGAGAGAAAGAAAGAAAGACAAGGAGTTGAGCTGCATACTGGGTGTATGAAAGGAAGGAGATTTTCTCGGGTAGCAAGTTTACAACTGGATTGAGAAGTGGCAGTTTAGATACAGACATGGACGCAATATGCTTGATGTCTGAGAAGTGGAGCAGACACAAAAGAGAGCTCAGCTGCAGTGTGTACAGACAGAAGGCAGAGCTGTGGTTTGTGGGGACTCTGGACAGCTAGAGAAGTGGGGCGAAGAGACAACGTGTAGGCCAAACCTGGAGGAGTTAGTGAAGGAACACTAGGCTGACCATGGGTACCATTCAGAAGTGGGCTGTGGACAATAGTTTGTGAGAAGGAAAGTTCAAGTCATCTATGCCGTGTATTTGAAATGCGCCTTGCAAGCTATATGCTGCCACTTGTGACCGCTGACCTTTTGCCTCTGTTAAATGCAGAAGATTAGACTAATGTGTTATGTAAATGCTACCAAATGTATACAAGTTCTATCAAGTTCACTGGTAAAACTCATTTTATTTTCATAATCTGAATTGAATCCTTCCCTTTCAATATCGTAAACCTGGTGTTCCTATACCATGTCATAGTATGCTACCATAGTGGGAAACATATGGAGAGACTGACTTAGCACACACCCAGAGGAACCCATTTCACTAGTGACATGGGCTATAACAGAACATCTTGGCCCGTGTGACACTTATAGCCCAGATCACCTGTGCTCGGTTGGAAGAGTCATTTTTGCTAATAGAGTCCCTTCAAAATGATTTTACACTTCCATCAAACAGAAAAGGTGATTATGTATGTATGCTAATATCTAGCAGTCAAAAATCCAATCAGCTGCCAGGACTGCTTACTTTAAGAATCAATGGTAGTTTCAGCAGTCAGCAACACTCCTACATCACCTGGATGCAAAGTCCAAAAACCACTTGCTAAAAGATCCATTGTCACATAGAGGTAGACAGCGTCCAAACGGGCAGTAGTAGTAAGGAAAAAAAGACTTATTTATTATGCCACACACATCATACCTATGTTTCGACTTATTACAGGTCTTTATCAAGCTTAACCAAAGAAGTGAGCCGGAACAAAAGTTGGTATATGTACAATGTGTAAGAGCACATTCACATTGTTGCCATTTCATAGACAAAATCCAAGAAAAAAACTAAATGAGTATATACTGTACCCTATAGTAAGTAAATAGTAATAGTACATGTAAATAACATAAGCTGATCAGTTAAAACTATTTTGAGAAAAAAAAGCATAAAAGCCATGAGCTCCGGCTCATTTCTTTGGTTTTGCTGTAGTTTCTTGTACTTTGTACAAACAGGAGCACTGCGCCCCTTTCTAAGCTAGACATTTCATCTCTATAGCCTCCCATGGACAGGTGTCTGCATGATTAGGCCCTGTCCTGCTCTGCTCTTATTCACATTGAAGTCAGGTTTTAATACATGGACTTTTTAAGACAGGGTAGGACTGTCCCTAATGGGTACACCTTGTCGCGGTTGGATGGCTTTTATGCTTTTTTTATCAAAAATAGTGTACTAAGTACGGTATGTTATTTACATGTACTATTACTATTTACTTATTTACTTACTATATGGTATATTCTCATTTTGTTTTTTTCTTGGGTTTTTCTTTATCAAGCTTGTAGTTTTTGATATGGGGTGTATTCATTTTTGCATCAGCTAATTTGAGTAAAACTGAAGACTTTGTAATGAAAGTTGTATTATTAACTTTACTTTCATGTTATGTCTTCAAAAATATTCTATGGAATTCAGTCTTGTCAACATTTTTGGAAATTTTGTTCAGTGAGATGTTCATTAAAATCTTATTTTTCAGAGGGTGTGTACTCATTTATGCCGAGCTCTGTATTTGGCATAATAAATACATATTTTTTTCTCACTACTACTACTACCCATTTGGATGCTGTCTACTTCTATGTGACTGCTTAATTTAAGAAATCTGGTTGTCAGGCTTGCATTGCTATGGCCATAGGGAGAGGGGGCTGAGCAGTTTTCCTACATTATTGACATTGCTTGCTTCCCGGTTGAAGAAAAAAATGGCTATATTAATATTTAAAATGAAAAACCTTTATCCTTGACAGCAGATCCGAGGAGAGAGTCGGTCAGCTCATACACACTAGACTGTCATCTGTAATATATATGTCAAGTACAAGTTAGTCAAGCATATAAGTCACTGCTACCGGATCAGAGACCACAACCAACCTACATCTGGCCCTGCATATAAAGATGTGGAAAAGTTTGGAAACAGAAAAATCCAGCATAATAAAGCTATTTCTGGATCTTGTGTACCCTACAGGAACAGATCTATAAGATTTATCAAGACTGAGGTTTCATACTTCATCCTTAAAGAGGACCTGTCATGTTTCCAAAAAAGTGAGTTTATTATCTAGCCAAAATCCCTGCCATGAATCTGTCGTTGCTTTCCATTTTTGAACGGGCTGCGCTGCTGTAAATGAGAATCCTTTTGTTCTTCAAAATGGTTCTTTAATATTTTTCCATATTTTTGGGATCGGACCGGCGCCTTTCTCAAGGTAAAAAAACAAGTATATTACTATAGTTATGCTTGGTTTTTAACCTTGATAAAGGTGCCGGTCTGGTGCCGAAACGTGCTAGGACAACAAAGAGCCATTTTGGAAAACAAAAGACTTCTCATTTACCGCAGGACAGCCGTGATCATCCTCCTTACTATTACTCGTCTGGAAGAGGTTTTGTCTCCTCCAGGCACAAGGCCGCAGCAGCAATGTGTGTGCACTTTTGACCCCCAAACATTTTTTTTTATTTTGGCTCCAAGAATGCTTGTGATCCAAGAGGGTGTTTCAGAAAGTTTTCTCTTGGGGCGTGTAGTTGACTCGCCCCCTGGGCCGTGGGGCACTCGGATCCGGGCAATAGGGAAACGGTGGGAGTAGTAGTGGCAACTCGGTTCCGTGGCTCAGGGTGGTCAGGCCAGTGGTAGTCCGTTATGTGCTGATGATTATGTCCGACTACGCCACCCTTGGATTGCGGTTATTAGGAACCACCACTGCAAGGCTGTCCGCTGGGGCTGATGATGTGTGCAGCTGGGATGGTGTGACTCCCCACGGGAAGAGTGCAGCCCCAGGGCAGTATAATGAATGGTGGGAGTGATGGTGGTGAGAGTCCCAACACCGGTAGTGCTGGAGGCGCGAAGGAGCACACAGACAACAAGTTACAGTCCAGGGTCTTTACTCACAGTTCATGTGCTCCAGGTCACTTCGGCACCGGTAGTGACCGCCCGAGCCGTGCTGCGTCCACCAGGTGTGGGGCTCGGTCAACTCCCAGGCAATTCAGAAGTATGGCTCAGGACCCCCTTTTGTCCTTTCTCTGGCCTGCCTCACCAGTGACCCACTTTTGTTCAGCTGCCGCGGACCTGTGCGGTTAAACGTGGGCCCCGTCCTCCGCTGTCCTATATGGTGCCTTCCTAGCAGGTTTGATGAGGTGTCGCACCAATAAATGATCACTACGACCGGTCTTTGGCTGAGGGTAGTTTCTCCTCCACCAACTTGGGATCCGGTACCCTTAATCTGCCTGACCCTTCACCCTGGATTCTCGTGGGTTCTTAGGGTCCCTTCCACCTTCTTGTTCCTGAGCCCTTCTGTTTCTCTGTCTCTTCTTCTTCTTTTCTGTTCCTTCCTGTTCCTTTCTGTTCCTTTCTCTTGGAGCTGGGATGAGACGCAATCTCAGCTCCCCTTCACCTCCTCCTCGGCCTCTCACTAGGCCCTCCTGGAGTAGAGCTCCTACAGAGCCTCTACTCCCTGTCTTCTCCTCACTGGACAGAACGAACTTCTCTCAGACTGAACCCAGATCTAAGATGGTGCCCACCTTTTATACCTCCCTCTGACCATGAGCCCAGGTGACCAGCAACCAATGGGCTCCTACCTACGCTCCAGAACCAACCCCTATCTACCCCTACAGCACTGGGTGTTCCACCCCCCTCCCCACTCCAGACAGGGACATAGTCGGTCGTGCCTGCACTTCTGTCTAGTGGGAGCACCGTTGAGCTGTCCCTCGGAAATGGGGTGTGTGTGCTGTATGCAGCTAACTGAGCCCTGGTCCATACTCCATCCTTACCCGGGAGTGGAATATCACACCTCTGGTCTGAGGTGCAATATCCCTGTAGCGGCCGAACCCTCGGGGCGCTACATAGTCCTCCCCCTCTAAGACATAGCCCAATTGCTGCTCAGAAGCTTCTAAAACTGGTTGAACAGTGTTATCTTGCGAGCATGATCTTTCCCTGTTCTTGAGAGACCACCCTGTAAGAAGACTAACCTGGCCAATTACATTGAGAAGAGGGTGATCTCACGAGATCATTCAGGTCAACCAGTTTCAGATGCTGCCGATTAGGCAGTGTCGTGAAGGGGAAGGACTACACGTTCCAAGAGGAAACTTTCTGAAACCACAAGAGTACTTGGATCTAAAATAGAAAAAAGGGCATATCTCCTTATCCAATACTTTTGGGATGAACTAGAATGCAGGTCCTGTTATCCAACATCAATGTCTAACCTCACAAATCCTCTCTTGGATGATTAAGCAAAAATTCTCACAAAATCTGGTAGAAATCCTTCCCAGAAGAGTGGAAGATGTGGGGGGGGGGCTATTCAGTGTTGGACTAAAGTGCCAAGGGCCCTCCAGTAACCAATACCAGGGCCCCACTTTTCACCTACATGCAAATATGACATTATCCTCAATCACAAATGTATATAACAATGATCTGGGTAGATTGTCTGTACATAGTGATTCAAGTATATTGTGCTAAGTACTGCTCATATAAGAGGGTGAGGGCCCACCGGAGGATTCTCCTGCTCTCCTGTGGGCCAGTCCGAGCCTGAACCTATTCCATATTAATGCCTCTGGCTTTAGAATGGGATGTAACAAAATCTCCTGTAGATATTTTTTTTTGTCTATGTACTTTATATACAAAACCCATACTTATACTTACAAATAATGACCATAGCAGAATGCTGGATTCTCAGAGTTTTATTAGCCCAATTAAGACCCCGTTGAGCAATAAATCCCTTATCTAGTCCTTTACTGTGTTGGATCCTTGAGAGTCAGAATATAATAACTGTCTGGAACTTTATAATAAAACTTGTTAAATGACTGTCTACATAGGCCTGTGGTGTCGGGAAAATATAGGTATTGTATCTAAGGACTGTACACTGCTGAGATAATTATGTGAAACCCTAAGGAAAATCTTATGGGACTTCAATTTGGTCCTACTTTCCATACATTCAATTACTAGCCTTGGCCCTTAAGTATGATCAGCAATGCAAGACACGTGAAAGCCCAACCGAGGCACTTACCCATGCAGGAGCACGTAGAGGGCTCGTTTCTTCAACTTCAAACGGTTAATTACAGTAATGCACCGTTGTATCGGTTTATTTGTGCCCATATTCACATGCTAATTATACGATATTTCAGTCTCTGAGCGCTTGTCTCTTCAGTATACAAGTATTTGTTATAATTTACAAGTTAATGGAAAGAAACAAGAGCCCCGAATCTCTGCACGATACCTGAACACAGACAGAGATCATGGAAGTGTAACAGAGTAAATTGACAAACCCATCACGTCTGGAGCTTAATAAATGACAGACTGCGCAGCATGATATTACACGGTGGTCACACATAGGATATAGCACAAAAGCCATTTATACAAATACACCCACACAGCTGGGAAGAATATCTCACTACTCACGGCCCATTCTTGCTATTGTAACCGGGAGAATGGAAAGTGGAGCTGCCTACGTCAGTATTACTAATGTCATTTACATTCTCCCTCAGCTTCTCATGGCTCAGGCTGCTGGAAATAAACATTTATTATTCAGATAGAAAATTCATTTCAAATTGACAAAAAGTAAAATAACTTTTGCGAATTGCTGTGTAATGACTGACGGAAAATACTGCACAATTTCAGGCCATTATTGAAAAAAAAAAATCAACAATTCTGTTCTGCAGGGAAACATTCAACTACTTGCTTGTTGCCGAAAAAAAATCTCCAAGAGAAAAATACAATTTTCTTTCTATTGCATTCATAAAAAATATCAGCGCACCTCCATGATAATTTAGAAGAGTATGACGCGTCCCCTGGGCCATGAGGTACTCGGTAGCCGGGCCGGTCGATGCTGGGAGATGTCACAGTGGCAGTGACCCGGTCCGTGACCCAGGGCGGTCAATAAAAGGGGATTAGTGAAAGGGGAATAAAGTTTTTATACATAATGTTCGTGACGCCACCTGTGGTATCCGGCTATATGGAGCCGCCCCTGCAGTGCAGATCCCCTGGAGCTGATGGTGACGCAGCAGAGTTGGTTCAGCTCTCCACAGTCAGAGTTTAGCTCCAGGGTGGTGCAGGGATGGTTTGATGAGGTAGATGTTGCTGTGCAGTGTAGTGCAGGGGATGGCGCAGATAATAATTCTAGGATACAGTGGGGTGCAGTCTTCAGGGTTTACTCACAGTTCTCAGACTCCAGGCTACCAGTACCAGAGTAACCTCCCACGCCGTCCTGTGTTTACTAAGGAAGGGGTTGAGCAATCTCCCAGGTGTTTCAGGAGTACATAACGGGACCCCATTCTGTGTCCCTTCCTCAGTCCTCTTCCTGCGTAGGCTCTCACCCTCCTGCCCTGCGCCTCGCAACCAGTGTCCTAAGCCAGTAACCTCGGATTTTGGCGGGCAACGTGCAGTTCCCTGAATCCTATGTGGCTACCTTTTTAGTGATTTAGTTGCGGTTGTGAGCAGCTGCACCCTGAAAGTACAGTAGCCTCCGGTTTTTAGCTGAGCCTTGGAGTTCTCCAGTAGTTAGGGGCCGGTCCCCTTTGCGGCTTGATCCCTCCACATTCTGGTAGATTCGGGCGCACGGGTGGCATCCGCCCTCGCTGTGCCCCTGGGATCCCCTCACTTCTGGATCCTTCCCTCTGCTCTCATCCTCTTCCAGCCTGTCCTCCTGGGCCTCTCAATCTAGGCCCTCTCCTCTCTCCTCTGAACTCTCTCCTCAGACTGACTGATCTGCTTCCAAGATGGCTCCCTTCTTATACTCCTTCTGACGGTGCTCCCCTGATCTACTTCCTCCACCCACACCCACTACATGGTTCCCCCTCTCTTGGTTCCCCCCCTTCCAACCAGGGACAGGGCTCAGCACTGTATGCATGCATCTTGCCCCGCCTGCTGGTCTGGAGTGGTGTAGTGTTGGATGCAGGTGGGTGGGTCCCGAGCAATACCCCATCCTTACCTGAGAGTGGGGCACCACACCTCTGGGTGAGGTGCAGTACCTCTGTGGTGACTGAACCCGCAGGGGCACCACACATACGTAGATACAGTAAGGTCCCATTCACATCTCTGGGTGCCCTCTACTCCTCCGGCCAAAAAAAGGCACAGTAATGCTATCAGAGTATGTCATTAACCCTTTAAAGGGAATCTGTTACTACCCCATCTGAAAGCAACATGATGTATGGGCAAAGACTCTGATTCCAGCGATGTGTCACTTACTGGGCTGCTTGCTATAGTTTTGATAAAATCAATGTTTTCTCTGCTGCAGATCTAGCAATTCTCTGAATGCTCGGTATAACCCCGCCCACATCACTGATCGGCAGCTTTCTGTGCACACTGTGCATAGGAAGAAAATTGCCAATCATTTGTAGGGGCGGGGTTATAAACAGCTTATGAATATGGAGGCCTATATGCCAGTAGACTTACTAGTCCGACAAGTGATTATTTCCTGCTGAAAAAACAGTAACTTTATCAAAACTACAGCAAGCAGCCCAGTAAGTGACACATCACTAGAATCAGGGTCTCTGTCTCTACATTATGCTGCTCTTAGATTAAGTGGCTAAAATTTGGTGACAGATTCCCTTTAAGGATGCAGCCAATTTTTGCTTTTGAGGTTTTTTTTTTATTTTTCCCTCCATTACCATATTAATCTTATCAGTATATTTGTGGTGATACCAAACTAATACGTTTTTTTGATTATTTTACTGGCCTAAAAAATTCAGAAGTTTGTAAAAAAAATTGTAAAAATTGCTTGTGTCGCCATTTTCCCGAGACCCCTAACTTTTTTCTCCGCTATGGAGCTGTCTAAGGGCTTTGTTTTTTTTTACATATTTTGATCGCTCTTTATTATACTTTTTGTGATAGGCATGGTGACCAAAAAAAAGCAGCAGTTATGCTATTTCCATTTTTTTCTTAATGACATTTGCAGTACGAAACAATTACATATTTTAATAGATCGGACTTTATGCTTATCTTGTTATTTCTTCATCTTTAACGAGGTCAAAAGAAGGGGAATTGAATGTTGATTCCTAATTGCACCACGATCCGATGCAATCTAAGGCATATATTATAAACACAGAAAAAAGATTAAGAGATCAATGTAAATAGATGACTTATCTTGCCCATAAAGAGATGGTCCAGGATGCATTGAGGCACTGGGACACTAATCAGAGACCTGAGATATGAGGACACGAATTTGAGGCTTGAGGCTTCTATCATCTATCTGGGACCATTTTTTGTCTATGGTCATGATAAGTCCTCCATTGAAGACACTGGGACACTGATCAAAGGCTGAAACCTTCATTATGCTTCCTGGACCATCTCTTTATGGGCAAGATAAGTCATCCATTTACACTAATCTCTTTTTACTGTGTTTATAACATATGCCTTAGATTGCATCGGATTATGGTGCAATTAGGAATTAATTTTAGGGCAAGCCAGGATATTTAGGGATAGCCGGCGTGGAGCGGGGGCGCCAAAATCGCCAACTATAACTAGGGTGCTAACCTCCGCAGATAGGCAGGAATCAGCATATAGGCAATATTTTAGGGCCTGGTCAGTGTTTATGTGTAATATAGAGGTCTATGGAAGAGTGATCCTGTTTGTTTTATTTTGCACTACAATCACTTTGTTCACTGAGTTGCACTTATCCCTGTGGGGTACTGATAAACTCGTTATATGATTCTATATAATCCTGGAAGGGATTACTTCATGATGATTAATGGGATACTAGCTGTGTGGGATACCCCCTTCTTTTGCCATTAGGGCTCTATGGAACAAACCATTAGAGTTCAGTACCTCTAGTGTGGTTTTACACAATAGTGTTTGTCCACTTTTTAAGTGATTTTTCTGATTAAAGGATTTTTTTTTATTTATTATAGCCACACTTTTTCCTCAGAACAGTTGCATTATAATATAAAGAATTAAATGGGTTTTCCCACAAACAAAAGTTTATTTTAATAGATCTTGGGATAATAATAATTTCCACAATTGGATGTGTTTTAATAAAATGTTCCTGTGCTGAGATAATCTTAGAAATGTTTTCCTGCTGTGTACTGTGTAATGGCTGTGTCTGACCGTACAGGAACATGAGAAGAAAAAAGGCCAAATGTTCAATATCAGAAAGACCATAGTGCCAAGACCTAGTGTCAGGCACCAAGTCCGTATTGCCTACTCCAATGAATACATGTGAAAATAGGAGGACACTTGAGTACTGTGGCAAACAATGAATATAATTTTATTTAAATACAAAATTCCAAGTTAATAAAAGACATATTAAAGTTACAATAGCAGGGGGGTAAGGTGCAAAGTGCCTGAGGCTGGGGAGTACCGAGGGGGAGTGGGCAGTATGGAGTGGTCAATTTATATATCCAGTCAATATAGACTTAGGTGAGTCAATGTTAATGTATATAACATATAGCAAATAACATACCATGAAAATCACAATTGATAAAGAGTGGCATATAGGGAGACCTTAACCTTATTCATTCTCTATGTATAAATACCCTGATACTAAGAAAAGGAGATATTGGTAATGCCAGTAATCCCAATAAAGCATGAGGACATAGACTCACTACAAATAAACGAAATAAAGAAGGCCCATGACCCCAAGAGGGAGTCCCCAGCAGTGCAACAGGTGAGAACGCGCCCCGACGCGTGTTTCGGCGTTCTTTTTCAAGAGGCGCTAGTGCACGCACCTCCAGGACCTGTAGAAATACCTCCCCATCAGGTCACATGATCGAGAAGAGGGAGGAAGCTGATTGGGCTGACGTGGCGTGTGTGACCGGAGCCACGCCCCCCCGCTGCGCGCCGCAGCCGTCAAGTCCCAGGCACGCGCCCAGGCACTTGCAAAGGACACGCCCCCAGAGGCGGGGATGCACGGGAGAAATCTTGTATGCGATTGTGGGAAGAGGAGATAAGAGGGGAGTAGAGAAGGAGATCTTGTGAGGAACGGAGGTTGCGTGTAGGTAAGTATCGGGAGACTAGGTTACAGATTTATGGAGTAGACAGGTTGTGGATGGCTTTGTATGCCATGGTCAGGGTTTTGAACTGGAGTCTCTGGGCAATGGGGAGCCAGTGAAGGGATTGACAGAGAGGAGAGGCCGGGGAATAGCGTGGGGACAGGTGGATTAGGCAGCAGAATTTAGGATAGATTGGAGGGGTGCGAGAGTGTTAGAAGGGAGGCCACAGAGCATGAGGTTGCAGTAGTCGAGGCGGGAGATGATGAGGGTGTGTGTGACGCCTCTTCTCGGAAGCCCTTTATTTTACCCTGGGAGATGGGGGACTCGGAGTCGAGTCCTATGATGTAGAGATGGGGTGCAGCCGTGGCCCGGACCTGACCCGTGCTCAGGGCCATCACATTAAAAAGGATGGTGTGGGCTTATCCGGGTTGAGTGGCTGATTTACGACTATGCCACCTGTGGCACCTGGTGAAGGCCACCAGCGCCGCTGCAGTCTGCTGAGGCATGGTGTTATGGCGGCCAAAGTTATTACTACTCCCCACATGCAGAGCAGGGCCTCAGCGCAGAGGGACAGGATGGAGGGGGTAGTAGCAGAGGAGAACGGATGCCTCGTCGCGCGGTGTGGCGCAGAATAAATAGTCCGGATGCCATAGGGGTGAACTTCCAAGGCTTTACTCACTTTAGAGATGGCAGAAGGAAGGCGACTCCCTGCTCCCCGCGGAGTCCTGCGGTCACCAGGGACGGGGGGTCCGACAACCTCAGAGTAAGTCCAGCATTCAGTCGGGACCCTACACTAGAGTGTTCCTGAACTACAGACCGAATCCTTTCCTGTCCGTGTGTATGCAAATAGGCCGGGACTCCCTCTGAACTCCTCTCAGAACAAGGGCACGGGTAGCAGCTCCGCTCCGTCCGATACCCGGTGGGATCCTCAGGGCCTACCGGGCTTTCCCGACCAGGACATAGAGTAGCAAGGTCGGGTGTTGGGGGCCGGTACCCCTCTTGCAGCCGGACTCCCTCTGAATATATCAGCATGGCGAGGACAGGTGACGTACACCGCTCCATCTGCATCCTGCCTGGGATCCATTTGCCGTGGAGCCACACTCTTAAGCTCCGGGCCTTCTTGGTCCTGGTCCTTGACCGGGTCGAGACATTCCTTGTCTACAACCTATCCCTCGTCCCAAGGCCGGGCACGAGGGCTGTGTCTCCATCCGATGCGGGCCCACACAGGATCCGCGTTAGGGTGGGAGGTCACAGTACTTGACAGCCAAAAGAACCATTACTAAGGACAGACTGACTGCCCAAGACCAATGAACAAGATGGCTTTTTATTAAATATGAAATTTAAAGTGTAACTAACTTGTAAGTCCTCCACCCTCACCCACTAACTGGTTCCCCTAACTCTTGGTTCCCCAGTCTCCCTGTAACCAGGGGAGCAGCACCTAGTGCATACCAGCTCCCTCTTGTGGAGAAATGTGGTGTTGGATGCAAAGGTTGGGTCACGACTATCACACTGTTCTTACCTCAGAGGAGGAACACTACACTCCATTAGAGAAGTGCAGCATCCCTGTGGCGGTCGAACCCTCAGGGGCGCCACATGTACACTAGTGTTTTTGCAGATTTGTGGTTGAGGAATGTGCGGACATGGTAGATGTTTTTGAGTTGGAGTCAGCAGGAAGTGGAATACGTGGTTTGAAGGAGAGATTAGAGTCCAGGGTTACCCCGAGGCAGCGAGCTTGTGGGACTGGGGAGAGTGAGCAGCCATTAGCTATGATGGATTGGTCAGAAGGGGGGAGTTGAGTGAGACGGTGGAAAGATGATGAATTCCTTTTATCCATGTTAAGTTTTAGAAATCCGTCAGAGAAGAAAGATGAAATAGCAGACAGACATTGTGGGATTCTGGTTAGTAGGGAGGAGATATCGGGTCCAGAGAGGTAGATCTGTATGTCATCAGCATAGAGGTGATACTAAAAGCCATGGGACTCTATGAGCTGTCCCAGGCCGAAGGTGTAGATAGAGAAGAGCAGGGGTCCTAGGACTGAACCTTGGGGGACACCGACAGATAGGGGGCGAGATGAGGAGGTGGTGTGTGAGTGGGAGACACTGAATGTCCTGTCTTTTAAATATGAGGAGATCCAAGATAGGGCCAAGTCTTTGATGTTAAGAGATGAGAGAGTCTGTAGTAAGAAGGAATGGTCCACTGTGTCAAAGGCAGATGACAGGTATAGGAGGAGGAGGACAAAGTAGTGTCGCTTGGATTTGGCAGTTAGCAGGTCGTTGGTGACTTTTTTCAGGGCAATTTCAGTGAAGTGGTGCAGTTGGAAGCCAGATTGTAAGGGATCAAAGAGGGAGCAGGAGGAGATGTGGGAGGACAGTTCAGAATGGATGTGTTGGTCCAATAGTTTTGAGGCGGAAGGAAGAAGTGATATGGGGCGATAGCTAGACAGAGAGGATGGGTCAAGGGATGGCTTTTTGAGGATGGGTGTGATCGAGGTATGTTTGAAGCATGAGGGGAAGACACCAGTTGTTGGTGACAGGTTGAAGAGGTGGGTTAGCGTTGGGATGAAGACTGTGGTAAGGTTAGGGATGAGGTGGGACGGGATTGGGGGAAGTTCGCAGGTGGTGAGGTGTGATTTGGCGAGTAAAGAGGAAACTTGATCTTACATAATGGTGGAGAAGCTGGTTTTGGAGGAGGATGGTTGAGTAGTTATGAGGAGGGGCTGTAGGGACTTTAGGCAAAAGCTTTGTATGATAGTGTTAATCTTCTGCTTGAAGAATGAGGCAAAGTCTTCGGCTGAGATGAGAGGAGGGAGAGGAGATGGAGGCGGCACTGGGGGACGGAGGAGAGAATTTAAAGTGCTTAATGGCTGTTTAGGGTTCTGAGACAGAAAGGATATGAGAGATGAGAAGTAGGTTTGTTTTGCTGCAGTAAGTGTGAACTTGAAAGAAGTGAGGGACTGTTTGAGAGCAATGAAATGCTCATTTCCGCTCAGCAACCCTGGAGGCCCTTTGCAGAGCTTTAGTCAGGTTGGTGTGCCAGGGTTGCCTGTTGAGTGGTCGAGCTGTGGTATGTGTGAGGGGGGCGACCGAATTAAGAGCTGCAGCTGTTGTGGTGTTATATAAAGTGGCAGCAGCATCTGCATCGTGTAATGAACTTATGCATGTAAAAGGAAGAAGGGATTCAGAGAGTGAGTGTAGGTCAAGGTGTTTGAGATTTCTGCAAGGGTGTGCAAGTTTGTGGAGTGGGGATTGTGCACCTGGTGAGGAGAGGGAAGAGAATGTAAGTAGGTTGTGGTCAGAAAGGGGGAGAGAAGAGTTAGATAAGTTAGATAGGGAACAGAGACGGATGAAGATGAGGTCCAGTGTGTGGTCATCTTTGTGAGTGGAAGCAGAAGACCATTGAGCAAAGCTGAAGGAGGAAGTGAGGGATAGAAGCTTAGAGACAGATGAGTGGGAAGTGTCAATGACTATGAGATGCATTATACTATATGGAGGACTATGGACTGTACAATATACTATATGGAGTATATGGGCTATGTATTATACTATATGGAGGACTATGGTGGGTGCATTATACTATATGGAGGACTAAGGGGGTGCATTATACTATATGGATGGCTATGGGCTGTGCAGTATATTATATTGGGGACTATAGGATGCATTATACTGTATAGGGGTGCATTATATATGGAGGACTATGTAGGGTGCATTATATTATATTGAGGACTATGTGGTGCATTAAACTATATGGAGGACTATGGGCTGTGCAGTATACTATATGGAGGACTATGGAGGTGCATTATACTATATGGAGGACTATATGGTGCATTAAACTATATGGAGAACTATGAGTTGTGAATTATGCTATGTGGAGGACTATGGAGGTGCATTATACTATGTGGAGGACTATGGAGGTGCATTATACTATATGGAGGACTATCGGCTGTGCAGTATACTATGTGGAGGACTATGAAGGTGCATTATACTATATGGAGGACTATGGGGTGTGCATTATACTACATGGAGGACTATGGGGGTGCATTAAACTATATGAAGGACTATGGACTGTGCTATATATTATATGGAAGACTATGGGATGCATTATACTATATGGAGGACTATACATTGTGCATTATACTATAGGAAGAACTATGGAGAGTATATTGGTATATGCAATACAATACAATATACAGTATATGAGTATATGCAATACAATCATGTAATGGAGACTGCACTTCCCTTCATCTGGTATCAACCAAAATGCCCTGTGCACTGTGCCATACTGGTGTAACAGCTCCTTGAACGTAATCCAAAAATACAACAGTAAAAGGGCCTTTGAAAAACTGAGAAAGTGTGTGTGATGCTCACAGCCCTCCCTGGGAAATGGGGTACTCGGAGCCGGGTCCGGATGTTGGGGAGGCAGTCGTGGCCTGGACCCATTCCGTGCCCAGGGCCATCACATTAAAAAAAGGATGTAATGGGCTATCAGGGTTGAGTGGTTGCTATCGACTACGCCACCTGTGGTACCTGGTGAAGGCCACCAGCGCTGCTGCAGTCCTCTGAGGCGGGATGTTGTGGCAGCCGACGTTGATACTACTCCCCACAGGCGGAGCAGGGCCTCAGGGCAGAGGAGAGGATGGAGGGAGTTGTAGTGTAGGAGGTCTGGTGCTGCGCGGTGCAGTGCCGAAATAAAGAGTCCAGAGGCCATAGGGGTAGACTTCCAGGGTTTTTACTCACGATATAGCGTGCAGCTGCAAGGCTTCTCGCTGCTCCTCACGGAGTTCTGCGGTCACCAGGAATGGGGGTCCGACAACCTCCGAGTAATTCAAGTGCTTAATCAGGACACCGCACCAGAGTGTTCCTAGACTTCAGCCTGAGTCCTCTCGTGTCTGTGTGTGTAGATAGGCCGGGTCTCCCTCAGGAATACACTCAGAAAACGGGTACGGATGGCAGCTCCGCTCCTTCCGTTACCCGGTGGGGTCCTCTGGGCCTGCCGGGCTTCCCTGACTAGGACGTGGAGTAGCAAAGTCAGGTGTTGGGGGCCGGTACCCCTCTTGCAGCTGGAATCCCTCTGACTAGGCCAGAATAGCGAGGACAGGTGGCGTATACCGCTCCGTCTGCATCCCCCTGGGATCCTTTTGCGGTGGAGCTACACTCCTAAGCTTCAGGCCTTCTTGGGTATGGTACTTGACCGGGTTGAGACATTCGTTAACTCCAACCTGCCCCTCGACTCAAGGCCAGGGTATGAGGGCCGTGTCTCCATCCGCTGCAGGTTCACCCAGAAGCCACGTTCAGGGATGGAGATCACAATCAAAGAACCATGAGCCCAAGATGGCTGTTTATTAAATATGAAATATTAAGTGGAACCTAAGTGTGCGTTCTCCACCCTCACCCACTACATTGTTCCCCCTCTCTTTTGGTTCCCCAGTCTCCCATATTCCGGTAGGGGCAGCATACTGGTGCCTAATAGCCCCCTCTGGTGGGAGAAGTGTGGTGTTGGATGTGGAGGTGGGGTCCTGACCATTGCACCGTTCTTACCTCGAAGGAGGAACACCACACCCCATTAAAGAGGTGCAGCATCCCTGTGGCGGTCGAACCCTCAGGGGCGCAACATGTGAATTTATTACCACCACATAGTGAGCACATCAAGCACTCCCACTACACTATTGCATGCAACTTCAAGCACCCCTCATCCTTTCTTCGATTTACCATATTTATCTCTCCATCCCCATGAACAGTATACTGTATGTGCATACAGATCTGATCTTTTGTGCAGGGCTACTCAGAAAAATCATCATCTGGAGACCTGCTCTTCATAGTTATTTGCTAGACTTGATGCTAATGCACCAACCTAGGAGACAGCTGTGAACCACACATCATGGGACCGCGAGCAACACATGACTCCCAAGCCACAGATCTGGGATCCCTGATCTGCAGTATAAAGAAGAACAAGGAATACTGGAAGAGATGATATGACCCAACAGAGCCTTGATCTCAACATCATCCAGTCTGTCTGGGATTACATGAGGAGACAGGAGGATTTGCAAAAAGCTTTATTCTCAAATCTGTGGTTAATTCTCCAAGATGTTTGGAACAACCTCCCTGCCGAATTCCTTCAAAAACTGTGTACTAGTGTTCTGAGAGAATTGATGATGTTTTAAAGGCGAAGGGAGATCACACCAAATATTGATGTGATTTACTTTTCTTTTTTGTTCATTCACTTTGTATTTTGTTAGTTGATAAAAATAAACTATTAACACTTCTATTTTTTAAATCATTCTGACTTTGCAGCTTTTTTCCATACCTAGGAAAAAGCTCCCCCAGGAAGAAGCTAAATGCGAAACGCGCGTTGGGGGTTTCACACGATTGCCATTTAGGTCTATCTCATCTACTTTTTTGATCTTTCATGTGCCTATTACTTTGCCTTCTCTTTATGAGCATCATGTGATATTTAATATGGTTTGTTCTTACTTTATTTACTATGTATGGCCACTAGGTCTTTTGATTGTACAGAGGAATGAACAGCTATTTTGTGATTGCACTGTACTTTCTACTTATCTCCACTAGGTTTTTTATGTTCAGAGGGACGACAAGCCATCTTTTCATTGCTCTACACTTTCTAGTCATGACCACTAGGTCTTTTGATTGTACTGCATTTTTCATTCCAAACTGAGCCTTATACACAGTATTCTTTGGTTTTCCTGACCTCTCACTGTGCTCAATTTTTAATTTATATTGCACCAGGGCATTTTCTAGACATTATATCCTTTAAGATCTGTACTATTCCCTGAATGACATAATAACTCTGCATTTATTCTCTTTTTAATATATTTGTATGTTGGTTTTTTTATAAATTAATAAAGGTATACATTTTTTTGGGCGTTCACCTCTTTTCTCTATAGGTTTTTGTTGTTATATAGAAGTGCCTGTATTTATTTTGGGCCATTTATTGGGATTCATTTTACCATACCTGCCTAAAACTTTTGCACTTTACTGTATTAACCGGTCCTTCTCTGCCCCATCTACATTGAGGTTGGATAACACAAGGTAAGGCATTAATACTAGAGGATAGGACCATCCCAATTGTGTTCACCTTGTCGTGGTGGGATGGCTTTTATGCTTTTTTTGTTTAAAAGAGTGTTATCAAAATACCCTATGTTATTTGCATGTACTATTACTATTTACTTACTATAGTGTATATACTCATTTTTTTTATTTTAGTTTTTTTCTGTTATAATGCCACAGTGTGAACGTGCTCTTACATAGTGCACGTATACCAACTTATGCTCTGGCTCATTTTTTTGTTTTTTTCTTTACTGTATTTATGGCAAGTGATGGGTCCTGTTTGAGGAATGATGTCAGCTGTGAGTATCTTTCTAGGCAATATATGGGATTCCCATTCCACGGCAGCTTGATAATTCATCTGATATGCCAACTGTATATTATATGATTTTCCACATATGAATATCTGTATTCTGCTTCTAGATTAATCATCTTCCATGACGCTGTGATTCATTATTGAAATTCCATATTGCGCCATTATCCTTTTGCATATCTCAGTATAGCTACAAGATATTTACTGCAGATGTCAGGCTTGCTGAATGCTAACGTCCGATGTAATAAATCACTAGATCAATAAACCATTAAACCTGAACCTGCGGCACATATATTACCGCACGCACCCTATCACAGCACTATTCAGGTACTCAGATGTTGGTAGAGAAAATGTGCTTAAATTTATGTGCAGACATTATACTTCTCCAGATTTATAAGTAGAAATGAAGACACAGGGCAGAGGTGCAGGGTTTGGTTCAGTCTTGGTTTATCATCAAATTGAGGATTTGGGATATGATTTAGAGGTAACCCTATTTCAAGGAAAAAGGAACTTTCTCGGTGGGTTATTAACCAGATTGCATCTCATTTTGTCTAAAAATGTTGTATTCTTTGGAAACATTCTTCCTCATGAGCGAGGCTCCCACTATCAGATGCCAGGGTTATTTGCTCAGTGATGCAAGGATTTTACAAATGTTTCAAGTGTGCCATCTGCTGGTAAAAACAACTAGATTGTTAGATTTCCCATTCTCCGTAGACAGATTTTTGACCTTTTTGGAAATTCACGTTGCAGCCTCCATGCATTCATGACATTGAACTAATGACATATGCCTAAGTACAGTATATGTTCACACAGAGTAAATACAAATGAGTAAAATCCGAAGGGTATTCGCGCTAGAATCCATGACAGAAATTCAAGGAACCCAGAAACAACTTCAATAAGTTATATATTTTTGAAGCAGTTTTGGAGATTGAGCTGGGAAGAACTGTGGCAAAGCTGTTTATCCATTAAAGGGTTAATCCCAAACTATTGAGTTAACTCTTATCCATAGATTAGGAAATAACTTATTGATTGCTGGGGGTTCCACCACTGGGAAAACCCACAATCCCATGATTCAGGCTCTGAAACCTGGGAATTACCTTAAAGAAGCACTTGCATCAAAATTTTTATCCTCTTAATACATTGCAGTCATCATATTATATAGCACTGTGTACTTACAATTGTTCATTTTGCCTTTCTACCCAGTTAATTCTTCTCTTTTCCATTAGTTTTTTGACATCATGTGATTAAAAACTGACTAGCTGAATGCTTCTAAGCTCTATGTAGAAACAGGAAGTGTCTTTTCCCTGCATGACTCATCATTAGAACTACAATCCTACAAAGTCCCTGGCATGGGAGGAGGGAGCAGCTGGGTCAGGAGTTGAAGAGGGGAATGATAAATGCAGGGAAAAGAGACTTCCTGTTTATATATGGAGCAGGGAAAAGAGAATAAATAACTAGGTAGAAAGGCAAAATGAGCAATTGTACGTACAAAGTGCTATATAATATGATGACTGCAATATATTAAGAGGATAAAAATTTTGATGGAAGTGCTTCTTTAAAAGGAGTGGTATATATGCTCAAACTCAGTTCAAATAAGAAATATAGGAAACCGCCATTAATTTGCTGTCTGGTCATTATCTGCGCCCTCAGCCCTGCATTGCACCGCACCAACAAACATCTACCTCATAAAACCCCTATATCCTGCCCTGGAGCTAAGCTCTGCACGTGGAGAGCTGAACAAACTCTGCTGCGTCACCATCCGCTCCAGAGGATCTGTACTGCAGCGGCAGCTCCATATAGCCGCATACCACAGGTGGCGTCATAAATATTATTCTCTAAAACTTTATTCCCCTTTTACTTTTCCTTTAAATTGACCGCCCTGGGTCACGGACCGGGTCACTGCCACCGTGACATCCCCAGCACCGACTGGCCCGGCTACTGAGTACCCCACGGCCCAGGGGGCGCGTCACACCAATATGGCTTCCTTTACAAGTTTTTTATAAAGTTAATAGAATTTTTAGAGACTTAATATGGAAAAAAAAAGTGCCAAGGATAAAACGTGAGACCCTGCAGAGACCGAAGGGGGATGGAGGACTTGCGGTTCCTGACCCACTGGTGTATTATCTTTCCTCACAATTACAGCATTTGAGGGGGTGTGAGAGCCCGGAACTCCTATCCTCATCGGCTAGAATGATTAGGCATGTACTAGGAGAAAGCAACCTACTGGAGGCTCTGGAAGGAGGAAGATTAAGGAATTACGAGCTAGTGGGAGGAACAATCAGAGGTATTCATAAAATATGGTCTAAAGTTAAAAATATGATGGGCATGGTGGGATATTCAAAATACTCACCCATATGGAATAATTCTAACTATCCAGAATTCGATAGACTGGAAGGATTTGGTCAATGGCAAAGACTGGGACTTTATAAGATCGTACAATTAGTCAAGGATGGTAGGTTTAAGTCTTTCCAGGAGTTCCAGAATGAGATTGGGGTCTCCAACAAAGGATTTTATAAATACCTGCAGTTGAGGCACTCCTTCATGACACAAAATGATCGGGAGCCTATTATTCAAAGTAGAGGAACAGCTTTCTTGGATACAGTGGTGGGGAAGGGGTCAACGAGAGGGGTAATCTCGCTCCATTATAAATGTCTAATGGAACAGGTTCTAAAAAAATGAGGTAGTAATCTTAAAACTAAGAGGGAGCAAGACCTGGGCCCAATAGAGGAAGACACATGGGAAGATATTTTATATATATAATACACCTTTGCGCTTACACAATTTTGGTTACAAAAACGACTCAAACTGTTATAGGTGTGGTAATCCTGATGCAGATCTACGTCATGTAATGTGGAACTGCCCTAAAGTTAGGGGATTCTGGAGAGAGATTCTAGATCTTGTGTCCAAGGTGTTTGAATGTGAGATTCCCCATGATCCTATTGTGTGTCTATTGGGATATGTAAATGGCTTACCCAGGGGTGGATTAAGAATAGCAAGGGCCCCGGGCAGTTTAGAAGGTTTGCCCCCCCACACACACACACACACACACACACACACAGACACACCTGATGTATCACGTGACATGTCACATGATCCCCTGTGATAGATCACGTGATAGGTCACGTGAAATTAATTTGGCACAATATTAATTATAATAATTTTTTTTAGGCTGTGTGCCTACTATGCGTTTTTAAGCATTTCCGCAGCTGCAATTCCGCTTCAGAAACACTTTAAAAACGCTTGGTAGAAGGTCTGCCATGTTCCCCAATGATAATCCGCATGTGCTGTGCACATGCTGCGGAAATTTCCGCTGCGGATTATCATTGCGGAAAAATCCGCAGCACTGCCAATTATTTTGCGGAAGCTGTGGCGCTTTCGCCGTCATTGACTTGCATTGGAACACATGGAATCCGCATCACTGCATCTGTACATGCGGATAACATGCGGTTTAATGTGCGGATGGTACCCGGGTTTGGAGAAGAGGAGACTCTCCTCCGGACCCGGGTACCAAAGAACCTGTAAAAAAAAGAATAAAATGAAAAAGAAATATTATACTTACCTTCTGATGGCCCCCGATGTCTTTATCCGATGCGTCCTGGCTTGCCGGCAGCTCGGGATGGTCTGAAAAGGACCTGCCGTGACGTCATTTAGTCATGTCGCTGACGTCGACAGGCCATCAGAAGGTAAGTATATATTTTTTATTTTTTACCATTCTTTTACGGTCACATAATATAAATCCATGCCGGTTGCATGGATTTATATAGTGTGACCAAGTTGTCAAGCACTTTTCAAGTGATGCTAAAATCGCTTGGAAAGCGCTTGTCAACCCGCATGCGGAAATGTATGTGAAGAACGCTTCACTTCCGCTTGTCCCTGTCAGGAAAAACACATGTACAATCCGCATGTACAATCCGCATGTACAATCCGCATGCGTTTTTTTCTGCCAGGGAGATGCAGAAACACTCAAAAAAAAATCCAGAGCATTTCTGCATCGTGGGCACATAGCCTTATGTAACATACCTGGCGGCGTCCTTGCATGGTGGTCCATCTCCCACTGTGCAAGAGCGCGCACTTGATCTCCAGTCCAGAATGTCTCTCTGGCTTCCCTCCATGCTGTCTGTTTGTGTCTGCTTCTGCTGCTTAAGGGCGGCGCCCGATCACTTCCTGCTTTTTGTACCTGCTGTGGGTCACACCCCTTGTGCGTCCTCAGCCTATTGCTGTCTGTCACCTGGTATATAGCTCAGCTGCTCCCATCTATCCCTGCCTGAGCATAGTGTTTCTTTCAGTGTGTGCTTGCACTCTGAAGGTGCCAGGTCCCGTTCTTTGTCTCCTGCTTTGCGGTATCTGTTCCCGTGTCTGAACTGAGTCCTGTCTGTCTCCTGCCTTGCGGTTTCAGTTCCTGTGTCTGAACTGAGTCCTGTCTATGTCTCCTGCCTTGCGGTATCAGTTCCCGTGTCTGAACTGAGTCCTGTCTGTGTTCTCTTGTCTGCCTATCCTGGAGGCTGTATTTCCAGGCCTGTCTGAACACGCTCCTAGCCTGTTCCTCCCGCCTTCTAGGGGCCGATTATCTAGACCCGCTCCGGTATCTTGTCTGTCCTGTCTGAACACGCTCCTAGCCTGTTCCTCCCGCCTTCTAGGGGCCGATTACCTAGACCCGCTCCGGTATCTTGTCTGTCCTGTCTGAACACGCTCCTTGCCTGTTCATCCTGCCTCTCTGGGGGCCGTATTCCCAGACCCGCTCCTGTATTCCGCAGCAGTGTCGGTCTCCTCCATACACTCAGTTCCAGTCTGAACTCTCTCCTATCCTTTACCTGTTTTGCCTCTATGTCCGTTCCCTTCCTTTTTCTGCAGAGTCTGAACTCGTACCTAACTCCTGCTTGTTGTCTCTGTACTCCCGTTTGTGAGTTTGTGGTCCACTCGTTACTTCACTGCAAGTACCCTGTGGGTATCTGGCTCTGCCTTTCCCTTCCTGTCTGTTCCGTGTGAACAGAGCCCTGTCCCCCCTGCTCAGCCTTGCCTGCTCTGACTCCTTTGCTCACCGCTCCGGCGGTTCTAGCCTGCTCTGACTCCTTTGCTTACCGCTCCGGCGGTTCTAGCCTGCTCTGACTCCTTTGCTCGCTGCTCCGGCAGCCTTGCTCCGCTCTGACCCTTTTGCTCACTGCTCCGGCAGTCTCGCTCCGCTCTTATCCTTTTGCTCACTGCTCCGGCAGTCTTGCTCCACTCTTGCTCACCGCTCCAGGCGGTCTCGTCTTGCTCCACTCTTGCTCACTGCTCCGGCAGTCTCGCTCAGCTCTGACCCTTTGCTCACCGCTCCTGGCGGCCTTGTCCTGCTCTACTCTTGCTCACCGCTCCAGGCGGCCTTGTCCTGCCCTGTTCTCGCTCACCTCTCTGGGCGGCCTCACTCTGCTGTGTTTGTCCGCCACATCTGTGGTTCTGTTCCTGAGTCCCAGTGTGTACTGGGTCCTATCCCGCCAGTGTCCCTACCTGCTAGTGCCTCCCTGTCTGCACTCTAGCTGTGCTTGCCTGTACCCCTCTGCCTGTATTGTTCCTGAGTCCCAGTGTGTACTGGGTCCTATCCCGCCTGTGTTCCTACCTGCTAGTGCCTCCCTGTCTGCACTCTAGCTGTGCTTGCCTGTACCCCCCTGCCTGCATACCCGCCTGCCTGCATACCAGTTGTGCCTGCCTATACCCACCAGTCTGTGTGCCAGCCTACCAGTCTGTTCCTGTATTCCCCTGTGTGGGTCAACAGCCGTGTCCGGGGTCTGTCCTGGAGTAGCACCTGGTCTCTCTGCTCGGTTCCTCCTTGGTGCACTGGCGTCGTATGCCGTCGTGCCACCTTGGTCGGATCGGGCAGATACTTAGTTACGCCCCTCCAGGCACTCTCCGGTTCATGGCACAGTGGAATCACTACCTAAACACGCACACGCCAGTCAGTCCGGGCGTGTGCATAACACCTTACATTAATTGTATGACTCAATATTGAGCACACGTAGCCATTTATACACAGCAGGAGGCCGCACGTAGCCATCTATACACAGCTGTAGGCTGCACTTAGCCATCTATACACAACAGGAGGCCGCACGTAGCCATCTATGCACAGCCGGAGGCCGCACGTAGCCATCTATGCACAGCAGGAGGCCGCACGTAGCCATCTATAGACAGCGGGAGGCCGCACGGCGCCATCTATACACAGCGGGAGGCCGCACATAGCCATTTATACACAGCGGGAGGCTGCACGGAGCCATTTATACACAGCAGGAGGCCGCACGTAGCCATCTATACGCAGCAGGAGGCCGCACGTAGCCATCTATACACAGCGGGAGGCCACATGGTGCCATCTATACACAGCGGGAGGCCGCACGTACCCATCTATACACAGTGGGAGGCCGCAAGTAGCCATCTATACACAGCGGAAGGCCGCACGGAGCCATCTATACACAGCAGGAGGCCGCACGGCGCCATCTATACACAGCGGGAGGCCGCACGGAGCCATCTATACACAGCAAGAGGCCGCACGGCGCCATCTATACACAGCAGGAGGCAGCACAGCGGCATCTATACACAGCGGGAGGCCGCACATAGCCATCTATACACAGCAGGAGGCCGCACATAGCCATCTATACACAGCGGGAGGCCGCACGGCGCCATCTATACACAGCAGGAGGCCGCACGGCACCATCTATACACAGCAGGAGGTCACACGGCGCCATCTATACACAGCAGGAGGCCACACGGCGCCATCTATACACAGCAGGAGGCCACACGGCGCCATCTATACACAGCAGGAGCCCGCACGGCGCCATCTATACACAGCAGGAGGCCACACATAGCCATCTATACACAGCAGGAGGCCGCACATAGCCATCTATATACAGCAGGAGGCCGCACATAGCCATCTATACACAGCAGGAGGCCGCATGGAGCCATCTATACACAGCAGGAGGCCGCACATAGCCATCTATATACAGCGGGAGGCCGCACATAGCCATCTATACACAGCAGGAGGCCGCACGGCGCCATCTATACACAGTGGGAGGCCGCACGGCACCATCTATACACAGCAGGAGGCCGCACGGCGCCATCTATACACAGCAGATGGCCGTACGGCGCCATCTATACACAGCAGGAGGCCGCACGTCGCCATTTATACACAGCAGGAGGCTGCACGGCGCCATCTATACACAGCGGGAGGCCGCAAGGCGCCATCTATACACAGCGGGAGGCCGCACGCAGTCACGCACGCAGTCACGCATGCAGTCACGCACACACAAATATATACAGACATATACATACACGCATAAACACATTTGCAACCCGCATGCGGAAATGCATGTGAAAAACGCTTCACATCCGCAAGTCCCTAGCAGGAAAAACGCATGTACAATACGCATGTACAATCTGCATGCGTTTTTTCTGCCAGGGAGATGCAGAAACACTCAAAAAAAATCCGGAGCATTTCTGCATTGTGTGCACATAGCCTTATATTAATTGTATGACTCAATATTGAGCACACGTAGCCATCTATACACAGCAGGAGGCCGCACGTAGCCATCTATACACAGCAGGAGGCTGCACGTAGCCATCTATACACAGCAGGAGGCCGCACGTAGCCATCTATACACAGCAGGAGGCCGCACGGCGCCATCTATACACAGCAGGAGGCCGCACGTAGCCATCTATGCGCACCGGGAGCCCGCACGGTGCCATCTATACACAGCGGGAGGCCGCACGGCGCCATCTATACACAGCAGGAGGCTGCACTGCGCCATCTATACACAGCAGGTGGCCGCACGGCACCATCTATACACAGCAGGAGGCCACACGGCGCCATCTATACACAGCAGGAGGCCGCATGGCGCCATCTATATACAGCAGGAGGCCGCATGCAGCCATCTATACACAGCAGGAGGCCGCACGTAGCCATCTATACACAGTGGGGTGCCGCACGGCGCCATCTATACACAGCAGGAGGCCACACGGCGCCATCTATACACAGCAGGCGGCCGTACGGCACCATCTATACACAGCAGGAGGCCGCACGGCGCCATCTATACACAGCAGGAGGCCGCACAGCGCCATCTATACACAGCTGGAGGCCGCACAGCGCCATCTATACACAGCGGGAGGCCGCACAGTGCCCCCCCCAGAGACAGCGGGAGGCCGCACAGCACCATCTATACTCAGCAGGAGGCCGCACGCAGTCACGCACACACACAAACATATACAGACATATACATACACGCATAAACACATTTGAAACACAAAAATACATATAAACAGACATCACACAATGATATCTGCCTGTACACACACACACACATACATACACACACACACTCACTCACACACACACAGACACACACACAGACACACACACACTCACCATCTCCCGGCTCGGCTCCAGTCCTCCTGCTCTTTTCCGGTGCAGCACTGCAGGCCGGGTGCGCACTGCGTGACATCACAGCTAGGAGACACGGCCGCGCACATTGCCGTGTCTCCTAGCAGTGACGCGGCCGGGCCAGCACAGGGAAGTTAACTGCTGCAGTGTTGGCCCGGCCGAAGAAGAAGCAGCGGCCATGCACTGCTGCTGGGGGAGCGGTCCGGGGGCCCCCCTATCACTGTCTGCCGGTATGTGCCGCGGCACCGCACATATAATGAGGGCAATCTGGCTATAGACACCCGGGAGCCCCGGGCACCCTGGAGGTTCGGGGCCCCGGGCGGTAGCCCAGATTGCCCTCATTATAATCTGCCTATGGGCTTACCAACTGAAGAGGCCCATCAGATAGCTATCCTCCATCTACTATACCAGGCCAGGAAGCTGATAGCTTCGCACTGGAAAGACAATGAACCTCCAAACATAAAAGAATATATCCCTAAAATCAACAATATACTTAAGCCCCCGTCACACTAAGCGAGATCGCTAGCGTTTGACACGTAGCAGCGACCAGGCCCCTGCTGTGAGATCGCTGGTCGTGTCGAAATAGCCTGGACCATTTTTTGATCGTTGAGGTCCCGCTGGGTAGCATGCATCGGTGTGTTTGACACCTTACCAACGACCTCGTTGGCGACTCAGAACTGAGACACATAGGTGTGCATTTGCGTTGCATCGTTATACAGGTCGCTACGGGTCGTCATATCATTGCTGCGTCGTTGGGAAGATCTGACTGTTTGACATCTCACCAGTGACCACATAGCGACGCAGCAACGATCCCTGACAGGTCGTATCATTGTCGGGATCGCTGTAGTGTCGCTAAGTGTGACTGTACCTTTAGACTAGAGAGATATGTATACCAGAGAAGGGGAACCCTCTTAAATTTGAAAAATTGTGGGCACCTTGGTTGGATTCTCCCGGCCTGGCCCCTATGACATTAACATGGTCAAGAATGTTAGCGACTGCATTGATTAGATAAATGAGTTTTGATTGTAATATAAATGTAATGACTCCAGCTAATTGATAATTAGCAGATTGATAACAAGTAGCTAAATGAACTGTGCATGTTAATAAATAAGGGAGAGATAGAAAGTGACCAACACATCTGATACGTAATAAAATAAATCCTTTTATTGCATGAGAAACATGTTTTACAATGTGAAGAAATTGGCAATGTCTATAAACTGTTTCTCCCCTTTAAGGTCGAAAGAGCCGGCTGGAAGGGGTGAGAGTTGGGCGGAAATTTGAAAGGATGTGATTGTCAACTTACCTGTTCATGTTGAAAATGTTTAAATAAAAAATAGTTGATTTAAAAAAAGTACAGACCTTGAAGCAGTTTGGATTTCTGCCATGCAATTTGGTTGGATTTTTCCAACGTTTTAAAACTTCTGGTTGCTTTGTACTTTTTATTTTTGAAAGTCAAAACCAGCAGTGGACCTACAACACAGAAGGGGTGCAAAATTTAAGTTATAGTTTCGATTCTGTTTATTTTCCATTGCTGGATCACAAAATCTGCTGTGTAATGCTGATTAAAGTATCGGCGTGTGAAAGTGACTTTACAGAAGTCTGGTTGAGAAAGAGTTAAGGTGATTATGCAAAAACATGTTTTTTTTTCTTCCTTTCTTCAAACTTATTGGACATAAGATCATCGGGCTGGGCATATGCATTTGTTTGTGCGTGTTTGCTTCTGTGTTTCAGTATTGATATAACTTTCACTAACATGCCAGCTTTAGAATGGCTTGCAGTAAAATGAACGAATTCCCCGTGGACTACCTACGCTAACTTCATTGCTGTTTGGACTCATCAACTGAGGTGGGAACTTTTTCTTTTCTAGACTATACCTTAACTTGAGGAAAGGCTTTGGCTTAAGGCTTTGGTGCCAGGACTATTGTCCCGGCACAAAAGGGAAGAACATGTATAAATAATACAAAATAACAAATATTATGAAAAAATATCTAAAATCGCTGTTGATGAAGTCCAGACAACATAGGATACGATAAAAAATAAATGTACTTAATAAAAGTAGGCTGCACCTTTCTGCATCATATCTACGCCTTCCTCAGACCAGCACAGTATAAGCTGGTGCGATGCAAAACTCCATGACCTACTTTTATGGAATAAAGTTATTTCTGACATTATCCAGTGTTGTCTGGACTGTTTCAGCAGCACTTGCAGATTCCTTATATTATTTTATTTTTTACAATATGTACATATTGGCTGACCGCAGGTTTGCCAATCAATCCGGATTACGGGGACAGGAGAAGCTGACACTCTTCACTTTGGATAGTGTTGTTCTTATCAGTTTCATAGCAAATGGAAGATTTTCCATCTGATTCTTGATTAAAATATTTCAAAAACTTTTATTCCATATGGTAAAAATAGACACTCACAATAAATCCAAGTATGATGTAGTTTCCTACACGTGTCAGACTTCAAAAAAGTCCTTAATCATGGACCTTTTTTTAAGTCTGAAACATGTAGGAAACTACATCACGCTTGGATTTATCATGAGAACCAATTTTTACGATATGGAATAAAAGTTTTTGCAATATTTTAATCAAGAGTCAGCTGGAAAGTCTTTTATTTCTTATCCAGTCTTTGGCCACAAGGGGCATTCCTTTGCTGAGAATCAACCTCAATCAAGGTGAGCTGGACTACACCAGTTTGCACCTATCAGTTTCAAATCCATACAAGGTGATCATACTCCCTTACGTCTAGTTCTTCATATCTCTGCGCTAAGGAACATCCTGTTGTTTTAATCTTTTTATTGAAACTTCCCTACGGTGCAGTCACATATCCGTGATTCGCATCCATGTTTGGTCAAGGCCGACTGCGAATCTCCTGACTAGAGATGAGCGTTGTTCTACTCGAACTGTTCGCCAATCTCAAATTCGAGCTGTTTTGGACGGTGTTCGAGCCGTTCGGCGAACACGAACGATTTGAGAAAAATTCGGCTGTTCGAGGTTATGTTCGATAACTGTTCGTGCACCAAAATCATAACTGGATTTTTTCTCAGTAATCATGAAAATTAATGTTAATACGCAGTTTGAGTGTACAGCGGGGTGGGGGGAGGGGCAGGGGATGGATCTCTGCAGGAATAATGAAGATCTCTTTTTTTTTTCTTTCCCGCATTTACAGTGGGGAGGTGCAATCTGTCAGCCTATCAGCAGCGCACACACGGAGCGAAGTGCTTTTTTTCACACAAGCAAGGGCATGTGTCATTGGCAGTGTATGTCACATGTCCTTGCCCTATAAGACCAAGCCATTTTCCCCGTCGCCACCATTTTCTCACTGCTGCAGCTGCGTGTTAGACGGCACCGCTGTTGCTGTGTGCGCTATACCTTGTTAATTTCAAGCCAATTTTCGCACAAATCTACAGATAGCTTGGGAGTAGGGAATAGTTGTGATTGCAGTCCTTTTAAGGACTAGGTTACAGCATTTCCTACGACTTTTATCAGGCAGGTCTGTGCTCTTAAATAGATAGATTGTGGGAGTAAAGACTAATTGTAATTGGAGTCCTTTTCAGGACTAGGTTACATCAGTTCCTATCAGTTTTTGCCAGGCAGGTCTGTGCCAGTGCTGTTCAAGTTTTTTTCACAGCATTTGGCTGAATCTAGCAAAGCTAATCCTTTTTGGCCTATTGCAGAGTGTGTTAGTCAGTGGAGTAGCCTATCTGTGTTGCAAGATATACCACCTGTGTATAGAATACCAATTTTTTTACTGCACCTAGTGAAGTAAAATCTTTTGGGCATAGCATCATTCTATTAGTCCATCTATACTGACCTCCATCAGGTTGCAAATTGAATATAATTTTTTTCTGCATCCAGCTCTGAAAAAATATTTGGCCTTCTAGCAGTGTGTGGGACTTTCTCTATTAGTCCATCTATACTGACCTCCATCAGGTTGCAAACTGAATATATTTTTTTCTGCATCTACCTCTGAAAAAATATTGGGCTTGTAGCTGTGTGTGGAACTTGTTCTAATAATCCATCTATACAGACCTCCATCAGGTTGCAAACTGAATATAATTTTTTTCTGCATCTACCTCTGAAAAAATATTTGGGCTTCTAGCTGTGTGTGGGACTGGTTCTATTAATCCATCTATACTGACCTCCATCAGGTTGCAAATTGAATATAATTTTTTTCTGCATCTAGCGCTGAAAAAATATTGGGCTTCTAGCTGTGTGTGGGACTTGTTCTATTAATCCATCTATACAGACCTCCATCAGGTTGCAAACTGAATATAATTTTTTTTCTGCATCTAGCTCTGAAAAAATATTTGGCCTTCTAGCAGTGTGTGGGACTTTCTCTATTAGTCCATCTATACTGACCTCCATCAGGTTGCAAATTAAAAATATTTTTTATCTGCATCTAGCTCTGAAAAAATATTTGGGCTTCTAGCTGTGTGTGGGACTTGTTCTATTACTCCATCTATACTGACCTCCATCAGGTTGCAAATTGAATATAATTTTTTCTGCATCTAGCTCTGAAAAAATATTGGGCTTCTAGCTGTGTGTGGAACTTGTTGTATTAGTCCATCTATACTGACCTCCATCAGGTTGCAAACTGAATATATTTTTTTCTGCATCTACCTCTGAAAAAATATTGGGCTTCTAGCTGTGTGTGGGACTTGTTCTATTAATCCATCTATACAGACCTCCATCAGGTTGCAAACTGAATATAATTTTTTTCTGCATCTAGCTCTGAAAAAATATTTGGCCTTCTAGCAGTGTGTGGGACTTTCTCTATTAGTCCATCTATACTGACCTCCATCAGGTTGCAAATTAAAAATAATTTTTATCTGCATCTAGCTCTGAAAAAATATTTGGGCTTCTAGCTGTGTGTGGGACTTGTTCTATTACTCCATCTATACTGACCTCCATCAGGTTGCAAATTGAATATAATTGTTTTCTGCATCTAGCTCTGAAAAAATATTGGGCTTCTAGCTGTGTGTGGGACTTGTTGTATTAGTCCATCTATACTGACCTCCATCAGGTTGCAAACTGAATATATTTTTTTCTGCATCTACCTCTGAAAAAATATTTGGGCTTCTAGCTGTGTGTGGGACTTGTTCTATTAATCCATCTATACAGACCTCCATCAGGTTGCAAACTGAATATAATTTTTTTCTGCATCTACCTCTGAAAAAATATTTGGGCTTCTAGCTGTGTGTGGGACTTGTTCTATTACTCCATCTATACTGACCTCCATCAGGTTGCAAACTGAATATAATTTTTTTCTGCATCTACCTCTGAAAAAATATTTGGGCTTCTAGCTGTGTGTGGGACTTGTTCTAATACTCCATCTATACTGACCTCCATCAGGTTGCAAATTGAATATAATTTTTTTATGCATCTAGCTCTGAAAAAATATTGGGCTTCTAGCTGTGTGTGGGACTTGTTGTATTAGTCCATCTATACTGACCTCCATCAGGTTGCAAACTGAATATATTTTTTTCTGCATCTAGCTCTGAAAAAATATTGGGCTTCTAGCTGTGTGTGGGACTTGTTCTATTAATCCATCTATACAGACCTCCATCAGGTTGCAAACTGAATATAATTTTTTTCTGCATCTAGCTCTGAAAAAATATTTGGCCTTCTAGCAGTGTGTGGGACTTTCTCTATTAGTCCATCTATACTGACCTCCATCAGGTTGCAAATTAAAAATAATTTTTATCTGCATCTAGCTCTGAAAAAATATTTGGGCTTCTAGCTGTGTGTGGGACTTGTTCTATTACTCCATCTATACTGACCTCCATCAGGTTGCAAATTGAATATAATTTTTTTCTGCATCTAGCTCTGAAAAAATATTGGGCTTCTAGCTGTGTGTGGGACTTGTTGTATTAGTCCATCTATACTGACCTCCATCAGGTTGCAAACTGAATATATTTTTTTATGCATCTACCTCTGAAAAAATATTGGGCTTCTAGCTGTGTGTGGGACTTGTTCTATTAATCCATCTATACTGACCTCCATCAGGTTGCAAACTGAATATAATTTTTTTCTGCATCTAGCTCTGAAAAAATATTTGGCCTTCTAGCAGTGTGTGGGACTTGTTCTATTAGTCCACCTATACTGACCTCCATCAGGTTGCAAATTCAAAATAATTTTTTGTCTGCATCTAGCTCTGAAAAAATATTTGGCCTTCTAGCAGTGTGTGGGACTTTCTCTATTAGTCCATCTATACTGACCTCCATCAGGTTGCAAACTGAATATATTTTTTTCTGCATCTACCTCTGAAAAAATATTTGGGCTTCTAGCTGTGTGTGGGACTTGTTCTATTAGTCCATCTATACTGACCTCCATCAGGTTGCAAATTGAATATAATATTTTTCTGCATCTAACCCAGCCAATAATTTTGGCCTAATACCACAGTTTGGCCACTCAGCTCTGCTCGGTTCCCATCCATTGTTTTTTTGTGCAAACAACTCCAGAGTTGTGACTTAGTTAACCACCAAAATGAGTGGAAAAAGGCCTGCTGCTGGTGGAAAGGGGAATAGGCGTGTTGGGAAGGGGAAAAAAGGTTGTGTCCGTGGGGTAGGTGTTAAAGCAACAGTAACATCTGCAGAAGAAAGACCATCTTCCAGCCAAACTAAAATGTCCACTTCTTTTAGCGGACAATGTGATAAGATCCCTTTCTTACGGCCACGCCAATCGCTACAAATTCCAGATGAGGCACAAAAACAGCGGGTGCTTCAACGGATATCAAGTGCTCCTTTAAGTGGGCTCTCCTCCACATCAACTTCAACATCACAAATACTCCAGTCCTCAAAGGTGTCACCCCAATCGCACTTGCTTCCTCACAGCTCCCAAATCTCCAGCTGCCCATCTGAGTATGAGGTAGAACAGATGGTTGAGTCTGCAGAGCTGTTTACTCATACTATAGACTGGGAATCAGAGGTCGACTCCAGTGCTTCTGTGAATCCAGACGAGGAAATGATTTGCACTGATGCCCAGAATCTTTATGAGTCGGATCCAGGACCAGACGCAGAAGGTTCTGACCATAATGTAGACCCTCATTCCCAAACTGTAACTCCTGTTGGTGGAGACAATGAGGAAGACGATGATGAGACTCAAATACCTGATTGGAGCGACAACTTTAGTTTTTTGTCAGGGCAGGAACAGGTTGGCTCTGAGGACGACGGGTGTGATAACGCACAGGGTGATGATGATGAGGTTGGAGATCCCACTTACTGTCAACCCACAGTCAGCCAAGAGATGAGGTCAGCAGAGGAGGTGGAGGAAGATGCTAGTGACGACGAGGTCAGGTTGCGCCTTCCTGGACAGAGACGTAGTACTGGAAGCACGTCAACAACTGCATCCTCAAACACAACTCTGCCTCTCACCACAAGTCGTGGTGGCTCTTCAGGTCGCATGGGTGCTAAGCCTTGCATAGCCTGGGCATTTTTTCAGATCGATAAAGATGACCCAACTCGTGTTATCTGTAACATTTGTCAGCAAAAGCTAAGTAGAGGCCAAAAAATACATAGTTTGAGTACTTCATGCATGAACCGGCACATGGACATGAAGCATAAGTTGCAGTGGGAAGCTCAGTGTGCTACAATGCGGCCTAGCCGGCCGGGCCAACCACCGTCTGCCATATCTTGTGCATCCGCGGCCTCTTCATCCTCTGTGACTGGGGGGACAGCAGTCACACCTGTTTTGGGGCGCAGACCTGCCACCTCTTTACCCGCAACAGCCAGCGTGATTGGCAGGTCATCATTTTCTTTGGAGGTGGTAACACCAGCTGGTGTTGAGCGCTGTCCGACATCGATAGCACCACCTTTGGATCAAGGCAACCTAACATGTCCGCCTGCATCTTCCTCACAGACCGGCAGTTTGCCGGGGACACCCTTATCAACCCCGTCTAAGCACAATAGCCAGCCCTCGGTCCCTCAGATGTGGACAAGTAAAAGACCATTTCCTCCTAGCCATGAGAAAGCTAAGAGGTTGAATTTCACCATCTGCAAGCTCTTGGCTACAGAAATGCTGCCTTTCCGCCTGGTGGACACAGAGGATTTTCGAGACCTTATGTCCGTCGCAGTGCCCCAGTACCAGATGCCCAGTCGGCACTACTTCTCAAAGAAAGGTGTGCCTGCGCTCCACCAGCATGTCGCACACAACATCACCGCTTCTTTGAGAAACTCTGTGTGTGACAGGGTGCATTTCACCACAGACACTTGGACGAGTAGGCATGGACAGGGGCGTTACATGTCGCTGACTGGGCACTGGGTAACTATGGTGACAGCAGGACAAGGGGCTGCTGTCCAAGTCTTGCCGTCCCCACGAGTTGTGCGTCAATCCTCTTTATGTCAAAGTTCCTCCACTGCTTCTGCCTCCTCAACCTCCTCTCGGTCTTCCACCTGCACCCAAAGCCTGTCTGGTCATGCCACAAGCTTTCTAACTGCGCAGAAGGGATCCTGCACACCTCCTTACTATGCTGGCAGTAGGGCTCAACGTCATCAGGCGGTTTTTACTTTGAAATGTCTGGGAAATGTGAGTCACACAGCTGAGGAGTTGTGGTCAGCTCTGGAGAACCAATTTCATGAATGGTTGTCTCCACTGGACCTGAAAGTAGGGAAGGCCGTGTGCGACAATGCTGCAAACCTGGGTGCGGCCCTTCGCCGGGGCAATGTCACACACGTGGTTTGTATGGCTCACGTGTTGAACCTGGTTGTCCAGCAATTTTTAGCCCACTATCCCAGACTAGATGGCCTTCTGCAGAGGGCACGGTCGCTGTGTGCTCACTTCCGCCGTTCGCATCCCGCAGCTCAGCGACTTACATCTCTACAGAAGTCGTTGGGCCTGCCACTTCACCGGCTAAAATGCGATGTGCCTACCCAGTGGAATTCAACTATGCACATGTTGCAGCGACTGTGGCAGCACCGACAAGCCCTGGTGCAATACGTTCTGACGTATAGCCTGGGCCAACGAGATCCAGACGTGGGGCAAATCACGCTGGAGGAGTGGTCTCAGATCAGGGACCTATGCACCCTTCTGCACAGTTTTGAAATGGCGACGAAGATGTTTAGTGCTGACGATGCCATTATCAGCATGACTATTCCGGTGATTTACATGCTGGAGCACATGTTAAACAGAATTCGGAGTCAGGTGGTGGCACAAGAGGAGGTGGAGGAAGTAGAGGAGGAGTTGTATGCGGAAGGGCTAACATCTGCAAGGTCCAGACGGTCGGCAGCACCAAGGCGGCAGGCATGTGAGGGTGGGGGAGATGGTTTTACCAGGGCGCATGGTAGCAGCCAAACTAGTGAGGAAGGTGCAGGAGCCCAGGAACAAGTGGAGGACGAACTGATGGAAGACTCATCAGATGAGGGAGACCTTGATCATATTTCTGTTGTGCGAGGTTGGGGGGAGAGGACAGAGGAAGGAAGCATGATTGTTACCTCGCCACCAACACAACAGGGACTTGGTGCTCCTGGGTGCGCAACACACATGAGTGCCTTCTTGCTGCACTACCTGCAACATGACCCTCGAATTGTGAGAATTAGAAATAATCCTGACTACTGGGTTGCCACACTGTTAGATCCCCGATACAAAAGTAAATTTGCAGAAATTATTCCTGCCATAGAAAGGGATGCACGCATGCAGGAGTATCAGCAGAGACTGTTGCAGAATCTTACATGTGCTTTTCCACAAAACACCAGTGGTGCACGTAGTGAATCTCACAGTTCCAACTTGCCAACCGTGGGACCGTCAAGTGTTCAGCACTCAAACCGTAACAGAACCACAGTATCTGCTGGTAACATCAATTTTGCGGAATCATTTCACCACTTTTTTAGCCCATCCTTTGCAAGGCCACAGGAGACAAGAAGTCTGACACATAGTCAACGCCTAGAGACGATGGTACAGGAGTATCTCCAAGTAAACATTGAAGCCATGACTGTGTCACTGGACCCTTGCTCTTTTTGGGCTTCCAATCTGGATAAATGGCCGGAGCTAGCCACTTACGCCTTGGAGATCTTGTCATGCCCCACAGCCAGCGTTCTGTCTGAACGTGTGTTCAGCGCTGCTGGTGGTGTGCTGACAGATAAGCGCACGCGGCTCTCCACTGATAATGTAGACAGACTCACGTTCATAAAGATGAACAAATCATGGATCCGAAACGAGTAAAAGCTTGATGATTGGTTAAAATCACCCTACCAACCGTTTTAAGCTTTCAAATTACTAATCATGTTTATCTGTATCTTGGCTGGAAAATAATTTGGGCTTTGTAGCAGTGTGCAGCACTGATCCTATTAGGCCATCTATACTAAGCTCCACCAGATTTAAAATTAATAATAATTTTTAGCTGCATCTAGCCCGGAAATTAATTTTGGGGCTCCGAGATGCGCAAGACACATAAGTGCCTTCTTGCTGCACTACCTGCAACATGACCCTCATATTGTCAGAATTCGAAGTAATCATGACTACTGGGTTGCCACACTCTTAGATCCCCCAAACTTTTCGATCAACCTTTTCATTTTAATAAAGACCAAAAAAATGGTCATTTTTGAAATTATAAGCATTAGCAGGTTATTAGAAACTGAAATCAAACAGTTTTCAACTCAAAACTTTATTCTAGGTGATGTTACATTTTCACATAGGACCCCTTGTTCGAAAGGAGCTTCTGAACTCTCTCGTCCATTGAATTTGTCAGGTTTTGGATGGTTTCTGCTTCAATTGTTTTGCATGAGGACAGAATACCCTCCCAGAGCTGTTGCTTAGATGTGAACTGCCTCCCGCCATCATAGACACTCCTTTTGATGATGCTCCAGAGGTTCTGAATGGGGTAGAGGTCAGGGGAGCATGGGGGTCACACCATAAGTTTGTCCCCTTTTATGCCCATATCAGCCAGAGATGCAGATGTTTTATGTGCAGCATGAGATGGTGCATTATCATGCAAAAAAATGATCTTGCTGTGAAATACACGGTTCTTCTTCTTGAACCATGGCAGGAAGTGCTGTTTGAGAAAATCCACATACATTATGGAGTTCATCTTTAGCGCCTTCAGGGATCCTAAAGAGGCCGACAATCTCTCTCCCCATGATTCCAGCCCAAAACATTACTCCACCTCCTCCTTGTTGGCGCTGTAGCCGTGTTTGCGTGGGGTGTCCATCAACCAGCCATCCTCCACTCCATCCATCTGGACCATCGAGCGCTGCACGGCACTCATCCGTGAACAAAACAGTTTTGAAATCAGTCTTCATGTAATGTTTGGCCCACTGGAGCCGTTTCTGCTTGTGTGAAGTGGATAGAGGAGGTCGACAGGATGGCGTATGCACAGCTGCAAACCTCTGAAGGACCCTGCATCTTGTTGTTCGGGGGACGTTGGAGGCACCAGCAGCTTCAAAAACTTGTCTGCTGCTATGACAAGGCTTTTTTGCCGCTGCTCTTTTAACCTGACGTAATTGCCTGTAGGAAAGAGTCCTCAATTTGCCCTTATCAGCACGCACACGTGTGTACTGTGAATCAGCTACATACTTCTTGATTGCCAAGACACTTCATCCTGATCATCGCACAATGTTGATTGTAGTCATGCCTTGACCTAAACACTCCACAATTTGTTGCTTCTCAGCAGCCAACACATCCTTTTTCTTTCCCATTTTGGCAGAAAATGTAGGCTGCTTAATAATGTGAGACAGCCTTCTTAAGTAGTCTTGCCTTTCATTGGACACACCTGCCAAACTAATTAGCACAGGTGTCTGCAATTGCTTACAGTGATATAAAGAGCCCTGACACACATCACCATCAATGAGTTTAACTGACAAACAAACAAATTCTTCCCTTATCACTCCTAAACACTTTTTGCATAATAATTTGGAACACAGTGTACATGTGCTTTTCCACAAAACACCAGTGGTTCACGTAGTGAATCTTACAGTTCTAACTTGCCAACCGTGGTCTGTATGGAGTTGTTCAATAAAGGGCCCAAAATTAAGATAACATAGATGGGAGAGGTCTCTATGAATAGGAATTCCTAAGTATTTGATACCCTGTGAGGGCCAGGCAAAGGGAAAGTTGGACTGGATGGAATCCTATATGGATTTGGGGAGGGAGACATCGAGGGCCTCAGACTTCGCTGCATTGATTTTAAAATTTGACCATGTAACAAAGTGATCTATTTCAGCCATAACAGCATGGATGGATATATGTGATTGAGTGATATATACTAGGACATCATCAGCAAATAGAGAGCACTTGTACTCGGTGCCTCCCACCTCAATCCACCTAATATTGGGGTTATGGCGAATTGATGAGAGCAGGTGCTCCGTCACTAGGATGTATAAGAGAGGGGACAGAGAACATCCCTGCCTTGTCCCATTGGTGATTGTGAAAGGTGATGAAAATGTTTTGACGCGCCCCCTGGGCCTTGGGACACCCAGAGCCGGACCCTTTTTGGTGGATGCTGGTGGTTGTAGTCTCCGTGGCGGCGACCCGGTTCCGTGGCTCAGGGAGGTCAAACCAGTGGCGGAACTATTTATGTGGTTTTGATGTTTAAATGTCCGACTACACCACCCGTGGATTGCGGTCAGAGTGAACCGCCGCTCCAGGGCAGACCGCTGAGGCTGGTGTTGTGGGTGCAGCAGAGCGTAGCATAACTCCCCACGGGAGGAGTATAGCCTCAGGGCAGTGTATGTGGAGGATGGGGGTGATGGTGCAGGGCAGCAGCAGTAACGACACGGAGTCAGTGATGCAGTCCAGGGCCTTTACTCACAGTTCTTATTATCCATACCACGTCTGCAGGTAACGGCTGCCCACGTCGTACTGTGCTCACCAGGTGAGGGGCTCAGACAACTCCCAGATAACTTTGGAGTGCTTCACAGGACCCCCTTTGTGTGTCCTTTGTCTGACCTTTCTTACCAACCCTTCTGTCCGGCTGCCTCGGGCGTCCTCTTGGTAAACTTGGCGCCAGTTTCCCTGACCCTATGTGGTGCCTTCCTAGCGGGTGTAGCGAGGGGCTGCGCCACATAAAATGTCACAGCCTCCTGTTTCTAGCTGAGGGTCGTTTCCTGCCTCCACTAGTTTCGGGGACCGGTCTCCCCCTTTGGCCTGACCCCTCCACGCAGGTGGATTCGGGCGTGCGGTGGCGACTCGCCCGTCCGCACCCCTGGGATCCCTTCGTTCCTCGTTCCTGGAGCCTTCTCCGCTCCTCTTCCTTCCTTCTCCCTCTTCCAGGCCTGGGCCTCTGTTACTAGGCCCGCCTCCGGAGCAGAGCTCATGCAGAGCCCCTGCTCCCTGCCACTTCTGCTCAGACTTCTCAGCACTGAACTAAGATGGTGCCCACCTTTTATACTCCCTTCTCAATGCACCCAGGAACTGCTTCCTCCCTGCTCCTGCACTACAGGGTTCCCCTTCCTCAGTGTTCCCTCCCCCCACTCCAGCCAGGGACAGGGACTGTCGTGCCCATCTCAGGGGCATATTGGTCGCCCTGCCCCACGGCAATGTGGTGTAATGCATGCAGGTGTCGGGTCCTGATCCACACTCCATCCTTACCTGAGAGTGAGATATCACACCTCTGGGTGAGGTGCAATACCTCTGTAGCAACCGAGCCCTCAGGGTAATACAGTTCCATTTATCTTCAGCCTAGGTGACGTATTGCGATACAGGGCCGTGATTTTGGCTATAAAAGGGTCCCCTAGACCCCTACCCCAAGCTTTTTAAGAGAATCATATATGGCGTGCCAGGAGACTCTATGGAATGCTTTCTCAGCATCCAACGAGAGTATCTAATTACAAATTTTTAACTGCATCTAGCCCAGGAAATACTTTGTGCCTAGTAGCAGTGTCTGCTAGTCAGTGGATTATCCCGGCTGTTAAGCAAGCTACACCACCTGTAGTTTTGACACTTAATTTTTTCAAAGGAAATGCTTCGGGACCACGGGATACTCAGTGAAGAGCATCAGGAGGCACCCCAAGGCATAGGGACTGGGACTGGCAGTAGGATGCCTTGCGGTGGACAGCCGAGCTCGATCCTTATAAAAGCTTTTTAACTGCAGCAGCTTTAGTGGACGCTACTGGAGCTGGAATTACGCGGCTGCTGTCATGAGACTTGCCCTCCAATAGATCCTTGTAAATGGATTTAAAGTGTATTCATTCAAATTAGAGAGACAATTTAAATTAAAAAGCTTAGAGCTGCCTCCACCACAGGGGGGCTCGCTCGACTCACCAGCGGACAGGCACCAGTATTGGGAGAGGGGGGCTGGCCGTCAGGGTTCACCGCGGCTCTGGCACAAACCCGGCGACACGGAGGTGGCACGGGCAGGAGCGGACTGAACGTGTCGGCTTCTCACTTTTTGGATTTTAGAAGGGCATGACATACCTATATCTGTGTCTCCCCCTCCTTTTACTCCTCCACCTCTTTTCTTTTCGCATGACTATATGTACTTGTCACTTTTCCATGTGTTAGTTGTGTCTTCTGAGCAGTTGGTCAGCTTTTGGACACCTTTGAAGGTGTTTTCTATGTGTTTCCATGTGTTTTTGTTTGCCTGCTATTGGTTTTAACGGTGTTTGAAGGTGTTCGACGAACAGTTCGACGAACAGTTCGGCGAACACACGGGTGTTCGACGAACCGAACCGAACTCGAACACTACGGGGGTGGCTCAACACTACTCCTGACGGAAACTTACATCCTCATATATTACTATCAGGCTGCTCACTAGGGTTAGGAGACTCAAGGTTGGTCCGTGAAAATTGGACACATGGATGCAGCCTTGTATTCATATCAAAGAACATTCTACAATTCCTTTTTCTGATATTACAGAACCATGGGGAATCACTAAGTAATTGCAGCAGTTTCCATTATGAGCAGAAGCCATGACGCAGATGATAGATGGAGCATTAGCTGTGTCATTACAGCACATAGTCCCATGTGCAAAATTTTATTTATTAGTGATGACCAATTTCATTCATGCTGGCCACATGGAATGTCATGACATGCATCACAACGTTGTGCGGTCTAGTAATCACCAAAGGGACCAGAATGCCAAACCAAGTACGCGGGAAGCAAAAATAAAGATCAGATGCCACGGAGGACCAGCCAGGATGCTGGGGAAGGGCAGCACAAATCAAATTACTCATTTCTATTACTGGTCCATTATAAGATATTCTTAAATGGATCCTGTCACCAGTTTTATACCCGATAAACCATTCCCATCACCTTTTAAAGAATGTAAATGTGGTTCCTACAACCCCTTTATACCCTCATGGGTGCCCTTGCATACCTCAGAAAAAGTGTTTTATACATGTCCCACCTTGAAAACAAATTTGGGATGCCTGGTCCAATGGGCGAATCCAGATCATGCTCAGAACCACCTTGATCCCCTCAAACGCCATCTCTCCTAACTTGATGGAAGTGGATAACTTCCACATCATCCACACAGTGCTCAAAGACTTGTGCCGGCTTTACTTCTACGTCACCAGCTCTTTGACTGTTCACTAGGGCAGAGTGAGGGGCACCTGCGCAAGTCTCTGATCCCACTGTGCAAGGGTAAGACTTTGAGCACTGTGCGGATGAACTACAAGACATCATCCTCTTCCATCATGGTAGAAAAGACGGCGTATGAAGGGACTAGGGCGGCGCTGATCGAAATCTAGAGACACCCATCTGACCGGATCCTGCAATTTACATGCAGTGTGGGACATGAATAAAATACTTTTTTGGAGGTATGAGGGTATAAAGGGGTTGTAGGAACTCTATTTACATGCTTTTAAAGGTGATGGGCAGGGTTTATAACTTGGTATAAAATTTGTGACAGGTTCCTTTTTATTTTTTATTGTATGAGAAGTTAAATATAGTGCATTTTTTTGTAGAAAAATGTCAACTGTTAGAGAGTAAAGATGGCGCTGTAGATGCACTTTCCGCAACACATTATGGTTTTAGTATTGGAAATAGCATTGAAATGTATGCTTGAGAAATAATTTTATTTTAAACGCTTATTCCTGCTTGTGTACACATCTCCAGAATACTTTCTGGTTCACTCCTTATCAATCCTGAACATTAGTTTGTTGATGAGTTTTCTCTCGCCCTGACCACTGCCTCTTATCTATCCCTGACAACAGGACATGTCACGTCAGCGATGTCTCACACATCATGAATGCAAAGCAGCCTCTCTCCACTAATGCCGGGTCTCCACTGGAATATTATCTCTCAGCCATCATGTGCAGCTCTGACATTGGGGGGAGAATTGGATAACCACACTCATCCGCCTCTGTGGTCGGGGAATATGAAGACGTATAGACAAGGACCTTTGTGGGAGCAAACAGTGACTAAAGGTGATCTTGTGGATTCTCTTCAACTTTCACGTTTAGGTATTTGCAGAAAGATGTAATTTGCGGTTTTGAAAAAAAAAACATTTGACGAATTGTAAAAAGGAAAATGTCAGTTGTCTCACTGATGTAATTCTACACCTTAAGGGCTTTGAGTATTCATTCTTCTTTGATAATGGAAGACGGAAGTATTTCCGGAATAGCTAAATTCTAGGCAAAACCTGATTCTCTAATTAACTAACAAATTAAAGTTGCACTCAGTAACGCTATTGTATCCAATCATCAAATATATGAAATTGGAATTGCATTACTGTTATAGAAAATAAGTTAAAAATTAAGATACTTAGCTCATAAATTGGCCAATTCATGTGTGCCCAATAGCCAACGACAAGGTGACCTGCTTTGCAGGGAACCTAATCTAATATGATACCTCTCCTGGGCTGATAGCCTACAATTATACGGGTAGGTAGGATCAAGCTGTGATTAAAACTGCCATAGGCTGATAGGTGAAGTGCTCAGATATGAAACATATTATGATCTCAAATGACGGGTCAAGTCCAGCTTGTTAGCTAGTTTACCTAGACTAGGGCCTAACATGCAGACCACAATTTATCAAAGCAATTGCGCTGTAATTATTTTAAAAAGTCATCAAATTTTTGCACAACGTTAAGATAGGCAAAAATTATGCGACTTTCGTCATTTTCATGTCAGTTTCGACCAGCTATGCCAAATTGTGTGAAGCTGGGGAGGAATTGTGCGAAGCTGGGGTTTGTCTAATTCATATCGAGCTGTGGCTTTCCCTACACCAGAAATCTTACTCACCTCCTCGACTGCAGTAAAATTTTTGGTGAGGCACACTCGATTCGTCAGATGCTCCTGGGTTATTAGGATGCTTGTGCATCTTATAAAATAAGGTGTGTCTTACTCCAGTATGTCCCCTCATCAAGACCGGTGTGAACATCACCGGTCTAGATGAATCAGGGCCATAGTGTGTATTTTAGAAGTACACAAAACATGTTACACCTGTACATTTTCCATTTATGTGTCTTCATACTCAGGTAGAGCACAATCAATAGGATCCCATGCAGTCGGCTATTATTAATTAAAGCTGTGTTTTAGAACCAGGGCTCCAGGCTACGTTGGGATTTCTTGAGCCCTAATCTGGCTTTCCATAACATTACACTTTTACGAAAAGCAAATTGATTTCACATGCTTTGCAAAGCAGTAACCCATGCTTTACATTCAAGTGATTTTGAGGCAAGAATATAATTTGGGGGTCTTCTGCAGTAATAAAAGTGGGTATTGTTGTCTTAAAGATTCATTTTTTGGGGATTTTTTGTATCCTATGTAATAATTGACCAGAAGAATCAGCTTTCATTTGTAGTAAAAAAAAAAAAAGCAGTTGTCAATAGGAATCAATGACTGTGTAACTCAGTGACGTCAGGCGGCTGACATACCATATGTGCAATTTGCCAGCAGTTCTCTACTATTAAGGCTCCAATACATGACTTTAGATTAAAGCCGGCTGAACCTGCCATTATTGGCAGGATGGGCCACCCATCTAATCTATGTGTAGATCTCCCAATTCTTCCCCAACAGAAGATTTTGAGGAGCTGAGGGTCTGTCACTTTAATTCAAACAAGGAGATAAGCTGCTGCCAGTGGCTCTTTTTTCTCCTCTCTCCCCATTGAAAACAGCTGAGTATTCATGTATATACAGGAGTTGGGACAGACCGCTGTTGCCCGATGCCAAAGTTGAATGGTCAACTTTAGATTGTATGAAAGGACTGAGCTAATAAGTTTGATGGGTCATAATTATTGGGGGTGTTAAAGCGAGATAAGGAGGACAGCTCGGTCCAGGGGCAATGTGGCACAACTAGCTTGAACTGTGCCTTTTCTGATGCTGCCTACAGAAGCAGCTTTTCTGCTGCAGCATCCAAGGAGCGCAGGGATACTGAAGCTGACCGAATTGGGAGGCTACCGGCATCATCCTGTCATCCCAGCCAGCTTCAGAGCAGTACTTACTAGTTCTGGAACTAAGAACTTGTATGCATTGCACTCATTGCCTAGGAGACCAGCCACCACCGATAGACTGAGGAGGTGGCCGGTCACCTAGGCAATGACATCGGAGAGGATTTTTAATAAGTAAAATACAAAATTGCTGGATTTTACGAGCATTTTTCAATTTTAACCATTAAAGAACTTGAGAATAACCCTTTAAACAATTGTTATCAAGCTCCCACGCACATTACAGCTGATCATTGGGGTCCCAGAGGCAGGATTCCCCATGACGAGGCCACCTCTTACAAAAAGTGTCCAATGCAGATAACCTCTTCAATAATTTTTTGCACCGTCTATGTGGTCCTGCTTATTCAATGACTAATTTTGCTGTACTGTTTACTGCAACGATATTCATATCAATAAGAAGAAAAAAAATGCTATAAGAAAACCGACCTCTAATCTAAATATATTATGTTATATTTGCCTTATCAAATTCTCAGCTTTTAATTTCACGCCTCATAAATTTTACTTCCATCTTTGCTTCCTATAATTTAACAGGCTTTTGGAAAAAAGCCACGTACAAGCAAAAATGTGACAATTAAAATGCATTGTCATTGGATTTCTTTGATAGATTCAGTAAGAGGACTACAATGAGAGCGGGAGGCAATTAATATACAGCTAAACATGTGTAAGTCAGAGAAGGTTAAATGCGCCAGAGTTTTAAAGGAGGAAGTAACTCCTCAACTTTATGTGACTTTTTAATTACAGGATCAGTCACAACCCACACAACGTGCAACTGATAATTATGTTCTTATCAATTTACTCTCCATTGGGAAGGATATATCAAAAGTAAATAGCAAGCTAACCTGTTCTCTTCAAAATATAGGACATGAACATTATTTACAGGGCTGGTGAACTTATAGTACTTTTAAATAATGCTCCTGAACATTAGGTGATGTTGAGAAAGGGTAATAGTGTAATAATCCTTAAAGTGGTTGTATACATTATATATAATAAAATGTTCCCCATCCCATAATTCAAACGGCAGCCCATCCTAGTCATATGTCAGGACAGGCTGTAATCTGAAAAAAAACAGCTCCAGAGACCTATGTCTCAACTAACATAGGAGCCGCATCGAAAGCACACGTATGAGCCAAAGAAAAGCACAGTGAGCTCACGTGAACTGTAGAAAAGGGCTGTGAAAGGAGAAGAAATACATCTTCTCCTCAGTTGACTGACTGCGCAAGGAGGACTGAGGGTGGAGAAATAATTTTTTGTGCTCAGTCAGCTGAGGAGAAGATTTATTTCTTCTGGTGTCACAGCCTCTCTCCTCAACTCATGGAGGTATGTGGACAGACTGCAGTCTGAAAAAAACAAACTCCTGAGACTTCTGTCTCAACTGATAGAGGAGTTGTATGGTAAGCGCACATACCTCTGTAAGCTGAAGAGCAGGGCTGTGACATCACAAAACATAAATCCTTTCCTCAGCTAACTGAGCACAAAGTATTTTTTTCTCCATCCTCAGTCCTCCTTGAGCAGGTATTCATCCAAGGAGAAAATTAACTTATTTTGCTGTCACAGCCCTTCTCCTCAGCTCATGGAGGTATACAGTATGTGCTTACGATACTGCTGTTCTGTCAGTTGAGACACAGGACCAGGACAGGCTTGTGTTTGCATTACTCCATTTTATTATATTCAAACCCAGATGATTTTTTGCTTTTTCTTTTTGATTTTTTTTCTTCCCCTTCCTCCAAGAGTCATACCTTTTTTCAATTTTCCATTGGCATAGCCATATGAGGGCTTGTTTTTTGCGGAATGAGTTGTAGTTTTGAATGACACTATTAATTTTCCAATATAATGTACTAAAGAATCAGAAAAAAAAATACAAGTGTGGTGAAATAGTTAAAAAATTGATATTCCTCCATTGTTTTTTGAATTCTCTCTTTATAACATTTAATGTTGGTAAAAGTGACCTGGCAACATGATTTTCCAGGACAGTATGATTACAGTGGCATATAAAAGTTTGGGCACCCCTGGTCAAAATTACTGTTATTGTGAATGTAACGGGTCTGGGAGGCGGAACCTCTGGGCTACTATACAAGGGAGCGGTCCTTGTAAGGGAGCGGGTGGCGACCAGGCAGGCAGTCACAGCAGGTGACCGGGACAGTCTCTGGGTGTACGGGCAGGAGGTCACGGCAAGTGATCAGGGCAGTCTCTGGAAGAACGGGCTGGAGGTCACGGCAAGTGACCGGGGCAGTCTCTGGAAGAACGGGCTGGAGGTCACGGCAAGTGACCGGGGCAGTCTCTAGGTAAAGGGTAGGTACGACCTGTGATGGCTGAACCTCCAGGTAGGCTAGCAAGGCAGATGGAGGATGTGTGCTCCCAGGTGAGCAAGCGAGAGTCTCTGGAATAGCAGGTGGTCACAGCACGTGACGGCGGAGCCTCCAGGTAGGCAAGCAGGCAGGTAGCGGAGAAGCGCTCCCAGGTGAGCGGGCAAGAGTCTGGAATAGCTGGTGGTCACAGCACGTGACAGCGGAGCCTCCGGGCAGGCAAGCAGGCAGGTAGCGGAGAAGCGCTCCCAGGTGAGCGGGCAAGCTGGTCCATAGACAGACTGACCGGAGTTGTAAGGCAGACCGTCGGACCTCAGGCAAGCAGGCAGGTAGCTGATGTGCGCTCCCAGGTGAGCGGGCAAGTTGGTCCTTAGACAGACTGACCGGAGTTGTAAGGCAGACCGTCGGACCTCAGGCAGGCAGGCAGGTAACAGGAAATCAGGCAGGATTAGGACAGCAAGCTGGCAGGAATCTGGCAGGTAACTGGCAGGTAACTGGCAACGGGACCTGAGGGCTGAAGCAGAGTAGAACGGTGCAACAACATTGCTCGGGCACCTCCATTTTGGAGGAGGTGCCTTATATATGGTAAAGTCCTCCGGCCATTGGCCGGGGACTCCTTAGGACGGCGCGCGCGGCCCCTTTAAGAGGGAGGGAGGGCGCGCGCGCGCGCCCTAAGCACAGTGGCCGGGAAGGAGCGCGCGCTGCCAGCAGAGCGGGAGAGGGACGCCGGGCACGGAGCAGAGCGGTGAGGGGAACAGCGTCCCTGCCTAGCAGAGGGCAGGGACGCCGGCACTACAGTACCCCCCCCTTTAGGCCCCCCCTTTTTTAGGCCAGATAGAAATTTAGCTAGGATGAGAGGGGCATGGATGTTCTCCCGGGGCTCCCACGTTCTCTCCTCAGGACCAAACCCCTTCCAATCTACCAGAAAAAAGGTCTTTCCTCTTACCCTTTTGGTGGCAAGAATGTTCTCTACCTCAAACTCGTCCTCAGCAGAAACCGGAGCAGGAGGCGTACCTGTAGACTTGGAAAAGAGTTAAGCACCACGGGTTTGAGGAGAGATACATGGAAGGAGTTAGGGATCCGTAAGTTGGCCGGGAGTTTCAATTTATAGGCCACCGGGTTGATCTGACTGATGACCTCCAGAGGACCGATGAACCGAGGCCCTAACTTGTAAGAAGGTATCTTGAGTCGAACATATTTAGATGAGAGCCAGACTTTATCTCCTGGACGAAATTGTGGAGGATCCAGGCGTTTTTTGTCAGCGTGTCTTTTCATACGCTCGGATGACAGAAGGAGTGCGGACCGGGTACTCTCCCATATGGAGGAAAATTTGCTAACGAGAGATTCCGCAGCCGGGTTGTCCACAGAGGTGGAGACAGGAAAAGGAATCCGAGGATGCTGACCAAAGACTACAAAAAACGGGGATTTGGAGGAGGATTCGCTCTCGTGATTATTATAAGAGAACTCGGCCCATGGTAGGAGATCCACCCAGTCAGAATGGTGGGCATTAACGAAGTGCCGGAGGTAACTGGTCAGGTTCTGATTGATCCGCTCCACTTGACCATTGGACTGTGGGTGGTAAGCGGAAGAGAAGTCCAGGGTGACGTCTAGTAGTTTACAAGTGGCTCTCCAGAAACGTGAGGTGAACTGTACCCCACGATCCGACACGATGTGGAGGGGCAGGCCATGAAGACGGAAGATGTGGCGGATAAAGTCTTTAGCCAGCTCGGGTGCAGACGGAAGGCCTGGCAGGGGAATAAAGTGAGCCATCTTGGAAAAGCGGTCAGCGACCACCCAAATGACCGTACAACCGGCAGAGACGGGGAGATCAGTTATAAAGTCCATTGCTATATGCTGCCAGGGGGCAGCAGGTACAGGAAGCGGAAGGAGGCGTCCGGCTGGCAGATGTCTCGGGACTTTGTTGCGGGCGCAGGACACACAGGCAGAAACAAAGTCTATTATGTCCTTGTGCAGGGTAGGCCACCAATAGTGCCGGGCAATAAGCTGGAGGGTCTTTTTCTGACCGGCGTGGCCAGCTAGTTTAGATGAATGGCCCCAGTGTAGGATCTTCTCCTGATCAGGTACTGAAACAAACGTCTTACCGGGAGGGAGACGATTTAGACTCACGGGAGCCACCTGCATTACTCTGGCGGGATCGATGATATGTTTAGGTTCTTCCTCGAGATCGGACACCAGAAAGGATCGGGACAAGGCGTCTGCTTTGACGTTTTTGTCAGCCGGGCGAAAATGAAGAACAAAATCAAAGCGAGCAAAAAACAAGGACCACCGGGCTTGGCGCGGGTTAAGTCTCTGGGCATGCTGGAGGTAAGCCAAGTTCTTGTGGTCAGTGTAAATTATTACCGGATGAAGAGCCCCCTCGAGTAGGTACCGCCACTCCTCCAACGCCAGCTTGATGGCCAATAACTCTCGGTCTCCTATGGAATAGTTGCGCTCAGAAGAGGAGAAGAGTTTGGAGAAGAAGCCACAAGTTACCATTCTCCCGGAAGATGATTTTTGAGTAAGTACCGCTCCGGCTCCAGAGGAGGAGGCGTCAACTTCCAGGAAGAACTGCTTGTTGCCGTCCGGGCGATGCAGCACCGGGGCGGAAGAGAAGGCCTGTTTTAGGGAAAGAAAGGCCTCCTCTGCTTCGGGCGGCCACTCTTTGGGATTAGTACCCTTACGGGTGAGCGCGGAAATTGGGGCAGTCCGGGAAGAGAAGTGCGGGATGAAGAGGCGGTAATAGTTGGCAAAGCCCAGGAACCGTTGAATAGCCTTCAACCCCTCTGGTCGGGGCCATTTCTCGATGGCAGACAGTTTCTCAGGATCCATTTGTAGGCCGGTCTGAGAGATAATGTAGCCCAGAAACGGAAGCGAGGTCTGCTCAAAGAGGCACTTCTCATATTTAGCGTAGAGATGGTTCTGCCTGAGCCTGAGCAGGACCTGACGAACATCCCTCCGGTGAGTCTGGAGATCCGGAGAGAAGACCAAGATGTCGTCCAGGTACACCACTACGCAGGAGTAGAGAAGGTCCCGGAAGATGTCATTGACCAACTCTTGAAAGACGGCAGGAGCGTTACAGAGGCCAAAGGGCATTACCAGATATTCATAGTGGCCGTCCCGGGTGTTGAATGCCGTCTTCCATTCATCCCCCTGACGGATACGAACCAGGTTGTACGCCCCATGGAGGTCCAGTTTGGTGAAGATTCTAGCCCCCCTCAGACGATCAAATAACTCCGGAATGAGCGGAAGGGGGTACTTATTCTTCACTGTGATCTGGTTAAGGCCTCTATAGTCTATACAGGGACGGAGAGAGCCGTCCTTCTTTTTGACGAAAAAGAAGCCTGCTCCCGCCGGGGAGGTAGATTTCCGGATGAATCCCCTGGCCAGATTCTCCTCAATATATTCGGACATCGACCGGGTCTCAGCAGCGGATAATGGATAAATACGCCCACGGGGAGGAGAAGTACCAGGTAACAGGTCGATAGGGCAGTCGTATGGTCTATGAGGGGGTAGTGTCTCTGCCTCCTTTTTATTAAAGACATCAGCATAAGACCAATAAGGAATCGGAAGTCCAGGTAGATTAGCTGGGGTAGGAGAAGGACGGACGGGATGAACGGGAACCAGACAGGTCTTATGGCAGCCCTGTCCCCAGCGAAGGACTTCTCCGGTCTGCCAGTCAAGAACGGGTGCATGTTTCTGGAGCCAAGGTAGGCCTAGCAAGAGGGCGTGAGAGAGTCCAGGCAGAACATGGAAGGAGATACTTTCAGAATGCAGCATTCCCACCTGCAGAGTAATGGATTCGGTGATGAGTTGGATGGGGTGTGGTAAGAGCCCCCCATCCACGGCAGCAACAGACAAGGGTACAGCCAGAGGTTTGGTGGGGATGCGGTATTTCTCTACCAGGGACTGTGAAATAAGATTCCCGGCTGCTCCAGAGTCCAGTTGGGCTAGTTCGAAATAACGGTTCTCCCCGTAGACGATTGAAACTGACAACAGCAGGGATGGAGAGGATTTATTCTTGTCTAGGTGGACCTCTCTGAGCGAACCTAGACACAGGCGTTTCCCGACCTCTCCGGGCAGGCACGGATCCGGTGCTCCTTACTGCCACAGTAGAAGCAGGTCCCCTCGGCACGGCGTAAGTCCTGACGGGTCTTGACCATCTTGGTCTGGTCGACCTGCACAGGCTCAGGAGGGTGTACCTGGTTAGAGACAGAAGGAGTGACGGGTTTCTGAAAAGTAGGAGCTAGACGTGGTAACCTCCTGTCACGGGTGACCTCTCTGGCACGCTCCTGGAACCGTAGGTCAATCCGGGTGGCAAGAGTTATTAAGTCATCGAGAGTGGTAGGAATGTCCCGACCGGCAAGTTCATCTTTAATACGGCCGGACAGACCCTCCCAGAAGACGGAAACCAGAGCGTCGTTATCCCAGGCCAGCTCCGAGGCAAGGGTACGGAACCGTATGGCATATTGGCCCACGGTGAGACTTTCCTGACGGAGGCGTAGCAACGATGATGCGGATGAGGTCTTCCGTCCGGGTTCGTCGAAGACTTTCCGGAAAGCCGTGAGAAAAGCAGGCAAGTTGGACACCAGGGGGTCTCCTCTCTCCCATAGAGGATTCAGCCAGGCCAGGGCCTCCCGGTGAGATGGGACATGATGAATGCAATTTTGGCTCGGTCGGAGTTAAACTGGTGGGACAATAGTTCAAAGTGCAGGGTGCACTGATTTATGAAGCCCCGAGCCTGGGCTGAGTCGCCTCCGAAGCGAGGAGGTGCAGAAAGCCGAGGTCCGGGGTAGGATATCATGGTGTTAGTGGACAGCGGAGCTGCCGGATTGCGAGACATGGCACTGGCGGAGGTTGTTGGTGGAACAGTCAGAGTGTCCAGGCGAGTATTGACATTCCGCAGGTGACCCAGGATGGACTCCTGTTGGGACCTTTGACGGGACAGTTCATGACACAGGTCCGAGAGCGAGGGAGCTTGGGTGCCACCGGGTTCCATGGCCCGAGCAAACTGTAACGGGTCTGGGAGTCGGAACCTCTGGGCTACTATACAAGGGAGCGGTCCTTGTAAGGGAGCGGGTGGCGACCAGGCAGGCAGTCACAGCAGGTGACCGGGACAGTCTCTGGGTGTACGGGCAGGAGGTCACGGCAAGTGATCAGGGCAGTCTCTGGAAGAACGGGCTGGAGGTCACGGCAAGTGACCGGGGCAGTCTCTGGAAGAACGGGCTGGAGGTCACGGCAAGTGACCGGGGCAGTCTCTAGGTAAAGGGTAGGTACGACCTGTGATGGCTGAACCTCCAGGTAGGCTAGCAAGGCAGATGGAGGATGTGTGCTCCCAGGTGAGCAAGCGAGAGTCTCTGGAATAGCAGGTGGTCACAGCACGTGACGGCGGAGCCTCCAGGTAGGCAAGCAGGCAGGTAGCGGAGAAGCGCTCCCAGGTGAGCGGGCAAGAGTCTGGAATAGCTGGTGGTCACAGCACGTGACAGCGGAGCCTCCGGGCAGGCAAGCAGGCAGGTAGCGGAGAAGCGCTCCCAGGTGAGCGGGCAAGCTGGTCCATAGACAGACTGACCGGAGTTGTAAGGCAGACCGTCGGACCTCAGGCAAGCAGGCAGGTAGCTGATGTGCGCTCCCAGGTGAGCGGGCAAGTTGGTCCTTAGACAGACTGACCGGAGTTGTAAGGCAGACCGTCGGACCTCAGGCAGGCAGGCAGGTAACAGGAAATCAGGCAGGATTAGGACAGCAAGCTGGCAGGAATCTGGCAGGTAACTGGCAGGTAACTGGCAACGGGACCTGAGGGCTGAAGCAGAGTAGAACGGTGCAACAACATTGCTCGGGCACCTCCATTTTGGAGGAGGTGCCTTATATATGGTAAAGTCCTCCGGCCATTGGCCGGGGACTCCTTAGGACGGCGCGCGCGGCCCCTTTAAGAGGGAGGGAGGGCGCGCGCGCGCGCCCTAAGCACAGTGGCTGGGAAGGAGCGCGCGCTGCCAGCAGAGCGGGAGAGGGACGCCGGGCACGGAGCAGAGCGGTGAGGGGAACAGCGTCCCTGCCTAGCAGAGGGCAGGGACGCCGGCACTACAGTGAACAGTTAAGCAAGTTGAAGATGAAATGATCTCTAAAAGGCCTAAAGTTAAAGATGACACATTTCTTTTGTATTTTAGTCAAAAAATAATAAATCAATATATATATATATATTACATAGTTTATAATATTTATATATATTGATTTATTATTTTTTGACTAAAATACAAAGGAAATGTGTCATCTTTAACTTTAGGCCTTTTAGAGATCATTTCATCTTCAACTTGCTTAACTGTTCACAATAACAGTAATTTTATATATATAGTACAGACCAAAAGTTTGGACACACCTTCTCATTTAAAGATTTTTCTGTATTTTCATGACTATGAAAATTGTACATTAACACTGAAGGCATCAAAACTATGAATTAACACATGTGGAATTATATACTTAACAAAAAAGTGTGAAACAACTGAAAATATTTCTTATATTCTAGTTTCTTCAAAGTAGCCACCTTTTGCTTTGATGACTGCTTTGCACACTCTTGGCATTCTCTTGATGAGCTTCAAGAGGTAGTCACCGGAAATGGTCTTCCAACAATCTTGAAGGAGTTCCCAGAGATGCTTAGCACTTGTTGGCCCTTTTGCCTTCACTCTGCGGTCCAGCTTACCCCAAACCATCTCGATTGGGTTCAGGTCTAGTGACTGTGGAGGCCAGGTCATCTGTCGTAGCACCCCATCACTCTCCTTCTTGGTCAAATAGCCATTACACAGCCTGGAGTCAAGCTGGGGGCCATGGAGCAATGCTGGGTTGCCCATCTTGTGAAATTTGACTTCTCGATTCGCTACCGCTCTGCCACGGAGAATACCAACCCTGATGGATTGTCAAGAGTAACCTTCGAGACTCCGGGAGAAGACCGTGATGAGCACCTAGAAGAAGAGGAGATCCCAGATTTCTGCAAACTCACACCCATCGCGGTAGCGGCACAGTCAAGGGGGAGGCTCAACCTCTACCCAAGTCACTGGGAAGGACTAATGAAGAATGGGGTTGGGTCCAAGATGAGGATGCAGGGTTGCAGCAAGTGAAAAGCTGGGTAGTTCAAAGAAAATGGCCTGACAAGGAAGAAAGAGCTGCCCTAGATTTTGAAACGAAGTCCGTGGTAATCTATTGCCAGTGAGATAGATTGAAAGTTCGAGAAGCCGTTCTATACCGCAAGTGGCAACAGCCTGCTGACTTAGAGGCGAGATGGCAAGTAGTAGTCCCTGGAAGAGTGGCACGAGGAATTGCCAAAGAAGCTCGTGAGTTTGGAGCTCACTTCGGCTTGGGAAAAACTTACAAATGGCTGCAGCTTTATGTATATTGCCCCCGGCTGGAGGAAACAGTTGAAGAAGTGTGCCAACAGTGTCGAATGTGTGACCTCACCAAAAGCACAGATCAGAGGGCACCCATACAGACCATACGGACCAAGGAGCCACATGAAGTGTTGATGATAGATTACCTCCTAGTGGGACAATCGATTAGAGGCCCACAGTACTGCCTGGTAATGACCGACCACTTCTCAAAGTTTGCGGTGGTCACCCCGACTCGGGACCAGACGGCTGAGTCTGCTGCGCCAGCCGTCAGTCAGGATTTCATCCGGGTCTATGGGTGTCCGTAGCGGATCCATTCAGACCAAGGAGTGTGTTTTCAGGGTAAAGTGATAGAACTGTACCGACTGTACGGCATTGAAAAGTCCCGAACAACCCCATATCACCCCCAAGGGAATGGGGCTTATGAGTAGAGATGAGCGTTGTTCTACTCGAACTGTTCGCCAATCTCAAATTCGAGCTGTTTTGGGCGGTGTTCGAGCCGGTCGGCGAACACGAACAATTTGAGAAAAATTCGGCTGTTCGAGGTTATGTTCGATAACTGTTCATGCACCAAAATCATAACTGGATTTTTTCTCAGTAATGATGAAAATTAATGTTAATACGCAGTTTGAGTGTACAGCGGGGCGGGGGGAGGGGCAGGGGATGGATCTCTGCAGGAACAATGAAGATCTCCATTTTTTTTTCTCTTTCCCGCATTTGCAGTGGGGAGGTGCAATCTGTCAGCCTATCAGCAGCGCACACACGGAGCGAAGTGCTTTTTTTCACACAAGCAAGGGCATGTGTCATTGGCAGTGTATGTCACATGTCCTTGCCCTATAACAGGGTTCCCCAACTCCAGTCCTCAAGGCCCACCAACAGGTCATGTTTTTAGGATTTCCTTAGTATTACACAGGTGATGGATTTATTGCCTGTGCAGGTGATGTAATTATCACCTGTGTAATACTAAGGAAATCCTGAACACATGACCTGTTGGTGGGCCTTGAGGACTGGAGTTGGGGAACCCTGCCCTATAAGACCAAGCCATTTTCCCCGTCGCCACCATTTTCTCACTGCTGCAGCTGCGTGTTAGACGGCACCGCTGTTGCTGTGTGCGCTATACCTTGTTAATTTCAAGCCAATTTTCGCACAAATATACAGATAGCTTGGGAGTAGGGAATAGTTGTGATTGCAGTCCTTTTAAGGACTAGGTTACAGCATTTCCTACGACTTTTATCAGGCAGGTCTGTGCTCTTAAATAGACAGATTGTGGGAGTAAAGACTAATTGTAATTGGAGTCCTTTTCAGGACTAGGTTACATCAGTTCCTATCAGTTTTTGCCAGGCAGGTCTGTGCCAGTGCTGTGCAAGTTTTTTTCACAGCATTTGGCTGAATCTAGCAAAGCTAATCCTTTTTGGCCTATTGCAGAGTGTGTTAGTCAGTGGAGTAGCCTATCTGTGTTGCAAGATATACCACCTGTGTATAGAATACCAATTTTTTTACTGCACCTAGTGAAGTAAAATCTTTTGGGCATAGCATCATTCTATTAGTCCATCTATACTGACCTCCATCAGGTTGCAAACTGAATATAATTTTTTTCTGCATCTAGCTCTGAAAAAATATTTGGGCTTCTAGCAGTGTGTGGGACTTGGTCTATTAGTCCATCTATACTGACCTCCATCAGGTTGCAAATTAAAAATAATATTTTTCTTCATTTAGCTCTGAAAAAATATTTGGGCTTCTAGCAGTGTGTGGGACTTGTTCTATTAGTCCTTCTATACTGACCTCCAGCAGGTTGCAAATTGAATATAATTTTTTTCTGCATCTAGCTCTGAAAAAATATTTGGGCTTCTAGCGGTGTGTGGGACTTGGTCTATTAGTCCATCTATACTGACCTCCATCAGGTTGCAAATTAAAAATAATTTTTTTCTGCATCTAGCTCTGAAAAAATATTTGGGCTTCTAGCAGTGTGTGGGACTTGGTCTATTAGTCCATCTATACTGACCTCCATCAGGTTGCAAATTAAAAATAATTTTTTTCTTCATTTATCTCTGAAAAAATATTTGGGCTTCTAGCAGCGTGTGGGACTTGTTCTATTAGTCCATCTATACTGACCTCCATCAGGTTGCAAATTAAAAATAATTTTTTTCTGCATCTAGCTCTGAAAAAATATTTGGGCTTCTAGCAGTGTGTGGGACTTGGTCTATTAGTCCATCTATACTGACCTCCATCAGGTTGCAAATTAAAAATAATTTTTTTCTGCATCTAGCTCTGAAAAAATATTTGGGCTTCTAGCAGTGTGTGGGACTTGGTCTATTAGTCCATCTATACTGACCTCCAGCAGGTTGCAAATTGAATATAATTTTTTTCTGCATCTAGCTCTGAAAAAATATTTGGGCTTCTAGCGGTGTGTGGGACTTGGTCTATTAGTCCATCTATACTGACCTCCATCAGGTTGCAAATTAAAAATAATTTTTTTCTGCATCTAGCTCTGAAAAAATATTTGGGCTTCTAGCAGTGTGTGGGACTTGGTCTATTAGTCCATCTATACTGACCTCCATCAGGTTGCAAATTAAAAATAATTTTTTTCTGCATCTAGCTCTGAAAAAATATTTGGGCTTCTAGCAGTGTGTGGGACTTGGTCTATTAGTCCATCTATACTGACCTCCATCAGGTTGCAAATTAAAAATAATTTTTTTCTTCATTTAGCTCTGAAAAAATATTTGGGCTTCTAGCAGTGTGTGGGACTTGTTCTATTAGTCCTTCTATACTGACCTCCAGCAGGTTGCAAATTGAATATAATTTTTTTCTGCATCTAGCTCTGAAAAAATATTTGGGCTTCTAGCGGTGTGTGGGACTTGGTCTATTAGTCCATCTATACTGACCTCCATCAGGTTGCAAATTAAAAATAATTTTTTTCTGCATCTAGCTCTGAAAAAATATTTGGGCTTCTAGCAGTGTGTGGGACTTGGTCTATTAGTCCATCTATACTGACCTCCATCAGGTTGCAAATTAAAAATAATTTTTTTCTTCATTTATCTCTGAAAAAATATTTGGGCTTCTAGCAGCGTGTGGGACTTGTTCTATTAGTCCATCTATACTGACCTCCATCAGGTTGCAAATTAAAAATAATTTTTTTCTGCATCTAGCTCTGAAAAAATATTTGGGCTTCTAGCAGTGTGTGGGACTTGGTCTATTAGTCCATCTATACTGACCTCCATCAGGTTGCAAATTAAAAATAATTTTTTTCTGCATCTAGCTCTGAAAAAATATTTGGGCTTCTAGCAGTGTGTGGGACTTGGTCTATTAGTCCATCTATACTGACCTCCAGCAGGTTGCAAATTGAATATAATTTTTTTCTGCATCTAGCTCTGAAAAAATATTTGGGCTTCTAGCGGTGTGTGGGACTTGGTCTATTAGTCCATCTATACTGACCTCCATCAGGTTGCAAATTAAAAATAATTTTTTTCTGCATCTAGCTCTGAAAAAATATTTGGGCTTCTAGCAGTGTGTGGGACTTGGTCTATTAGTCCATCTATACTGACCTCCATCAGGTTGCAAATTAAAAATAATTTTTTTCTGCATCTAGCTCTGAAAAAATATTTGGGCTTCTAGCAGTGTGTGGGACTTGGTCTATTAGTCCATCTATACTGACCTCCATCAGGTTGCAAATTAAAAATAATTTTTTTCTTCATTTAGCTCTGAAAAAATATTTGGGCTTCTAGCAGTGTGTGGGACTTGTTCTATTAGTCCTTCTATACTGACCTCCAGCAGGTTGCAAATTGAATATAATTTTTTTCTGCATCTAGCTCTGAAAAAATATTTGGGCTTCTAGCGGTGTGTGGGACTTGGTTTATTAGTCCATCTATACTGACCTCCATCAGGTTGCAAATTAAAAATAATTTTTTTCTGCATCTAGCTCTGAAAAAATATTTGGGCTTCTAGCAGTGTGTGGGACTTGGTCAATTAGTCCATCTATACTGACCTCCATCAGGTTGCAAATTAAAAATAATTTTTTTCTGCATCTAGCTCTGAAAAAATATTTGGGCTTCTAGCAGTGTGTGGGACTTGGTCTATTAGTCCATCTATACTGACCTCCATCAGGTTGCAAATTGAATAAAAAAAATTTCTGCATCTACCTCTGAAAAAATATTTGGGCTTCTAGCGGTGTGTGGGACTTGGTCTATTAGTCCATCTATACTGACCTCCATCAGGTTGCAAATTAAAAATAATTTTTTTCTGCATCTAACCCAGCCAATAGTTTTGGCCTAATACCACAGTTTGGCCACTCAGCTCTGCTCGGTTACCATCCATTGTTTTTTTGTGCAAACAACTCCAGAGTTGTGAATTAGTTAACCACCAAAATGAGTGGAAAAAGGCCTGCTGCTGGTGGAAAGGGGAATAGGCGTGTTGGGAAGGGGAAAAAAGGTTGTGTCCGTGGGGTAGGTGCAGAAGAAAGACCATCTTCCAGCCAAACTAAAATGTCTACTTCTTTTAGCGGACAATGTGATAAGATCCCTTTCTTACGGCCACGCCAATCGCTACAAATTCCAGATGAGGCACAAAAACAGCAGGTGCTTCAACGGATATCAAGTGCTCCTTTAAGTGGGCTCTCCTCCACATCAACTTCAACATCACAAATACTCCAGTCCTCAAAGTTGTCACCCAAATCGCACTTGCTTCCTCACAGCTCCCAAATCTCCAGCTGCCCGTCTGAGTATGAGGTAGAACAGATGGTTGAGTCTGCAGAGCTGTTTACTCATACTATAGCCTGGGAATCAGAGGTCGACTCCAGCGCTTCTGTGAATCCAGACGAGGAAATGATCTGCACTGATGCCCAGAATCTTTATGAGTCGGATCCAGGACCAGACGCAGAAGGTTCTGACCATAATGTAGACCCTCATTCCCAAACTGTAACTCCTGTTGGTGGAGACAATGAGGAAGACGATGATAAGACTCAAATACCTGATTGGAGCGACAACTTTAGTTTTTTGTCAGGGCAGGAACAGGTTGGCTCTGAGGACGACGGGTGTGATAACGCACAGGGTGATGATGATGAGGTCGGAGATCCCACTTACTGTCAACCCACAGTCAGCCAAGAGATGAGGTCAGCAGAGGAGGTGGGGGAAGATGCTAGTGACGACGAGGTCAGGTTGCGCCTTCCTGGACAGAGACGTAGTACTGGAAGCACGTCAACAACTGCATCCTCAAACACAACTCTGCCTCTCACCACAAGTCGTGGTGGCTCTTCAGGTCGCATGGGTGCTAAGCCTTGCATAGCCTGGGCATTTTTTCAGATCGATAAAGATGACCCAACTCGTGTTATCTGTAACATTTGTCAGCAAAAGCTAAGTAGAGGCCAAAAAATACATAGTTTGAGTACTTCATGCATGAACCGGCACATGGACATGAAGCATAAGTTGCAGTGGGAAGCTCAGTGTGCTACAATGCGGTCTAGCCGGCCGGGCCAACCACCGTCTGCCATATCTTGTGCATCCGCGGCCTCTTCATCCTCTGTGACTGGGGGGACAGCAGTCACACCTGTTTTGGGGCGCAGACCTGCCACCTCTTTACCCGCAACAGCCAGCGTGATTGGCAGGTCATCATTTTCTTTGGAGGTGGTAACACCAGCTGGTGTTGAGCGCTGTCCGACATCGATAGCACCACCTTTGGATCAAGGCAACCTAACATGTCCGCCTGCATCTTCCTCACAGACCGGCAGTTTGCCGGGGACACCCTTATCAACCCTGTCTAAGCACAATAGCCAGCCCTCGGTCCCTCAGATGTGGACAAGTAAAAGACCATTTCCTCCTAGCCATGAGAAAGCTAAGAGGTTGAATTTCACCATCTGCAAGCTCTTGGCTACAGAAATGCTGCCTTTCCGCCTGGTGGACACAGAGGATTTTCGAGACCTTATGTCCGTCGCAGTGCCCCAGTACCAGATGCCCAGTCGGCACTACTTCTCAAAGAAAGGTGTGCCTGCGCTCCACCAGCATGTCGCACACAACATCACCGCTTCTTTGAGAAACTCTGTGTGTGACAGGGTGCATTTCACCACAGACACTTGGACGAGTAGGCATGGACAGGGGCGTTACATGTCGCTGACTGGGCACTGGGTAACTATGGTGACAGCAGGACAAGGGGCTGCTGTCCAAGTCTTGCCGTCCCCACGAGTTGTGCGTCAATCCTCTTTATGTCATTTTTCCTCCACTGCTTCTGCCTCCTCAACCTCCTCTCGGTCTTCCACCTGCACCCAAAGCCTGTCTGGTCATGCCACAAGCTTTCTAACTGCGCAGAAGGGATCCTGCACACCTCCTTACTATGCTGGCAGTAGGGCTCAACGTCATCAGGCGGTTTTTACATTGAAATGTCTGGGAAATGTGAGTCACACAGCTGAGGAGTTGTGGTCAGCTCTGGAGAACCAATTTCATGAATGGTTGTCTCCACTGGACCTGAAACCAGGGAAGGCCGTGTGCGACAATGCTGCAAACCTGGGTGCGGCCCTTCGCCGGGGCAATGTCACACACGTGCCTTGTATGGCTCACGTGTTGAACCTGGTTGTCCAGCAATTTTTAGCCCACTATCCCAGACTAGATGGCCTTCTGCAGAGGGCACGGTCGCTGTGTGCTCACTTCCGCCGTTCGCATCCTGCAGCTCAGCGACTTACATCTCTACAGAAGTCGTTGGGCCTGCCACTTCACCGGCTAAAATGCGATGTGCCTACCCGGTGGAATTCAACTCTGCACATGTTGCAGCGACTGTGGCAGCACCGACAAGCCCTGGTGCAATACGTTCTGACGTATAGCCTGGGCCAACGAGATTCAGAGGTGGGGCAAATCACGCTGGAGGAGTGGTCTCAGATCAGGGACCTATGCACCCTTCTGCACAGTTTTGAAATGGCGACGAAGATGTTTAGTGCTGACGATGCCATTATCAGCATGACTATTCCGGTGATTTACATGCTGGAGCACATGTTAAACAGAATTCGGAGTCAGGTGGTGGCACAAGAGGAGGTGGAGGAAGTAGAGGAGGAGGAGTTGTATGCGGAAGGGCTAACATCTGCAAGGTCCAGACGGTCGGCAGCACCAGGGCGGCAGGCATGTGAGGGTGGGGGAGATGATTTTACCAGGGCGCATGGTAGCAGCCAAACTAGTGAGGAAGGTGCAGGAGCCCAGGAAGAAGTGGAGGACGAACTGATGGAAGACTCATCAGATGAGGGAGACCTTGATCACATTTCTGTTGTGCGAGGTTGGGGGGAGAGGACAGAGGAAGGAAGCATGATTGTTACCTCGCCACCAACACAACAGGGACTTGGTGCTCCTGGATGCGCAACACACATGAGTGCCTTCTTGCTGCACTACCTGCAACATGACCCTCGAATTGTGAGAATTAGAAATAATCCTGACTACTGGGTTGCCACACTGTTAGATCCCCGGTACAAAAGTAAATTTGCAGAAATTATTCCTGCCATAGAAAGGGATGCACGCATGCAGGAGTATCAGCAGAGACTGTTGCAGAATCTTACATGTGCTTTTCCACAAAATACCAGTGGTGCACGTAGTGAATCTCACAGTTCCAACTTGCCAACCGTGGTCTGTATGGAATTGTTCAATAAAGGGCCCAAAATTAAGATAACATAGATGGGAGAGGTCTCTATGAATAGGAATTCCTAAGTATTTGATACCCTGTGAGGGCCAGGCAAAGGGAAAGTTGGACTGGATGGAATCCTATATGGATTTAGGGAGGGAGACATCGAGGGCCTCAGACTTCGCTGCATTGATTTTAAAATTTTACCATGTAACAAAGTGATCTATTTCAGCCATAACAGCAGGGATGGATATATGTGATTGAGTGATATATACTAGGACATCATCAGCAAATAGAGAGCACTTGTACTCGGTGCCTCCCACCTCAATCCACCTAATATTGGGGTTATGGCGAATTGATGAGAGCAGGTGCTCCGTCACTAGGATGTATAAGAGAGGGGACAGAGGACATCCCTGCCTTGTCCCATTGGTGATTGTGAAAGGTGATGAAAATGTTCTGACGCACCCCCTGGGCCTTGGGACACCCGGAGCCGGACCCTTTTTGGTGGATGCTGGTGGTTGTAGTCTTCGTGGCGGCGATCCGATTCCGTGGCTCAGGGCGGTCAAACCAGTGGCGGAACTATTTATGTGGTTTTGATGTTTAAATGTCCGACTACGCCACCCGTGGATTGCGGTCAGAGTGAACCGCCGCTACAGGGCAGACCGCTAAGGCTGGTGTTGTGGGTGCAGCAGAGCGTAGCATAACTCCCCACGGGAGGAGTATAGCCTCAGGGCAGTGTATGCGGAGGATGGGGGTGATGGTGCAGGGCAGCAGCAGTAACGACACGGAGTCAGTGATGCAGTTCAGGGCCTTTACTCACAGTTCTTATTATCCAGACCACGTCTGCAGGTAACGGCTGCCCACGTCGTACTGTGCTCACCAGGTGAGGGGCTCAGACAACTCCCAGATAACATTGGAGCGCTTCACAGGACCCCCTTTGTGTGTCCTTTGTCTGGCCTTTCTTACCAACACTTCTGTCCGGCTGCCTCGGGCCTCCTCTTGGTAAACTTGGCGCCAGTTTCCCTGACCCTATGTGGTGCCTTCCTAGCGGGAGGAGCAAGGGGCTGCGCCACATAAAATGTCAGAGCCTCCGGTTTCTAGCTGAGGGTCGTTTCCTGCCTCCACTAGTTCGGGGACCGGTCTCCCCCTTTGGCCTGACCCCTCCACGCAGGTGGATTCGGGCGTGCGGTGGCGACTCGCCCGTCCGCACCCCTGGGATCCCTTCATTCCTCGTTCCTGGAGCCTTCTCCGCTCCTCTTCCTTCCTTCTCCCTCTTGCAGGCCTGGGCCTCTGTTACTAGGCCCGCCTCCGGAGCAGAGCTCATGAAGAGCCCCTGCTCCCTGCCACTTCTGCTCAGACTTCTCTGCACTGAACTAAGATGGTGCCCACCTTTTATACTCCCTTCTCAATGCACCCAGGAACTGCTTCCTCCCTGCTCCTGCACTGCAGGGTTCCCCTTCCTCAGTCTTCCCTCCCCCCACTCCAGCCAGGGACAGGGACTGTCGTGCCCATCTCAGGGGCATATTGGTCGCCCTGCCCCACGGCAATGTGGTGTAATGCATGCAGGTGTCGGGTCCTGATCCACACTCCATCCTTATCTGAGAGTGAGATATCACACCTCTGGGTGAGGTGCAATACGTCTGTAGCAACCGAGCCCTCGGTGCTACAGTTCCATTTATCTTCAGCCTAGGTGACGTATTGTGATACAGGGCCGTGATTTTGGCTATAAAAGGGTCCCCTAGACCCCTACCCCAAGCTTTTTAAGAGAATCATATATGGCGTGCCAGGAGACTCTATGGAATGCTTTCTCAGCATCCAACGAGAGTATCTACTTACAAATTTTTAACTGCATCTAGCCCAGGAAATACTTTGTGCCTAGTAGCAGTGTCTGCTAGTCAGCGGATTATCCCGGCTGTTAAGCAAGCTACACCACCTGTAGTTTGGACACTTAATTTTTTCAAAGGAAATGCTTCGGGACCACGGGATACTTAGTGAAGAGCATCAGGAGGCACCCCAAGGCATAGGGGCTGGGACTGGCACTAGGATGCCTTGCGGTGGACAGCCGAGCTCGATCCTTATAAAAGCTTTTTAACTGCAGCAGCTTTAGTGGACGCTACTGGAGCTGGAATTACGCGGCTGCTGGCATGAGACTTGCCCTCCAATAGATCCTTGTAAATGGATTTAAAGTGTATTCATTCAAATTAGAGGGACAATTTAAATTAAAAAGCTTAGAGCTGCCTCCACCACAGGGGGGCTCTCTCGACCCACCAGCGGACAGGCACCAGTATTGGGAGAGGGGGGCTGGCCGTCAGGGTTCACCGCGGCTCTGGCACAAACCCGGCGACACGGAGGTGGCACGGGCAGGAGCGGACTGGCCGTCTCGGCTTCTCACTTTTTGGATTTTAGAAGGGCATGACATGCCTATATCTGTGTCTCCCCCTCCTTTTACTCCTCCACCTCTTTTCTTTTCGCATGACTATATGTACTTGTCACTTTTCCATGTGTTAGTTGTGTCTTCTGAGCAGTTTGTCAGCTTTTGGACACCTTTGAAGGTGTTTTCTATGTGTTTCTATGTGTTTTTGTTTGCCTGCCATTGGTTTTAACGGTGTTCGAAGGTGTTCGACGAACAGTTCGACGAACAGTTCGGCGAACACACGGGTGTTCGACGAACCGAACCAAACTCGAACACTACGGGGGTGGCTCAACACTACTTATGAGCGCTTTAATCGAACTCTGCTTCAAATGTTGAGGACATTAGAAGACAAGAAGACGCATTGGCCTGACTATGTACTCGAACTAGTCTGGACCTATAACAATCGGGTCCACACCACCACAGGTTATACCCCATACATGCTACTGTTTGGTAGAGCAGGCCAAGAAATCATCAAGCTAAATCTGGAACAGCCAGAGAATCTATTTGAATGATCTACCACCTCCTGGGTGAAAGAGCATCGGCGACGGCTTCAGACAATCCGCCGGCTAGCAGGCCAGTGACTACAAGAGAAGGTGTCCAACAGTCAACCGCCAATTCAGGAAGTTCCGCTTCAGCCTGGAGACCGAGTGCTGGTGCGGGAAAAATGCCTCAAAGGGAAGCTGAGCGGATGTTGGGAGGTACAACCATACAAAGTGATCATGAGAGTGTATCCCAACGGTCCAGTGTACGAAGTGAAAAAATGAGCAGTCTAGTTGGAGAACTCTACATAGGAATATGTTACAACCATACTGCTCCGAGGATCCAACACCTGTCCCAAGAGTTACTCCTCCTGCTCCTTCACGAAGACCGTTTTTTCCTGACAGTGACTTTGCTGAAGACTGGTGGGCCGTTCCTGAGTCCGCAGAAGGTCCCCAGTCAGTGGGAGTTGACATTCCCGACAAGGATGCATTGCCAGCTCGCGGAGAGGAGGAAACCACTGCTCCATCCGAACCTTCAGTTGAAGAGGACAGTCACACGGCCGTTCAGCTTGCGCCTTTTGAGGTAGCCTATTGTTGATTTTGTCATGTGTTTAGGATCATTATCCATTTGTAGAAGTCATCCTCTTTTCAACTTCAGCTTTTTTACAGATGATGTTATGTTTGTGTAACGGCGTCCAAAGAACACCGCAAGGCAGATTCAAGTACGGGACTGCAGACGAGAAGACTGAAACAAAACTCCGGCTTTATTATGTACAAAGAAATTATATGCCAGGAAATGAAAATAACAATATTTACAATAACAATATTATTAACATGAACATAGGAAGATATAGCTGGAGCGAGTCACAAACTATGCTCCAGCTCTGGCAAAGAAAGCTCAGAACAGACAGTGCACAACAACTTTCACAAACTACTCTGAGCTAATCCCCTATCTGGCTTTCCGCTATTCGGGCCACGCTGCTACAGCGTCTTAGCTTCAGCAAACTATGCTAAACCCTAACAGTTCATGCTGATCAGTCACTCACGGTTGCGCAGATCAGGCGCAGATGGCGGCCGCCGCTTGTTCCTGGTGTGAAATAGCCAGATGAATTCAGTTAAGTCCTGTCTTTGTATACGGGATCTCTTTCTTGCAGACAGCAGGCAAGCCTTGTTTCACTCTCACAGAAATGACTGACACGCTGTATTGTGTGTTATCGCAAGTCCTCAATCTCCAGGGAAAAACGTTCAGGAAAATGATAAATTTTACTTCTACTTGACACAGTCCCCAACAACAAAACTTGCTATTGTCCGTAATCTTCTCTTTCCACAGAGTAACAGTGTCTTATTTATAGTCTCTGTGATCAGAATCCGTCTCTGTGATCAGAATCCTGCAGGAGTCTCACCCTGTTACCTCAGACACACACTAGGTATCTACTTCCTGGTTCTTCTCTGTCAGCACATACCAACCACAGCAGTGGGAGGCAACTAGTCCAAACACAAGACTCAGAGGGGAGCATGACGCTTTAAAGTCACAGTGTATTCAATGTCCAATAAAAGAGCCGATCCCCTACATTTGTATCAAGAATTTGTTGAAGTTTCATTGAATCGATTCTTCCCTCTACCCATGAAATGTTCCCCGTGCCATTGGCAGAAACACAACCCCGAAGCATGATTGATCCACCCCATGCTTAACGGTTGGCGAGATGTTTTTTTCCTGAAATTCTGAGTCCTTTTTACTCAACACGTACCTTTGATTATTGTGGTCAAAGAGTTCTAGTTTAACCTTATCGGTCCACAGGACTTGTTTCCAAAATGTATCAGGCTTGTTTAGATGTTCTTTTGCATACTTCTGACACTGAATTTTATGGTGAGAATGCAGGAGAGGTTTTCTTCTGATGACTCTTCCATGAAGGCCATCTTTGTGCAGGCGTCTTTCAACAGTAGAACAATGTACCACAACTCCAGAATCTGCTAAATCTTTCTGAAGGTCTTTTGCAGTCAAGCTGGAGTTCTGATTTGCCTCTCTAGCAATCCTAAGAGCAGCTGTCACTGAAACTTTGCTTGGTCTTCCAGACTTTATCTTGACCTCCACTGTTCCTGTTAACTATTTCTTAATTACATTTCGAACCGAGGAAAGGGCAACTTGAAAATGCTTTGCTATCTTCTTATAGCCAAATCCTGCTTTGTAGGCCTCCACCACTTTCAGAGTGCTAGGCAGCTGCTTAGAAGAACCCATGGCTTATGTTTTTTTGGCACAAGGTTAGAGGAGGCTGGGTTTTCATAAAGCTAGGAAATTTGCATCATCTGGCCTTTCCTAATGATGATAGTGAACAAGTCAGAACCCTAACAGGCTAATTAAAGGTGTTGTCTACTACTTGAATAACCCCTTCCTGAGCTAAATGTTTGGCCCTGATAAGATAAAAAGCTTCTGGTCACCTCCTGTGCTGGCGCTGTTCAAGCGGTGTCAGCACTCACGGTCCTGGGGCTGCCGTGCGGTTGTTGTGATACGTGACACCGCAGCCCAATCAGCACTATCATTACTGTCTCCGCCTTTGGACAGATCGAACATAAAGAGTAAGTCTAGGTTGCGGCTGCTCTCAGACTTCTCTTCATGTTCAATTGGGCGCCGGCGTCACGTGTCACAATAACAGCACAGGAGCCCCGGGGAGAATGAGTGCAGACAGAGGAGATGAGTATAATCTTTTTATTTTATTGGGGCCAAGCGTGGGGTTTGAGAAGGAGTTGTCCACATAGTGGACAACTGCTTTAACGTCTAAGACCTTGGTCAAAGTTATCTGATCATACAAATCTCCAAGGGTGCCCAAACTTTGTGCTCAAAAGTTTACATACCCCGGCAGATTTTTTCCTTTCTTGGTCTTGTTTCAGAGAATATGAATGATAACAAAAAAACTTTTTCTCCACTCATGGTTATTGGTTGGGTGAAGCTATTTATTGTCAAGCTACTGTGTTTTCTCTTTTTAAATCTTAATCACAACAAAAAACATCCAAATGACCCCGATCAAAAGTTCACGTACCCCATTTCTTAATACCGTGTATTGCCCCCTCTAACATCAATGACAGCTTGAAGTCTTTTGTGGTAGCTGTGGATGGGGTTCTTTATTTTCTCAGATGGTAAAGCTGCCTATTCTTCTTGGCAAGAAGCCTCCAGTTCCTGTAAATTCCTGGGGTGTCTAGCATGAACTACGCGCTTGAGATCTCCCCAGAGTGGCTCAATGATATTGAGGTCAGGAGACTGAGATGGCCACTCCAGAACGTTCACTTTGTTTTGCTGTAGCCAATGACAGGTTGACTTGGCCTTGTGTTTCGGATCGTTGTCATGTTGGAATGTCCAAGTATGTCCCATGCGCAGCTTCCGGGCTGATGAGTGCAAATTTGCCTCCAGTATTTGCTGATAACGTGCTGCATTCATCTTTCCTTCAACTTTTACCAAGTTTCCTGTGCCTTTGTAGCTCACATATCCCCAAAACATCAGTGATCCACCTCCGTGCTTTACTGTAGGAATGGTGTTCCTTTCATCATAGGCCTTGTTGACCTCTCTCCAAATGTAACATTTATGGTTGTGGCCAAAAAGTTAAATTTTGGTCTCATCACTCCAAATTACCTTGTTCCAGAAGTTTTGAGGCTTGTCTCTGTCCTGTTTGGCATATTGTAGGTGAGATACTTTATGGCATTTGCGCAGTAATGGCTTTCTTCTGGCGACTCGACCATGCAGCCCATTTTTCTTCAAGTGCCTCCTTATTGTGCATCTAGAAACAGACACCACTAGTTTTCAGAGAATCCTGAATTTCCGCTGTTGTTATTTGTGGGTTTTTCTTTGTATCCCGAACAATTTTCCTGGCAGTTGTGGCTGAAATTTATGTTGGTCTACCTGACTGTGGTTTGGTTTTGACAGAGCCCCTGATTTTCCATTTGTTAAATAACAGTTTGAACACTGTTGACTGGCATTATCAATTCCTTGGATATCTTTTTATATCCCTTTCCTATGTTATACAGTTCAACTACCTTTTCCCGAAGATCCGTTAACAATTCTTTTGCTTTCCCCATGACTCACAATCCAGAAATGTCAGTGGCTGGATGAAAGATGCAAGAGTCTGGATCCCAGAAACTCACTCAGCTTTTATGCGCACACACTGATTACAAGCAAACAGGTCACAGGTGAGGATGTTACCTTTAGTAGCCATTCAAACCCATTTGTGTCAAATTCTGTGCATGTTATCAGGCCAAAATCACCAGGGCATGTGAACTTATGATCAGGGTCATTTGGATGTTTTTGGTTGTCATTAATATTCAAATAGAGAAAACAAAGTAGTTTGACAATAAATGGCTTCACCCAACCAATAACCATGAGTGGAGAAAAAGCTTTTTTGTTATCATTCATATTCTCTGAAACAAGGCCAAGAAAGACTACCTCTTGAAGCGCATCAAGAGAATGCCAAGAGTGTGCAAAGCAGTCATCAAAGCAAAAGGTGGCTACTTTGAAGAACCTATAATATAAGACATATTTTCAGTTGTTTCACACTTTTTGTTAAGTATATAATTCCACATGTGTTAATTCATAGTTTTGATGCCTTCAGTGTGAATGTACAATTTTCATAGTCATGAAAATACAGAAAAATCTTTAAATGAGAAGGTGTGTCCAAACTTTTGGTCTGTACTGTATGTGTAGCACCCTGAGGGCTCGGCTGCTACAGGGGTATTGCACCTCAACCCAGAGGTGTGATATTCCACTCCCGGGTAAGGATGGAGTGTGGAACTGAGCTCAGTTAGCTGCATGCACTACACACATCCCATTTCCGAGGGACAGACCGATGGTACTCCCACTAGAGAAATGTGCAGGTACGACAGTGTCTGTTCCTGGCTGGAGTGGGAGGGGGTGGAACATCCCAGTAGTGTAGGGGCAGATAGGGGGAGCAGCCTGGGTAAAGCTAGGAGCTCATTGGGTGCTGGTGACCTGAGCTCACACATAGAGGGAGTATATAAGGTGGGAACCATCTTAGATCAGGGTCAGTCTGTCAGAGTTTAGTCAGAGGAGCAGAGCAGAGAAGCTCAGCCAGAAGGGCTGACAGGGAGTTGTGGTTCCGGCTGGGCCCAGCTCCAAGGCCAAAAGAGAGAGAGGAGTCAGAAGGACCCAGAGAGAAGGAGAAGGAACCCCAAGACCCCAGAATACAAACAACAGGGTGAAGGGTTGGCACCTAGGGTACCGGATCCCAAGCTGGCAGAGAGAAAAGCACACCTTAGCCAGAGACCGGAGGTCGTGGGCAGGATCTGCCACGACCCTCACCAAATCCGCCAGGAAGGCAGACCAAGTATAGGGTCAGGGAACCCAGAGGAGGTGTACCCACCAAGAGACCCGAGGGAGCCGGACATAGGTGGATCCCTGGTGAGAACGGCCAGAAGAGAGGGAAAGTCAGACAGGAGCTCAGGACCACGCTCCAGAACTGCCTGGGGGTTAGCCGAGTCCAGGACCTGGTGGACGCAGCACGGCTCGGGTGGTCGCTTCAGGCCAGAGTGACCATAAGAACACCCGTAAGTAAAAACCCCTGAACTGCACAGCCCGACTCTGAGTCTTCTTGCTGATTCATCCTGCACCTTCACAACCACCATCCTCTACATCTGACCCCCTGAGGCTATACCCCTCCCGTTGGGGGTTATACTACCAAAGCTGCACACATACCAACAGCCTCAGCGGACCCTGCTGCAGCGGCGGCCTTTTGACCGCAAATCAACGGGTGGCGTAGTCGACATAAAAGAACATCTAGTAACATCTATAAGGACTGCCACACACTGAGCTTGACACCCTGGGCACGGACCGGGTCACCGCCACTCGGAGACTACAACCCCCATCTGATCCGGCTCCGGGTATCCCTAACAACATGGCCCAGGGGGCGCGTCATATGTATATATATATATATATATATATATATATATATATATTATTTTTGCCTAAAATACAAAGGAAATGAGTGATCTTTAACTTTATGCCTTTTAGAGATCATTTTATCTTCAACTTGCTTAACTGTTCACAATAACAGTAATTTTGACCAGGGGTGCTCAAACTTTTAAATGCCGCTGTATGTCACGACCAAACTTGTATAGTCTTTTTTATTATTTTAGTGGTTAAAAAATTTCAGAACTCTGTTATGAGACCATAACGTTTTCTTTTTCAATAGGTACAACTCTGTGAGGGCTTGTCATTTTGCGCGCTGAACTGTAGTTTTTATTGACCCCATTTTTGCGGTACATATGATGCTCTGATCGCTTTTTCCTGCATTTTTTGTTGGAAGTGTGGCAACTAAGTAACAATTCCTGCATTTTCTTTTTTTGTGTGTTTAGTGTACAGGTTAAATAATAGATTGAACTTTTACAGACAAAACTATACTAAATATGTTTTTTTTTTTAAATAATAGATTGAACTTTTACAGACAAAACTATACTAGATATGTTTTTTTTTGTTGTTATTTTTTTAGTTTATGTTTTAGTCCCCCTAGTCATTAGATATAGTCACTTATTATATACTGCAATAAGTAATGGGGTATAGAGTGAAATTAATGTTCTCCTATGAAGCCCAGCTTGTGTACCAGGATAGCAACAAGAGACTTCATCTCTGCAGCACCGAGGAGAAGCAGGGTGCTGTTGGGAAATGTAGTTTTAGAGGTGTAAGAATAGGGCTACCCATTCGGTTATGTAAAGATGGATGCACTGAGGGGCCGATAGTGATGAAAAAAGATATAAAGATGCAAGAAAGAAACTTCATGTTGGGATTACTCTGTATATTAACAATAAGTATGCATTTATTGTGCTTCGTGAAAAATAATGTGATTGTTGGAATAACCTTTTAATCATCATTTTCAGGATGCTGAATGGTCCAAACCTAATACTTCTTGGGATCTGGTTCATGACAGTTGCTGATGGAAGTGAATGCCCTGTACAATGTAAATGTATAAATTTAACTGGTAATACATTACGGGTGGACTGCAACTCTCAGAACCTGAAGATATTTCCATCACTACCTAAGGAAACAGAAGAATTGTACCTACAGGAGAATCTATTAACAGTTGTCCCTTATGGGGCCTTTGATAATTTAATAAACTTAAAAAAGTTGAATTTATCTTCCAACCCACTGCATTGTGACTGCAAGATCTGGTACTTAATTATGTGGCTCTCTGATGGAAACATGGTCGAAGTCAGCGAGATAAAATGTGTCTTTCCCTCTCCGCTGTATGGGAAACCAGTCAGCCAGTTAACAGAAAACGAAATCACTTCTTGCTCCAGGCACACAAGGCTCTGTTCAGACTTTCTATTTAATGATGCATTTCTTTACGCTCTCCTCTCCCTCTTGTTCTTTCTAATGATCTTATGCTTGAAAACTTTCAAAATGATAAAGTTTAAAATCAAAGTAACTGATAATGACATTGAGTTAAGGACATATAAGACTTCTAAAGCTAGTTTTCTTAAGAGAAGATCTGTTCCATGTGTAAAAACGTATTAACTCCTTGAATATCTGTGATATGGATAGAATCCGATAATTTACTAACATTGTAATTATAGATAAATTGACAAATACAATGAAGGCTCATCATACACATTAGATAGCTGACGAATGAATGATTGTTACGCAGTGTCAGACTGAAGAACATTGGGCCCCCCAGAGAATTTGATTCTAAGGCCCCACCTTTCTCCTCCACTCAAAAACCCCATAGTAGCTGCAAGGTTTACTCTATGAACTCTCCTGAAGGAGAAGATAGGGCCCACCGGAGGATTCTCTGGTTCTCTGGTGGGCCAGTCCAACCCTGCCGTTACGCCTATAGCAATCTCTCCCGATTCTCCCATACTCAGTAGTGCTGGCTCGGCCAAGTAATACAGTTTACTCTATGAGAGAACTGCTGCCTGCCGGACTCCTCTGGCATCGGCTTAAATCCTGGAGAACATAAGGATCAGTCGGGGAAGCGGCAGGAGGCCCCAATACACATTATACTGTCGGCTGATCCACCGATATTTGGTTGACTTTAGTGTAATGTGTATGGAGACCCTTAGTGTTTGTGGAAGCATCCAGGCTAAAGTCGGCCAAGTATAACTCCTAAAGGAGTATTCCCATCTCATATTTACAGAAAACTGCATACATTTATGATAGATGTAGGTCCCACTTCTAGGTCACACTTCATAGGTAGGATTTACCGTATATTTATCAGACATTTCTATCAGTCGATCTATATATAACCAACTAGTCAAGTGTGATTGTTTTACAACCATGCTAGAAGATACCTTAAGACCATTAAAGGCTATGCAAGTCTTTCGATCTATATTTATTGGCCCAATAGATTTGTAATAAATAGTCAAACCACTTTGCAAATAGTCTTCATTAGCAATTTTCTATTGTTCTGTGTTTACATCTTCTATTCAAAATGATGAATCTCCATAGTAACAGACTACAAAATATTTGTAGTCTGATTCTGAGGTCATACTGCCTTTCATCAATCCCCTGATTCTCGATAGCATGCATTTGCGTTCACATAAGGCTTATTTATCGTACTCGTCTCCTATAGGTCTGTACAAGAGCAGTAAACTTAAAATGATTTTTAATTAAGACTATGTGCAAAGTTACTACAAAAAAGTCATTAATGTATTAGAACAATAAAAAGTAGACTTGGCCTTGCAAAAAACTTGCAAATCCAGTCTTTATAAGATTATTATATTGGTATTTTATATTGCTGTTGTCAAAGGGGTAATGTTTCTCCTTGCGGAGAGTGACATATTAAGCATGGCAAGGTGAGGAGACTTTTATGCCGCATTGCTCCTCTGAGAAATATGCAAATTGTCTCTTCAGAAAGGAAGAGGACTAGAACTCTAGTGCTACCTACTTCCTATAGGTGGTACTAGAGTTCTAGTCCTCTTCCTCTCTGAAGAGACAGTTTGCATATTGTTGTTCTAGATATATATATTTTATATATATGTAAATATACAGTGTATACTCTGATAATTTGATAATTTGTAAAGTTTAACTAATAAATTATGTATTTACTATATTTCCTTCCTTCCTCAAGAACCCAATTTTTGTTGCCTTCTTTGCATTATATTTTTTAAGACTATGGAGATTTAATAGCTTGAGGCATTGTATTTCAACAGTCCAAGTGATAGCAAAGTGACCACTTTGTGTTTAGGTTTAGAGGGATTCTCCACTACCTGGACAACCCCTTTTTAAATTAAACAGTCTCGCTTGTAAATTAAAAAATATATACTGTATGTACTCATCTCCCATTCTACCACCATTCCAGTCATGTCACTGCTGGTTCTACCCAGGTTCATGTGGTATTTTTGTGTCATGTGAGTGCTGCAGACAATTAACGGTCGCTACTGGGCTGCAGCGCTCTTACTTCTCTGAGACAAATATTGGTTAAGTGAAGGAGGTGAGAGCGCAGGAGACCAATAGAGGACACTGATTAGCCGCAGGGCTCACAAGGCATAAGAAATCCACAAGAATTTCAGCACACCCTGCGCTGACAATGCTGGAACAGCGCCCTCTCAGGAGGGTAAATGTATTTTTTTTTTATTTTAAAAGGGGGACTACTTCATTTACAAAGGGATTGTCAGGTATTGTAGTGTGAAACTACCAAGCTAGGGGGAACAGTATATCCTACAAAACTATGTAGGAGTAGATAGTGCTGCCTCCCTGTCTCTCTTTTTTTTCAGCCTTTAAATCCTGTTTAGCTGGCTTGCAGGAAACGGGGCGACTAAGAGAAGATAAAGTTCTATTCTCCCTGCAGCCGCTAGCTTCCAGTCATCTGAGTGGGGGGAGTGTTAAAGAAAAGTTACATTCACCATACACTACACAGTGATCGCATCTGTTATCACTACCTGTCACATTGATTGACAGCCTGCTTTCAATCAAAGTGCAGTGAAGTGACCATAGGCAAACTAACTGTGTAGTGAGCAGTGATTGTAACAGCCCACTACACCGCCCCAAAGACTGGAAGTGAGTGGCTACAGGAAGAATAAAACTTATTGCCGTTATACAGTTTGGCACGAAAGTCTGCCATCACTCTATGTGACGGCAGACTTGTGAATCCTTGTAGTGCACTGTCAGGATTCTCCGTTCAAGGCAGCGAGACCGGGCTGTTACGTCATATTTCCAGCCACATTCCAACTAGACGTGAGCATCCTCGATCAATTCACGTCTAGTCGTAATGTGGTCAGGAGAATGCATATCACTTACTTGTGGTCAGGTGACTACCCACTCCGGCATTGGAGAATCCTGACAGTGTGCGCTGCGAGGATTCACAAGTCTGCAGTCATATAGAGTAACTGCAGATTTTCGTGCCAAACCTGGACCACCCCTTTAATTTTTTCCCTTTAGCCCCTGTTCCAGAAAGCCAGCTAAACAGTATTTAACCCCTTCACAACATCCACTGTACATGTACGGCCCAAGTCGAAAGAGGGTGTGTGGAGTGGGCACACGCAGCGAGCACGCCCCATACCCAGGAGGTAATGACTGTGCATTACAGCCAGGACCTGACGTTAAGAATCGCGGGTGGTGTGGTGCTCCGCCCGCTATTGGTAACCTTTAAATGCCGCTGTCAATCTCTGACAGTGGCAGTTAACACATACCGGCATGTGTGCGCGTCATTCTCTCCGCCCATAGGCGTGCCCATGACATGATCGTGGGTTGCTGATGGATTGTCATGACAGCCAGGGGTCTGCTGATGACCCCTCTGCCTATCATTACGGAGCTCCTTTGAAACCCTGCCTGTAGCCGTGTTTCAAAGGAAACCATGATTTTTGCTATATGCAGTGATGCTATGTGATAAAATGAATGGTCTCATTCAAAAGTACAACTGGTCCCGCAATAAACAAGCCCTCATATGTCTATGTGAACAGAAAAATAAAAGAGTTATGGCTCTGGGAAGAAGGGGAGGGAAAAATAGAAATGCAAAAACGGACAGTAACTGCAGACTTGTAGTTTAAGACCGGAAAACCCCTTTAAGAATACATTTACACAATAAAGAAGATACTAGCATTATAAATGGCACATATTACTGGAATATGTAGCTGAGGAGCCCTGTTTTAGATTCTCCATTGGGGACCAAGATACGTCTTTGACCACACACATTTGTGTAAGGTTAATATATTTTACAATGAGCTTGAATATTAGCGAATGGCTCTTCTTCATTCATGATCGTGGATTCTATCTTTCTACTGTTCAAACAATCTGCATTTCCAGTTAATAGCAGCAAATTTCCCTTGTTGTAAATTAAAGTGTGACTCCTCCATATTTTCTGTGTTATTCAGAATTCTGTAAACTTTCCCTGTTGGATCAAGGCTAATTTATTGTATCTGGATTCCATCTGCCTTGCAAATATTTCCCCATTTCTCTGCACTGTTCCTGTCCAAGTAGTATTCACCATCTGCTAGACATGGCACTTTCTGGCATCTCCGATACAGATCTGTCTTCCTATCTGTCAATTTCTCCACATTCCAAATAAACATTTGCTGGCATTAATACAGTGTTTGTAAATCTCCCTATTTCATTTATTAGATTGTTTATGAAAAGAAGGTTTTCACCGAATGTTACATCAAGGAGAATGAAGGTTAGAGAAGAAAGTGAAGAACTGCACCCGCTACTGGACATCCATCCATCAGACATACTTCCTAACTAGAGAAACTACAACCCAATTGTTTATGTCAATCTTTTATTTCTTGCTATTTCACTGCTTCAAATATTAACATTTGAATTGTCTAGGTAATTTTCTAAAAATATTACTTCTAATCAAACCCTTTCCCACACATTGGCAAATAGTGTTCATAGTTATTCAGTAATGTGATCCAGCATGTCAGTAAAACTTTTGTAGGTTCGAAACGCGTAGGTTAATGTGTACCATGCTTTTAAGTGATCATATGTCTGCCCTGATATGTTTTTAATGGTGATGGAGCAAAAGAAGTTTTATCAAAGTGCTGGATGGTTTTGATTAAAGGGGTTCTCCACTACTCGGACAACCCCTTTTGAATCTCTATGTTTCCCCCCAGTAAAATAATAAAATTTATATTCAGCTGGCACCGATCCAGCTGTATCAACACTGGTTCTTTCAGGGATTGCATGATATTATGTCACAAATCCCTGAGGACATTGTGACATGCAGAAGTAGTGTTGTTGCTTCCAAAGCATCCAGCAGCTGTTACAAATAACACAAGCACAGGAGACAGGAAGTGTTGTGCTTCAGAAGCATCCAGCAACTAAAGGGGTTAACACAGTCACAGGAGACAGGGAATGTTTTAGCAGAGCCCCAGGGTGATTGTGGGGAACTTGATATTGTAGTCTGGCTGAAGCCAAAGAGAAAGGTGGTGTGTTATCTGGAACTGACAGAATGCGACTGAACAGGATTCAGATCAGGAGAGAAACTAAACACAGGTCAGATAAACTACCTGAACTAAGAGTGCAGAGTATTATCGGGCAGGAAGATAAGGACTGGAAGGAATTGTGTCACAAGGATCATCTTCCTCATCAAACCCCCCCCCTCCATCCCCATGCAGGATAAAGAATGCTGTGTACTATAGTGTCCTTGTGAAGGATAAAGCCTGTGGTTGTGTATGCATAGAGGTGTGCTGCTAAGAGATCAAATCTATGCTGAATTATGCTACTGAAGAGACTGTAATACTGTGCCTTGTGAAGAAACTACTGTATTGTTACTGGAGCCGCTTGCTCAAGGAACTCAGAGTGTACTGTAATGAAAATTGTTGCTGTAATATCCCTGAATTGCACTTGCCGTGCTTCAGATTAAATTCCACTGTTAAACTGTTGAAAAAGGCTCTTGTCAGATGTCTCTGGTCAGCAATTGAATCTATCAGGCTGTGTGCCCACTATGCATTTTCCAAGCGTTTATGCTGCCGAATTTCCGCAGCATAAATGCTTGGGAAACGCTTGGTAATCCACCCCCCATGGTCCCCAATGACAAGCTGCAATGTCAATGCCTATGCTGCGGATTTTTCCACAGCATTTATGCTGCGCTCAAAAATCCGCAGCATGTCCATTAATTTTGCGGACACGCAGAGTAATCGCCGCCATTGACTTGCATTGAAACGCACATAATCCGTGTCAGTACATTTGTACACACGGATATTATGTGTTTCTATGTGCGGATGGTACCCAAGTCTGGAGGAGAGAAGACTCTCATCCAGACCTGGGTACCATAGTAACTGTAAAAAAAAGAATTTAAAATAAAAAATAAAGTTTATACTCACCTTCCGGTGTCCTCCCGGTGTTTTGTCTGCTCTGTCCGGTCTCTTGCATTGCTCGTGTTGTTGTGAAGGACCTGCCATGACATCACTGAGTCATGTGACCTGACACATGACTGAATGACGTCACCGCAGGTCCTTCACAACAGCGCGAGCATTGCAAGAGACCGGACAGAGCAGACAAAACACCGGGAGGACACCGGAAGGTGAGTATAAACTTTATTTTTTTATTTTTTACCATTCTTATTCTTTTTTTTTAACTAACTTGGTCACACTACTATAAATCCATGCTGGTTGCATTGATTTATATAGTGTGACCAAGTTGGCAAGTACTTTTCCAAGTGATGCTAAAATCGCTTAGAAAAGCGCTTGATAACCCGCATGCAGAAATGCATCCAAAGGCGCTTGACAAACGCTTCTACCTGGCAGGAAAAACGCATGTAAAAAACGCATTTCCTGCCAGGGAGAAGCGTAAAAAATATGCAGCATTTCTGCATCGTGGGCACTTAGCCTCATTGTGCCTGAGAGACGCTGCAGCATATGGTCGCCCTGAGTAACGGTTTCCCCCAGGATTCCAAAGAATTCATGAAACCCGTCTCGCCCCTATCTGAACCTAGCGGCGAGCATGTAACATCAATCAATGTTGGCTTCACTCGCCTCGTCTACAGATGTAATTAAGAACCAAAAGAAGTGAGATGGCAGCAGCTGCCTTTCTTCCTCCAGATGACTTGATTTGTATGAAGGAGGGGAGAGTGAATCCAGCGTTGGGGGGGGGCAGGGATTCAGAAGGGGTTGCTGAGTAGTGGACAACCCCTTTAATTGTTATGAACACTATTTGTCTCCAGCAAGCTAGCAGGTGCCTTTGCGTTTGGATAACTGGGGAGTGGTTATCATGAGCAGTAATAAGGAATCTGGTAAGCCTATCTGACTTTTTCTGGCTAGTCAAGTAGATGACAACGACTGGCATTGTATTTTAAATTCCACAGCCCTTAAAGGAATTCTGTCATCCTGAAAACACAATTTAAACTACCACATTGTCATATGGGGTACTTAGCCCCTATAAAAAATCATCCCTTTGCTGTATAAATCTGTCTTACTGTTGTGCAGAAAATACTCTTTATTCCCATATGCCATTTAAGGTGCTTGGTGCACCCTTGGCAAGGCTGAGCAGCTCCAGTTGCACCATTCTGCCCCCCTGAATTTGTATGCCCCGCCCCCTTCTCTGGTGATTGACAGCTCTGACTTGCCTAGAGCCAGTGCTACCTCCCTTAAAGGGAACCTGTCATATAAAAAATGCTATTAACCGGCAGATATGGAGTTAATCTGCAGTTGCTGCCATCTTGGCACTCCTGGGAAGCCCAGGGCTAGGCTGGGCTCTATTGGAGACCATGATTTTCACTATTTATAGTACAAGTGATCAAACAATTCCAAAATACAGTTTCTAAAAAAATACAGTGAAAAATAAAGCAAGGTTTTGAAAAAAAATAAAAAAGAATAAAAACTAAAAATTTGAATCACAAACCTTTTTCCTATTAAAAAAAACTGAAAAATTATCTATTAAAATATTAAATTATTTAACCCATATAGTATACACTTTAAAGAGAAATAAAACGACAGAATTCCAAAAATACAATAAAAAGCTAACTAAACATCGTATGAACCTCAAAGCTACAGCTCACCACACACAAAAAACGAGCCCTCATCCATCGATAAAAATAATTAAAAAAGTTATAGGTGTCAGAAAATGGTATAAACCAAATATATTTTTGCAATTTTTTTATTTATTTTTATCACTTTTTTCTCTATCTTATCCCAATTGGATTTTTGTCCTTGTTTTTCAGTACATTATATGCTAAAGTCAATGGTGTCATTCAAAAATACAACTTATGGCTTATTCAGACATCTGTGGATTTGGTCCGATCTTGGACAGCAATACACGGACTGGCCGCTGGTCTCCTAATCCGAGCGTGAAAGCCTCATTGAAATACATGAGACTGTGAAGTTCGAGTCCGGAGAGATGCGGCGAGTCCGTGCTTTAGTGGTCCATACTATGTCGACGGAAAAATAAAAATGTAATCCCTCTTGAAAGATGGAAAGTAAAAAATGAAAATGCAAAGAATGGTTAAAGTTACTTGGGCTACTAAATAAAATGCATAAGAAATCACATAAAAAGATAATCATATATATATATATAAGTCATTGTATGAATCCATCTCACATTTAAAAATACACATCATTCTACGAAGCATTGAACCTTCTATTGTGAAATTCAGACCTCATCTATCCTTCTCAGCTCATTTACTTTGCATTTGATGCTGATCAGGACCATTAACCTGATGACGGACCATGAGCATTTAACATAAGGTTGATGGGTAGGTTTGAAAGAACCTGCCATTATAAAATGTTATACATGTTATATCCATTATTGATCATATCACTATATGAAGCGCATTTCTTATAAATAGACTTTTAAAACTACTTTTGTCTTAGTATGTGAACAATATCTGCCAGTTGTTATATGTCCTTTGCATTTATTGCTAAAAAACGCTTCTGTCTTCTCTTCAGGGTCCATGGACTTGACATGCTACTGCTAGACTACAGGAGCGAGATCTACAGACCTGCCCTGCAGGGATAAAGAACGCCTCCTCCATACAGATCGGGTGCCGGCTACATAAACGTAACCTCTTAAATGCCGCTGTCAAGTGTAACAGCGGCTTTTATAAAGGTTTCTGATATGGCAGCCATCTGTTCTGTTCTCAATAGTGAAACATTTTTCCCAAGGAGACGAATTTAAAATGTAAAAAACAATCAAAAAGATTTGTGAAAAAATATAAACAACATACAGTATAAAAATTAAAATCACCCCCAATTTTCCCCAAACGTAAATATCGAAATGTAAAAAATAAAAAATAAAAATCATATTTTAACCGCAAAGTGATCATTGTAAAATCAAAACCCAAAAAACAATGGCAACATTTCTGTGGCACCCCAGGGGTCTGGTTGCCACAGTGATAGAAATATTACGTCTGAGAGCAAGTGGGAGGTTTCTCTGGTCAGGAGCCCTTAAGCATGCAACACTTCCTGCCCAGACCTGGGAGGGGAGGAATCTGCCCTTATAAACTGGGTCTGGGGCGGGATTAGTCAGTCAGAGCCTGGAGTGAAGTTCCAGACACAGGGCGAGAAACAGCTAGGAGCTCTGTAGGAGCAGGAGCTGAGACCAGGGGCTGGAGCTGAGCAGAGCTCGCCCTGGCAGAAGAATCTAAATACCGGATACCGGAGTCCGAGGCTGCTGGGGTCTTCAAGTCCAGCAGCAGAGCCCAGCCAGCAGGGGATTCCAGGTCCTCTGGCCATAGAAGTCCGGAGGCTCAGTCACAAGGAAGGGACCAGCACCGCCATCGAGGAGCGGAGGCTATCAGAAGGCCCCAAGTCACCAGCCATACGGGTGAGCACCACACGGTATACTCAGGGACGTGGGCTACTTCCACTCGCTTACAGCAAGGTAGCCAGGAAGAGTGCAGATAGACGGGGAGGCTTACAACTCCACCTGGCCAGGGGAACTCCTGCTTGCTCGCAGACTGACCAGGCCCCTTATGCTAGCCAGTACTCCCGGGAGGGTCTGCCTTAATATCATCAGTAAAGACCCTGAACTGCACTGCAAAGACTCTGAGTCGTTCCTGCTTTCTCACCACATACAGCACTACTAGTACTGGGATGCCTGTGCACCATCACTCTCATCATCCATATTCCCTGCCCTGAGGCCATACTCACACCAGCCTCAGCGGACTGTCTCGCAGCGGCGGTACACCCTGACCGCAATCCACGGGTGGCGTAGTCGGACATTAAACCACAAAAACCCTATAAAGACTGCCACTGGTTTGACCACCCTGAGTCACGGGACCGGGTCGCCGCCACGGAGACTACAACCCCCAGAGACCCTGCTCCGGGTAACCCACACGTGAGCACACTCGGCCCAGGGGGCACGTCAACTTTGGCGTAGTCGGCAGGATTTCGTGCCCGCAACCACCGGCACTGCATGCCTTCAAAAGACTGTCATACCTGCCGTGGTGAAGGTTCCCGCCATCCAGAGCCGTTTCCCGCCATCTTCAGAAGTTTCCCGCCATCTTCAGGAGTTTCCCGCCATCCGCAGCTGTTTTCCCGCCATCCGCAGTCGTTTTTCCGCCATCGGACGCCATCTTCGGGACGCCGCGCGGGAAGAAGAGGGGCGTGGACGCCGAAAGCGCGCGAGACCCGAAGCTCCGCCCCACGCACCGACGCTGCGCAAGGTCCTGGAAGGGAGAGAGAGCAACGCTGACGTCACCAGGACGCGACGCAAGGTCCTCGTCCGGAGCAGCACCAGCGGAGCCGCGGCCTACAGAAGAGGATCGTCGGAAGGTAGGCCACACTTAACTAGGGGGGAGGAAGATGACGGACACGGAGGGACCCTCTACCACCTGCGCGGCCACTGCCGCAGTAATGCCATTTACAATGCCTTACATCCCCGGAGCGGCCTGGCTGCCCCAATACTCAGTGGAGTCGCATACCCTAAGCGACTTTAAAGACAGACTGTATAGCCTATTTAAGGTATACCCCCTGACGGAGGGCCAGAAAGTGAGCATATTGATAGGCCAGCTAACCGGTGCAGCCCAGCGTGAAGTAAAGTCCTGGTCAGTCCGAGACAAGGAGACCGTAAAGGAGATCTTGGCCCGTCTGAAGGACACTTTTGATACCCGCACCTCAGCCAAGATCAAAATGAGATTTTATGGGTGCAAGCAGCGGTCCCAAGACAGTATAAGAGACTATGCTTTGAGTTTGCAAGAGGCCCTGGGAGCCATTAAACAGGCAGACCCTGACAGTGTGCGGAATGCAGATGAACTGTTAACTGAGCAATTCATTGAGGGTCTGCTGTCCAATGCCCACCGAACCCAGTTGCGTGCAATGGCCTTGCAGAACCCTGGTTTAGACTTTGCAAAGTTCAAGGACAGGGCCATCCGGGTGCTCCGAGAACCGGCACTGGGTAGCACTGTAACCCACCGGCGCCCTGCTATTACCTATCATCAAGAGGCGGCGCCCTTGTCTGCAGATCCTGTAGGAGCTGGTGCGCAGGCTTTGGACAACAACCCGGCTACAGACCTGCACCATCAGGTCCAAGAGCTAACTAAAAGCGTAGCCGCGCTAACCCGAACTGTGCAGTCTTTACAGGTCTCTCCTCCAGGAAGGATCAAGCTGGCCACCAGTCCGGAGGACGTCCCGTGGCACCGACAGAGGAGGATCCCATCGTCCAGAGGAAGACCCAGCGACAGATACAACGAGGACGGACAACCCATCTGCCGCCGCTGCAATCAACCCGGACATATGGCAAGGTACTGTCATTTAAACAGGCACAACCTGGGGCAGAGGGCCAACCCCCAGGCATAAGATCATCAGGCCCATCGAACTGGCGTGATAAATACGTAGGGGGACGTCCGGTCTTGCCTGTGGTACTGGATGGCATTCCTATGAGTGCCCTACTAGACACTGGGTCACAGGTGACTACCATCCCGTACGTGCTCTTTAAGCGGTACTGGAATGACTCGGACATAACCCGCTACCCAGATGACGACCTGAGTATCATCGCCAGCAATGCTCAGCCCGTGCCGTAGGTGGGGTTCAAAGAGGTGACCATTAAGGTCGGTAAGGTCGAACTGGCGGCACAAGGACTGATTATTGTGGACATTGACCATCATGAGAGTCACCCTAGAATAACCTTGGGAACTAACGTGATTGAAAATTGTGTTGCAGAGGTGATTCTCATTTTACAGCAGGTTGCCAAGAACGCCAGTTCCAGCCAGCAGCGTGTCCTCCAAAAAGAGATCCGGGCACTGATGAAACGGCAACAGGTGGAATTATCTGGTGGTGAGTTTGGTAGCGTGAGAATGTGTGACCCGTTCCCTATTGCCATGCCCCTGAAAAGTGAGATGATGATATGGTGCCGGGCAGCTATTGGTCTAAGAGGTAGAGACTACCTAGCAATGGTAGAGCCCGTCTACTCAGACAGTAGGCCCACCATTTTGACAGCACGGGGAGTGGTCGATGTACGCCATGGAAGGGTACCTGTCCGCATCGTAAATATCGGGGAGAGAGAAGTACACCTGCCCCGGTATGCCACGCTAGCCAAATTGTTCACCATAAACCAAAATTCTGTAAAGGCCGTAGAACCCTTGCCTCCATCTCAACCAGAGGAAGGTAACGGCTCTAAGAAACAAATGGAGGACTGGTGTCAGCAACTGCATTTGGGTACTGACTCCACTCCCTCACACCAAAAAAAGGGAGTCTACCGGGTGGTTCAGGAGTACGAAAGAGTCTTTAGTTAACACCAGCTAGACTTCGGGCGAGTAAAGGGGGTAGAACATCACATCCCCACAGGAGACCATCCATCCATAAAGGAAAGATACCGACCTGTACCCCCTGCACACTATCAGCATGCAAAGGGGATGTTGCGGGACATGAAGGAGGCTGGGGTAATCAGAGACAGCTGTAGCCCCTGGGCAGCTCCACTAGTTCTAGTGAAAAAGAAGGACAACACAATGAGAATGTGTGTGGACTACAGAAAGGTCAACCGTATCACACACAAAGATGCATACCCGTTACCTAGAATAGAAGAATCTTTAGCTGCATTAAAATCTGCTAACTTCTTCTCCACTTTGGATCTTACTAGCGGGTACTGGCAGGTTCCTGTAGCAGAGGCAGACAAGGAGAAGACTGCATTCACCACCCCAATGGGTCTCAGCGAATTCAACTGTATGCCGTTCAGGCTCTGCAATGCACCAGGAACCTTCCAGCGGTTGATGGAATGCTGTCTGGGACACCGGAATTTTGAGACGGTCCTGTTATACCTGGATGATATCATCGTTTATTCCAAAACCTACGAGGACCATCTGAAACACCTGGCAGAAGTGTTTGATGCCCTGGCAAGCTACGGCCTAAAGGTGAAACCATTCAAGTGTCACCTGCTGAAACCAAAGGTGCAGTACCTGGGACACGTGGTGAGTGCTGACGGAGTGACTCCCGACCCCGATAAGATCATCGCGATTAAAGACTGGCCAAGACCCTCCAGCATAAAGGAAGTGCGGCAGTTTCTCGGGTTGGTAGGCTACTACCGAAGATTCATTCCCGGTTTCACCAAAATGGCAGCTCCTATGCAGGACCTCCTGATAGGTTAATCCAGGAAGGCCAAAAACCAGAAGCCGCCCCTTCAGGTGGGAAAAGCTGGAAGAGGAGTCCTTCCGCCAGCTGAAGATGGCCCTCACGGGGGATGAAATCCTGGCGTACCCTGACTACAGCAAGCCCTTTATCCTCCACACAGATGCGAGCAACATCGTTCTAGGAGCCGTACTGTCCCAGATCCAGCAGGGGAAAGAACGGGTAATCGCTTACGCCAGCCGAAAACTAAGGCCCACAGAGAGAAACCCTGAGAATTATAGCTCATTCAAGCTAGAGTTCCTGGCAGTGGTGTGGGCCGTGACCGAACGTTTCAAGCATTATCTTGCCTCTTCCAAGTTCACCGTGTACACGGATAACAACCCGTTGACACACCTGGACACTGCAAGACTTGGTGCCCTGGAGCAGAGATGGATGGCCCGCCTGTCCAACTATGAATTCACCATCAAATACCGGGCTGGACGCTCAAATGCCAACGCGGATGCCCTGTCCAGAATGCCAAACTTGCCGGATGTAGGGGAAGATCCAGAAGAACTGGAAGAAGTCGAACTCCCTGCGTTCCACCGTCATGGGATTACCCTGTATTCCCACCTTGTAAGGGACAGGCGCTCTGCCACGTTCAATCCCTTACCCCACTACAGCTGGGCGGAGACACAAGACAGTGATCCCGCAGTCCATCTGGTGAAGGAAATGCTGACACAGGCTGATGCCCGTCTTGACCCAGACGCTCCGGAGGAGACCAAGCAACTGTGGAAAGAGAAAAGTAGACTGTTTCTTTACAAGGAGAAGCTGTGCCGGAGAATGGTCAACTCTAGAACACATGAGCTGACCTGGCAGGTAGTGGTCCCAAGACGAGACGCGGCTATGGTTCTGGAGGCATACCATGACGGAGCGGGACACTTCGGATGGAAGAAGCTGGAGTTCCTGTTGCATGGACGGTTCTACTGGGTAGGCATGAGAGGAGCCATAGAGAGGTGGTGTAGAGACTGTGGCCCGTGCAACCTAAGAAGGAAAGACCGCGCCAGCCAGAAGACTCCCCTGCAGCCCATCATCACCAGACAGCCACTGGAACTGGTAGCCCTGGACCATGTTAAACTGGCTCCAAGCAAATCTGGGTACGTCTACGCCCTCACCATTGTAGATGTTATGTTCTGCTACCAAAGCTAAGGAAAGAGAGGAGATCTGTCCCTACTATAGGACTCAGCTGAATCCCTACGATGTAACAGGGAACCTGATCCTGCGATCAGACCTGCTAAAGTCCTAATCTAGTCTGTACGGAGACCTATAGATGTGGGGAGGGAATCCCTACAAGTACTAAGGACTGGGAGGAATATGGGACACCTCCTAACAGAAATAGTAGCAGACAGACGAACAAACAAAATAGATAGAACATAGAGGTCCGTAGACCAAGCAAACTAACAGAGTTAGATACAGAGCACAGGCTAGCTAGAAAGTAGATATACAATGAAATCCAGCAAAGCCAGAAGGGCGGAGCAGGATTAAATAGGCCAACAAGGTCATGTGACCAGCAAAGGAAAAAAAACCTAACAGCAAGGTTCTAACAGTACCCCCCCTTCTAAGAGGATCCTCCGGATCCCCTAGGACCAGGCTTATCAGGAAATCTCCTGTGAAACGCTCTGATAAGTCTGGACGCGGAAACATCATCTGACCTCACCCAAGAGTTATCCTCGGGTCCGAAACCTTTCCAGGCCACAAGATACTGCAAACTACCTCTATACCGTCTAGAGTCAAGGATGCGAGAAATTTCATATTCCCCGTCCTCCACCACCGGAGGAACAGAGGCAGAGGCGTCACCATCCGACACAACAGCTTTTTTTAACAGAGAGACATGAAAGACCGAATTAATTCTCCAGGAGGTAGGAACCTCCAACCTAACAGCAGATTGGTTGACAACCTGAAGCACCTTAAAGGGCCCTACAAACTTGGGACCCAATTTCTTAGAAGGAATCCTCAACCGCAGATTCCTAGAGGACAACCAAACCATGTCACCAACAGCGAACAAAACCTCCTGTCGTTTCCTATCAAAGTAGTCTTTAGATTTTCTGTTGGCCTCCTGAAGATTACCACGCACATCCGTCCAAACTCTTTCCAAATCACCGGAAAAATTCTCCTCCTCAGGCACGGCAGATCCCAACTTGGAGAACGACCCAAACGACGGATGTCTCCCAGAACAACAAAAAAAAGGCGAACAACCAGCAGAAGAAGATGTATGATTGTTCAGAGCAAATTCGGCAAGTGGCAGAAACTCAGACCACCCCTCTTGATTGTCTGCCACAAAACAACGCAAGAACTGCTCAACATCCTGGTTTTTCCTTTCTGTCTGGCCATTAGATTCAGGATGATATCCGGACGAAAACGACAAATGAATTCCCAACCTGTCACAAAAGGCACGCCAAAAACGAGCCACGAACTGAGGACCCCTATCAGAAACAATGTCAGTAGGAACGCCATGAAGTCTGACAATTTCCTTGACAAAGGCCTTAGCGAGAGTTTTAGCGCAGGGCAGTTTGACGAAGGGAACCAAGTGACACATCTTGCTAAAACGGTACACGACCACCCAGATGACAGTAAAACCCTCAGAGGGGGGAAGGTCAGTTATAAAGTCCATAGCCAAATGTGTCCAAGGAGCACTGGGGACCTCCAAAGGACAAAGCAACCCCGCAGCAGGAGTATGTGAGGACTTAGATCTAGCACATATAGTACATTGGCGCACCCACTTAATGACTTCCTTCTGCCATCCAGGCCACCAAAAACTGCGACCCACCAGTCTCTTGGTCTCAGAGATTCCGGGATGACCTGCCAACCGAGATTCGTGACACTCAACAAACAAATCTCTCCTAAAGGTCCCAGGCACAAACAACCTCCCATGAGGAGTGTTAGATGGGGCATTCTCCTGAGCTTTAAGAATCTCATCTTCCAAAACGGAGTCTAAAGCAGCTATCACAACACCTTCTTGTAAAATGTTTTCCTCTTTCTCAGCACCGACTATGGGAGAAAAACTGCGAGACAAGGCATCCGCCTTAACATTCTTAGTACCAGGGATGTAAGTAACGGAGAAATTAAACCGCGAGAAAAACAGTGCCCACCTAGCCTGACAGGCATTCAGGCGCTTGGCAGCATCAAGATATATCAGATTTTTATGATCCGTAAGAACCTGAACGGGAAATTCCGCACCTTCCAAGAAGTGGCGCCAGTGTTCAAATGCGAGTTTAATAGCCAATAATTCCCGATTACCAATATCGTAATTCAGTTCAGTCTCCGAAAATTTTTTTGAAAAAAAGGCACAGGGATGTAATCCATCCCCGTTATCCTGAGACAATACTGCGCCAACCCCCACAGAGGAAGCATCAACCTCAACCAAAAACGGCCTAGTAACATCAGGCTGCATAAGGATGGGAGCAGAGGTGAACCTCTCCTTGAGATACACAAAAGCTTCAATGGCCTCAGAAGACCACTGAACCGCATCAGCACCTTTCCTGGTGAGATCAGTCAGAGGTTTGACAATACTAGAAAAAATTTTTATGAATTTTCTGTAGTAATTGGCGAAACCCAAAAACCTCTGTATCGATTTCAAACCAATAGGCCTAGGCCATTCCTGCACAGCCTGAACCTTAACCGGATCCATCTCAAAACCTTTGCTGGAGATAATGTAGCCCAAAAAACTAATTCTCTGTACAGCAAACTCACATTTCTCCAGCTTAGCAAAAAGCGAATTGTCCATTAATAACTGTAATACCTCACGCACGCTCCGCCAATGAGACTCCAGATCTGGCGAATAAATCAAAATGTCATCCAAATACACAACCACATTTTTACCGATCAAAGGTCTAAGGATGTCATTAATCAGATTCTGAAAAAATGCAGGAGCATTAGTAAGACCAAAAGGCATAACCAGATTCTCAAAATGACCCACAGGAGTGTTAAAAGCAGTCTTCCATTCATCACCCTCCTTCATGCGCAACAGATTGTATGCCCCCTTAAGGTCAATTTTAGAGAACCACTTGGCCCCCAATAACTGGTTAAACAGATCAGGAATCAATGGCAGTGGGTAAGGATTGCGTACCGTAATTTTGTTAATCTCACGAAAATCCAGACAAGGACGTAAACCGCCGTCCTTTTTTTTTACAAAAAAAAATCCAACCGCCACAGGAGACTTAGAGGGCCTAATGTGACCGGCGGCCAAACTTGTCTGTATGTATTCCTCCAAAGCCTTCCTCTCAGGAATAGTAAGGTTAAATAAACGACTTTTAGGAAGAGTCGCTCCAGGGACAAATTCAATAGAACAATCATAGTCTCTATGGGGAGGCAAAACCTGCGATTCCTTCTCAGAAAAAACTCTCCAAAAATCCTGAATAGGAACAAGCAATTCTCCCCTATCCAAAGCTGCAATACGCCCGTTACAACACTTGTCATAACATTTATGGCTCCAGGATTTAATTTCACTGGTAGACCAATCCAGTACAGGATTGTGAAATTTTAACCAGGGCAAACCCAATATTACTGGAGAAGGCAAGTTATTCAACACTACCAAATCCAATTTCTCATGGTGAACACCATTAATAGTGAGAGGAAATTCACTGACCTTGAGAGTAATATTCTTCAAAGGGGAGCCATCCACAGAAACCACAGCAATGGGGGATGATAAAGGTTCAGGTTTTAAATTGAGTTTTTCCACGAATCCCCCATCAATTACATTCAGTGTAGACCCGCAATCAACAAACACCCGAAATTCCATTAATTTTTCCTGAGCAATCGTGGAAGCAGCTAAAAATATACCCTTGGAATTTAAACAGGCAATACGGGCGTGACTGACCATTTTTTTTTCTTTCTTCATACAAAGCTCACAGCCTTTAATCAAATGACCAGATTTTCCGCAATAGAAACACAAGCCTTCCGAAAAACGACGGTCTTTTTCTTGAGAGCGAGGTGCCACCGATCCAATCTCCATCGGTTCACCACTGTTAGTACACACATTATCATAACCAGAAACTGACATAGCAGAGGATTTGCTCTCATTAACCCTAGCACGCAGTCTTCTATCCACCCGTATAGCTAATTGCATAGCCTGTTGCAAATCCTCAGGTGTAGGATAAGCAATTAGCAGGTCTTTAACCCTTTCACTGAGCCCAGCAAGAAATAGACTTTTCAGAGCAGAATCGTTCCACCCTGTTTGAGTGGACCAACGACGAAAATGAGTACAATATTTTTCGACATTACCTGATCCTTGTTTTAAACGTCTCAACTCAGTCTCAGCTGATGCCACACGGTCAGGATCATCATATAATAGTCCTAAAGCAGAAAAAAAACTATCCACTGATCTGAAGCATGTATCACTAGGTTGCAAAGAAAAGGCCCACTCCTGAGGCTCTTTGCGCAAAAGTGACATTATGAACCCTACGCGCTGGGATTCATCCCCAGAGGACTTGGGTCTCAAACGAAAATACAATAAGCAAGCATTTTTAAATGAAAAAAATTCTCGATGTTCACCAAAAAATAAATCCGGCAAACATACCTTAGGCTCCAAGAAATATGCTCCAGGACAGTTACTCACGTGCTGACGGAGCTCGGCCACTTCCAGAGAGAGTCCCTGCAGGTGTTTAGCCAAATCCTGAACCGACACCATGATGGAACAAAAAAAAAAAATCTTTCCTTAGAGAATTTGCAGGCTGGACTTACTGTTATGTTCTGCTACCAAAGCTAAGGAAAGAGAGGAGATCTGTCCCTACTATAGGACTCAGCTGAATCCCTACGATGTAACAGGGAACCTGATCCTGCGATCAGACCTGCTAAAGTCCTAATCTAGTCTGTACGGAGACCTATAGATGTGGGGAGGGAATCCCTACAAGTACTAAGGACTGGGAGGAATATGGGACACCTCCTAACAGAAATAGTAGCAGACAGACGAACAAACAAAATAGATAGAACATAGAGGTCCGTAGACCAAGCAAACTAACAGAGTTAGATACAGAGCACAGGCTAGCTAGAAAGTAGATATACAATGAAGTCCAGCAAAGCCAGAAGGGCGGAGCAGGATTAAATAGGCCAACAAGGTCATGTGACCAGCAAAGGAAAAAAAACCTAACAGCAAGGTTCTAACAGTAGATCACTACTCCTGGTTCCTGGTGGTGGTCCCTGTCAAGGACTTAACGGCTCAAACAGCAGCTAGAGCCTTCCAGCAGCACTTCTGCCGTCCACACGGGTATCCGGAGCAAGTGCTGACGGACCAAGGACCAGCCTTTGAAGCGGAGGTCTTCCAAGAGTTCTGCAATCTGTATGGCTGCAAGAAGATAAGAACAACGCCCTATCATCCTCAGACCAACGGACTATGTGAGAAAATGAACCAGGTGGTGATAGACTTGCTAAAAACTTTGCCCCTGGAAGAACGCAGTCTCTGGCCTGAAAAACTGCCTGATCTGGTGGACTTATATAATCACATCCCCGTAGGTTCCACGAACTGTACCCCGGCTTACCTAATGAGAGCAAGACCTGGTAAGCTGCCTATTGACCTGGATATGGGAGTCCTGACACCTGAGGACACCTCGCCAGAGGCAGACTGGGATACAGAATGGCAGCAGCAGTATCGGAAAGTACAGGAGAGCGTCGAGCGGAGTCTGTCTCAAGCAAGAGAAAGGCAAGAGAAGACTTATAACCAGCATGCTCCCGCTGTTCCCCTGGTACCTGGAGAGCAGGTCTTGAAGAGAAAAAGGCGGCTCCACAAGTTGGACGACCAGTGGGAGAAGGACCCGTACACAGTACTGCCCTCAAGCCATGATAATCCAAAAGTCTGCATAATCAGTAAGGATGGAGGAGAAACCACAGCCATTGTTTCCAGAGACCACCTGAAAAAGTGTCCCGAGCAGCTGCAAAGCCCTGACGAAGATCAAGAGAACCCTCAACCCGCAGAGGAAAGGGAAGAAATTATCAGTACCGTACTCGGAGACTTTCCCCGGTCCTGGACTCAAATCAACAACGCAGTCATGGTACCCATCCTCACGTTTCTCCAGCCAGCCCCTCAAGGGCCTACAGAAGAACAGGTAGTGTCAGAAGAGCATCCGGCCCAGGAGGCAGAAGAATCCATACCAGCAGCCCAGGAGAATCAACCCTCTGCTAGTAGTGAGCCTGCCGTGCCCCTAGTAAGCCAAAGAGTACGCAGAAAGCTGCCAGGCCTACCCGCAACACCTTCTACACCCTGTAGTGCAGAACCAGATAGTGGGTTACGTAGGTCCACCAGGAGCACTAGAGGACAAATGCCTGCTCGCTGGAGAATCTAAAATATAATGTGAATTTGCTTGTAAATTGCCAATGTTGAAAAAGGTTTATGTTTTTGTTGCCTGTTCATTGATTATGTTTCTCTAGTTACCCTGCAGGTTTATTTGGACTGACAGGTTATGGACGCTGAGTAACCGGAACTACATTGTAGATAGTTGCACCTTGGTGCCTCTTGCGAAGATGGCCGCGGAAGAGAAAAACCTGTCTGGCGTGGCCTCCTTGTGGCCCAAAGTAGCTAGCCTCAGCCTTGCAGCCACGCCCAGGGCCAACGGTTGGGGTTTGCTTTGGACAGGTCCACTACTCTGTTCCAAGACTTCACCTTGTTGGGTGACATGGACACCCGGTTACGGACACGCCGTGACCTCTAAAGACTAAAACTTCTTGTACATATGTTATGCTCTGTTATACCCTGTATTTGTGTTTTGTTAAAAATGTGTTTAGTCCCGGAGTACTAAAATTTACTAGGGGGAAATGTGGCACCCCAGGGGTCTGGTTGCCACAGTGATAGAAATATTACGTCTGAGAGCAAGTGGGGGGTTTCTCTGGTCAGGAGCCCTTAAGCAAGCAACACCTCCTGCCCAGACCTGGGAGGGGAGGAATCTGCCCTTATAAACTGGGTCTGGGGCGGGATTAGTCAGTCAGAGCCTGGAGTGAAGTTCCAGACACAGGGCGAGAAACAGCTAGGAGCTCAGTAGGAGCAGGAGCTGAGACCGGTGGCTGGAGCTGAGCAGAGCTCGCCCTGGCAGAAGAATCTAAATACCGGACACCGGAGTCTGAGGCTGCAGGGGTCTTCAAGTCCAGCAGCAGAACCCAGCCGGCAGGGGATTCCAGGTCCTCTGGCCATAGAAGCTCGGAGGCTCAGTCACAAGGAAGGGACCAGCACCGCCATCGAGGAGCGGAGGCTATCAGAAGGCCCCAAGTCACCAGCCATATGGGTGAGCACCACACGGTATACTCAGGGACGTGGGCTACTTCCACTCGCTTACAGCAAGGTAGCCAGGAAGAGTGCAGATAGACAGGGAGGCTTACAACTCCACCTGGCCAGGGGAACTCCTGCTTGCTCGCAGACTGACCAGGCCCCTTATGCTAGCCAGTACTCCCGGGAGGGTCTGCCTTAATATCATCAGTAAAGACCCTGAACTGCACTGCAAAGACTCTGAGTCGTTCCTGCTTTCTCACCGCATACAGCACTACTAGTACTGGGACGCCCGCGCACCATCACTCCCCTCATCCATATTCCCTGCCCTGAGGCCATACTCTTCCCGTGGGGAGTTATCCCATCTTTAGCTGCGCACACCACACCAGCCTCAGCGGACTGCCTCGCAGCGGCGGTACACCCTGACCGCAATCCACGGGTGGCGTAGTCGGACATTAAACCACAAAAACCCTATAAAGACTGCCACTGGTTTGACCACCCTGAGCCACGGGACCGGGTCGCCGCCATGGAGACTACAACCCCCAGAGACCCGGCTCCGGGTAACCCACACGCGTGCACACTCGGCCCAGGGGGCGCGTCATTTCCATTTCATTTTTCAGTTGTACCTTACTTGGATTTTTTTTTCCCATTTTTGAGCAAATTATATGGTAAAATGAAAAAACTAAAATAAATTACAGGTGCATATCACTAAATTAGAATATCATCAAAAAGTTTATTTATTTCAGTTCTTCAATACAAAAAGTGAAACTCATATATTATATAGAGTCATTACAGACAGAGTGATCTATTTCAAGTGTTTATTTCTGTTAATGTTGATGATTATGGCTTACAGCCAATGAAAACACAAAAGTAATTATCTCAGTAAATTAGAATATTTTATAACAACAGCTTGAAAAATGATTTTAAAATACGAAATGTTGTTCTACTGAAATGTATGTTCAGTAAATGCACTCAATACTTGGTCGGGGCTCCTTTCGCATCAATTACTGTATCAATGCGGCGTGGCATGGAGGCAATCAGCCTGTGGCACTGCTGAGGTGTTATGGAAGCCCAGGTTGCTTTGATAGCAGCCTTCAGGTCGTCTGCATTGTTGGATCTGGTGTCCTCTCATCTTCCTCTTGACAATACCCCATTGATTCTCTATGGGGTTAAGGTCAGGTTTTCTGCCAATCAAGCACAGTGATACTGTTGTATATAAACCAGGTATTGGTACTTTTAGCAGTGTGGACAGGCGCCAAGTCCTGCTGGAGAATGCAATTTCCGTCTCCAAAAAGCTTGTCGGCAGAGGGAAGCATGAAGTGCTCTAAAATTTCCTAGTAGACGGCTGCACTGACTTTGGTCTTGATAAAACACAGTGGACCTACACCAGCAGATGACATGGCTCCCCAAACCATCACTGATTGTGGAAACTTCACACTAGACCTCAAGCAGGTTGGATTGTGGCCTCTCCACTCTTCCTCCAGACTCTGGGACCTTGATTTCCAAATGAAATGAAAAATTTACTTTCATCTGAAAACAACACCTTGGACCACTGAGCAACAGTCCAGGTCTTTTTCTCCTTGGCCCAGGTAAGACTCTTCTGGCGCTGTCTATTGGTCATGAATGGCTTGACACAAGGAATGCGACACTTGTAGCCCATGTCCTGGATACGTCTGTGTGTGGTGGCTCTTGAAGCAATGACTCCAGCAGCAGTCCACTCCTTGTGAATCTCCCCAAAATTTTTGAATGGCCTTTTCTTAACAATCCTTTCAAGGCTGTGGTTATCTCGGTTGCTTGTGCACCTTTTTCTACCACCCTTTTTCCTTCCACTCAACTTTCCATTAATATGCTTGGATACAGCACTCTGTGAACAGCCAGTGTCTTTAGCAATGACCTTTTGTGGCTTACCCTCCTTGTGAAGTGTGTCAATGACTGCCTTCTGGACATCTGTCAAGTCAGCAGTCTTCCCCAAGATACTACTGATACAGACTAAGGGACCTTTTTAAACACTTAGGAAGCCTTTGCAGGGTTTTTTTGTTAATTATTCTAATTTACTGAGATAATTACTTCTGTGTTTTCATTGGCTGTAATCCATAATCATCAACATTAACAGAAATAAACACTTGAAATAGATTACTATGTTTGTAATGACTCTATATAATATAGGAGTTTCACTTTTTGTATTGAAGAACTGAACTAAATTAACTTTTTGATGATATTCTAATTTTGTGAGAAGCACCTGTATATGGTAAAATAAATAAGCCCTCATATGGAAAAAGGAAAAAAATTAAAGCAAGGCTTTAATGGGTAGCGGTAACGGAGTACGCTACAGAGGGGAGATCGTTTGCGTGCAACACAATCTGATGTTCATTCCCTTATATACTCTCCCCCCCACTCACAATCTCAATGATAACATTATTCCATTGCTTATAAAATATTTAATCAGACAAACTGGACATTGTACTCGTTCAAAAATTAACCATTCATTTTATTCCAATGTGTACCAAAAATGTGAAAAATAATAATGTAAAAATCATAAAAAAATAAGTTTGTTGAATAAAACGTTACAAAATAGGATGATCATATTGTTAGATTTGAGTTTGACACCCAAATATACATTGAACGTTATATACAGTACCTAATGCAAGATCAGCAGTGAGTAGTGTTATTACAAAGTTGTTTAATTTTTTTTTTTTTTTTTTTATTTTAGATGTAAATTTGGTTCCAAATATGAAGACATCAAATTTGCTTCTTAAGATAACCAACTGAATAGTGTTTCTATCATTGGCAGATATATCATTGATGCAACCTGTACAGCCCTACAGGGGCCAAAAAGGTGAGAGGGGGCCGTTTTGAACTCCAACATTGGTGGAATTGTGCATTATGTTGAGCTATTGGACTGGAAAGGGCTCATATATGTTTTTGCACTGGGGCCCTCTTCTGTCTGTGTTCTCCAGTGGTTTCTATATAATGTTTGCCTTGGTTCTAGTTTCATTCATAGATACGATTAGAATATCATTCTACCCATTCATTATCCATCCATCTTGATACTAATCCTTATCTTTGTCTTCCATTTAACTGATTCCATGAATTTTTTGCCAGTGAATTAGGACACAGTACTATGGGACAATGTGTAATGTAAAAGTGAGCTTAAAGGGAATCTGTCAGCTAGTTTTTGCTATGTAATCTGAAGACAGCAGGAGATATGGGTTAAAACACAGATTTCAGTGAAACCTCTCTTATCAAGCTCTGTGCTGTTTTTTTTGTAATGATTGTTTTAATACCAGGAGCTTATTATTGCTAGAGTAGAGCAATGTGTCCCTAATAGTCCATCTCCGCCCCCTCCTATGATAAGCAGCTCACTGTCAATAGACAATGCAAATACAGAGCCTGCTGTGGGCGGTTTAGCTGTGGTGTGGGCGGGGTTAGCTTCCTCAGCTCTGCTGCATGCTACATCTAAGAACTCTGATTGTGTCAGAACCGCTGCACCCAGTAATCTAAGTGATACATCGCTAGATTCACCTTCTCTTTGTCTACATCAGGCTGCTCTCAGATGAGGTAGCAAAAACCTGCTGACGGATTCCCTTTAATTGTATCAGGATTCATATTTTATCGTATATATAATGAAAAAAAAATTCTTAAAAGATTGACCTCCAAAAATATATGTGTGACTTTAGTCCTCAGTCTTCCTGATAAACCTTCCTTCGGGGGGTCGTCATCTCTTGCAAATTTTTCATAACACTAGAGAGGGAAGACAAGCAAACGTGATTTGGATATGATGAATAAGTATAATCAGCAGGAAGCAGAATAGTCAAGCCTGAACTTGTTGCTCCCAGCAATGAGATTCTGGCAGGTAACATTACAATGTATTTGCAGTCTTCACAACGGCAGAAGAATTGTAATCGGAATAAAAGAAGAATGAAATGTGAGTTAATTAACATCTACAGCTAAAAGATGTTTGGATACATCCATCCCTGTAACCTTTCCAATGAACTTCAGTGAACATTTAAAGGGAACCTGTCACCAGGTATTCCCCATATAAAGTACGGCCACGAACATTAGGGTCTTTTTTACAGCGTACTGTAATGCTGTAAAAAAAAGTCCCCAATCCAAAAAAATAGCTTTTATTATGCTTAAAGACAGGGCCATCCAGTCAGATGGGCATCTCTGGCCTTGATCCGACGCCTCCTCTCTTCTTTCAATCGCCATCCTCCTTCCCTTCTTCAAGTGGATGACGCATCTTACCTCATCCACCCAGTGTCCTCTATTGCATTCCTGCGCAGGCGGTCTTCTCTCTGCCCTGCTGAGGTCAGAGCAAAGTACTCTAGCTCACATGCGCGCGCTTTACTTCCGGGTCATCAGCGCTCTTTAGTTTTTCCAGCACATGCGCACTAGAGTACTTTACTCTGCCCTCAGCAAGGCAGAGAGAAGTGCACCTGCGCAGGAGAGTGATGTGGACACTGGGTGGATGACATAGGACATGTCATTCACACAAAGCAGGGAAGGAGGATGGCAATCACAAGAAGAGAGGAGGTACCAGATCAAGACCAGAGATGCCCATTGGACAGGAACTCCCTGTCTGTAAGTATAATAAAAGCTATTTTTGGGGATCTGCAAACTGGATTGGGGACTTATATGCATCATTCCAGTATGCTATAAAAAAAATATCCTAACGGAGGTGTTTGTACTTTACATGGGAAAATCCTGGTGGCAGATTTCCTTTAACAATACAGTTATCACTGGCTTCATTATTGGATCATCTGTATAGGACCCAGATCAATGTATTACAGTTTATTGCCATGAAACTGAAACATACAGAAGTTAAAAGAGTTGGCTGAGTGTTTAGAACAATTTTTCCAGCAAGTAAAATTAAAAAATAAAATTACTGGTTATTTTAATTGATGTCTTTGGTGCTCCTGATTCCAACTAAATAATAATAATAATAATTTTTATTTATATAGCGCCAACATATTCTGCAGTGCTTTACAATTATGCGGGTACATGTACAGACAATAAATTCAATACAGTTTAAACAGTTACATCAGGAGTGAGGTCCCTGCTCGCAAGCTTACAATCTACAAGGAAATGGGGGGACACAATAGGTGGCCACAATAGGTGAAAAGTGCTTGTTATTTCAGGTCTGGCAATTATAATAAATAGGGATTTTCATATAAAACTGCATGATCCGGTCATCAGCCAGTATGTTTAAGTGCAATAGTTGAGTGTGTTAGGCATCAGCTGGATTCAAAACGGGTCCAGAACTTTCTGTGGTCTCTCATTTTGGTCCAGCCAGGGCTGATGCTACTCAGCATCATCATCAGTCCCAACACCTAGCTGGTCCATGAGATGTACAGGTTGTCTTTTGGGTCTTTGTTCCTAGCAACATGAAGGATAGGTTGCGGAGGGAGACCGGGCTGCTAAAGCCGAAGTCCAGGATTCTCTGTACTGAGCATGCCCGTGACATGGCGGACCGTGATTGGTGGTTTGGGAGTCAGCTGATCCGGTGACCTGGCACCGCCTGATTGGTCGCGGGTGACATCACCAATGGTGGACGGTGGGCAGGGCTGAATCTTTAAAGAGCCCGCCCACAAACATGGCGGCACGCTCTGATCATTGAGCTGTGATGGTGTTGTGTGGATGCTTGGTCTCTTGGGCTCCACGTGTGCTTTAGTTTCTGGCAGGCAGGTTTAGTGGAAATAGGCATGCTGCTTCATCTGACAGTCTGGCTCCAACAAAGGGGTCGCCTTACACGCTGAACAGTCTGCAGACATCCTATTCCCGGTACCACCTGTAAGCCACGTGGAGGGATACTCCTCAGTCCAGTAGCACGCCGGCTGGGAGCACGTATTCGCCGGCGTGAGTCACACGCATCCTAGCGCCAACTGTGTAGTCCCTGTGCTGCAGCAGGACTACAGATACATTATTTATCGCACATCTCTCGTGCAGTTAACGGAGATAGTGCGAATCCTTATTCCCGTTCCGGTGTGCTGTAACACGGAGGGGATTGTTATTTAAGTTGGTTGTTTTACTTTCTCACCCGGAAGGTGTTCGGCCGCAGTCCACCAGGCTGCATCGCGGACCCCAGGGTCGGTTGCTTTCCATTATTTGATAAAGTTGTTTGCAAACGTCCCCTTAACAGAGTGTAGTTATCGTGTGCATACAGGGTGTGGAGACAGATGACTAGTAGGGTGCAGATTCTGAATAATATTTAGAAGGAGGGGACAGGGGAAAGTTAGTTGACTGAGTAGTTGAGGTTGTAGGCATGTTTAAAGAGATGGGTTTTTAAAGCGCACTTGAAGATGTGGTGGCTAGGCATCAGTCGGATCGTCTGGGGTAGAGCATTCCAGAGATCTGGTGTAGCACGAGAGAAGTCTTGGAGGCGGAGGTGCGAGGTTTGGATTATGCGGGTTGTTAATCTTAGGTCATTTGTAGAACGGAGGGCACGTGTAGGGTGATAGACAGAGATGAGAGAGGAGATATAAGGCGGTGCAGAACTGTGGAGAGCTTTGTGGGTGAGAGCGATGAGTTTATTTTGCACCCTGTAGCGAATGGGCAACCAGATAATGACTGGCACAAGATGGAGGCATCGGTGGAGCGGCTGGACAGAAATACGACCCTGGCATTCAGGACGGATTGGAGAGGAGAAAGTTTGGTAAGAGGGAGACCGATCAGAATTCAGGGAGAATTAACATTTAAGGCTCATTCAGACATCATTGATTTTTCTTGTGTGCAAAAATTGGACCAATTTTCATTAGTGTTATGGATCCAATTTTCATTAGGGTTTGCTCACTGTGTCAGTTTTTACCATCAGAATTTCATCAGCTTTTTTATTGTATGGAAAAAAGAAAAAATGATGGAGGTTTCTCAAGCTTCTCCTATCAGTCACTGGAAAATGGACAACACACGGATGGCATCTGAGTGCTGTCTAATTTTTTCACAGACTTGCATTAATGAGTTTGAGCCATGTCTCAGATCAAAACCAGAAATGTGTCTGTGTTTTGGTGTGATAATACACAGACATATGAACATCAGATAGCGCTAACTCTCCCCTGATTGGGCGCCAACTTTCCACTGCTGAATCTGTCTCTGTGTTTTGGATGTAGCTCTAATGTTACATTGACAGCTCAATCACTGAGCTCATGGCTCTGTTACTGTAGACAGCACAAGCTGCTGAGCTCAGTGATTGGCTGCAGCGGTGATGTGAGCTGTCTACAAGAAAGAAACAGGAGCAGCAGCTGAGAACGAGAGCTCAACCTGGAGAGGGTTAGTACTTTTTCATTTTGTTATTTTGCCTTACTGCTACCGTTTGGGGACCACTTTTTTTTTAACAGCGAAAAAACCCTTTAACTTCATAAGCATTACTTGTGTAAGGAAAATGTAATATCACAGAGTATAACCTAGTCCCACAGATCTTCATCTCAGAAATAAACTTATGTGAGAGGCGAGACACTGCCAACAAGCAGGACTTGATATATAATGCATTTTCATGTTTTATTTGTAGGCTTTTTCCCTGCACGTTGCTTGCACTGTGCTTCCATTCCCCATAGTATTAGTGTAATACTTCTATCTCAGCCCTTGACATGTAATAACAGTGTGCTATCTAGTGGCCTATTATTGCTTTTTTCAGCTGTCACAGACACTCAAGAGTGCTAGATTTTAACAAAGATTATAAAATAATCACTGATATAGTATTTGGACCTGCTCCGTTAACCTTGGCAGTTTCACTCATTATATACTCAAGCCTTTCTGGGAACTATTGGTGAATAAAGTAACGTCTTAGAAATGAAAATAAATCTTACTAAAAGCATAACATGAAATTTTAACTCTTATTCCAAAGTCAAGATGAATTACCTCTCCATAGAAAATATAGTAAAATTGATTTGCCTCTTATATACAGTAAAAGCAAACCTCTAACCTGGCAGATTGATTTATCCAATGCATCTTAAAGGCAAGAGAATGGCAAGTTGAATCGCAAAATGGCAACACTGGAATGGAATGAAAATTCACTTATGTCTATTTAAAGGGAATCTGTCAGCATATTTTTGCTATATAATCTGAGAACAGCATGATGTAAAGGCTGAGATCCTGATTTCAGTGATGTATCTGTAGCACCCTGAGGATTCGGCTGCTACAGGGGTATTGCACCTCAACCCAGAGGTGTGATATTCCACTCCCGGGTAAGGAAGGAGTGTGGAACTGAGCTCAGATAGACTGCATGCACTACATACATCCCATTCCAGAGGAGCAGGCCGACGGCACTCCCACTTAGAAATGTGCAGGTGCGACCGAGCCTGTTCCTGGCTGGAGTGGGAGGGGGGAGGAACATCCCATGTAGTGTAGGGGCAGATAGGGGGAGCAGTCTGGGTAGTGGTAGGAGCTCATTGGGTGCTGGTCACCTGAGCTCACACATAGAGGGATATATAAGGTGGGCACCATCTAGGATCAGGGTCAGACGCAGAGAGGAAGTCAGATGCAGAGGACAAGCCTGCAGCAAGAGAGAGAGAAAGAAACAACAGCCCTGGAGAGAGAGTGGAGTGCAGAAAGACCCAGAGGGGGACAAAGAAGGGACCCAAGAACCCAAATAAGAACACCGGGTGAGGAGTCAGCAGAAGGGTACCGGAACCCAAGCTGGTGGGGGCGAAGACATTCCCCAGCCAGAGACCGGAGACCGTGGGCAGTGTCTGTCACGGTCACCCACTACATTCACCCTGAAGGCACACCACATGGAGGGTCAGGGAACCTGAGGCCAAAGGTTGCCCAACAGAAGGCCCGAGGGAGCTGGATTTAGGTGAATCACTGGTGGGGACGGCTGAAGGAAGGACAGAGGGAGAGCTCAGGGCCACGCTCCGGACTTGTTTGGGGGTTGGCCGGATCCAGGACCTGGTGGACGCAGCACGGCTCGGGAGGTCACTTGGAGCTAGAGTGACCAGGAACATCTGCAGTAAGTAAAGACCCTTAACTGCACAACCCGAGTCTGTCATCATTACCGGCTGCACCGCACCACCACAACCCCCATCCTCTGCGCCTGTCCCCTCTGAGGCTATACCCCTCCCGTTGGGGGTTATCCCACCAAGCTGCGCATCCACCATCAGCCTCAGCGGACCCTGCTGCAGCGGCGGCCACAGTGACCGCATCACAACGGGTGGCGTAGTCGACACAACGAACTTTAATAACATCAGTAAAGACTGCCACATAACCCTGAGCTTGACGCCCTGGGCACGGGACCGGGTCACAGCCGCTCGGAGACTACAACCCCCCCCATCTGATCCGGTGCCGGGTATTCCCCTCAAAAAGGAATATGTCCCAGGGGGCGCGTCAACTTTGGCGTAGTCGGCAGGATCACGTGCCCGCAACACCCGGGTACTGCGTGCCTGAAGAAAAGTGCAAGTTTACCTCAGAAAGAAGTCTCCCGCCGGTTCCGGAGGGTCCACGCCATCGGACTCCATCACCAGTCGTTTCCCGCCGATTGTCCGCCATTTCCAGCTTGTTCCCGCTATCTGCCGAGTTTCCCGCCACTGGGAAGCGATTCCCGCCAAAACCGCAGATTTCCCGCCTTGGAAGAGCAGCGGACGCCATTATGGGCGTGCCAAAGGAGGGCGAGAGGCCACCTCCCATCGTGGGCCAGGACAGAAAATGGCGCCAAAAGTGGAAACCGCCCCCACCAACAGAGACTGTGATGCTGGAGGTGTCTGTCAGCGTGAAAGAACTCCCCCTGGAGCTGACAGTCACCGAGTTGCCCCGGGACCGCCCTCGAAGTGGGAGGAGACGAAAGAAAAGAGCAAAGATGGGTGTCGCTTGGAGCAGTGTAGAACGAGCGCACCCGGAGGCAAGAGGTCTAATGAGGAGTAGCGGAGAAGCTCACCCGGAGTCGAGGAGAGAAAGAGTGGACCCGGGAATGGAGCGGCAGCAGAGCAGCACCGGCCCGCTGGCCAGGAGCCTGCTGGAGGAAGAAGGAGGAGAGCAGAGCAGCACCGGCCCGCTGGCCAGGAGCCTGCCGGAAGCAGAGCAGAGCAGCACCGACCCGATGGTCAGGAGCCTGCTGGAGTCAACAACCCCGCTAGGCTTAGCGGAGATCCTGGCGCAGCTTCCCCGAGATCGGGAGTGCGCGCGGAGTGCCCTGGAGGGCCTCGCGGGAAGGATGGCCCGAGTGCAGAGGGAGATCCTGGCGGAGTGGGGCCGGGAGATGGCCCAGCAAGCTGGAACCCGTCCACTTAACCCGCTCCCTTGGAAGAAGACATCGACTACCTCTGCGGATGACGCGGGAGGACCCAAGGCCGGAGACGGCGCAGAAGAGGGAGCGAGACGTATGGCAGCAGGTAAGGGGGACGCCTATACCCCATACCGGAAGACCACCCACCTGCCCCAGCTCCCCGTCGCAGAGCCCGAAAGTCCCCCGGCCGTACCCGAGACCGCCATGACATCGCCACCGACTAGGCCCCGACCGGAAGCCGCCGTCGCGACCCCGATGACGTCACGCATCGTGACCCGGAGCGTGGCGCCGGAAGAGGAGCCTCCGGCCTGGTCACAGGGCCTAGCATTTCCGGGCGCCGCATCCAATGCAGAGCCATCTACCTCCGCGGAGCCTCCGGCCTGGTCGCAAGGCCAGGTAACCCAGGGCGCCGCCGTCCTAACGGTGCCCTTCACCTTCCAGGTGCCCCAGGCCTGGCCGCAGGGCCTGGGCAACCCGGGCGCCACCACCACCGCGCCCGCGCCCGTAATACCTAGGGTGCCACATCTGGGAGAGGACCCCTTCAGCCAGCTAACGTGGCCGGACGGTCGGCCTTTCATCTGGCCCGAAGGATTCTTGGAGCTGGAGCGGCAGAAGCAACTAGGTCCCCTGTGTGAGCCCCTGATCCCGGCTCCAAAGCCCGTGACTCGGGTCTCGCCTCCCCTAGAAGAGGCTCAATTTGCGTGGGACCCCAAGGGAGAAGATCTGATGGGGTTCACCGGAGAGACTCGGGCAGCTGCAGCAGCGCGCACAGAGTGTTGCCGTCAACAGCTGGCAGAGTTCAAGAGAGAGCGGGAGGAGAGGCAGGCCAAAGAGCAATGGGCCCAGACCCGCAGCGCGGAGCAAAAGAGTCGGACCAGAAGGGACCCCCGTGCAGCAGATCGTCCCCGTACCATCGGGACGGTAATAAAGTTTAATGCGCAGCATGGGTGGGGCTTCATAAGGGACCGGAACACCATGGGTGACGTCTTCGTTACACGACGGGACGTCGAGTCCCACCTGCCAGAGGGTCACAAAGGCCGTGACCTCTACGTCGGTGATGAGGTAACGTTCACCCGGCACAAGTGTGCCAAGGGACCTTACGCCCTCCACGTGCATCGCTTGACGGAGGAGGAGTTGCGGTGCGAGGAGGAGGAGCAAGAGGACCCGGACGGGTCTGAAGAAACCACCAGCCATAAGATAAGAGCAGGAGGCAGACGCCGTTGAGTGCGGCAGAGCAGGAGACTGTATATAGTTGCCTGTCGGGGCACAGTGAATCGGAACTGAAACTGAAACTGGAACTGTTGTTGCTGCTAAAATAGTCCCCGTTGGGACCAGCGAACTGTTACCTGTAACCCTTTCCATACCAGGCTGAGGACTGTGAGCAGCCATCCCTTTCCCTTTACCTGGCCGGGGACTGAGAACGGCCAAAATTTCCCTGTACATAGTTGCGCTTGCTAAAGCGCCCCCTACCGGTTTTTATAGGAAAAACCATTTTTCCAAAAGACTGTCGCACTCTACCTGGTCACGAGTTGCACGGTGACCAGAGGAACAGAAGAGAGAAAAAGACGACGAGAATGTTGTTTACCTGAAAAAGTTTATATATATATTTATATAGTATTTCGTATAATATTTAATATGTTTTACATGTTTATAAAATGTTGTATGTTTTGGTGTTTTTTGTCTTTGCAGCCCGAGGACGTGCTGTGATTTACCAGGGGGGAATGTAGCACCCTGAGGATTCGGCTGCTACAGGGGTATTGCACCTCAACCCAGAGGTGTGATATTCCACTCCCGGGTAAGGAAGGAGTGTGGAACTGAGCTCAGATAGACTGCATGCACTACATACATCCCATTCCAGAGGAGCAGGCCGACGGCACTCCCACTTAGAAATGTGCAGGTGCGACCGAGCCTGTTCCTGGCTGGAGTGGGAGGGGGGAGGAACATCCCATGTAGTGTAGGGGCAGATAGGGGGAGCAGTCTGGGTAGTGGTAGGAGCTCATTGGGTGCTGGTCACCTGAGCTCACACATAGAGGGATATATAAGGTGGGCACCATCTAGGATCAGGGTCAGACGCAGAGAGGAAGTCAGATGCAGAGGACAAGCCTGCAGCAAGAGAGAGAGAAAGAAACAACAGCCCTGGAGAGAGAGTGGAGTGCAGAAAGACCCAGAGGGGGACAAAGAAGGGACCCAAGAACCCAAATAAGAACACCGGGTGAGGAGTCAGCAGAAGGGTACCGGAACCCAAGCTGGTGGGGGCGAAGACATTCCCCAGCCAGAGACCGGAGACCGTGGGCAGTGTCTGTCACGGTCACCCACTACATTCACCCTGAAGGCACACCACATGGAGGGTCAGGGAACCTGAGGCCAAAGGTTGCCCAACAGAAGGCCCGAGGGAGCTGGATTTAGGTGAATCACTGGTGGGGACGGCTGAAGGAAGGACAGAGGGAGAGCTCAGGGCCACGCTCCGGACTTGTTTGGGGGTTGGCCGGATCCAGGACCTGGTGGACGCAGCACGGCTCGGGAGGTCACTTGGAGCTAGAGTGACCAGGAACATCTGCAGTAAGTAAAGACCCTTAACTGCACAACCCGAGTCTGTCATCATTACCGGCTGCACCGCACCACCACAACCCCCATCCTCTGCGCCTGTCCCCTCTGAGGCTATACCCCTCCCGTTGGGGGTTATCCCACCAAGCTGCGCATCCACCATCAGCCTCAGCGGACCCTGCTGCAGCGGCGGCCACAGTGACCGCATCACAACGGGTGGCGTAGTCGACACAACGAACTTTAATAACATCAGTAAAGACTGCCACATAACCCTGAGCTTGACGCCCTGGGCACGGGACCGGGTCACAGCCGCTCGGAGACTACAACCCCCCCCATCTGATCCGGTGCCGGGTATTCCCCTCAAAAAGGAATATGTCCCAGGGGGCGCGTCATATCACTTATTAGGCTGTGGGCTGTTGTTTTAATCTAGTGAGTGCTTTATCAGCAGGAGATTATCACTGCCTGGATTACAGCTCAGGAGAGCCCTGGTCCAACTCCGCCCCCAGCACTGATTAGCAGCTGTCAATATACAATGTACACAGAAAACAGTGGTGTAGGCGGGGGCAGCTTTTTAAGCTCTGCTACATCTAAAAATTTTGATTGTAATACAACTGTTGCACCCAGTAAACTAAGTAACACATCACTGGAATCAGGGTCTCTTTCCCGACATCTTGCTGCTATCAGATGAGGTAGCAAAAATTTGGTGGCAGATTCCCTTTAAAGGAATGAGGTTACTGATGATGATTGCACATGGCAAAGTTGAAGCCTAAGGGAAACCATACCTGCCAATATTGATCCTAGCTAAAAAATATCTTTTGCACGGGAGTTTTACTAAAAATGTTGAACATCTCTTGCATTGCTTCTATGTATTACTGTATATAGCGAACTACAGAATAAGTTAACAGCAAGTCCGTCAGTGAGCTCATGCTAATGCCAGTGTCTGTAACCCTTATCTTTCTGTCCTTGAAGTCTTCTACTAATCAAATTTTAACTTTGATTTGGTCTTAAATCATCTTAGAAGATGTTCAGGAATAGATAAATATCATTACAAACCCAGCCAGCAAAAGAAGCTCACTGAAAGATTTACTGTTAACTCGTTCTACAATGTATAGTGAAGCACAAAGGCTGTAGAAGCCAAATGGTTGAAAAAATGTTCAATGAAACCCTTTTGCAAAAAAAAATTGCTTCTAGCCAAAAATGCATGCATTTAATAAAAAAATAAATTGTCGCCAAAGGTGTCCATATCCTTTAAGGTATATTAAAAAGTTATTTGAAATGTGTGTATGGCTACAGAACATATATCATGAATTCATTCTCCACTGTTTTCTGATGGTTGTGGCAAAATCTTATTATTGTGTCAGAACCTGGGTCAACTGGAGGATTTTCTTGTCTGCTGGTCTGTCAGACTGTTGAAGCCATACGGGCAACTTTACTGATGGCCATTATAGGTCTAGAGCTCAGACTAGATTATCTGCATCTCCTCTTCTTCATAGGAGAAGGGAATCTGAACATAATTTTCTATTTCCTTACCCAAGGCAATGAGTAGGAGGCTCGGGGTCAAGCCAAACAAGGCGGTTGTAAAGAAGAAAAAGGAGTGTTGTATGAATCAGCACCAAAAAAGGGTCCAAGGGATGGCGTTCCGTGCTTTTTATTGAATTCCTACATAAGCTGATATAACGATGTGTTCAAAGCCTCCAGCGGCAGTCACTGCAGAAATGACAAAAATCACTACAGACCCCTAAAAAGTCATTGAGGGCCAGCTGGTGCTTAATTACATTAGAATAAGGAAAATGTTTTCTAGCATTACTGGTACAATTCTTATTCCGGAGTCAAGACAGCTGCCAAGAGCTTTGTCAATATTACCACCTGGTTATTAGAGCGCTGATTAAACAATGATTAATTATGCTTTCAGCTAGAAATATTAAATCGATAATTACATTGACGGAAAGATTTTTGTTTTGTTTGTGCTGTAATACAGCGTCTATTAGTCATCACATTTCAGGATATCATAGCAAATATTTTATCCATGGGAACCAAAGCCATACAACTATCGCTCTGGAATAAATATAAAGTAAGGCAGTACACCTTTTTTTTCCTAAAGAGCGTGATTTATCTATTCTTTCTTCATATTGTATAAAATCCAATTTCCAAATTATTTCGTTAACGTGTAACTGAACTCTTAGAAAACTTTCAACATGTTATGGAAATAAGTAGAAAGATAGGGGCGCAATAGCGCTGTTATCCAACAACTACCAAGTAGGTAAAAAGAAAATGTGCTCACCTTTATGAGTTGTGTAATGCACAACTCATGTAAGAATTAGTAATGAAGGGCTGCAGCCAGCAAAAGAATCCCTAGGGATCTTGTAGGTAGTCTGTAGTAGGATGAAGTAGGTGCCGGGAAAAAATCCGCGCTCCTCCGTAGTGAAGAAATTTGACGAGAGATTGTATAGTTAAACAATCTTGTAGTTTATTGTTAAAAGCTACGATTACTACGCGTTTCGTGGACGTCCCGTCCACTTCCTCAGGTACATAGCTGATCAGATTTAAAATAAGTTTTAGTGAAAATTCTGTCATCCTTTACATATAAAACAAGATCCAGAAAATTAATGGATTCTTCACCACTATCCTTATTAAAAGAAATACGCCAATTGTTATTGTTGAGAAAGCAGAAAAACGTAGTGGGGTCTATAATTTTCCTGTCAATGATGAAGATTAGGTCATCTATATATCTTCTATAAAAGATGATCCCCTTGTTAAAAATCCCCTGGAAGATAAAAACTTGCTCAAACAATCCCATAAAAATGTTGGCGAAGGTCGGTACTACTTTAGAGCCCATTGCCACTCCCTTAATCTGATGGTAAGTTTTTTTCAGAAAATTAAAATAATTATTTTTCAAGATAAAAGTGAGCCCTGCTAAAATAAAGGATCTTTGGTTGGAGGACAGACGAGTATCACTGGAAATGATGTATTCCACGCACAACAGACCAATATCTATGTCAATGTTAGTATATAAAGAAGATACATCCAAGCTTAAAAAGACATGATTTTTCCCATCTGATGGTTTGAACTAATTTGATAAGGTGTGCAGAATAGCTTTTAAGGTTTCTAACGTGGGGTTGTAAAAGCACGTCCAAGTATTGAGCCAAATTGGACGTAAGGGAGCCTATCCCCGATATAATGGGTCTCCCAGGAGGGTTTCTGGCATCCTTGTGTATTTTAGGGAGATGATAAAAAAATGGCATGCATGGACTCTGAATAGTCAGGAATTTCCTTTCATTATCATTTAAAATGTTCTCATCCCGTGCTTTGGAGATAAGTTTCTTATATGTGGGAATCATGTTTAAGAGTGGATTGGAAAAAACTTCTCTGTAATAATTGTTGTCACTTAGTATCCTATGTGCTTCCTCCACATATACATTGTAGTCTTGGATGACTATACCCCCCCCCCCTTATCTGCCGATCTAAGAACTATATTTTTATTCTTTCTTAGATTATTTAGTGCAGTAACTTCGTTACGGCTCAAATTGTTATTTTCTAAATGGCAGTGGTGCCGCAATTATTTCTTTGAGATCTTGCAGGGTAATGTCACAAAAAGTATCTATCAGGTGACTCTTACTTTCTATAGGATAGAAGTTTGATTTTTTTCTTAAGTCAACATGACATGCCCTATTAGATGGGGAGCACGCCATACCATCATTAATTCCCTCTGCGGGATATTTGTCTGGTTTTGTAATAAAATGTCTTTTTAGGGTTAATTTCCTGATGAAAGTCTGTAAATCCAAAAAGATATCAAAATCTCTCGATTTATAGGTAGGGCAGAAGGACATACCCTTGGATAATAATTTTTTCTCATCATCATCGAGTGTGTATGATGATAAGTTATAGATATTGGATTTCCCTTCTTTTTCTTTTAATATTTTTTCTCTTTTGTTAGTCTTTTTGCATTTAGTCCCTCCTCTAACTCCTCTGTGGGATTTTTTCTTTTTCCCAGTCAGTGGAAGAACCGGTCTATGGTTTCCTGGCCTGGAGGCATAGCCTGGGGTAAAAAATCTGTGACACAGATGGAGTTATCAACCCTTGTATTGTCCACCAGAATCCTATGGTCATTTTTAGGACTGATGGAATTAGTCCATTTTTCTATTTCCTCTGAAGGAGAGGACGTGATTGTAATAGGAGTGCAATGTAATGATAGATTGAGTAGATCTGTGATGTCTGCTGGCATATGATTTGGAGACATATTACTGTTAACCATTGTGAGGGATCTTCTCCTCTCTTCCTGTATTTGATTTATTTGTATCTTTATATCCTCTAAATTTTTCTTAGTTTTTGCCAGTGTCTGGTACGCTATATACCTGAGGAAGTGGACGGGACGTCCACGAAACGCGTAGTAATCGTAGCTTTTAACAATAAACTACAAGATTGTTTAACTATACAATCTCTCGTCAAATTTCTTCACTACGGAGGAGCGCGGATTTTTTCCCGGCACCTACTTCATCCTACTACAGACAACATGTTATGGAGATATTTCAGAAGCTATTGGTGAGGGCTTAGGTGCTAAAAACAAAGGAGAAAAGTTTTTGCCTCTTTCCCTACAAGAGTGAGAATTCGCTCATAGACTTTCCTTTGAGTTTGTCTTCTGTCTTGGTGGAGATCAGCTCCTAGCTAAATGCTTCTTAGCAATCAGTAGGTTCCTTAACTCGGACTTTTACGAATCAAAATGTCCACAATGTTTCTAAGACATGTCAAAAGTTTTCTCAATGTGCAGTTACTCTTTAAAAATCATTCAGATTCAATAAGGACTACTTTTTGATGTAACCCATTTTTCTATTCATACCATTTACTAGAAATCTCCATGTCTCTGAGGATATCTTGTGTGTCACCCACATTTTTAGTGACTTTGTAATGGTTATTGACGCACCCCCTGGGCCAGTGCTGTTTGGGGGATACCCGGAGCCGGATCAGATGGGGGTTGTAGTCTCCGAGTGGCGGTGACCCGGTCCGTGCCCAGGGTGTCAAGCTCAGTGTGTGGCAGTCCTACAGATGTTGCTGGATGTTCTTTAGTGTCGACTACGCCACCCGTTGATTTGCGGTCAATACGGCCGCCGCTGCAGAAGGGTCCGCTGAGGCTGGTGGTGTGTGTGCAGCTCTGGTAGTATAACCCCCAACGGGAGGGGTATAGCCTCAGGGGGTCAGTTGTGGAGGATGGTGGTTGTGAAGGTGCAGGATGAATCAGCAAGAAGACTCAGAGTCGGGCTGTGCAGTTCAGGGGTTTTTACTTACGGGTGTTCTTATGGTCACTCTGGCCTGAAGCGACCACCCGAGCCGTGCTGCGTCCACCAGGTCCTGGACTCGGCCAACCCCCAAGTAATTCTGGAGCGTGGTCCTGAGCTCCTGTCTGACTTTCCCTCTCTTCTGGCCGTTCTCACCAGGGATCCACCTATGTCCGGCTCCCTCGGGTCTCTTGGTGGGTACACCTCCTCTGGGTTCCCTGACCCTATACTTGGTCTGCCTTCCTGGTGGATTTGGTGAGGGTCGTGGCAGATCCTGCCCACGACCTCCGGTCTCTGGCTAAGGTGTGCTTTTCTCTCTGCCAGCTTGGGATCCGGTACCCTAGGTGCCAACCCTTCACCCTGTTGCTTGTATTCTGGGGTCTTGGGGTTCCTTCTCCTTCTCTCTGGGTCCTTCTGACTCCTCTCTCTCTCTTGGCCTTGGAGCTGGGCCCAGCCGGAACCACAACTCCCTGTCAGCCCTTCTGGCTGAGCTTCTCTGCTCTGCTCCTCAGGTTACACTCTGACAGACTGACTGACCTCTACAAAAGACCCTGTTCTAAGATGGTTCCCACCTTATATACTCCCTCTATGTGTGAGCTCAGGTGACCAGCACCCAATGAGCTCCTAGCACTACCCAGACTGCTCCCCCTATCTGCCCCTACAGTACAGGGATGTTCCACCCCCCTCCCACTCCAGCCAGGGACAGACACTGTCGTACCTGCACATTTCTCTAGTGGGAGTACCATTGATCTGTCCCCCGGAAATGGGATGTGTGTAGTGCATGCAGCCTACTGAGCTCAGTTCCACACTCCATCCTTACCCGGGAGTGGAATACCACACCTCTGGCTTGAGGTGTAATACCCCTGTAGCAGCCGAATCCTCAGGGTGCTACATTCCCCCCTGGTAAATCACAGCACGTCCTCGGGCTGTAAGAGAATAAACATCCAAAACATACAATTTTTTTTCATAAAACATAAACATATAAAACAATATATATATCAGCATAAACTTTTCATAAATAACATTCTTGTTCCTCCGGCCACGGTGCAACTTGTGACCGGGTAAAGTGCGACAGTCTCTTCAAGAAAAACAACAGTTTCCTATAAAACCGGTAGGGGGCGCCTTAGAAAGCGCAACTATATACAAGGGGATATGGCCGCTCTCAGTCCTCGGCCAGGTATAAGGAAGGAATGACCGCTCTCAGTCCTCGGTCAGTGGGATTAAGGGACACACAGGTTAACAGTTTACACTTGTCCCAACGGGGACATATTTAAAGCAGCAACAGTTCACTGTACCCCGACGGGTAACTATTTACAGTCTCTTTACCGTACTTTAACGACGGCGTCCTCCTGCTCCTTCTTTATCTTCAGACCCGTCCGGGTCCTCTTGCTCCTCCTCACACCGCAGCTCCTCCTCCGTCAGGCGATGCACATGGAGGGCGTAAGGTCCTTTGGCACACTTGTGCCGGGTGAACGTGACCTCGTCCCCTACGTACAGGTCACGACCTCTGTCTCCCTCCGGCAGATGGCTCTCTACGTCTCTGCGGGTTACAAAGACGTCGCCGGGGGTATGATGGTCTCTTATGAAGCCCCACCCATGCTGCAGGTTGAATTTAATCACAGTCCCGGTGATACGGGGACCATGAGCTGCACGGGGGTTCCTCCTGGTCCGGCTCTTCTGCCCTGCGCTCTGTTCCTGCAGCCGCTGCTCACGGATCCGCCTCTCTTTCCGCTCTTGCTCGAAGGCTGCCAACTGCTGGCGGCAGCACTCCACTCGCTCTGCTGCGGCTGCCCGCGTTTCTTGAGTGAACCCCATGAGGTCTCCTCCGGTGGGGTCCCACTCGAATTGTGCTTCTTCTAGCGGGAGCGGGGTTCTCCTGACGGGCTTCGGAGCCGGAATCAGGGGCTCGCACAGGGGCCTTGCCCTTTGGAGTTCCAGTTGGTAGTACTCCTGGGGCCATACAAAGGGCTGCCCATCCGGGCACGTGTGCTGGGCAAATAGATCTTCGCCCAGGTGCGGCACTCGAGATGTTGAGGGCGCGTTGATGGTAGCGGCGCCCGGGTTGACCAGGCCTTGCGACCAGGCTTGGGGCACCCTAAAGGCAAAGGGCACCGTAAGAACGGCGGCGCCCTGGGTTACTCGGCCCTGCGACCAGGCCGGTGGCTCCGCGGAGGTAGGGGGCGCTGTTGGAATTGCGGCGCCCGGAGGTACTAGACCTTGCGACCAGGCCGAAGGTATTTCCTGCTTCGCCGCGCTCAGGGTTGAGGCGCGTGACGTCACAGGGGTCGCGGCCGCGGTTTCCGGTTGAGGCCTAGTCGGCGGCGGTGACGATGCAGCGACGGGCACGGCAGGGGGAATTTCGGGCTCTGCGACGGGGAGCTGGGGCAGGCACGCGGTTTCCCGGCTCGGGGTAGAGACGTCCCCTTTACCTGCCTCCATTCGTTCAGCTCCCTTCTCGGCGCCGTCTCCGGCCTTGAGTCCTCCTGCACCATCCTCAGAGGCGGTCTGTCTCCTCGTCTCGGGTGGCGTGCTCCGCTGACGGGTTTCGGTCTGCTGGGCCATCTCTCGGCTCCACTCCGCCAACGTCTCTCGCTGTACCCGGGCCATCCTCCGTGCGAGGCGCTCCAGCTCGGTCTGCGCACACTCCCGGTCTCGGGGGAGCTGTGCCAGGATCTCCATTAAGCCTAGTGGCGTTGTTGCTTGCAGCAGGCTCCTGACCACTGGGTCGGTGCTGCCTGTCTCTCCCTCCATCTCCGGGTACGCTTTCTCCGGAGTCCTCTCCAGACTTCTTGTCTCTGGGTGCGCTCTCTCCAGACTCCTCCAGGCTGCACCCATCTTCGCTGTTTTGTTCCGTCTCCGCCCACATTGAGGGTGGTCCCGGGGCAACTTAGTGATTGTCAGTTCCAGGGGCAGTTCTCTTACGCTGATGGACACTTCCAGCATCACAGTCTCTGTTGGTGGGCGCGGTTTCCGCTTTTGGCGCCATTCTTCGACCTGGCCCACGATGGGAGGTGGCCTCTTGCCACCCTCTGGCACGCCCATAATGGCGTCCGCTCTTCCAAGGCGGGAAATCTTTGGAAATGGCGGGAATCGTCTCCCAGTGGCGGGAAACTCCATGGATGGCGGGAAAAAGCTGCAAATGGCGGACAACCGGCGGGAAACGACCTGTGATGGGGTCCGTTGGCGGGGACCCTCCGGAACCGGCGGGAGACTTCTTTTTGAGGTAACGGTGAACTTTTCTTCCGGCACGCAGTACCCGGTTGTTGCGGGCACGTAATCCTGCCGACTACGCCAAAGTTGACGCACCCCCTGGGCCAGTGCTGTTTGGGGGATACCCGGAGCCGGATCAGATGGGGGTTGTAGTCTCCGAGTGGCGGTGACCCGGTCCGTGCCCAGGGTGTCAAGCTCAGTGTGTGGCAGTCCTACAGATGTTGCTGGATGTTCTTTAGTGTCGACTACGCCACCCGTTGATTTGCGGTCAATACGGCCGCCGCTGCAGAAGGGTCCGCTGAGGCTGGTGGTGTGTGTGCAGCTCTGGTAGTATAACCCCCAACGGGAGGGGTATAGCCTCAGGGGGTCAGTTGTGGAGGATGGTGGTTGTGAAGGTGCAGGATGAATCAGCAAGAAGACTCAGAGTCGGGCTGTGCAGTTCAGGGGTTTTTACTTACGGGTGTTCTTATGGTCACTCTGGCCTGAAGCGACCACCCGAGCCGTGCTGCGTCCACCAGGTCCTGGACTCGGCCAACCCCCAAGTAATTCTGGAGCGTGGTCCTGAGCTCCTGTCTGACTTTCCCTCTCTTCTGGCCGTTCTCACCAGGGATCCACCTATGTCCGGCTCCCTCGGGTCTCTTGGTGGGTACACCTCCTCTGGGTTCCCTGACCCTATACTTGGTCTGCCTTCCTGGTGGATTTGGTGAGGGTCGTGGCAGATCCTGCCCACGACCTCCGGTCTCTGGCTAAGGTGTGCTTTTCTCTCTGCCAGCTTGGGATCCGGTACCCTAGGTGCCAACCCTTCACCCTGTTGCTTGTATTCTGGGGTCTTGGGGTTCCTTCTGCTTCTCTCTGGGTCCTTCTGACTCCTCTCTCTCTCTTGGCCTTGGAGCTGGGCCCAGCCGGAACCACAACTCCCTGTCAGCCCTTCTGGCTGAGCTTCTCTGCTCTGCTCCTCAGGTTACACTCTGACAGACTGACTGACCTCTACAAAAGACCCTGTTCTAAGATGGTTCCCACCTTATATACTCCCTCTATGTGTGAGCTCAGGTGACCAGCACCCAATGAGCTCCTAGCACTACCCAGACTGCTCCCCCTATCTGCCCCTACACTACTGGGATGTTCCACCCCCCTCCCACTCCAGCCAGGGACAGACACTGTCGTACCTGCACATTTCTCTAGTGGGAGTACCATTGATCTGTCCCCCGGAAATGGGATGTGTGTAGTGCATGCAGCCTACTGAGCTCAGTTCCACACTCCATCCTTACCCGGGAGTGGAATACCACACCTCTGGCTTGAGGTGTAATACCCCTGTAGCAGCCGAATCCTCAGGGTGCTACATTATTTTCTAGGATTGTCACAAACTCACCTAAGGACAGGTAATGAACCCTCTGTGTCATTTCTATCTGAATTCTACACAGGGAGGCAGAATCTGCAACTTGAATACCCAGTAGTTGGGGATTACATTATAGGGGTGGTTTGAAACTAACATTTATTTTAATACTAAACGTCGATTCAATGTAATAATCTAATCTCTTTTCTAATATACTTTAACTAAAAATTCCCTAATGTTCCCTCACTATGGTATGTAACTGCTTTATTTTTTTTTTTAGTCTACTCCCCGTTTGAAGATGCTTGGTTTGAGAACCTCCATATCTTACCGGGATCCTCAAACGAAACACCATCAGAGAGCAGAGGCTGAACTCACTGCCCAAACCCTGAAACAAAGCATCATCAGTTACCTCCGTTTCAGGGGCTGGGATAGTCCCTGCTCTACTGAGCATGCATTGGTTGTCAATTCCAACGTATGCTCATTAGGATCTTGTTTCTGTGTAATATTCTTTTTGCTGCACAGTGACAGTGCGCTCCCTTGCCGCTCCTATGAAAAGTGATGAGGTGGCAAGAGAGCGCACTGTCACTGTGCATTGCAAATAACCTGGCGAGCAGAGACCAGCGCCGCCTTTGCAAGTGATGTTTCGGGGGCAGAGTCGCTCTCTGCATTACTTGCTTGCCGGGTAGGAAAGCTTTGATGAAGACTGTTTCAAAAATTGCCTTATTTTGCATTCGTAAACCATATACAGTAAAAAACAAAAAAATGCTGGTGCAAAAATGTACATAGCTTTCAATTCCGTCATATGCATGTTGGCCACAGCTATTGGATAAGCATTTTAGGACATTTCCTTTGTTTTGGGAGGGAAGGGGGGATATTTTATATTTAGCCTTTTTTAATAGACTGCAACCAACCAGTGATTGGCAGTTTACTTCTGTGACCAGCAAGCATATTTGAGGCAGTGATTCATCCTTTTTACTTAGCGCTGGTTATTTTTAGCCTTTTTTGCATACATTTCTGCAAATATGCAATAATTTTGCTGCTTTGTTGGAATAGCTTGCCAAGCTAACAAACTAATTGCTATCAGACTTTATTTAACCGGGCAATGAAAACGCAAACACGACAAACCTATTCAGTAATATTAAAGTTTGTTGCTGAAGACCTAAAAGGAAACTAAAAAGAATAGGATAAAAAGGAAGAAAACAATATATGACCTTCACATTGAGGTTTTTTTTGCATTTAAAAGCAAGCATAAAAGTACTCGTAAAACAAAAGTGGCATTAAAACACTCCAGATGATGATGTGTTTTATGGTAGAAAAAACACATAGTCGCATCTAGAACATGCTACAATTTAGGGGAAAAGTGGCAATGGGTCAAAATCAAATTAAAAAATCACAAATAAAACTGTCCTGAATCCAGTGATGTGTAACTTACTTGTCTGCTTGCTTTAGTTTTAGTAAAATCACTGTTTTATCAGCAGGAAATTATCACTAGAGGACTAGTAAACCTGCTACCATGTAGTCTTCCATATTCATGAGCTCTGAATAACCCCGCCCCCACCACTGATTGTCAGCTTTCTGCCTATGCACAGTGTACACAGAAAGCTGCCAATCAGTTGTAATACAAAGTTATACAGGACTCCAGTATTCAGAGAACTGGTAGATCTGCAGCAGAAAGAACTGTGATTTTATAAAAAGTACAGCAAGCAGCCCACAATTGGAATCATGGTCTCTGCCCCTACATCATTCTGCCCTCAGATGGGGTAGCAAAAACCTGGTGAAAAATTCCCTTTAAAGCCCACTTGAGACATGAAACATTATGGTACAACGTTACACAACTAGAAATTTACTAAAATACAGAGCACCTGATATTCTAAATTGTCATCAAGAATTTCAATACTGGACTAGTGGTCTCCTGCAGTAACTTAAAGTTGACTTGAATAGTGTAGTCACTGCATTTTTCTATACAGACAAATGCAAATTGTCCCTTCAGAGAGGAAGAGGACTACAACTGTAGTGCCACTGATTGGAAGTAGCAATCCTAAAAGTCAATGTCGACCCTTTAACGAGCCTTGTCACATGACTTACGATAAAAGCCAAACCAGAATCTCAATTTGCGGACAAAAACTTGTTAAAAGGTTAATACTGACTTTTAATATTCCTACTTCTCATGGGTGGCCAAAGAGTTCAAGTCATCTTCCTCTCTGAATAGACAATTTGTATATCTAATGTCTCAGAGAAGCATTGCATGGCCTAAAAGTCTCCTCACGCCACTTTGGGGTTCTCTATAAGGAGAACCGTTATTCCTTAGATCACTACACAGATGGAGACAGTAAAAATCACATGCCAAAGCTAAAGCTCCACCACTACATGGGGTCATCTAAGAGGTGTAATAAAAATATGGCACTTAAACTTTACGTAGTTGCATAGTTAGTACAGTTGAAAAAAAGACATATGTCCATCAAGTTCAACCGAGGAATGGGAGAGGATATGGTAAACATTTTAGAATGTTTCTCCCCTCTATTGATCAAGAGATAATCAAATGCACTCAACACAAGGTGACTGGTAATGATTGAAAGAATCCTGAATTTGTAGTGACTGTTATAGGGAGACTTATCTCCATATAGAGAAACATAAGTCATGCTAAAGGTTCTGACAATTACAGTGCTAATCCTCATACCTAAGGCTATCCTCATAGTGCCTTAACCCCTTGAGGCAAAATGATGTTCATGTACATCAGTGCTGGAGTCACGGGGTTTGGAGGAGCTGAGCTTTCTCCACACTCAGTAGATGCTGGCTACTATACATAGACAGTATATATCTCTAACAGTCGTGAGCACAGTAGCTAGTCTCTGTTTGCTGCTGTTAACCATTTAGCTGCTGCTGTTAATCTCTGACAGCGATATATAAATATACAAAACAGAAAAGGAAAAAAAAAAAAAAACGAAACCAGAGCCTCAGAATATATAAAGATATAAGTTCACAAGTTTATTATAAATAGGCAAACAAAAAAGGGGGTTATGTGTACAAAATATGCGAAGTATAAAATAACCCACCCCACATGGCACGACTTCAAGACAGGTCCTATATTCCACCCGATAAGATCATATATATATAGTAACATATAAAAGATAAAGACGTCACTATAGTAAAAAAGATCCACATTGTGCATTCATTTAAATGTCCATATAATAGTGCGCATAACAAAATTGTTGTGCAATTGTTGGAAACGCAATATATCAATATTAGTTCATAAGTGGCTAAATGGATGCACCTAGTGTTATCCACTGCCCTCTACTGCCTCCAACTCTAATCTACAGTCATTCATAGCACGGTAATATTATACATACCAGGGGCATCAAAGGATCACAGGGCAGTCGAGGGGAAATAACAGGTCCGTCCAGAGAGTGCACACGTGGGGCGGGGAAAGCCCCGACGCGCGTTTCGGTCTTCCCTTCGTCAGGGGGCGTATAACTGAAACAGTGTGTCAGAATTTATAAGTGCCGCATGGCACTGAAGACCGGAAGTGACGCATGCGTCACCATGGGGAACAAGACGCTGGCCGGCGTCCGCGTCACATGACATCCGGAGGCGGGGCAAGAAGAGGCCCCGGCGCCGAACGCCAATCAAGACACGGAGAGCCGGAAAGCGCCGAGACCCACTTAGTGCGCATGCGTGCCTGGTCTTAAGTAATGTAAATACACATAGGACTTCGTGCATAATGGAAGAGCAAGAATTTCAACTACAGGGTCTATCGCAAACGAGGTGAACGATCTCAGCACATCACATCAATGTGTTTAGGGTCACCTACAGTTAACCTACATCAAGGTCCAAGAGAACCCCTATTTGGGTGTGGGTACAGAGATATATATATCTAAACAGTCACCAATATTCACATGGGGAATACAACCACATTCCTTTACATAGATATAGATGTATATACTTATCCATTTACATATTATATAGGTCATTAGTAAATATTATACAATGGGATAAATATATAAAAAGGCCATAGGTATATAAGCCACATAAAACATTGGTGCATGTATTCCTCTCTTGTCCATATTCATCCATAGTATATATTCACTCATAGTCCCATCAGGACATAAAGACTTGATGAGAAGGGGGCGAAGATCCCAACGAAATGCAAAGATAATAGCAAAAGAAGAAGAAAAAAAGGTCCTACATGACACAAAAAGAAACAAGTAAATCAAGGGTAATAAAACACAATTAAAAATTAAAAACAAAACCTCAAGCATATTAGGCCAGTTATAGATGTAAAGATACAAGAACATACACATCGATATATGCACGTATTTAATGTATCCACGAGCATGTAGGCTGACTAGAGAAAGGGGGAATAACTAATACTTTCATTTAATCCATTGGGGTGCAAGGTATCAAGAGTCCAGATCCAACGGGACTCCATTTGGGCAAGTCTAAGTCCCATTCTACCACCTCGTATATTGGGCATAATACAGTCGATACCCCTAACTTTAAATCCAGAGGCATCACAATTATGGTGGGTCCTGAAGTGACGAGGTATGGTCTTTAAAGTGGACGTGTCCGTTTGGTCGGCCGCAGCAATAATTCCCAGAACATGTTCACGAACACGAACCTTAAACTGACGGGTGGTCATGCCCACATATACCAGTCCACAAGGGCAGGTGGCAAAATATATCACATACTTAGTGGTGCAGGTAATTGATCTATTGATATTATAGATTTTAGACCCGTCAGATTTAAAGAAAGTGTCACATTTATCAATATTTGGGCATGCTACGCACCGACCACAGGGAGCACATCCACTTTTTTTCGTCTGCCCATCCAAAAAGGTAGAAACCTTTGGACCCTCATAATGGGAATGTACCAAATGATCCCGTAGATTCCTGGAACGCCTGATGGAAATAGATGGTCTATCCGAAACAAATTTTGATAAAATATTATCAGCTTTAAGAATGTGCCATGACCGGGCTAAAATCTTCCTCATACGTGAAAATTGGGAGTGAAAATTGGTTACGAACCTCACCTTCTCATTGCCATCTCTTATATTTTTGCTGCCATATATTAACTCATGTCGAGGAACTAATTTAGCCCTATTATACGCCTTCTTAACCATACGGTGGCTATATCCTCTGGCATAGAATCTCTCCTTGAGTTCTATGGCTTGTCTCTCAAAATCGGCATCAGTGGAGCAGATCCTCCGAATACGGAGGAACTGCCCTACCGGAACAGATTGCGTCATATGTTTAGGGTGTGCAGATTTAGCATGCAAAAGCATGTTGGTAGAGGTAGGTTTACGAAACAAAGTAGTTTGCAAACAGTTAGTATCATCCCGTCTCAATGATACATCCAAAAATTCAACCTGCCGTATGTTAGATTGGTAAGTAAGGTGTATATTGAAATCATTAAGATTCAATTGATCCATAAATTTTTGTAATGATGCTTCAGAGCCCTGCCAGATCATGAGGATGTCATCGATGTAGCGCGTCCAAAAATGGACGCGGTACATCGACACCCCGTGATCAGACAGGCAGAGGTCCCTTTCCCACAGCCCAAGGAACAGATTAGCATAGGCGGGCGCATAGGCCGCGCCCATGGCTGTCCCCTGGAGCTGCAGGAAAAAGGACCCCTTAAACGTAAAATAATTATGACTCAAAGCAAATGTGAGTAACTCTAGAATAAAGGCCTGTAATGATGTAGGTAAGGAAGAGGTGCCCAAAAAGAATTTAACAGCTGCGAGACCATCAACATGTCTGATATTTGTGTAGAGTGACTCAACATCCGCAGCCACCAGGATAGTATCGTCTTCAATATATAGCCCATCCACCTTCCTCAACAGTTCACCAGTGTCCTTTAGAAAGGAGGGTAGGCATTCAACCAGTGGCTGCAGATGCGAGTCAATCCACTTATTGACATGCTCAAGGAAATTTCCCCTACCTGAAATAATTGGACGACCAGGAGGCGTAGCCGCTTCTTTATGGATCTTAGGTAGGAGGTAAAATGTAGAAATAGTCGGTTCAGTTACAAAAAGGGCAGAAGCCAATTCCTGAGTGATAATTTGATCAACTACAGCCCGATTAATAATCAATTTAAGGTCAGCCGTATATGAGATAAGGGGGTTATATGTCAGTTTTTTGTAACAGATCTTATTATTTAGTTGTCTATATGCCTCTCTCTCATACATCTGCCTAGGCCATATGACAATATTCCCCCCTTTATCTGCGGGTTTAATCACAATGTCAGGCAGCTTCTGTAAGACCTCCAACCTATCACGTTCCTCCTTAGATAGATTGTCGCGGGGAATATAACGAGGCAATGTCAGAAATTCCTCTGCGACAATTTTAACGAAAAGTTCCACATTAGGGCATGTCGTCAAGGGGGGAAATTTCCTTGAGCGAGGACGTATCGAATCTGGGATCTTACCTCCAATTGGAGTGTTGTGTTCACTGGCTAGATCCTCAAGTGTTCTCACCGCAGCCTGTTCCTCCTCTGTGGGGAAGAGATCATGGAGACCACCATCAAAAAAATGCCTCTTAAAAATTAAAGCCCTTGCAAAGATGTGTAAGTCTTTAATAGCCGTGAAGGCATCAAAACGGGCAGTTGGCGCGAATGATAGTCCTTTATTTAAAAGGGATACATCAGATTGTGTCAAAATATGATTACTAAGATTAATTACCTTAAAGTCATTCCTCTTGTGGTCTGGTGATTTATATTCTTGGCGTTTATATGGATGGAAATTATTCTCCCGCATTCTTTTGCTGGAGGAACCAGACCTTGTCGTCATAGACGAGGAGGAAGCTTCAGATACATCACTTAAAGATGTTATAGAGGAGTTGGACACTTTACGAGAGGGATTAGGTACCTGTATTCCAGGTTTGCGCCACAGATATACTTTTTTCAGATGGTAGTCTCTCATGTCTCTATTAAATTTGGACACCTGAACCTCATGAATCTTTTTGACAGTGAAGTCAAGTATTTTTTCAATTTGTACTTCAAAGTTGGACAGTTTCTCCGTTGGACAGTTAGATCTAAAGTCAGCTTGTGCAGTATCAATCTGGGCATCCAACTCCGAAATAGATTGAGAATTCAAATTCACTAGCAATTGCATCAAAGATAATGAACAATTAGTACATATTTCCTCCCATTTAGTAATGAAAACTTCATCTTCTACCATAAATGTAGGAGTAACACGTATTCGTAAACCACGCGGGATCATTTGGCGGGTAATATATTTTCCCAAAAACACCTTGTTCCACCAAAGTTTTGTTCTTTTAATTAATAGATTTTGGATAAACGTTGATTTCTCTTCCAATCTCTGATCAGCCACCGCCCGGCCATCTGTCACATCACCCCCAAAGGCCTGATCAATTTGTGTGAGCCAGGACTTCTCCTTAGCCCTATAGTCCATATCACCAGAAAGGACCAAGCCTGTGCAAAACACAGCATAAACAATAGAATAAACACACTTCACGGGCAAGGTAGTATATAAATCACCATATGAGTATATATATATATATATAGACTATTATAAGCTCTATAATTAATACTACCTAATATTGGACTGAATAAGCTCCATCGTCAGAAAAAGTATACAAAACAGAAAAGGAAAAAAAAAAAAAACGAAACCAGAGCCTCAGAATATATAAAGATATAAGTTCACAAGTTTATTATAAATAGGCAAACAAAAAAGGGGGTTATGTGTACAAAATATGCGAAGTATAAAATAACCCACCCCACATGGCACGACTTCAAGACAGGTCCTATATTCCACCCGATAAGATCATATATATATAGTAACATATAAAAGATAAAGACGTCACTATAGTAAAAAAGATCCACATTGTGCATTCATTTAAATGTCCATATAATAGTGCGCATAACAAAATTGTTGTGCAATTGTTGGAAACGCAATATATCAATATTAGTTCATAAGTGGCTAAATGGATGCACCTAGTGTTATCCACTGCCCTCTACTGCCTCCAACTCTAATCTACAGTCATTCATAGCATGGTAATATTATACATACCAGGGGCATCAAAGGATCACAGGGCAGTCGAGGGGAAATAACAGGTCCGTCCAGAGAGTGCACACGTGGGGCGGGGAAAGCCCCGACGCGCGTTTCGGTCTTCCCTTCGTCAGGGGGCGTATAACTGAAACAGTGTGTCAGAATTTATAAGTGCCGCACGGCACTGAAGACCGGAAGTGACGCATGCGTCACCATGGGGAACAAGACGCCGGCCGGCGTCCGCGTCACATGACATCCGGAGGCGGGGCAAGAAGAGGCCCCGGCGCCGAACGCCAATCAAGACACGGAGAGCCGGAAAGCGCCGAGACCCACTTAGTGCGCATGCGTGCCTGGTCTTAAGTAATGTAAATACACATAGGACTTCGTGCATAATGGAAGAGCAAGAATTTCAACTACAGGGTCTATCGCAAACGAGGTGAACGATCTCAGCACATCACATCAATGTGTTTAGGGTCACCTACAGTTAACCTACATCAAGGTCCAAGAGAACCCCTATTTGGGTGTGGGTACAGAGATATATATATCTAAACAGTCACCAATATTCACATGGGGAATACAACCACATTCCTTTACATAGATATAGATGTATATACTTATCCATTTACATATTATATAGGTCATTAGTAAATATTATACAATGGGATAAATATATAAAAAGGCCATAGGTATATAAGCCACATAAAACATTGGTGCATGTATTCCTCTCTTGTCCATATTCATCCATAGTATATATTCACTCATAGTCCCATCAGGACATAAAGACTTGATGAGAAGGGGGCGAAGATCCCAACGAAATGCAAAGATAATAGCAAAAGAAGAAGAAAAAAAGGTCCTACATGACACAAAAAGAAACAAGTAAATCAAGGGTAATAAAACACAATTAAAAATTAAAAACAAAACCTCAAGCATATTAGGCCAGTTATAGATGTAAAGATACAAGAACATACACATCGATATATGCACGTATTTAATGTATCCACGAGCATGTAGGCTGACTAGAGAAAGGGGGAATAACTAATACTTTCATTTAATCCATTGGGGTGCAAGGTATCAAGAGTCCAGATCCAACGGGACTCCATTTGGGCAAGTCTAAGTCCCATTCTACCACCTCGTATATTGGGCATAATACAGTCGATACCCCTAACTTTAAATCCAGAGGCATCACAATTATGGTGGGTCCTGAAGTGACGAGGTATGGTCTTTAAAGTGGACGTGTCCGTTTGGTCGGCCGCAGCAATAATTCCCAGAACATGTTCACGAACACGAACCTTAAACTGACGGGTGGTCATGCCCACATATACCAGTCCACAAGGGCAGGTGGCAAAATATATCACATACTTAGTGGTGCAGGTAATTGATCTATTGATATTATAGATTTTAGACCCGTCAGATTTAAAGAAAGTGTCACATTTATCAATATTTGGGCATGCTACGCACCGACCACAGGGAGCACATCCACTTTTTTTCGTCTGCCCATCCAAAAAGGTAGAAACCTTTGGACCCTCATAATGGGAATGTACCAAATGATCCCGTAGATTCCTGGAACGCCTGATGGAAATAGATGGTCTATCCGAAACAAATTTTGATAAAATATTATCAGCTTTAAGAATGTGCCATGACCGGGCTAAAATCTTCCTCATACGTGAAAATTGGGAGTGAAAATTGGTTACGAACCTCACCTTCTCATTGCCATCTCTTATATTTTTGCTGCCATATATTAACTCATGTCGAGGAACAAATTTAGCCCTATTATACGCCTTCTTAACCATACGGTGGCTATATCCTCTGGCATAGAATCTCTCCTTGAGTTCTATGGCTTGTCTCTCAAAATCGGCATCAGTGGAGCAGATCCTCCGAATACGGAGGAACTGCCCTACCGGAACAGATTGCGTCATATGTTTAGGGTGTGCAGATTTAGCATGCAAAAGCATGTTGGTGGAGGTAGGTTTACGAAACAAAGTAGTTTGCAAACAGTTAGTATCATCCCGTCTCAATGATACATCCAAAGGTTCGTTTAAGGTTCGTGTTCGTGAACATGTTCTGGGAATTATTGCTGCGGCCGACCAAACGGGCACGTCCACTTTAAAGACCATACCTCGTCACTTCAGGACCCACCATAATTGTGATGCCTCTGGATTTAAAGTTAGGGGTATCGACTGTATTATGCCCAATATACGAGGTGGTAGAATGGGACTTAGACTTGCCCAAATGGAGTCCCGTTGGATCTGGACTCTTGATACCTTGCACCCCAATGGATTAAATGAAAGTATTAGTTATTCCCCCTTTCTCTAGTCAGCCTACATGCTCGTGGATACATTAAATACGTGCATATATCGATGTGTATGTTCTTGTATCTTTACATCTATAACTGGCCTAATATGCTTGAGGTTTTGTTTTTAATTTTTAATTGTGTTTTATTACCCTTGATTTACTTGTTTCTTTTTGTGTCATAGAATCATAGAATCATAGAATGGTAGAGTTGGAAGGGACCTCCTGGGTCTTCTGGTCCAACCCCCTGCTCAAAGCAGGATTCACTAAATCATCTCAGACAGATGTCTGTCCAGCCTCTGTTTGAAGACGTCCATTGAAGGGGAACTCACCACCTCTCGTGGCAGCCTGTTCCACTCATTAATCACCCTAACTGTCAAAAAGTTTTTTCTAATATCTAATCTGTGTCTCCTCCCATTTAGTTTCATCCCGTTGCTTCTAGTCTTTCCCTGTGCAAATGAGAATAAAGATGATCCTTCTACAATGTGACAGCCCTTGACATATTTGTAGACAGCTATTAAGTCTCCTCTCAGTCTTCTTTTTTGCAAGCTAAACATTCCCAAATCCTGCAACCGTTCCTCATAGGACATGGTTTGCAGACCAGTCACCATTCTGGTCGCTCTTCTCTGAACTTGTTCCAGTTTGTCTATGTCTTTTTTAAAATGTGGTGCCCAAAACTGTACACAGTATTCCAGATGAGGTCTGACCAAAGAGGAGTAAAGACCGATAATGACTTCACGTGATCTAGACTGTATGCTTCTGTTAATACATCCCAGAATTGTATTTGCCTTTTTTGCTGCTGCATCACACTGTTGACTCATGTTCAGTCTATGATCTATTAGTATACCTAAGTCTTTTTCACATGTACTGTTGCTTAGCTCTATTCCTCCCATTCTGTATATGCTTTTTTCATTTTTATTGCCCAGATGTAGTACTTTGCATTTTTCCCTGTTAAAAACCATTCTGTTGGTTGCTGCCCACTGCTCCAGTTTATTTAGGTCTTTTTGAATCCTCTCTCTCTCTTCTCTAGTATTAGCTATCCCTCCTAGCTTTGTGTCATCAGCAAATTTAATCAGTTTACCCTCAATTCCTTCATCTAAATTATTGATGAAGATGTTGAACAATACAGGTCCCAGGACAGAGCCCTGTGGTATCCCACTTGAGACATTCATCCAGCTGGATGTGAAGCCATTTACAACCACCCTTTGAGTCCGATCACTAAGCCAGTTATGAATCCACCTAACAGTTGCCTGGTCCATTGCATGCTTGGTCATTTTTTCAATAAGGATGGTGTGAGATACTTTGTCAAATGCTTTGCTGAAGTCAAGATATACTATATCTACAGCATTTCCCTGATCCACCCAGTCAGTGATTCTGTCATAGAAGGAAATTAAGTTAGTCTGACATGACTTGTTAGTTACAAACCCATGCTGACTCTGGTTAATCACTTCATTCTTATCCAGGTACTTACATACATGATGTTTAATAATTTGTTCAAAGATCTTTCCTGGTATAGAAGTCAGACTCACCGGCCTATAGTTCCCTGGGTCCACCTTCTTCCCCTTTTTGAAGATAGGAACAACATTTGCTCTTCTCCAGTCTTCTGGGACTTCTCCTGTTCTCCAAGAATTTTCAAAGATTATGGAGAGTGGTTCTAAAATTTCTTCTACGATCTCCCTCAGTACTCTGGGGTGTAATTCATCTGGACCTGGAGACTTGAACTCATTTATGTTAGCTAAATATTCCCTCACAATCTTTCTGTTTACAGATAACTTGGATTCTTCTATTCCTTTAAAAGGACAGTGAAAATCAGTTGATGTTACATTTTCTTTCTGAGAGAAAACAGATGCAAAATAGGAATTAAAAAGTTCGGCCTTCTCAACATCCTCTCTTACCATTTCTCCATTTTCATCCTGTAAAAATCCTATAGCATCTTTGACTTTTCTTTTACTTTTGACATACCCCCAAAATCCTTTTTTATTGCTTTTGACATCTCTTGCAAGCCTTAATTCATTGTCAGCTTTAGCTAACCTGATATGTGCCCTACAGGATCTGCAGACTGCATTATAATCTTCTTTAGATATGCCTCCCTCTTTCCATTTAATAAACATTTCTTTGTTTCTTTTTAGCATGTGTTTAAGTTCTGTGTTCATCCATCCTGGTTTCCTTAAATGCTTCCCATTCTTCCTACTTTTCGGGATTGTTAACGATTGTGCTTTGAGAATCTCATTTTTAAAAATTTCCCATCCTTACTGGACATTTTTGTCCTTAAGGACATCCAGCCATTGGATCCCTCCTATTCTCTTTCTGAGTCTCTTAAAATCTGCCTTTCTAAAATCTAACCTTGAAGTTTGAGTCTTCACATGTCTTCCTCCTCTAGTTATCCAAAATTCTATAATAGCATGATCGCTGCCTCCTAGGGTCCCAGCCACCTTTACCTCCTCAACCATTTCCTCCCTGTTTATAAGGATTAGATCCAAAGTAGCAGATCCCCTTGTTTTCTCCCCTACCTTTTGGAAGATAAAGTTGTCAGCAAGAGAGGATAAGAATTTGCTTGACCTGTTAGTTTTACTTGAGAGAGATTCCCAACAAATGTCTGGATAGTTGAAATCTCCCATGACCACTACGTCATATTTTTTGGAGAACTTGGTCATTTGATACATAAAGAGTTCATCCATATCTTCAGCTTGCCCAGGTGGCCTGTAGTAAATGCCTACAATGGTGTCCTTTCCGCTGTTCTCTCCTTGTATTCTTACCCAAACAGTTTCCACAGAACTCCCAGTCTCTGAAGCTTCAATCTCTGTGCAGATATACGCTTTTCTAACATACAATGCGACACCTCCTCCTCGTTTATCAAGTCTGTTTCTTGCAAATAAGTTGTATCCTTTTAGCCTTTTATTCCAATCATGTGTATCGTCCCACCAAGTTTCAGTGTGTCTGGTCTGCAGATAGCGGCCTCTGTTCCTCTTAACAGGGAATCCCCCATGACCACCACTCTTCGTTTTTTCTTCACAACATTCTTCTTTCTCCATCCAGGAGGATTCTGAGGACTTACAAGGTTATTCATTGCTGGCAAAGTCTTATCTTGCTGTATTTCTTCAAGGTTCTCCTGCGTGAGAGCCTGGTACTGGTTCCTGAGCAGTATGGGTGCTGACTGCCTCTCGATCCTCCTGCTTCTGTGGGTCACATGCTTCCATTCCTCTGTTTCGTCAGGTGCAGTTCGAATTTCTTCTCTTTCTGAATCATGAAGAGATAATTCTGCTCTGTCTAAGAACTCTTCACCTTCCTTAATGATTTTCAAGGTAGTTAACCTCTCTTCTAGATTTCGCAACTTTTCCTCCAACAGGGACACAAGCTTGCATTTCTGGCATGTGAAGTTTGGCTTTTCCACTGGCAAGTCTGTGAACATGTAGCAGGATATGCAGCTCACCAAATGGCTCCTGGACTCTTCCATGTTCTTACTGTTAATGTTCTGAAAACAGTGAAAAATGCTTCAAAATGCGCGCGCCTAACGGCGCGCGGTTTACCGATGTCCTCTTTTCAGCTCCAACAGCCAAAATCCAGTGTTCTTTGAGCTCGCGGAGACTCTTCACTTACCCCAAAATGCAGTGGAAATATGCAAATTATCTCCTCAGGACTCCTCCCCTGGTTTACCGATGTCCTCTTTTCAGCTCCAACAGCCAAAATCCAGTGTTCTTTGAGCTCGCGGAGACTCTTCACTTACCCCAAAATGCAGTGGAAATATGCAAATTATCTCCTCAGGACTCCTCCCCTGGTTTACCGATGTCCTCTTTTCAGCTCCAACAGCCAAAATCCAGTGTTCTTTGAGCTCGCGGAGACTCTTCACTTACCCCAAAATGCAGTGGAAATATGCAAATTATCTCCTCAGGACTCCTCCCCTGGTTTACCGATGTCCTCTTTTCAGCTCCAACAGCCAAAATCCAGTGTTCTTTGAGCTCGCGGAGACTCTTCACTTACCCCAAAATGCAGTGGAAATATGCAAATTATCTCCTCAGGACTCCTCCCCTGGTTTACCGATGTCCTCTTTTCAGCTCCAACAGCCAAAATCCAGTGTTCTTTGAGCTCGCGGAGACTCTTCACTTACCCCAAAATGCAGTGGAAATATGCAAATTATCTCCTCAGGACTCCTCCCCTGGTTTACCGATGTCCTCTTTTCAGCTCCAACAGCCAAAATCCAGTGTTCTTTGAGCTCGCGGAGACTCTTCACTTACCCCAAAATGCAGTGGAAATATGCAAATTATCTCCTCAGGACTCCTCCCCTGGTTTACCGATGTCCTCTTTTCAGCTCCAACAGCCAAAATCCAGTGTTCTTTGAGCTCGCGGAGACTCTTCACTTACCCCAAAATGCAGTGGAAATATGCAAATTATCTCCTCAGGACTCCTCCCCTGGTTTACCGATGTCCTCTTTTCAGCTCCAACAGCCAAAATCCAGTGTTCTTTGAGCTCGCGGAGACTCTTCACTTACCCCAAAATGCAGTGGAAATATGCAAATTATCTCCTCAGGACTCCTCCCCTGGTTTACCGATGTCCTCTTTTCAGCTCCAACAGCCAAAATCCAGTGTTCTTTGAGCTCGCGGAGACTCTTCACTTACCCCAAAATGCAGTGGAAATATGCAAATTATCTCCTCAGGACTCCTCCCCTGGTTTACCGATGTCCTCTTTTCAGCTCCAACAGCCAAAATCCAGTGTTCTTTGAGCTCGCGGAGACTCTTCACTTACCCCAAAATGCAGTGGAAATATGCAAATTATCTCCTCAGGACTCCTCCCCTGGTTTACTGATGTCCTCTTTTCAGCTCCAACAGCCAAAATCCAGTGTTCTTTGAGCTCGCGGAGACTCTTCACTTACCCCAAAATGCAGTGGAAATATGCAAATTATCTCCTCAGGACTCCTCCCCTGGTTTACCGATGTCCTCTTTTCAGCTCCAACAGCCAAAATCCAGTGTTCTTTGAGCTCGCGGAGACTCTTCACTTACCCCAAAATGCAGTGGAAATATGCAAATTATCTCCTCAGGACTCCTCCCCTGGTTTACCGATGTCCTCTTTTCAGCTCCAACAGCCAAAATCCAGTGTTCTTTGAGCTCGCGGAGACTCTTCACTTACCCCAAAATGCAGTGGAAATATGCAAATTATCTCCTCAGGACTCCTCCCCTGGTTTACCGATGTCCTCTTTTCAGCTCCAACAGCCAAAATCCAGTGTTCTTTGAGCTCGCGGAGACTCTTCACTTACCCCAAAATGCAGTGGAAATATGCAAATTATCTCCTCAGGACTCCTCCCCTGGTTTACTGATGTCCTCTTTTCAGCTCCAACAGCCAAAATCCAGTGTTCTTTGAGCTCGCGGAGACTCTTCACTTACCCCAAAATGCAGTGGAAATATGCAAATTATCTCCTCAGGACTCCTCCCCTGGTTTACCGATGTCCTCTTTTCAGCTCCAACAGCCAAAATCCAGTGTTCTTTGAGCTCGCGGAGACTCTTCACTTACCCCAAAATGCAGTGGAAATATGCAAATTATCTCCTCAGGACTCCTCCCCTGGTTTACCGATGTCCTCTTTTCAGCTCCAACAGCCAAAATCCAGTGTTCTTTGAGCTCGCGGAGACTCTTCACTTACCCCAAAATGCAGTGGAAATATGCAAATTATCTCCTCAGGACTCCTCCCCTGGTTTACCGATGTCCTCTTTTCAGCTCCAACAGCCAAAATCCAGTGTTCTTTGAGCTCGCGGAGACTCTTCACTTACCCCAAAATGCAGTGGAAATATGCAAATTATCTCCTCAGGACTCCTCCCCTGGTTTACCGATGTCCTCTTTTCAGCTCCAACAGCCAAAATCCAGTGTTCTTTGAGCTCGCAGAGACTCTTCACTTACCCCAAAATGCAGTGGAAATATGCAAATTATCTCCTCAGGACTCCTCCCCTGGTTTACCGATGTCCTCTTTTCAGCTCCAAAAGCCAAAATCCAGTGTTCTTTGAGCTCGCGGAGACTCTTCACTTACCCCAAAATGCAGTGGAAATATGCAAATTATCTCTTCAGGACTCCTCCCCTGGTTCATGTAGGACCTTTTTTTCTTCTTCTTTTGCTATTATCTTTGCATTTCGTTGGGATCTTCGCCCCCTTCTCATCAAGTCTTTATGTCCTGATGGGACTATGAGTGAATATATACTATGGATGAATATGGACAAGAGAGGAATACATGCACCAATGTTTTATGTGGCTTATATACCTATGGCCTTTTTATATATTATCCCATTGTATAATATTTACTAATGACCTGTATGATATGTAAATGGATAAGTATATACATCTATATCTATGTAAAGGAATGTGGTTGTATTCCCCATGTGAATATTGGTGACTGTTTAGATATATATATCTCTGTACCCACACCCAAATAGGGGTTCTCTTGGACCTTGATGTAGGTTAACTGTAGGTGACCCTAAACACATTGATGTGATGTGCTGAGATCGTTCACCTCGTTTGCGATAGACCCTGTAGTTGAAATTCTTGCTCTTCCATTATGCACGAAGTCCTATGTGTATTTACATTACTTAAGACCAGGCACGCATGCGCACTAAGTGGGTCTCGGCGCTTTCCGGCTCTCCGTGTCTTGATTGGCGTTCGGCGCCGGGGCCTCTTCTTGCCCCGCCTCCGGATGTCATGTGACGCGGACGCCGGCCGGCGTCTTGTTCCCCATGGTGACGCATGCGTCACTTCCGGTCTTCAGTGCCGTGCGGCACTTATAAATTCTGACACACTGTTTCAGTTATACGCCCCCTGACGAAGGGAAGACCGAAACGCGCGTCGGGGCTTTCCCCGCCCCACGTGTGCACTCTCTGGACGGACCTGTTATTTCCCCTCGACTGCCCTGTGATCCTTTGATGCCCCTGGTATGTATAATATTACCGTGCTATGAATGACTGTAGATTAGAGTTGGAGGCAGTAGAGGGCAGTGGATAACACTAGGTGCATCCATTTAGCCACTTATGAACTAATATTGATATATTGCGTTTCCAACAATTGCACAACAATTTTGTTATGCGCACTATTATATGGACATTTAAATGAATGCACAATGTGGATCTTTTTTACTATAGTGACGTCTTTATCTTTTATATGTTACTATATATATATGATCTTATCGGGTGGAATATAGGACCTGTCTTGAAGTCGTGCCATGTGGGGTGGGTTATTTTATACTTCGCATATTTTGTACACATAACCCCCTTTTTTGTTTGCCTATTTATAATAAACTTGTGAACTTATATCTTTATATATTCTGAGGCTCTGGTTTCGTTTTTTTTTTTTTTTTTTTTTCCTTTTCTGTTTTGTATACTTTTTCTGACGATGGAGCTTATTCAGTCCAATATTAGGTAGTATTAATTATAGAGCTTATAATAGTCTATATATATATATACTCATATGGTGATTTATATACTATCTTGCCCATGAAGTGTGTTTATTCTAGCGATATATAAATGTAGCTTTCAGGGCCTCCGAGGGGTCAGAGGTGAACATATCATTGGTGTAACCTGTGCAGCTGCTCAGGGGCCCAAGAGTAGAGATGAGCGGTGTTCGACTAGAACTGTTCGCCAATCTCAAATTCGAGCTGTTTTGGGCGGTGTTCGAGTTGTTCGACGAACCCGAACGATTTGCAAAAAATTCGGCTGTTCGAGGTTATGTTCGATAACTGTTCGTGCACCAAAAGCGTGTCCTGCATGTCTGGCGCTATTTAGAGCACCAATCATGCAGGGATTGTCTGCCACTCACTGTAATGCCACAGCCATGGTGGTTGTGGCATTACAGTGATTGCCCAAATCGATGGGAACAGTGCTCACAGTGAAACATGAAAAGCCGGCAATTCATCAGCGGCATACACCGGTACCCGACAATTTAGAACAGAAAGAATAGAGCTTCACACATAGATTAGATAGATAGAAACATGTCAGTCACATATATATGAAGTACAGTGACAGTGTTGCTTACTGTACTTGTCATTTAGTGTAAAGGATTTATCAAAAAAAATAATAGTGTTTTCATGCACCGTCTCTTTAAAAAAGCCGGCCGGCAATTCAGCAGCGGTACCCGACAATTTATAACAGACAGAATAGAGCTTCACACATAGATTAGATAGATAGAAACATGTCAGTCACATATATATGAAGTACAGTGACAGTGTTGATTACTGTACTTGTCATTTAGTGTAAAGGATTTATTAAAAAAAATAATAGTGTTTTCATGCACCGTCTCTTTAAAAAAGCCGGCCGGCAATTCAGCATCTGTACCCAACAATTTAGAATAGAAGAAATAGAGAATCACACATAGATTAGGTAGATAGAAACATGTCAGTCACATATATATGAAGTACAGTGACAGTGTTGCTTACTGTACTTGTCATTTAGTATAAAGGATTTATTAAAAAAAATAATAGTGTTTTCATGCACTGTTTCTTTAAAAAAGCCGGCCGGCAATTCAGCATCTGTACCCGACAATTTAGAATAGAAGGAATAGAGAATCACACATAGATTAGATAGATAGAAACAGGTCAGTCACATATATATGAAGTACAGTGACAGTGTTGCTTACTGTACTTGTCATTTAGTGTAAAGGATTTATTAAAAAAAAATAATAGTGTTTTCATGCACCGTCTCTTTAAAAAAAGCCGGCCGGCAATTCAGCATCTGTACCCGACAATTTAGAATAGAAGGAATAGAGAATCACACATAGATTAGATAGATAGAAACATGTCAGTCACATATATATGAAGTACAGTGACAGTGTTGATTACTGTACTTGTCATTTAGTGTTAAAATAAAGGATTTATTTTAAAAAAAATTGGCGTGGGGTTCCCCTTAATTTTAGTCTCTAGCGGAGGTTAAGCAGACTGCTGGGGCAGATGTTTGAAGCCTGGGAAGGGGGTAATACCCACGGAGCTTCCCAGGCTACTAATATCAGCCCCCAGCGGAATACCTAGCCTTTACTAGCTATTAAAATGGGGGACCCCCCAAAAAAATGACGTGGGGTCCCCCCTATTTTAATAGCTAGCAAAGGCTAGGCAGACAGCTGGGGGCTGATATTAATAGCCCAGGAAGGGTGCCATGAATATTGGCCCCCTCCCAGGCTAGAAACACCAGCCGTCAGCCGCCCCAGAAATGGCGCATCCTTAGAATGCGCCAATTCTGGCACTTAGCCTCGCTCTTCCACGCTGCCCTGGTGCGGTGGCAGTGGGGTAATAGGGCTGGGGTTGATGTCAGCTTATAATGCCAGCTGACATCAAGCCCAGGTTAGTAATGGAGAGGCGTCTATAAGACACCCCCATTACTAACCCCATAGTCAAAGTTAAAAGAAAACACAAACACCCAGAATAAAGTCCTTTAATTGAAATAAAGACACATTCCTTTATTGTTCTAAATTAAACCATACTTACCGTCACGCCCATTCCAGCTGAAGCCAACGATCTCCTGCAATAAAAGAAAAATAATAAAGCAACCTCATCCTTACCTTTCCATGGTTCCCACGACAGCTTCAGCTCTGCTACATCGAGATAACAGGCTGGACCGCAGCAGAACGCCGCCATCCAGCCTGTCATCCCGCAGACACTGAGAAGCGCAGGCATTCTTGCGCTCTGCAGTGTCTAGCTGTGACGGCATCCAGATGAGCCGAGGTCATGTCCAATGAACTCGGCGCACCTCATGCACGTCACTGACAGCGTGGGAGAATTCTCCTGCACTCAGCACTTCAGCGTGAGAATTCTCCCACGCTGTCATTGACGTACATGAGGTCAGCTGAGTTCATTGGACATGAATGAGCTCACCTCATGCACGTCACTGACAGCGTGGGAGAATTCTCACGCTGTAGCGCTGAGTGCAGGAGAATTTTCCCACGCTGTCAGTGACGTGCATGAGGTGAGCTGAGATCATTGGACATGAACTCGGCTCACCTCATGCACGTCACTGACAGCGTGGGAAAATTCTCCTGCACTCAGCGCTTCAGCGTGAGAATTTTCCCACGCTGTCAGTGACGTGCATGAGGTGAGCTCATTCATGTCCAATGAACTCAGCTGACCTCATGTACGTCACTGACAGCGTGGGAGAATTCTCACGCTGAAGTGCTGAGTGCAGGAGAATTCTCCCACGCTGTCAGTGACGTGCATGAGGTGAGCCGAGTTCATTGGACATGAACTTGTCTCATCTTTATGCCGTCACAGCCAGACACTGCAGAGCGCAAGCATGCCTGCGCTTCTCAGTGTCCGCGGGATGACAGGCTGGATGGCAGCTTTCTGCTGCGGTCCAGCCTGTCATCTCGATGTAGCAGAGCTGAAGCTGTCCTGGGAACCATGGAAAGGTAAGGATGATGTTGGTTTATTATTTTACTTTTATTGCAGAAGACATTGGCTTCAGCTGGAATGGGCGTGATGGTAAGTATGGTTTAATTTAGAACAATAAAGAATTGTGTGTTTATTTCAATTAAAGGACTTTATTCTGGGTGTTTGTGTTTTTTTAAATACTTTACTAGAAATTCATGGTGGTCATGTCTAATATTGGCGTGACCCCATCAATTTCGGGCTTAGGGCCAGCTGATAATGCCAAGCTGGCCTTAACCCCTTTATTACCCAGTGAGCCACCGCACCAGGGCCCTGGATGAGTTGGGTACAGCGCCAGAAGATGGCGCTTCTATGAACGCGCCATTTTCTGGGGCGGCTGCGGACTGCAATTTGCAGCGGGTGGGGCCCAGAAAGCTTGGGCCTCCCTGCGCTGCGGATTCCAGCTCCCAGCTGCCTAGTTGTACCTGGCTGGGCACAAAAATAGGGCGAAGCCCCACGCATTTTTTTTTAAAATTATTTCATGAAATTCATGGAATAATTAAGAAAAAAAGGGCTTCCTTATATTGTTGTGTCCAACCAGGTACAAATAGGCAGCTGGTGGTTGGGGACAGCCCGTCCCTGCCTGCTGTACCTGGCTGGACACAAATATAGTGCGAAGCCCCACGTCAATTTTTTTTTAATTATTTCATGAAATAATTTTTTTAAAAAAGGGCTTCCCTATATTGTTGTGTCTGGCCAGGTACAAATAGGCAGCTGGTGGTTGGGGGCAGCCCGTTCCTGCCTGCTGTACCTGACTGGACACAAATATAGGGCGAAGCCCCACGTCAATTTTTTTTAAATTATTTCAGGAAATTCATGAAATAATGAAAAAAAAATTGATGTGGGGCTTCGCCCTATATTTGTGTCCAGTCAGGTACAGCAGGCAGGAACGGGCTGCTCCCAACCACCAGCTGCCTATTTGTACCTAGCCGGACACAACAATATAGGGAAGCCCTTTTTTTCTTAATTATTCCATGAATTTCATGAATCTAAAAAAAAATGCGTGGAGCTACGCCCTATTTTTGTGTCCAGCCAGGTACAACTAGGCAGCTGGGGGCTGGAATCTGCAGCGCAGGGAGGCCCAAGCTTTCTGGGCCCCACCCGCTGCAAATTGCAGTCCGCAGCCGCCCCGGAAAATGGCGCGTTCATAGAAGCGCCATCTTCTGGCGCTGTACCCAACTCATCCAGGGCCCTGGTGCGGTGGCTCACTGGGTAATAAAGGGGTTAAGGCCAGCTTGGCATTATCAGCTGGCCCTAAGCCCGAAATTCATGGGGTCACGCCAATATTAGACATGACCACCATGAATTTCTAGTAAAGTATTTTAAAAAAACACAACACCCAGAAAAAAGTCCTTTAATTGAAATAAACACACAATTCTTTATTGTTCTAAATTAAACCATACTTACCATCACACCCATTCCAGCTGAAGCCAACGATCTCCTGCAATAAAAGAAAAATAATAAACCAACCTCATCCTTACCTTTCCATGGTTCCCACGACAGCTTCAGCTCTGCTACATCGAGATGACTGGCTGGACCGCAGCAGAACGCTGCCATCCAGTCTGTCATCCCGCAGACACTGAGAAGCGCAGGCATGCTTGCGCTCCTCACTGTCTCGCTGTGACGGCATCCAGATGAGCCGAGGTCATGTCCAATGAACTCGGCTCACCTCATGCACGTCACTGACAGCGTGGGAAAATTCTCACGCTGAAGTGCTGAGTGCAGGAGAATTCTCCCACGCTGTCAGTGATGTGCATGAGGTGAGCTCATGTCCAATGAACTCAGCTCACCTCCTGCACGTCACTGACAGCGTGGGAAAATTCTCCTGCAATCAGCGCTTCAGCGTGAGAATTTTCCCACGCTGTCAGTGACGTGCATGAGGTGAGCCGAGTTCATTGGACATGAACTCGGCTCATCTGGATGTCGTCACAGAGAGACGCTGAGCAGCGCAAGCAAGCCTGCGCTTCTCAGTGTCTGCGGGATGACAGGCTGGATGGCAGCGTTCTGCTGCGGTCCAGCCTGTCATCTCGATGTAGCAGAGCTGAAGCTGTCGTGGGAACCATGGAAAGGTAAGGATGAGGTTGCTTTATTATTTTTCTTTTATTGCAGGAGATCGTTGGCTTCAGCTGGAATGGGCGTGACGGTAAGTATGGTTTAATTTAGAACAATAAAGGATTGTGTCTTTATTTCAATTAAAGGACTTTATTCTGGGTGTTTGTGTTTTTTTTAACTTTGACTATGGGGTTAGTAATGGGGGTGTCTTATAGACGCCTCTCTATTACTAACCTGGGCTTGATGTCAGCTGGCATTATAAGCTGACATCAACCCCAGCCCTATTACCCCCTGCCACCGCACCAGGGAAGCGTGGAAGAGCGAGGCTAAGTGCCAGAATTGGCGCATCCTATGAATGCGCCATTTCTGGGGCGGCTGACGGCTGGTGTTTCTAGCCTGGGAGGGGGCCAATATTCATGGCTCCCTTCCTGGGCTATTAATATCAGCCCCCAGCTGTCTGCCTAGCCTTTGCTAGCTATTAAATTAGGGGGGACCCCACATCATTTTTTTTGGGGGGTCCCCCATTTTAATAGCTAGTAAAGGCTATGTATTCAGCTGGGGGCTGATATTAGTAGCCTGGGAAGCTCCGTGGGTATTACCCCCTTCCCAGGCTTCAAACATCTGCCCCAGCCGTCTGCTTAACCTCCGCTAGAGACTAAAATTAAGGGGAACCCCACGCCAATTTTTTTAATAATAAATCCTTTATTTTAATACTAAATGACAAGTACAGTAACCAACACTATCACTGTACTTCATATATATGTGACTGACATGTTTCTATCTATCTAATCTATGTGTGATGCTCTATCTTTCTGTTCTAAATTGTCGGGTACAGATGCTGAATTGCCGGCCGGCTTTTTTAAAGAGACGGTGCATGAAAACACTAATATTTTTTTAAATAAATCCTTTACACTAAATGACAAGTACAGTAAGCAACACTATCACTGTACTTATTATATATGTGACTGACATGTTTCTATCTATCTAATCTATGTGTGAAGCTCTATTCTTTCTGTTCTAAATTGTCGGGTACAGATGCTGAATTGCCGGCTGGCTTTTTTAAAGAGACGGTGCATGAAAATACTAATATTTTTTTTAATAAATCCTTTACACTAAATGACAAGTGCAGTAACCAACACTGTCACTGTGCTTCTAATATGTGTGACTGACATGTTTCTATCTATCTAATCTATGTGTGATGCTCTATTCCTTCTTGTCTAAATTGTCGGGTACCGGTGTATGCCGCTGCTGAATTTGCCGGCCGGCTTTTTTAAAGAGAGTGTCTTCTGAGCAGTTTGTCAGCTTTTGGACACCTTTGCAGGTGTTTTCTATGTGTTTCTATGTGTTTTTGTTTGCCTGCCATTGGTTTTAACGGTGTTCGACGGTGTTCTAAGGTGTTCGACGAACAGTTCGACGAACAGTTCCTCGAACATCCCGGTGTTCGACGAACCGAACCGAACCCGAACACTACGGGGGTGGCTCAACACTACCCAAGAGGTAAGGGGGCCCATTTATACCTACAAAGCAGGTGGAATTGTGTATTATGATGAACTACTGGACTGCAAAAGACCCATATATTGTTCTTGCACAGGGGCTCTCTTCCATCTATGTCTACTAGTACTAGTACGCGGTAATATGGGAACATAATGTAGTATGTTCAATTTGAATATAATAAGGTAGGACACAGAAAGTAGCAGTAGTGGACAAGAGGTGAGATGCCAGCTGACGGGGCAAGGGAAGACATTAGGAAAGGATTAGAAAGTAATGTGGAGGCAGGTGGAGCAGGGGGTCAAACAACCTGGCAGGGGCTGAGAGGAGGGGTAAGGGGAGAAGGGGGTGTGCAGAGGCTTTGTCGTGGAGCAAGGAGAAGACCCGAGGCAGGGCTTATTCTGGAAGGAGGGATTCAGCAGGTGGTGACAAGCAAGTCTCTTTTTCATCATGTGGCTAACCCTCTGACAACAGTACCAGGTGTACTGCCCTGATGGTGTCACTGATGATCAGATAACTGTTCAGTGATACTAGCGCAATATTAATAACCTACATATGTACAGTTGAAACCAGTTACATGAGTTTACATACACTATATAAAAAGACACATATGAATGTTTTTCTCAATATCTGACGTGTAATCAGAATAAACCTTTCCCGTTTTAGGTCAATTAGGATTACCATAATTTTTAATGTTTGCCAAATGGCAGAATAATGAGAGAGAGAATGTTTAAGGCATTTTTATTACTTACTGCAAAGTCAAATGTTTACATACATTAAGATTACTATGCCTTTAAAGAATTCTGGACTGCCTGTATTATGATGTCATGTGTTTGGAAGCTTCTGATATTTTTTTGGGCAACATCTGAGTTAGTTAGAGACACACCTGTGGATGTATTTTAATGCACACCTGAAACACACTGCTTCTTTGTGTAGCATCATGGGAAAGTCTAAAGAAATCAGCCAAGATATCAGGAAGAGAATTGTGGACTTTCACAAGTCTGGCTCATCCTTGGGCACAATTTCAAGATATGTGAAGATGCCTCATTCATCTGTACAAACAATTATACGCAAGTACAAACAAGATGGGAATGTCCAGCAATCATGCTGCTCAGAAGGAGATGGATTCTGTGTCCCATAGATGAACGTGCTTTGGTCCTGGACATGTGCATATCAACCCAAGGACAAAAGCAAAAGACCTTGTGAAGATGATGGCGGAAGTTGTTAAGATTGTGTCAATAACCACAGTGAAACGAGTATTGTATCAACATGGGCTGAAAGGCCACTCTGCCTGGAAGAAGCCATTACTCGAAAAGAAATATAAAAAAAACAGATTAATGTTTGCAAATGCACACAGGAACAAATACCTTAATTTCTGGAGACATGTCCTGTGGTTTTATGAAACTAAAATTTAACTTTTTGGGCATAATGACCATCGTTACGTTTGGAGGAAAAAGGGAGAAGCTTGGACACCTAAGAACACCATCCCAACTGTGAAACAAAGGGGTGGCAGCATCATGTTGTGGGGTTGTTTTACTGCAGGAGGGACTGCTACACTTCACAAAATAGATGGCATCACGAGAAAAGAAGATTATGTGGCAATACTGAAGCAACATCTCAAGACATCAGCCAGGAAGTTAAAGCTTGGGCAGAAATGAGTCTTCCAAATGGACAATGACCTGAAGCATACTGCCAAAATGGTAACAAAGTGGCTTAAGGATAACAAAGTCAATGTTTTGGAGTGGCCATCACAAAGCCCTGATCTCAATCCTACTGAAAATGTATGGGCAAAGCTGAAAAGGCTGGTGCGAGCAAGGTGACCTACAAACCTGGATCAGTTACACCAGTTTTGTCAGGAGGAATGGGCCCAAATCCCGAACAACTATTGTGAGAAGCTTGTGGAAGGATATCCCAAACATTTGACCCAAGTTATTCAGTTTAAGGACAATGGTACCAAATACTAATGAAATGTATGTAAACTTTTGACTTTGCAGTAAATAATAAAAATGCCTTAAAACATTCTCTCTCTCTCTCATTATTCTGGCATTTGGCAAATATTAAAAATTATGGTAATCCTAATTGACCTAAAACAGGAAATGTTTATTCTGATATGTGTCTTTTTATATAGTGTATGTAAACATCTGGTTTCAATTCTAATTTCTTCGGTAACATGTTCATATTGCAGCTTCACATTATGGACACCTAACCTTGAAACAAGCCTAAGTCTTATAATTACATTTTATAGGTCAATCCACTTTGTGTACATCACTACTTAACACGGTGTCTTGTTATAAAATAAGGAAACTAAAAAAACATTCGCCACAAGCTCAATGTTAACACAACGGTCTCTAAAGTATTTCTTACGTCCCTTAAGCCGTTCTGCTCTATGATACGGATCACAGAAACCTTTATTAACATAACTGTCTATTAAAAGAAATTCAATTTTCCAATTTAAGAGCTAAACTAATTAAATAGGTTGATCAATAAATCTATCTATAACATGCTGGCTCAGAATACAAAACTCCTGATTATTACTAGACGAGGAAGGCTGTGTATACGGCCTGGGGATATGAGTGAGGATACATCAAAGGAAAAGCAATTATGAACAAAATAGTCTTGTGTCTGATTAATGAACAGAGCTACGTTGCTTCCATGCTTCTACAAGTACAAGACACAAGTGCTACAGTGCAGCCCGGAAAGTTCTTGATAACATTTCAAATTTTGAACAAAAGTAATGTTCAGACAGGGACAAGCTGGGATGGGGGCCAAGGAACAGGAGCGAAAGGAAAGGGTCTAAATACGTTGGTACCCAAGAGAAAGCTGGCAAAAAAAATAAGTGAATGCCAGTTTTTGGTGGTAAGAGTTCTAAAAAAACTAGAAACATAATGGCAAACTTGTGCTAAATTTTGCACTTTTCCCATTGTTCAGTAACTTTGAAAAGTATCCAAGAAGATGTAGTTTTAGCCAAATTTATTAAGGAAGCCTGAAAGCAGCCCAAATATATTCCTGCTTATACAAGCCGTAGATGTGGACACCTTCTGAAACATAGGCACTAGTCTCCTTGATGTCTCAGGGGTGGCATACCTCTTTACTCACAGACGAGCGTACAGACTCCCTCTAGTATGGCTAAAATGTATTTTTTTTACAGTTTTTACCCTCTCTCTATAGCAGTAGACTCCTTTGCAGGTGTGCTGGTCTTCTTCATCTTAGACAGACCAAAGGGCACCAGTACTTACAGGATCATCCAGCTTAACTCCTCTGTGGCCCTTACTATAACCCTGGGGTAACACCACAATATACAGTGGTGTGAAAAAGTGTTTGCCCCCTTCCTGATTTCTTATTCTTTTGCATGTTTGTCACACTTAAATGTTTCAGGTCACAAAACAAATTAAAATATTAGACAAAGATAACACAAGTAAGCACAAAATGAAGGTTTTAAATGAAGATCTTTATTATTAAAGGGGTACTCCCATCTCCAACATCCTATCCCAATATGTAGTAGGTGTAATAATAATAATATTAGCAAATACCTCCAAAGAAATGTAGTATAGTTTTTGATATTCGCTATATCTCTTTCCTCATGTGCAGGGCATTCCAGGACCTTAGGTATCCATGGTTACGACCACTGATATAGTGACAGTTAGCTAGTTGCTAGTGGTCATAACCATGGATACCCAAGGTCCTGCAATGCCTGCACATGAGGAAAGAGGCATAGTGAATCAGAAAAAGTACACTACATTTCTAATTGGAGGTATTTGCTAATATTATTATTATTACACCTACTACATATTGGGATAGGATTTTGGAGTTGGGAATACCCCTTTAAGGGAAAAAAAATCCAAACCTACAGGGCCCTGTGTGAAAAAGTGATTGCCCCCTAAACCTAATAACTGGTTGGACCACCCTTAGCAGCAACAACTGCAATCAAGCATTTGCGATAACTGGCAATGAGTCTTTTACAACGGAGAAATTTTGGCCATTTGTCTTTGCAAAATTGTTGTAATTCAGCCACACTGGAGGGTTTCCAAGCATGAACTGCCTTTTTTAAGGTTATGCCACAGCATCTCAATCGAGTCAGGACTTTGACTAGGCCACTCCATAGTCATAATTTTGTTATTCTTAAGCCATTCAGAGGTGGACTTGCTGGGGTGTCTTAGATCATTGTCTTGCTGCATAACCCAAGAGCGCTTCAGCTTGAGGTCACAAACAGATGGTTGGACATTCTCCTTTTGGATTTTTTGTAGACAACAGAATTCATGGTTCCATTTACCACAGCAAGTCTTCCAGGTCCTGAAGCAGCAAAACATTACACTACCACCACCATATTTTACTGTTGGTGTGATATTCCTTTTCTGAAATGCTGTGTTACTTCTACGTCAGATGTAATGGGATATACACCTTCCAAAAAGTTTAACTTTTGTCTCGTCAGTCCACAGAGTATTCTCCCAAAAGTCTTGGTGATCATCAAGATGTTTTTTGACAAAACTGAGACAAGCCTTTATGTTTTTTTTGCTCAGCAGTGGTTTTTGTCTTTGAACTCTGCCATACATGCCATATTTGCCCAGTTCCTTTCTTATGGTGGAGTCATGCACACTGACCTTAACTGAGGCTAGTGAGGCCTGCAGTTCTTTGGATGTTGTTGTGGGGTCTTTTGTGACCTCTTGGATGAGTCGTCGCTTGGGGTAATTTTGGTTGGCCAGCCACTACTGGGAAGGTTCACCACTGTTCCATGTTTTCGCCATTTGTGGATAATGGCTCTCACTGTGGTTCGCTGGAGTCCCAAAGCTTTAGAAATGGCTTTACAACCTTTTCCAGACTGATAGATCTCAATTACTTTGTTTCTCATTTGTTTCTAAATTTCTTTGGATCGCAGCATGATGTCTAGCTTTTGAGGATCTTTTGGTCTACTTCACTTTGTCAGGCAGGTCCTATTTAAGTGATTTCTTGACTGAGAACAGGTGTGGCAGTAATCAGGCCTGTGTGTGGCTAGGGAAATTGAACTCAGTTTCCCAAAGATGTGATAAAACACTTAATTTAGGATTTAATGGGGGGGGGGGGACAATCACTTTTTTTGCACAGGGCCCTGTAGGTTTGGATTTCTTTTTCTCTTAACAATAAAGACCATCATTTAAAAACTGCATTTTGTGTTTACTAGTGTTATCTTTGTCTAATATTTTAATTTGTTTTGTGAACGGAAACATTTAAGTGTGACAAACATGCATAAGAATAAGAAATCAGGAAGGGGGCAAACACTTTTTCACACCACTGTATACTAAGTACTACTCCTCCCGACTTGCTAGTTAGCTAGGATGCAGACTCTTTCTGCACAAAAAAAGTAATACTTACCTTATCAATCCTTCTCTTCCCCAGGTCCAACGTTACCCGGTCTTCTACTTGTCTTCATACTTTCCTGCAGCTGATCACATGCCTTCTATCCATGTGAGAGCTGCAGCCAGTTACTGGCAGTAGTGGCTCTTTGCTGAAACTAATGATTTAATGCAGAAAACATGTAGGCAGTCGGCATGTGAGTAACTATATGTCAATACAGAGCCTATCAGGGGATTATGAAGTATCAGCAATAGAGCAGTGAAGGTGAGGTGAGTATGACTACTTTTCTTTTTATCTAACAAATTAAAGCTGCACTCTGAAATGCTATAATATGAAAGCCTAAGGCGTTTTTAAATAGAATTTGATCCTACCTGCCCATATAATTGTAGGCTTTAATCCCAGGAGAGACATCATGTTAGATTTAGGGTCCCAACAAAGGAGTACGCCTTGTCGCTGGCAGTTGGGCTCACACAAATTGGTCAATTTGAGTGCTAAGTACCTTCATTTTTTAACATGTTTTCTACAGCAGTAACGCAGTTCCAATTTCATATATTCAATGTTTACATATTATAGTGTTTCATAGATACATAGAGCTTGCACCTCTTCACACTGGTCTTTTTCTGTATGTAAGTGCTGGTCAGTTTTTTATACTTTTCTTTTTATAGTATTTTAAGCTGTTTTGAAGAAAAAAAATAATAGCTCAAATGTGTAAACCCCTTTGTGCACAGATTACTCTTACCAGTGCGGTCAACTAGATAGTTATGTCGTGCTGAATTGTTATACCAATGCGAGCTGTAGACAGTACATACATTGTGTTTGATGTAATGGAAAGAAGTGGCATGCTAGGTGCAAACAGGGAGGACAGACCTGTGAGCAGAGCAGTGAATGGTGTTGAATTCTCGGGCTGGCCAGCATTGTTGCTACAAGGGCGATCCATGGAGTCCTTGGACCCACCTGCACTCATGGCTGCAAGCGCAGAATTAGTAAGAATTAGTATGTATTCTGGTTGATCATTGCTAGCGTTTTCTGAGCATCCAGTGTGGTGTGGATGCTGAACCTCTTCAGCACAGTTTGTGTGCCCTGGACATGTGGTTGAGTGAGATTACTGACTGCAAGTGGAATCCTCATCATCACCCAAGTCAGTGTGTCCAATCTGACCCCGAAATGGGTGTCAATGATGTACCCATCAGGGCCGGACATAGACAGACAAGGGCCCCAGTGCAAGAACAATATATGGGCCCTTTGCAGTCCAATAGTTCTGCTATGACAGAAGCTCCTTGCAATTATAGAAGTAGAAGTGGGCCTCCTTACCTCTTGGGTCCATGTGCGGTTGCACAGGCTGCACCAATGATATGTCAGCTTCTGGTACCAATTACACTTTCTAGAAAGAAGAACTGGATCCAGCATCCACTAAAATTGGCAAAGCTGAGCTTTTACGCAAGGACCCATGAGCATTTAACTTTGCCTCTGAAAGCTGCAAAAATGTCATGTCCACCACATTTTTGGAACAATTTCCTCCCGGAACCAGACGTATTTTGCTCATAAAAACTAAAGTATCTTATTCTTCTCTCATTGGAATTAATGGCATGTCCTGCAGCCATTTTAACATTTTAGCACTGATTTTCTAGAAGAAAAAACGAGAATAATAGAAAGATGATACACGATACAATAATTAGGAAATATAAAAAAAAATACATGGGAAATGCTCCATATAAAATGTGCTATGGTGATGTATGGTGAAAGTAATGACATTATAATATGGCTTTAATTGCTTGGCATATTTTAGCTTTTGTTTGTAATTAGCTTATCAATATTTTAGAAAGAATATGTGATTATTAACACGTGCCGCCGGATGTCAGTAATACCCAACGGCAAAAGACATTTGTAGTCACAGCTGGATCTGAATTACTACTGAAGGATCCTTAGTACTCGACAATGTATGAAAGGGAAATGCTCGTCATACCCTGGCTCTTGGGTTGTCATCATTTGGATGCAACAACTAATATTCAAGAAATGTACAAGAAATTAAAAGGCAGAGCCTTGCTTTTTTCGTACATATTGGTTAATTTCTCACTCCATCTGTGACATCCCCTAAGCAGCTGCCAACTTCCCCTACCCCTACTGCCATCCATTCGTCTTCCATCATAGAACTTCTTCACATCTGTATACATTTTAAAGGGGTTTGTTGCAAGCTTCCTAAATCCAACAAAATTCATCATATGTATTAATTGTTTGCACCAATGGGCCATTTTTCTATTATTTGCATATTTTCTTGCCCCATTGTCTCCATGTCGTAGGTTTGTGGGCAGGCAGCAGTCAGGACCACGTGGCTACCCCCTGAAGCTGCTATTTTTCAAAATAGTCTATCTCCCCTTGGCTGTGACAAAAATAATGTGTCCTTTCATACTTCGTCCATTGCACTTTTTTGCTAACGAACCCAAGGATGCCATTGTTCATGCTCGCCATCTATGAAATGCAGAGAAGAGACAGAATATTGCTGATTATCCAGACAGAACAACATACTGGTGCAACACTGGGCGGCCCTTTAACAAGTCAGTCAGTGTCATAACTCTGTAAGGAAAAAAGAATGATTGTATCAATTGAAGCTATCATGGAATGTTGGCCGGTTTGGACTGTCTCACAGGAGAACAGGAGAATCCTCCGGTGGGCCATCACCATCTTATATGACCAGTACTTGGCACAATATACTTGAATCACTATGTGCAGACAAAGGCAGCATCTTATTCATTTAACAATCTACCCAGTTCATTGTTATATAAATTTCTCATGGAGGATAATGTCACATTTGCGTGTAGGTGAAAAGTGGGGCCCTGTAGTTGGTTACTGGTGGGCCCTTGGCACCCCAATCTGACACTGCTTCAAAGAATTAAAAATGAACATTTTAATTTTTTTTTAAATAAAATGAGGGTGCTCCTTATAACCTGTTTTAACAGTAGCTTACCGGGGGAATCGGCGGTGGTGGAGCGGGGCGATGCTGTGGTGCCTGGGCGCTCATTAAATGTCTACGCCGATGAGCAGAGTCCCATTTGCCATTCAGTTCCCTGCGGTGGGCTTCGGGAAAATGGCCCCCGAAGGCAGTGCATGCACAGATTGAGATCTTGGGAGAGACATCTAATGAGCGCCCAGTTACCGCAGCATCGCCCGGTTCCTCCCGCTGTTGGCCTCTTGAAGCAGCGACCCTGCCTCCTGTGACCCTGCTACACTGCCACTGACCCCCCGGTAAGCTCACTTCAGATTATAAGATGCATCCCCAATTTTTCTCCCAAATTTGGAGGGAAAAAAGTGTGTTTTATAATCAGAAAAATACGGTACTTGAATCACTATGTACAGACAAAGGCAGCAACTTATTCATTAACAATCTAACCAGTTCATTGTTATATAAATTTGTGATTAAGGATAATGTTACATTTGCATGAAGCTGAAAAGTGGGGCCCTGGAGTTAGTTACTGGTGGGCCCTTAGCACCCTAGTCCAACACGGAATTATGTTTGATTAACAATTTCTTTTTTTCTGCCAATATAAACAAAAAAGTGAAGAAAATTGTGAACAGAGCCTAAAGGATAAATATTTTGGCAAAGTGGAGACTATCACAATGTGTCGGCTGCGCTCTTGGAACGGATGAGATCCGGAGAGTATAAACAAGGTTATTTTATTCACCAACGCGTTTCGGCATCAGACCAGCACTTTTTTTAACGTAGAAAAACAAGTGTTTTTACTGTGAGAAAGACGCAGACACGCATTGGTTGAATAAAAAACCTAGTTTACACTCTCTGGATTTCATCCATTTTGTCAGCGCAGTTCACACATCGTGATAATCTCTGCTTTGCCAAACTGTTATGTGGACTATACTCTCCTCTACCCGTGAGGCTGCAGCTACGGCACATCAGGCTTTTTAAGGCGTTGTGTCCTACACAACCCTTACAGGTGAGCGCTACCATCAACCTCACTCCCATCTTGCTCCTTATGATACTGCCCTATCTGTGCGCATTTGTCCCATCCAGATCTTCCCTAAAGGATTATTATTGTCACCCTTTTACTTGGGATCCATCATTATATGACATTATTATACCCAATATTCATATACCAAGTGGAGGTCTAGATAGAGCCAATGATCCATTAATCACACAAAATTTTTGCACCTGGTAAAAATGAAAAATCTAATCATGATTCCTCAAGATCTGAGAATTTTTTATGAAAAGCTAGTCTCTGTGTTTTTACTATTTTAATGTTTTAACATCATTAAGACACTAGTCACACTGAGATTGACACTCTTACCACTATTGATGTTGGCAGAATTGGATGTGTAGGTTCCACTTTTTGTCCTCTTGGGAAGGCCCCAACCTCACCGCGGAATTCCCCCTAACTAAACAAGACTGCCTACTTTTGGGTTTGGTTTCCATAAACCCCGTCCCCTATCTGCCTGGGAAATCCCTGAATTAGTCAAGATTGTATCCAATAAATTGGGACATTCCCTGGCAAATTCAGAACTGTTGCCAACAAGGTCAGGGAGCTGTGATCATTAACAAAGCCTTGAACAACGAGGTCCGAACCATTTTAGAGGCAAGGTCCCCTTTGTCTGGTTGACTTTTGAACTAGACATTTTTAACCTCAGATAAACAAAACCAGATGTGTAGATGGCGTAGATCAAAACTCCTGAGCCTCAATAATCTGCAACAGGGTCCCCACATACCATGTACAGTTTGTAATTCTGATACGGCAGAGCAAACTTTGGGCTCCATCAGGCACCTGCGTGCAGGTCAGGCTGCTACACCCCTAACTATAAGCCACTGATTTCAATATACCCCATGGGTGCACCATATATATATATAATGTACCAGTCAGTTGCTGGACCCCGCAATAGTAATTTTCTGAAATTGTCTTAAAGGGATTGTCTCATCAGAAAATCACAAATCAGGTTTTTGTGTTGCATATATATATATATATATATATATATATATATATTTTTTTTTATCATATCATTATTTTTATTAAAAAAAATGTAATCTTGCTAATTTCACACTGGCCACTGGGGTTTTTTCAATTGTATTTCCTGCCCTTTCAGGAAGAGTTTTCAGCAGACTCCTTATCAGCAGAGACAGGTTTACAATGACAGGTGACACCTCTGTACACAGCTGATAACAGGATCCACCAATCATAGTAGGCGATGTCTCAGCTCCACCTTGACCTTTGCATCAGATGCTTCAATACAAAGGTTAGGGTCGGGATCTGTTCATCGCAGCTACACATGGATTTAGTAAAAACAATAGGTAGTTACAAGCTAAAATTTTACTAGTATTAAAATTGCAAGTTCAACTTTTATTTTATTTTCAATATGGATTGTGAGATAGAAAAAAAAATTGCCAAAAAAACCTGATTTGAACAATAGATAATTTTCTGATGACACATTTCCTTTAATAATGTGTCGGGAAATCATAATATAAAATAACCAACCATTTTAACATTTTTAGAGGAAAACTACATTGCGCACAAAATAGGTTTTAAAATGCCAGAAATGTATTTCTAGAGCACAATAGGTTTACCTGATTTTGCTGACATATCTTGGAGGAAATTTTCTAACCCTATCTAATATCTCCCATTGAGACTCTCTGGCGGACGCCTCTGGGGGCTGAGATATTTCTCCTTCCCTGCTAGGAGATTGACAATATCAGCAAGCGCTTCTTAGCATTTTCTCAGTGTCTGAGCCGACCAAGTGTCCTTTTCATTGAAATCAATCCACACAACATATTTTGGGATTAGTGCATTGATTTTTGTGTATGCAGGTTGTAGCAAGAGCTCTGCCGGCCCCGGGATTCAGATATATAAATAGGGTCTCCAGCTGTTACAAATGGTCATGTTTTATGCATGTAGCTGTCTATCAGGAGGATTTCATAGGCCGTCTTACATCAGGTAGGAAAAACTAGAGCAGTAGGTTTTAAAGGAACAGTTATATTTTCCCATAAACCTTCAAAATGCAAGGAAAAAAATTAACTTTTCTAGTAATTTACACATTAAACTCGACAGTCAATCAACATGTCCTGTTGTGTCAGAGAGGATCATTCTCTGCTCAACATCCTCATATTAGTCACAGTGTAGCGCTGCGGCAAAAACCTGTTCCTGCCCTGGTGGACTCAGCAGGACTATTCAAATATATTTTACATATAGTAGAGAGAAAACATTTGACCCGCAGTGGATATTTTCTTCTTAAAGTGACATGAAGAGAATGCCAAGAGTGTGCAAAGCAGTCATCAAAGCAAAAGGTGGCTACTTTGAAGAACCTAGAATATAAGACATATTTTCAGTTTCACACTTTTTTGTTAAGTATATAATTCCACATGTGTTAATTCATAGTTTTGATGCCTTCTGTGTGAATGTACAATTTTCATAGTCATGAAAATACAGAAAAATCTTTAAATGAGAAGGTGAGTCCAAACTTTTGGTCTGTACTGTAGTCAAATAAACTGTGTCCTTCAAGACTACAACTTGTCCCTCAAAACAACAAGCCCTCATATGGCTATGTCAACAGAAAAGTAATTAAAGTTATAGCTCTCAAAAAGCAAGGAGAAAAGTTTGAAAGCAAAGATGGGCCCACTGGGACTCAGTCACCAAAGGCCCTGAAGAAGTTGATACAATTATTCTCAGAGATGACGACGCAATCTTTTTCAATGATACTGTTGTTTCCATAGCTTAAAGGGGATGTCCCACAAACAAAGTACAATTTAATGAATAGATCTTGTAATATTAATACATTCCACAATTGGATGTGTTTAAAAAAATGTTCCTGTGCTGAGAAAATCTTATAATTGTGTTCCTTCTGTGTACTGTGTTATTTACTGCGTTTGAACATGTAGAGCTGCTGCAGTTCATGGTCGCACATACGCAGCTCCTGGCCAGGAGATAAAGAATAAGTAAATATCACTGACTTAATTTGTGATGAGTTCAGAGAGCTGGTGACATGGCAGAAACTCTCACTCCTGTGATAAAACAAACAGTCCACCAAATGGGTTAACTCACAAACATGCAGCTGAGAGTCCCTGCTGTGTCACCAGTATACACAGCAAATAATACAGCACATATATTAGAGGCACATTTATAGGATCGTCTCAGCACAGGAACATTTTTTTAAAGCATATCTAGTTATGGATTAAAATCTACTTTGTTCACGGGGAAACCCCTTTAAAGCTTGAGTCACAATGTTCTCAACAAGAGGAGGAGGTAATGAATACCTCTGTGACAGATTTTTTATAAAGAGGAAACCCACTCAATATGGACCACTCACATGTCAAAATATAATAGAGGTGAATTCTTCAATCTCAGACCACCAACGTTTTCCAAATTAAAATTGCCCTAGATCCCTGGATTACAAATTTCCTATTGCTTCTATACTGCTCCTTTGCATAGTTGTTATGGACCATCATAAGCAATATGTCCATGCCCTTTAATTATGGATCAATTGGCTTCTTCTTGGCTACTATCTAATGAAATCTTAGGTCTATGCATATGAGCAATTCAGGGCCAAGTACAGAATAAAATGTGCCCAAGGGATTAGACTACTATAAATCCTTCATAAGTGGTCTATGTAAATGATAGGTCTCCAACACACAATCCTACAAAGCTCCTTTATAGTAGCATTCCAGCCATATATTCTAGCTGTTTAATTTGTGACATCCAAGCTCAGTTGCATTCATACATTTTGAACCCCATCATTAAAGGGGTTGTCAAGTACTTAAAAACCCCTTATTATTGGACCCAGGGTCCTACCTAAATTATACTTACTTTCCGTCGCTCCTCCACTCTCAGCCCTGTGTCCCTCACTGGTCTCCTGACATAAATAATATAATATAATCGCTGCAGAAAATGAGCGGCTGCTGAGTGCTGCGAGCTAAATCTTATCCTATGAGATGCTGCTTTGGTCTCCAATGATTCCTGCTTGTTATATAGGATGCAATTAGACTATAGCATGTGAAGAGAGGGCAGTTTTATGTCAACTTATCTTTTTATTTTTTCTGGACAGCATATCAAAAAATCACAGACAGACAATATTTTTGCAGACACATTGGAAAACCCATAATGAATCATTATAAGTGATATAAGTGATGTCTACAGCAAATAATTCTGAAATGAAGGCATCAGCTGCATTCACTGTAAACCAGGGTGCACAACTTTTTTTTGGTCCAAGGGCCACATTGTCATACTGAACCAATCCCAAGGGCCGCAAACATTTTTAAAGGGGTAGTTACATAAATACATCACCAGAACCACCATCAGTACATTAATACATCACCAGAACAAAATTTTGAGTATTTGAGGAGGAGTTGGAGAGTGTCTGCTCAGATTCTGCTCCAAAAAAAATGAGTGTGAACATTCGTTAACTTCAGCTGAGTTCTTTGGAGCAGAAACTCACCATATCCTCCTCATAATCTCAAATCTCCAAATGTTGACACTTCTTAAGTTTTAACATAGCCATGAAACATGTTATGGATTGCTACATGTGTACAAGATCAGAACCACTGTAGCACATGAGTGCAACGTCAGAACCACTATCAGTACATGAATGCAGCCGCAAAAACACAGTCAGTACATGAATGCAGTGGCAGAAATGCAGTCAGTACATGAATGCAGAGCCACAAACACCGTCAGTAGATGAATGCAGCGGCAGAAACACCATCAGTACATGAATGCAGAGGCAGAAACACCATCAATGCATGAATACAGCGGCAGAAACACAGTCAGTACATGAATGCAGTGGCAGAAACACCATCAGTACATGAAAGCAAAGGCAGAAACACCACCAGTGCATGAATACAGTGGCAGAAACACAGTCAGTACATGAATGCACTGGCAGAAGTACAATCAGTACATCAATGCAGCGGCAGAAACACCATCAGTACATGAATGCAGCGGCAGAAGCACCGTCAGCACATGAATTCAGTGGCAGAAACACCATCAGTGCATAAATACAGAGGCAAAAACACAGTCAGTACATGAATGCAGCGGCAGAAACACCATCAGTACATGATTCATACTGTGTTTGTGAGGCACTATGGGGGCATTATAATGTGTGCGCTGTGGGGGTATAATACTGTGTATGCTGAGCACTGTGTGGGCAATGAAAATGGTACTATACTATGTGGGAACACTAACGGGCTTCACTAGGAGCAATATTTCTATGTGGTGGCATATAAAAGACTGGAAAAGCTTACGTCTTAGTGTAAATTATACACTGTCAGTGCACACATAGCAGTTTGTGTCCTTCATTATCTTTGCATGTTGGGAGGTATGAATGATATAAGGACTCAGACATGGTAGAGGAGGGGTCCCACACTTAGGACCCTTGACTCAAAGCCACTCAAGACACTCTGTTCATGTTACTTGTATTTTTATATTTCCAGGAGAAATGTCTGGGTGGCTGCAAAATGAGCCACAGCTGAAATCTTCCAAACAACCTTTTTTTATGTTGACTCAAATGGTTAAATTATTTTGCATTAAATTATTTTATAATAACTGTAATCATTGCAGTGGTAGGAATATGATATTTCTGTTGATCAGCATCAAAAAAGTCAAACAAAATCCATTTGTGCCTTGCATTGCAGTCTCCCTGAATCAGCAACAAACACATCATTTAGATTTTGTGTAGTAAAAACACAAAAACGTTTCACCGAAACATCCAGAGGAATTCAGTTCACGTAATTGGTGAATTTAATTTTTTACAAACTTGACAGTTTGTTAAATAAGGGAGTGAAATAAGTCTCTGCTGAAAATATATTTAAATAATTATAAAGACGTGGTGAAACATTCTGGGGGGAAAAAAAGAGCATTTTCTCTAATTTAGGGAACTTTGCAGTGTAACGCTATTGCCATCTAGTGGTCTTTTTTGAGAAATGCATTTAACTATTGTGTAATGAGGTATAAATTGGATTAGGAATGGATCAATTTGCTTTAGAGAGGATGTGTCACTTGCCATAATGTCAGGTTCAGATGAGCTTATGGAAAATCATCCGATTTTCATTCAGAAAAAAACGGATGATTTTTGATACCTATTGTCACCTTTATTCCATTCGTGCGTCATCCATGTGTACGTTTTTTCCATCTGTATGACATCCATTTTTATACATCAGCAGTAAATAAAATTTACAAGACCAGATACAGTTTCCAATGTTAAGAATTACAGTGTATCCATAAAAATTGGATGCAATACGGATGATCCTTATGGGATCTGATTTTTTTTGTGCACCCATAGATTTCAATATGGAAGACACCAGTGCATCTTGCAATTTTCTGCACAAGGATACTCTGTCCGTGTGAAAAAAGTCTTCTAACCAGCCCAATTGACTAACATTGGTGTTTGTGCTGTTTGTGTGATATCCAATTTTAACATGGACACCTCACATACTGTATGTATGTAATATTCTGTATGGAGGGCTATGTGGGGCCCATTATTTTATATGGAGGACTATGTGAGGCCCATTATTGTGTATGGAGGACTATGTTTGGCCCCTTATTATGTATAGAGGACTATATGGGGCCCATTATTCTGTATGAAGGACTATGTGAGGCCCATTATTGTGTATGGAGGACTATGTGGGACCCCTTATTATGTATAGAGGACTATGTGGTGCCCATTATTCTGCATGGAGGACTATGTGGGGCCCATTATTCTGTATGGAGGACTATGTGGGGCCCATTATTCTGTATGGAGGACTATGTGGGGCTCATTATTCCATATGGAGGACTATGTGGGGCCCATTATTCTGTATGGAGGACTATATGGGGCCCATTATTCTGTATGCAGGACTATGTTGGGCCCATTATACTGTATGAAGGACTGTGTGGGGCCCATTATACTGTATGGAGGACTGTGTGGGGCCCATTATTCTGTATGGAGGACTATGTGGGGCCATTATTCTGTATGGAGGACTATGTCGGGCCCATTATTCTGTATGGAGGACTATGTGGGGCCATTATTCTGTATGGAGGACTATGTGGGGCCATTATTCTGTATGGAGGACTATGTGGGGCCATTATTCTGTATGGAGGACTTTGTGGGACCCATTATACTGTATGGAGGACTTTGTGGGGCCCATTATACTGCATGGAGGACTATGAGGGACCATTATTCTGTATGGAGGACTATGTGGTGCCCATTATACTGTGTACTGTTTGGCCCATGACTTTGTCCAAGTTTTTCATTTTGGTCCTCTGTGTGTTTGAGTTTGACATCCCTGTACTAGATGATGCTCCAGGGCAGAAGCGTATACATCGGACTTCATAGACACTTCATAAGATAATGGTTTACTCCATAGTAGTGTTCAGTATAATAAATGTAAGCAAAATTGATACTGACCACCCCCAGACATGGGCACACTATGACCACCAACCTCCACACCAGATCCCGACAGGCATTTATTTTTGGGAGGGAGGGTTGAGGGGTCACATGACCCAGGGGTCTGGCTGCACAGGTTGCTCTAATGTTGTGTCTTCCCTTGATATGACCGCTGCAGCCTTCCCATGTCTTCCAAATAGGAAATCAGCACATTTTCCTGTTAACATATATTCCTTTTGTTTCCAAAATTTGAAATCTATGTCCACTTTTACTTTAAAGCAGTAAAATAAACATTACAGGATATGTACAGTCTCGTACAAAACTGTTGCTTTAACCCCTTTGTGACGTAGGGAGTAATAATACGTATCTTACTGGTTTATACAGTGGGTACGGAAAGTATTCAGACCCCTTTAAATTTTTCACTCTTTGTTTCATTGCAGCCACTTGGTAAATTCTAAAAAGTTAATTTTTTTTTCTCATTAAAGTACACTCTGCACCCCATCTTGACTGAAAAAAAACAGAAATGTAGAAATGTTTTCAAATGTATTAAAAAAGAAAAACTGAAATATCACATGGTCATAAGTATTCAGACCCTTTGCTCAGACACCCATTTCCTTGTGATCTTCCTTGAGATGGTTCTACTCATTCATTGAAGTCCAGCTGTGTTTAATTAAACTGATAGGACTTGATTTGGAAAGGCACACACCTGTCTATATAAGACCTCACAGCTCACAGTGCATGTCAGACCAAATGAGAATCATGAGCTCAAAGGAACTGCCAAAGAAGCTCAGAGACAGAATTGTGGCAAGGCACAGATCTGGCCAAGGTTACAAAAGAATTTCTGCATTACTCAAGGTTCCTAAGAGCACAGTGGCCTCCATAATCCTTAAATGGAAGAAGTTTGGGTCCACCAGAAGTCTTCCTAGACCTGGCCGTCCAGCCAAACTGAGCAATCGTGGGAGAAGAGCCTTGGTGAGAGAGGCGAAGAAGAACCCCAAGATCACTGTGGCTGAGCCCCAGAGATGCAGTAGGCAGATGGGAGAAAGTTCCACAAAGTTGTTACGCTCGCGCCCGGACTGACTGGCGTGAGCGTGATTAGTGATCCCACTGTACCATGAACCGAGGAGTGCCTGGAGGGGCATAACTAAGTATCAACCCGATCCGACCAAGGTCACACGGCGGCTCAGTCAACTCCGTGAACCAGGGAGGAACCGAGCAGAGGGACCAGGTGCTACTCCGGGTCAGACCCCGGTCACAGCTGTTGACCCACACCGGGGAATGCAGGAAAAGGCAGGTTAGCTGGTATGCAGACAGGTGGGCACTGGCAGGCATGGCTGGTATGAAGGCAGGTGGGTACTAGCAGGCACGGCTGGTATGAAGGCAGGCGGGTGCTGACAGGCACGGCTGGAATGCAGACAAGCAGATACTGGCAGGTATGAATGTAGGCTGGATAGGGACCAGTACAAAGTGGGATACAGGAACAGAGCCGCAGGTGCGGTGGACTAGCAGAGCAAAACCGCAGGAGCGGTGAACAAGCGGAGCGGAGCAAAACCGCAGGTGCCGTGAACAAGCAGAGCGGAGCAAAACCGCAGGTGCAGTGAACAAGCAGAGTGGAGCAAAATCGCAGGTGCGGTGAACAAGCAGAGCGGAGCAAAACCGCAGGTGCGGTGAACAAGCAGAGCGGAGCAAAACCGCAGGTGCGGTGAACAAGCAGAGCAAAGCGGAACCGCAGGTGCGGTAAACAAGCAGAGCAGAGCGGAACCGCAGGTGCGGTAAACAAGCAGACCAGAGCGGAACCGCAGGTGCGGTAAACAAGCAGAGCAGAGCGGAACCGCCGGAGCGGTAAACAAGCAGAGCAGAGTGGAACCGCCGGAGAAGTAAACAAGCAGAGCAGAGCGGAACCGCAGGTGCGGTAAACAAGCAGAGCAGAGCGGAACCGCCGGAGCGGTGAAAAAGCAGAGCAGAGCGGAACTGCAGGTGCGGTAAACAAGCGGAGCAGAGCGGAACTGCCGGAGCGGTGAGCAAGCAGAGCAGAAGGTGAAGGCAGACAGGAGGAAGCCAGGATCTAATTACCCCTGAGGAAGCCAGGATCTAATGGCGTAACGCATAGGGTCACGCATCGGTGACATCCCCTGTATCCTATTGTGAATCCACATGGTCAGTATCATACTTTTTGATTGATTCGTGTAGCCTCTTTGTTAGATTCTTACCTGTCAGATATGCACCTATTTCTGGGAGGACATATTCTTCCCTGAGGTTTGAATTCACTATTTTAGTGATATTTCTATTAATTATTTAGAGGGCTCATTATAGTAATTTGTCCGCAATATTAGGATTATTGGATCTTATATTATACATACGTCATACAGATCATTCAGAGGGCTTATCATAGCAGTTTTTCTTATATTACCAGGATCATTGGATCTCACATTATATTTGTGACATATATTCTCCGATGTAGATATCTGTATGCACACTATATTGGATTCACATGTTAGAACTCTCTAGGGGGTTATTTTTTGTCCATGCATTTTTTCTTGTCTTATATGTTTTTTAACTGTATTTTTTTAATTAAGTGGTGTTGTATGTCTTTTCTACAATAAAATTTCTACAATGGTTTCAATACACTGCCTCCATATTTGATTATTTACTATGCCTGGTGCCTACTCTACCCTTTGCTTTTTTTCTCTCCGGCAGACAGGACAGGGCTCTGTTCACATGGAACAGACTGGAAGATACAGGAAGATAGCTAGAACACAGGAGGTAAATACGGAGGCAGGGAAACAGAACGAGCCGAACCAGATACACACAAGGTACTTACAATGAAGTAGCGAGTGGACACAAAACTCACAAACAGAAGTACAGAGACAACGAGTTGGAGTTAGGTGCAGGTTCAGACACTGCAGGAAAAGGGAAGGTACAAACATGGAAACAAACAAGAAACAGGCTAGGACACTGTTCAGACAGGAACTGAAACAGAAACAAGATACAGAAACGAGCCTGGGAACTCAGCCCCCAGGGTGGCGGAAACAGACAGGTAATAGGCCTGGGTATACAGCCCCCAGGGTGGCAGAACAGACAGGTAACAGGCCTGGGTATACAGCCCCCAGGGTGGCGGAACAGACTAGATACAGGACAGGACCTGGCAATTCAGTTGCAAGGACAAACTGAAAGTGTTGCTCAGGCACCTCCTACTGGGTGGAGGGGGTTTAAGTATCCAATGACTCACAGCAATAGGCTGGGGATGCATTAGGAAAGTGCACACAGTAGCTATAAGAAACAAGCAGAAAACCGCGCCGACGCCCTAAGCAATCAGACAAGAGACATGGACAGAGCAGGTACTGGAGCAAAGAGTGCAGCATGGACTGACAGGTAAGATTGCGGTCTTGCATGGTGGGAGGTGCTGCACCATGCAAGACCGTGTGAAAAACTTGTTGCATCATTCCCAAGAAGACTCATGGCTGTAGTAGATCAAAAGGGTGCTTCTACTCAATACTGAGCAAAGTGTCTGAATACTTATGACCATGTGCTATTTCAGTTTTTCTTTTTTAATAAATTTGCAAAAATTTCTACATTTCTGTTTTTTTTCAGTCAATATGGGGTGCAGAGTGTACTTTAATGAGAAAAAAAATGAACTTTTTAGAATTTACCAAATGGCTGCAATGAAACAAAGAGTGAAAAATTTAAAGGGGTCTGAATACTTTCCGTACCCACTGTATACTGGTAAGAGCACGCCTCTCACCTTCTATCCGGCATCCCGGGCTGTGTATGCAGGGTCCAAATAGTTGCTATGGTGACCCGATGTCGTCATGACGACATCCAGGTCACCAGGCATCAGCAAGATAGGTAGATCATGCTCAGTGCATGTGTGTATGTGCAGGGGCTGCAGTTGATGCTTCATCCTTATGCTGTGCAAGCGATCAGCCTGCAAAAAATGAAATTCCCATAGTGGGACAAAGTGTAAAAGTTAAAAAAGAGTCTCAGTAAGTGAAAAAAATATATAAAAATATTAAAAAAAATGAAAAAATAATCCAAAAAAATAAAAATATACTGTACCCATAAATAAATATTCTAATGAAAAAAAAAAAACAATAAAAGTACATATATTTGGTATCGCCATGTCTGTAACGACCTGACCTTTAAAACTGTCCCATTAGTTAACCTCTTTAGTGAACACGGTAAAAAATAAAAAAAACAAAGCAAAGAAGGATGCTTTATCATCATACTGCCAAACAAAAAATGGAATAAAACGCGATCAAAAAGACGAATGTAAATAAAAATGGTACCGCTGAAAATGTCATCTTGTCCTGCAAAAAACAAGCCATCATACAACTCCATCAGCCGAAAAATAAAAAAGTTATAGCTCTCAGAATAAAGCGATACAAAAAAATATATTTTTTCTATAAAATACCTTTTATTGAGTAAAAGCGCCAAAACATAAAAAAGATATAAATGTGGTACCGCTGTAAACATACTGACCCGAAGAATAAAGCTGCCTTATCAATTTTACCACACGCGAAACGACATAAAAAAACAATTCCTGAATTGTTGGTTTTTGTTTATTCTGCCTCCCAAAAATCGGAATAGAAAGCGATCAAACAATGTCACGTGCCTGAAAATGGTACCAATAAAAACGTCAACTTGTCCCGCAAAAAACAAGCCGTCACATGACTCTGTCGGCCGAAATATGGAAAAATTATAGCTCTCAAAATATGGAGATGCAAAAACTAGTCTTTGCAAAAAAAAGGTTTTTTTAGTGCATGACAGCTGTCAATCATAAAAGCCTGATATGATTCTGGTATCGCTGTAATCGCACCGACCCGAAGAATAAAGTTGTCTAATCACTTATACCGCACGAGAAACAGCGTAAAAAATAAACTCTAGGGTTAGGGTTGTGCTAGGGTTAGGGTTGTGCTAGGGTTAGGGTTATGCTAGGGTTAGAGTTGTGCTAGGGTTAGGGTTAGGGTTGTGCTAGGGTTAGGGTTGTGCTAGGATTAGAGTTAGGGTTGTGCTAGGGTTAGGGTTAGGGTTGTGCTAGGGTTAAGGTTGTGCTAGGGTTAGGGTTGTACTAGGATTAGGGTTAGGGTTGTGCTAGGATTAGGGTTAGGGTTGTACTAGGGTTAAGGTTGTGCTAGGGTTAGGGTTGTACTAGGATTAGGGTTAGGGTTGTGCTAGGGTTAGGGTTGTGCTAGGATTAGGGTTAGGGTTGTGCTAGGGTTCAGGTTGTGCTAGGGTTAGGGTTGTACTAGGATTAGGGTTAGGGTTGTGCTAGGGTTAGGGTTGTGCTAGGATTAGGGTTAGGGTTGTACTAGGGTTAAGGTTGTACTAGGATTAGGGTTAGGGTTGTGCTAGGGTTAGGGTTGTGCTAGGATTAGGGTTAGGGTTGTGCTAGGGTTAGAGTTATGGTTAAGGTTAAAAAACACAAAATGTGAGCTTGGTTTAAGTTGGTATACATGCAGCACATAAATGCATGTTTCACAATGGCCATGAATCAGAAAAACCTATAAGAAGCAAAATGAACATAAACCCTGCTGTAAGTAAATAAAAAGCAAGTGCATTTAAATAAAATAGGGTTCTTAGTAACACTTTTTTTTATCAAAAATAGTATATAAGCCATCCCACCATCAGTTAAGGTTGTATTAGGGTTAGGGTTGTATTATTGTTGGGATTTTTTCAAAAGTAAGGAAAAAAATGACGACAATATGGCTACTAGTATTGAGTGCAAGTGCTCGCTACTTGAGTTTGCATTGGGTGCTCGGGTATGCACCAAGTATCGCAAGTGCTCGAGTGACATGCTCGAGTCCCTGCCCCGCATGTTTCGTGGCTGTTATACAGTCAAAAAAACTTGCAGAGATTGCCTGCCATACACGAGCGGTCCCTGTATGGGCATGGTTTTTTTGGGTGTCTAACAACCGTGAAACATGCGGGGCGGGTATTCGAGCATGTCACTCGAGCACCCATGATACATGGTGCATACCTAAGTACCCGATGCAAACTCAAGTAGCGAGCACTTGCGCTCAAGACTAATGACAACTTATTCAAAATGATGACCTAATGTTATCAAATTCTGTGTCGTACCTCTGGGTTCAAAATGTTCACTATTCGCTTGATAAAATCCTTGAGGGGTCTAGTTTCCAAAATGGTGTCACTTGTGGGGGGTTTCCACTGTTTAGGCACATCAGGGGCTCCCCAAATGCAACATGGCGTCCGCTAATTATTCAAGCAAATTTTACATTCAAAAAGTCAAATGGCGCTCCGTCCCTTCTGAACCCTGCTGTGCGCCCAAACAGTGGTTTTCCCCCACATATGGGGTAAATGCTTACTCAGGAGAAATTGCACAAAAAAATTTTGGAATCGATTTTCTTCCTGCTATCCCTGCAAAAATAAAATTTGGGTCCAAAGTAACATTTTTGTGAAAAAAGTTAAATGTTCATTTTTTTCTTTCACATTCTAAAAATTCCTGTGAATCACCTGAAGGGTTAATAAACTTCTTGAATGTGGTTTTGAGCACCTTGAGGGGTGCAGTTTTTAGAATGGTGTCACATTTGGGTATTTTCTGTCATATAGACCCCTCAAAGTCACTTCAAATGTTATATGGTCCCTAAAAAAATGTTTTTTTAAATTTTGTTGAAAAAATGAGAAATCGCTGGTCAAATTTTAACCTTTATAACTTCCTAACCTAAAAAAAATTTGGTTCCAAAATTGTGCTGATGTAAAGTAGACATGTGGGAAATGTTATTTATTAACTAATTGTGTGACATATCTCTCTGATTTAAGGGCATAAAAATTCAAATTTTGAAAATTGTGAAAGTTTCAAAATTTTTGCTAAATTTCTGATTTTTTCACAAAGAAACGCAAGTCATATCGAATAAATTTTACCACTATCATGAAGTACAATATGTCACGAAAAAACAATCTCAGAATCAGGGGGATCCGTTGAAGCGTTCCAGAGTTATTACCTCATAATGTGACAGTGGTCAGAATTATAAAAATTGACCTGGTCATTAACGTGCAAACCACCTTCGGGGGTAAAAGGGTTAAAATAAAAGAAAAAAAAATGTCTCAGACAGGCCTTACTGCGGACGGCTATGAGGAAGTGCGGTAATATTTCAGTCAGGCATTACGACAGGCAGATATGTGCAAGTGGTGTATTAGCTACATAATACTTCAGTCAGGCTTCAATACAGACAGTTATGTGCAAGTGGTGTATCTGCCACATGATAATCCGGACAGGCATAAATACGGGCAGCTATGTGAAAGTGGTGTATTACTTGCAGCGTATCTAGACTATCGCGCAACCAATGAGCAGCCCCAGGGGTCCTTCTGATTCTTTAGAAAGCTGTTGCAGTTCCGCGTTGTCAGATCCACGGCTTGTTCGCACCACGTCACGGGCTGCACAAGCAGGTCTCGGTTCCCGGGACCCCGGCATGTCCGCTCCAATAGACTCGGACGATGCCTATGATTTCTTGTTCAAGATCGTACTGATCGGAGATGCCGGGGTGGGAAAGACATGCGTGGTGCAGCGGTTCAAAAGTGGGGTGTTCGTGGAGCGACAGGGGAACACGATCGGTGTGGACTTCACGATGAAGACCCTGGACATTCAAGGGAAACGGGTTAAGGTAAAAACTAATGTAGCTGATCTGGGGGGGTGACGTGGGTGTGAGCTGTGGTAGAACTACAAGTCCCAGTTGTTTACTTAGAGTTCACTGTAACTGTGCAAACAACTGTATTTCCACTTCAGACAATTATCGGTCGATCAGGTTGAAAGAAGCATGTCATGATTACTTTTAGGATGCAAACAGAACTTGGACAGTACTTTGTACTGATGGATTGTGACTTTTTGGGGGGATTTGAGATCTCTTTATTATCATGATTCTTACATGTCAGAAATTGGTCTATGGTCTATATTAGGAGACTGATGGCAGGGATTTCACCTGGTGGAAATCTGTGTGGGGCCAAAGGGCAGTGGGGGTAGGGGCTAAAGGGCAGTGGCATAACTTGAAGCTTGTGGGTCCCAATGTAAAATGTCACCAGTGCCCCCAACTACTATGGGGCTTTAATTGTACATCTTTTTCATATGGACTTTTTGGGCCCCTTAAGCTCCAGGGCCCGGGTGAGATTACAACCCCTGCACCTACTATAGGATCTGTGTCCCTTTTACTTTGAGAATAAGCTGCAGATCTCCTGACACCCCCTCCCCCTCCTCCTCCATTGTTTTCTTCTAAGGTATCAGTGATACAATCAGCTGGAATTCCCCTTCACTACAATGTGGTGATCCTAAGGCTATAGCCATAGACAATGGGTGGGAGGTAGCTGGCAGATGAAGGGCTGTAGGCCAGGGGGGGAGGTTATCTCAATATTTTTGGTCAATACAACCACTAATATAATGGTAATGCACAATTTAAATAATGGAGTTTGATTCTTTCTAAGTGGAGAAAACAGCAATGGTTAGAGGACCCCCTCCATGGATCCCCCACTTACCAGCTGCCCTGGGGATAGGTGATTACTTCGCTTTATCTCTGCTAGAAATCCCTTTTGAGGTTATCCCACAAATTGCATTTATCACCTCTGCACAGGTTAGATAAATGTAAGATCAGTGGGGGTCTGTCCCCTGGGACCCCTTCCCCCCATGATTGTGAGGGTGATGGTCCATGTGAATGCAGCGGTGGTGCACGTGTGACCACTGCTTCCATAGACATGGTGATCAGGTGAAGACCTTAGCACTCTGACCCCATGATCATCCATTTATTATCTATCTTGTGGATACATGATAAATATTATTGGTGGGATAATCTCATACTAAATTAAAGCGCCCCCATAAACTTTAGATGGTTGACGATTGTGCAGCCGCCAACTATCCCCGATTCCGCAATACTCTGGGATTCTCGGTTGACCAGTCCTTTGTTCTCAGAGTTGCTGCCAGACTGACTCCTGTGGCAACGGATTATCGCCGCGCCAAAGAAAAGGATCGGCCGTTGGGGGGGAGAAGAGGATCTGGCTTGTTGGGTTTCTGACATCGTGTGTTTGGGGCAGTCCGGGAGCCCCTCATAACATCAGATGATGACCAATCTAACTTTTCTCTAAAGTGTATGAGGCCCTTAATATGTGAGATATTTGTTACAAAAACTTTAAAACCCTGCATTCTAATGCTGATGTAAACCCAAGTGTTTCTCTGAAGGAACTTAACTTCTTGGTCATGTGTTTAGGGGTAGATGCCCCTTCTGTGTGACGTGTTCTTCTAGGTATATGTACTCCTTTCCCCGTGTGTCCTGTAGTTTCAGCTTTGTGGCTTTGTTTCTGAGTTGGAGCCTTTGTTTCTGCTACGCAGCTTGTAATCTGGCTGCTCCGGAGCCGGCTTCCTGTTGTGACACTGCAGATTTCCCCAGGACAGGGCCTTCAGGACAGGTGTTATAGGGTTAGCGGGTTATCAGTCTTTTTATTATTGTTTCACTTGGCAAAGAAAATATCACATGACGTCTATTATAATTAGTTACGTTTAAAGAGATTTCCCACTACATTTTAAAATTTGTTCCATTTAAAGGGATTTTCCCACTTCAGCAATCAGACATTATCCTATGGAATGGAGATTCAAATGATGGGACCCTCACATTACCACTCCATTTACAGAGCACTGGGGACCCCAAAGTTGTGATTGGTGGATGTCCTAGCCCACCCCCATCCCAAATTATACATTTGTCTCCTATACTTGGGGATAGGTGATACATTTAATCACCTGTCATAAGGGGAATCTGTCCAGAAGGGGTCACAAAACTGAGCTTTTTTGTTTACAGGGGGTTGGTTTTCCTAGAAAAGAACAAAACCCAACTGGCAGTGTGATACCCTAGGCTTGGTTTTAGAGGGGTTTTAGTCTTGAGCCAAAACTTTTATTGGTGGATTCATAAGGCCTTATTCAGATGTCAATTTTTTGCGTATGACTGCCATCCATGTCTCTCGGAAAGCCCTCATACCTATAATAGTAAATGGGTTACTTTAGAGTGAAGGAACTGCACATCTAAAGGCACTTGAAGGTGCTTCAAACTGCATTTATTGTCAGTAATTCATTGCCATTGGTTACACCACCGTAAGTACAGTATTACGTTTCAGGTGAAGACCCTTCATCAGACGTATAAGCTATGTTCAATGCATATACTGTAGGTCAAAGCGGTCCAAGCTGTAGGGTAGGATTCCCCCAAACCAAACCAGGACAACCAAGATCCAGCTCTATGAAGGCCTGTGGTGACACATATCACAGGCCTTGATACAGGACCTAAAAAAAAAAAGATGCTTCAATCACGGGGTCATATATAATTTTGATCTGAGTGTTAGATCAAAATCGGCAAAGCAAGTCTATGGGCCTGTGGGGGGCAAAAAAATCAGACTGCACTCAGATGTCATCCGAGTTAACTGTGATTTTTCATGGACTAAGATAGAAGGTTGAAAACTTTTTTTTTTTTTCCCCATTTTTATGTATGAGGAAAAACTGATGCAACTCAAACCGAAAACACTGATAAAACTTAATTAATTTTTTCACATATGAGAAAAAAAAAACTGACTGAAGCTTACCTCATTGACATGAAAATAGCGTGAATAGATTCTTGTAATATTGCGGTATAATTAATCAATAAATTGTGCAATGGTGTCAAAATAATGGACATGAAATTACAAAATTTAGAACAACTTTCTATAGGCATTTTAAAGTTTCCTTATACCCCTGTCTGTACTTTACACCAATGGTTTTGTCAAATAAAGGAATGGAGTTAATAAAGTTAGTGCCCTTTAGTAAGCTGCGAAGAGCTGTAAACAGACTCAGAAGTGGGTACAAGGGTCTCAAACACAAATTTGGCACACGCCTTGTGCTCCACTTTTAGGCTTTTGTGGATCTGTGTTTGTCGTCTACAATAAAGTTCTAGTTTACAGAAAAGTGGCTGATCTGATGGGACAAAGAAAGCTTTACAAATTTAAAGATTTACCTACAGAGACAGACTGCTGTAAACATGTATACCAAAGCAAGGTGCGGCTTTCAACACATTACAAAATATTCCACCTAAATGGCAATCTATAAATGATCAATAAATGTTTCACCTCCAATACTTATTACAGGACCTGCCACTAGGTCATAATGGCGAGCTTTTGCTCCATTTATTCCTGCTGCTTCCCTGAGCATTTTTTTTTTTTTTTTTTGCTTCTAAAAAAAAAAAAAAACTTTCATCTCTGGAAACATATGGCCCATTTTAAGTGCTAACTTTTTCTGATCTTTATCTAGAGGGTGACACAGGATTCTCTGAGGACTTGTCTTTAGGCTCCTCTGCATAATTACCCCGTGCACAATGCCTCCTTGGTAAAGACCATAAAAAGTATCACAAAATAAAAAGGCCTAGATCTTCGGAGCCGTATATCAGACTAAAAAAAAAAACTATTCAGGTACACAGTGGGAATAAAATAATCAAAAACGAGTCACTTTTCACTTGGTGACTGCTCTTTAACTAGAGTACTTGCCAGCCACGCTTAGAAGAGAGAACGGCCTCTGCCCCAACATGCGTTTCACCAATCTTCAGGCGCCTCCTGACAAAGACTGGCGAAACACACACTGGGGTATGTTTTTTTTTTTTTTCTAAGTGTGCTTAATTGCTCTGGATTTTTTAATTTAATGGGGGTAAAATATTTGTTTATTGACATTGCTGTTTAGGTGGAATATTTAGTGATGTATTAAAGTTCCCATCGCATTGATATACATGTTAACACATCAGTGATTTGCACATGAAACTAAATCACTTGGCATTGTTACATATTGAGATGTAACGGTTTGTATTTATTTTTTTACTTGTGGATTCCTGATATTGGTTAGGTCTGTATAATCTTTTGCTATTTTTATATATGGACTCTGCAGTCTGCACTTCTCTTTATTGGATTATTTCACATACAAATGCCACGAAGTCTTTGTTTTGCTGAACAGTTACAGCACCTGGAAGTTGCATGAATCTTGTGTAATATTTGTGTGGTTTTCACCGCCATTTCCTGCTGTGTGTAATCTTGTGCCCGTAATGTGGGTCATTGTCTGGAATTAGATATCCATATCATGGTTTGATGCAACAATTAATTTTATATTGAGAAGTCAAGAAAGACATTGATTATCAGTACTTTCCATATTTCAGTGTTTTCACTTAATACTTAGTGATTTTATATATTTTTTTTTTTGTACAAATGTACTCCACTGCCCCATTGTATCATTTTTTTTTTTTTTTGTGAATTAAAGGCCTGTGCAAGTTTTATTTCTAAAATGGCACAAGTGCCAAAAAGGCACCAGAGTGCCAAGAAAACACCTTGCACTTTGTTTTTTTTGCACTTGCAAATTGTATGCAAATTCATCAAACACAAGACAAAGAAACTAAAAACACACAAATGATGAACCTGGACTTTTTGACTTTTGTTATGCAGCAAACAATGTCCTAAAGCTGCTTAGTGTCACCTTGTGTGTAGGGCTTGATTTAGCAGGGTCCTTTGTACTATAGGGTTTAACGGATCCCTTTTTTTAGGGCTACCTTTGCAGTCTCTAAGGCTATTTTTGACAAATTCAAGTAACCTAGTTTACTTAATGGGTGCATCAAAAGCTCATTGTGGGAATATTGCTGTTGTTGCTGGGTCCTGTAGCTTGTTCTCCATATCGTATTCCATTCAGACGTCTGTCTCCTTTGCACATATTCTATCAATGTGTCTTTATGGATTATCCAATTTGTAGGTCAAATGCTCCAATTCAAGCGAATGAGTTTTTCAAAAAAAGGGGATTCATTGCAGTTTTCCTTGTTACTTTTTTATTCCCATATTTTCGCAGACATATCTGTATTTCTGGATCATTTTTTGGGGTGGGGTTAATTTCAACCCATCTGGACAACTGGTCTTTACTTGTAATGTATGAGAATCCATGCATCGACTTGCTTCTAACATGATTTATTCTTCTCTACCAGCTGCAGATTTGGGACACTGCTGGACAGGAACGATTTCGGACCATAACGCAGAGTTATTATAGAAGCGCCAATGGAGCCATCATTGCATATGACATCACCAAGAAGAAGTCATTTGAATCTGTTCCTCGCTGGATAGAGGATGTCCGGAAGTACGCCGGCTCCAACATCGTGCAGCTGCTTATCGGTGCGTTCTTCATCTTTACGAAGAGTCATCACTTGCCTTATACATACAATGTATATCGGTAACCGTACAGCTTTGTGTGCACTGCCAGATGGATTCTGGTCTTGGTGCTACAGCCTTTCAGAGTACAAACATCCTGCCATTAACTGTTTGCCCCATTTTTAGTAAGTGGACTGTAAAATAAGAGTACTTGCCCTCACCAGGTCCAGCAACACCTTTCTGCTGATGCAGTGTTGATGGCAGGTGAGCTGCTCACATCACTGCTGCTGCTAATCACTGAGCTCCGCTTCTAGTGCCACATACATCAGCTGAGCTTGGTGATTGGGTGCAGCGGTGATGTGAGCTGCTGACATGTCACAACTCTCAAGACCGGAGCAGCAGCAGTGAGCTGGTGCTGGACCTGTGGAAGGAGGGTGAGTATTATCTGACTTTGTCTGCTTTTTTTCTAAAAAGTATAAAGCCCCCTAAAAGATAAAATATAATTGTGGAGATTAACAATTTAGACCGGCACCATGGCTGAGCAGATTACTCAAGCAGTGTGCTCATCCATCTTGCAAGGAAAAATAGCTTTACCTCTGCACCATCAGAGGAGTGCAAGGCACGGACACTTGCCAGATCCACAATTCTGATCACTTTCAGAGCAGTGCTTGCAAGCTCTATAGCAAAGACCTTACTTGGGAAACAGGCCATCTGATAAACTGCAGCGGTGGTCAGTAACTTAGGTAATGAGTAGTACACAAAATTTAAAAATCCCTCTGTGCTTTGTTTTTTTTTTTTTTTGCTGGTTTTTACTTTAATTGTAATATTCAAAGTCCTAAATAGGTAAAATTGCAGAGTTGAAATGTTTCCTACCCCCCACACTATTAAGATTCCCATCCCCCATGCCAGCCCTTTCCCACTCATAATGAATTCCTGTGGACATCATTGGGTTACCCCAGCATTCACTGTAACTGATTTGCCATTGATGCCTTCACTCTGATTGTAAGAGAATGGCGATTAGGACGGGAACAGAATATCTTGGCTGCAGACCCTTTAGCTCGGAGACTTTTTCAGCTCAAAAGAAGAGGGAGGATATTGTTTAAATGGCTGAAACTGGCCAACAAATGGTTAACATGGGGATAATTGGGGTCAGACCCCCCCCTCCAGTCCTGTAGTTTAAGCTTCTGGTCTCTGTGGCTTGTTGTGATGGAAATGATCGGGTTGTTAAGCGGAAGCATCTGCATGACTATCAATGAGGTAATTACAGGTCACCTGCGGATGTCCCATCCCGTATGGATTCTACGTCCTACTTCTACTGACTGACGCTTCATGTCCCATGGCCATCTGGCAGAAGCCTGGAGCCATGTTGAGCAGGACACCAGGATATGGCTGAACAGTGCCACTCTTGTCCATGGATGTGTCTGGTATTGCAACTCTGCCCTATTCACTTCAGAGGGGCTAAGCTGCAATACAAGATATAGAACATGGACAGCCAAAGTCTTGGTGTTTGTGGAAGAAAAGCAGCGGCAGGCGGCCATTATTTGCTATTCGAAGTCTCACACTTTAGTCTTGTGCTGTAGTCTATCTGCTGCCACACGGCTACAAGGGTTTTATAAAAACAGTAATTCTTGCCCCTAGCAACCAATCATTGTGCAGCTTTCACTTTTACCAGAAATTAAACCTGGAATCTGGTTGGTTGCTATGGGCAACGAAGGCTCTTCTTCTGACTGTTTTTATTAATTGAGGCCCAGGCTGGATTTACTCGTGAGGCACAAAGGCCGGAGACGCAAGAACAACATTCCATTAAATCGCCCATAAATTAAGTTGTTTTTTTTTCCTCTTTAGCCATTTCAATTTTTTTACCCCCTTAAGGACCAGGACAGTTTTTCTTGTTTTTGTGCTTTCAACTTTTTTTCCCTCCCCTTCTTCCAAGAGCCATTACTTGTTTGTTCTTTTTTAGTTCACCTCGTTTTCACATTAAATTTTATTTTTCTCGGTATGTTATATGGTTCAGTGAAGTGTCAATCAAAACTAAAAACTTTTCTGTGGGACAAGTTTTTTATGAGTCTCAAAGAATTGGTTTAAGTTGCCATTTTTTATTCGGGTCTTTTTTTTTTTTGTGTATTAACCAACCCTGTAATTGTACTATATCAATGGCCTAATAAAATTCTGAACTTATTTTTTAAAATGAACAAATGTCAATTTTCCGAGACAGTAACTTTGTGGTTTTGTTTCCACACAAAGTGGCTTTTTTTTTTTTTTTTTTTTTTTTTTTTGGCTACCATTTGGGGCTACATACTACATTTTGATCATTTTATTGACTGACCGTCTGCTCTCTGGATCTACATTTCTCTCACTTGACTCCTTTTCCCTTAAAATAATCTCTGGAGGCAGATTCTCGAGGAGATCTATGTCCGGCCCATAGATCTTACCAGCTCATTTAAATATTAAGAAAAACCTGGCTTTCTCTAAAATAAGACCTTGGATTGCAGAGATCAAGATATCATTTTATTAAAGTTTCCATAACCTACATGCCCATATACACTACTTAGGAGGGTTGATCCTACTGACAGATTCCCTTTAAACTCTCAGCTGTTTCAGGAAATAACACATGTATATTACCCACAACAAAACCCAAACTGGTCTTCTGTACTGAAGCATTTAATGTGTGTGAAAAGGCCATTATGCAGGGAGGTGGAGCAGGGTCAGGTGTGACATCTATTGTGATTGGTGGGTCTTTTACCTGTCAGTTGCCTCTGAAAAGGAGTCTGCTGAAAACTCTTCCTAACAGAACAGGGAGTAGGAGTCTAAAACTGCTCCAGTAGCCAGTGTGAAAATTGCAAGATTACTCATTTTTAGTTTCTTTTTTAAAAGTCCAAATAATTAACGACAAAAACCTTTCTCCAACAATCCATTTTTGATATTGGTTTGTCTTAAGCTTTATGGCTACAATATTAATTAAATCTCTTGGTAGAGTATTAAAACACAAGTTGAAACATGCTTTTGTGTGGCCTAGACATCACTTGTGTACTGCACATGTGCCACACTTTGACATCTGGATAGGTCCCATAGGCCACTGTTCTGCAGTAATGACTTGGTTGGCACTAGGTGGGTGGTTGTTCTGGAATACTTGGATGGCCACACTTGGCCTGGGTGGATGGCCACACTTGGCCTGGGTGGATGTTTCAGTTGATAAGTCACATTAGTGGACATGAAAAAAAAAATATATATATATATATATATATATATATATATATATATATATATATATATATATATATATATATATATATATATATATATATATATATATATATATATATATATATATATATATATATATATATATATATATATATATATATATATATATATATATATATATATATATATATATATATATATATATATATATATATATATATATATTTATATATTATCTATCACTATTTGCTGTCTCTACAGGAAACAAGTCTGACATGCATGAATTTCGAGAGGTCCAGCTTGGAGAAGCTGAAACCCTGGCCAAACATTATGACCTCACCACATTTGAAACCTCTGCCAAGGATTCCAGTAACGTGGAAGAAGCCTTTGTGAATATGGCGACTGAGCTGATGATGAGGCACGGCGGTCCAGTCTTCAGTGAAAAAGCCACAGACGGCATAAAACTTGACAGCAAAGACATGGCGCCTGGAGACTCCTGGAATTGTGCTTGTTGATGACTGCTTTTTTTTCCCCCCTAATATCTGTTAGGTAGTTAATTTGGTGAAATTACCTGCAATTAGTATGATCATAGATGACCTCTGTATAATGCGGAGATGCCAGTTAAAGAGCTACATCTTGTTGCATCATATTGGCAGTGCTCTGCCATATATTTGTTTCATTTTTTCTATAAAAAAAAATGTAGTACCTGAAATTTTTGGAAATTGAGCAGATGACCATGAAGGGAGTGGGGGGGACAACAGCCGAAAAAGTTGTGGAACTGGTTTCCACACGAGTCAGTGATGTAGATTGTTTAAGACACTTATGCACTGTAACTTTGTATATTAACCACACCAAATGCCTTGTAGCCTATGGGCTGTTTCTGAAGGTTCAGAACCCTAGATGATCCTCTAACGTGATACATGTTTGTTTTTTGGGTTTTTTTCTTTTTATATATATATACTATTAAGTAATTCTACATTGTGGTAAATGGCCACAAAATATTGCACACAAGACCGCTTGCATTTTTGCAAATGTTTTTTCTAAAGTGTTTTAAAACTTGAAAAAAAATCTATTTTATTAATATTTCTCGTCGGACAGACCTCTTGCCTGTTATCACATGAAGTCATTCCTGAATTTTATAAACTTTGGTTGGTTAAAACCACAGAACATTTCAAGACTGGGAATAATGTGCAATGTTTCAATCCTGTAAAGATACAATTTAACATTTCAGAAGATTTGTTTTTACCTATTTCTTAGGAATTTGTATTTCTTTTCTTAAATAGATATAAATATATTTATATCAGCAAATTTGAAATAAATAATAAAAAAAATACTTGAAAATGATGTGTTTTGATTATGATTTGGTAATATTATCCATGCATTTTAATCTGGAGTGCTTAAAGGGGTTGTCCACTACTTGGGCAACCCCTTCTTGATCTAAATGTTTGGCCCCAATAAATTAAAGCCTATACTCGCCGTCATTGCAGCGTTGTTGGCACTCTCTCCCTGGTTCTCCTGTGCTGTTGTGACAAGTGACGTTGGCGATATTGACCTGTTATTTTTGTTTATAAGCGGTTTTGAAAACTGGCCAGGATTGCTAGAGCGTGACGTTGCCTCCTAATTCCAGCCAGCTTAAATGCCATGCTTACAAGCTAGACAGCAGCGACAGTTGGTCTCCTGGGCAATGGACACTAAACAAGGAGGGAAAGGTGTTAATATTGAAAGAACAGCAGTAAATGGCAAAATTGCTTCTTACAAGCCCGATCTGTCCTCAATATTTTTTCTCCTGCACCACTTCTGTGTGTGCATCCTGCAGGCACAGTGCTCAGATTAGTATCAATTTAGCACAGACTCTGATTAGCAATATGCAACGCTGCTTAGAGAACAGCGGCCCCACAAGTGGTACAAGAGCAAATAAGATCAAAAATTTTGATGTCTGCTATACTAGTACCCTACCTGTAAAGCTAAAAAAAAATCTTAGTTACTTACCAGTAATGGGATTTTACAGAGCCCATGACAGCACCACCTGAGAGGATATCCGCCCACCAAGGACAGGAAATGTACTGAATAAAAAGGTGGTGCCTGTCCTCTGCATAGTGCACACCATTAGTGATGAAAGGGAGGGAATGTAAGGTGCTGTCATGGGTTCTGTAAAATACCATTACCAGTAAGTAAGGTGTTTTTTTTTTTTTTTTGGTTTGTTTTTTTTCCCCCTCTTTCCATGACTGCACCACCTGAGACATCTATATACAACCCCTGGCAAAAATTATGGAATCACCAGGCTCGGAGGATGTTCATTCAGTTGTTTAATGTTGGAAAAAAAGCTGATAACAGACATGGCACAAAACTAGTCATTTCAAATGGCAACTTTAGGGCTTTAAGAAACACTAAAAGAAATCAAGATTAAAAATGTACTCAGTAAGGGTATTTTTTTTCCAGACCAAGCAGAGGGAAAAAATTATGGAATTGCTCAATTCTGAGGAAAAAATTATGGAATCGTGAAAAACACACAAAAGAACACTCCAATACATCACTAGTATTTTGTTGCACCACCTCTGGCTTTAATAACAGCTTGCAGTCTGAGGCTTGAACTTAATGAATGACAAACAGTATTCTTCATCAATCTGTCTCCAACTTTCTCTGATTGCTGTTGCCAGATCAGCTTTGCAGGTTGGAGCCTTGTCATGGATAATTTTCTTCAACTTCCACCAAAGATTTTCAATTGGATTGAGATCTGAACTATTTGCAGGCCTTGACATTGAACTTGTCTTCTTTCAAGGAATGTTTTTGCTCTATGGCAGGATGCATTATCTTGAAAAATGATGTCATCATCCCCAAACATCCTTTCAATTGATGGGATAAGAAAACTGTCCAAAATATCAATGTAAACTTGGGCATTTATTGAAGATGTAATGACTGCCATCTCCCCAGTGCCTTTACCTGACATGCAGCCCCATATCAATGACTGTGGAAATTTGCATGTTCTCTTCATGCAGTCATCTTTATAAATCTCATTGGAACAGCACCAAAAAAAGCTCCAGCATCATCACCTTGCCCAATACAGATTTGCAATTCATCACTCAATGACTTTCATCCAGTCATCCACAGTCCACGATTGCTTTTCCTTAGCCCATTGTAACCTTGTTTTTTTCTGTTTAGGTGTTAATGATGGCTTATGTTTAGCTTTTCTGTATGTAAATCCCATTTCCTTTAGGCAGTTTCTTACAGTTCGGTCATTGACATGGACTACAGTTTCCTCCCATTTGTTCCTCATTTGTTTTGTGCATTTCCTGTTTTGGGGACATCTTGCTTTAAGTTTCCGGTCTTGACGCTTTGTCTTCCTTGGTCTACCAGTATTTTTGCCTTTAAAAACCTTCCCATGTTTGTATTTGGTCGAGATTTTAGATACAGCTGACTGTGAACAACCAACATCTTTTGCAACATTGCGTGATGATTTACCTTCTTTTAAGAGTTTGATAATCCTCTCTTTTGTTTCAATTGACATCTCTCGTGTTGGAGCCATGATTCATGTCAGTCCACTTGGTGCAACAGCTCTCCAAGGTGTGATCACTCCTTTTTTAGATGCAGACTAACGAGCAGATCTAATTTGATGCAGGTGTTGGTTTTGGAAATGAAAATTTAGAGTGATTCCATAATTTTTTCCCTCTGCTTGTCTGAAAAAAAATTACCCTTACGGAGTACCACATTTTTAATCTTGATTTCTTTTAGTGTTTCTTAAAGCCCTAAAGTTGCCACTTCAAATTACTTTAGTTTTGTGCCATGTCTATGATCTGCTTTTTTTCAACAACATTAAACAACTGAATGAACATCCTCCGAGCCCGGTGATTCCATAATTTTTTGCCAAGGGTTGTAGAACAGACATGTTAGAGAGGGATCACAGCTTGTAACATCTTTCTACCAAAGGATAGATCAGCAGATGAAGACAGATCAAGCTGGCAATTTTTATAGAATTTGGCAGGAGATGACCATGTTGCCTTACGTATCTTGTCGATAGACACTAACGCCTTCTCAGCCCAGGAGGTCGCCATGGCCCAGGTGGAATGAGCCCTCAAGTTCTCTGGAACTGACATATTACTGGAAGAATATGTTAAGCTAATGGCATCCCTGCTCTTCAGAGGTTCCCTTCAAGGACTGGAAACCAAACTGATAGGAAAAAAAAAAGCACTGATCAGTCATTGTTTTTAAAACTCTGTGCGGTGTTTTTTTTTTTTTTTTTTTTTTTTTACACCTTTCTTACTTTGTGGATCCTGTGGACTGCTGCTAAATTATTGGTGCTGGTGTTCCTGTACTAAATGAAAAAAAAAAAAGCTACTAAAAACTGCAATTTTTTTTTATTAGGGAGGCAGATGTGGTGTTGGCCACAATTGTAAGTAAAACCAAAAAAGTGCCTAGTAGCGCTATAGCTAGTGTGTAAGGATTGCAGACCTCAGTGGTAGAGTAACAGACCTCACTGAATTTTTATACCCTTTTTTTTTTTTTTTTTTTTTTTTTTTTTTTTTTGTTACCAAATTTCTCTTTTCTACTTTTTTTTTTACTTCTGTTAATTTTGTAGCAATTATCTTATGTTCCATTAGTCAAAGGCTCTGGCGTGGAGGAGATGTATGCGTTCTACATTGGTTCCGTCTTTGAATATTGGAACTGAAGTTGCCTGGATTGTACCAGGATATTTCCTGTTGCTTGTCCCCAATCTGCATGGCAGGAAAAGGTGCTGAATGTTCCAAAAGGGGAATATTAAGAAATGAAATGTACCATTCACCTGTCCAGAAAAACCTAGCATTTGCTTTACGGATCGCTTCAGAGTACCGCATGGGGTGCAGGGGTGTTTCCTGCTGTTCTGGCACCTCTAGGGCTCTGCTAATGTGACATGGAGAAGAGACTGCAGGGGTTATGGTCATTTCTCACAGGCGATGACGTTACACCCATGAGAAATGACTGCATGCAACCTCTGCTGTCTCTTTCTCGCGGTCATAGCTCATGGGCGATGAGGTTACTGACGTGATCACCTGTGAGATTGTGTACGACGTGGGACCTAGTTGGATGTCAGATCTGTGGAGGCTTTATTTTTAATAATGGGTAAACTAGGGAATGTGTGGGGGAGTCTTTATTCAAATAAAGTTTTTTCCTTTTCATTTACTGGGTTAGTAATGGGGGTGTCTGATAGACCCCCCTCCATTACTAACCTATGGGCTTGATGTCAGCTGACATCAACCCCATAAACTATTACCTGTCTTGCCAACACATCGGGGAAAGCAGGAAGAGCCAAGGCTAAGTGCCAGAATTGGCGCATTTAATGAATACGCCATTTCTGGGGTAGCTGAGGGCTGGTGTTTAGTCTGGGAGGGGTCCAATATCCATGATCCCTTCCCAGCCTGCTAAACAGACAGTTGTAAGCTGATATTAATAGGCTGGGAACCTTTATGGATATTGTCCCCTTCCCAGAATAATAACACCAACTCCCAGCTATCTGCTTTTCCTCAGCTGGTCCTCTACAAATGTGCCATAGCACCCTCAAACCATTTCAACAAATTCTGCGCATCAAAATGACGTTCCTTCCCTTCTGAGCACTGCAGTGTGCCCATGTGAATGAGTTCAGCAAAGCATCTGTGGGTTCAAAAAGGTCACTACACCCTTAGATGAATTCCTGGAGGAATTTAGTATAGAAAATGAGGTCTCTAAGGAGAAGGGGGAATTGCTGCCATTTTGACACCTGTCATCAGGTTTATGATGTGGGGGCTGAGACCCTGATTACTCTGATGTGTTACTTGCTGGTCTTCAGGCTGTCATTTTGATACAATGCCTTTTTGCTCTGCTGTAGATTTAGCAGTGCTCAGATAGCTGACCCCTGTATAATCTTGGCTACACCACTGATTGGCAGCTGTCTCTGTACACTTGACATAAAACTGCCAATCAATGGTGGGGGCGGGGTTGTACAGAGCAGTTGACTAGGAGGCACAAGACACCTAGTCCTTTAATGAATCTCCTGCTGATAAAACACAGATTGTATTGAAACTGCAACAAAAAACCTATTAAATGAAACATCGCTAGAATCGGGGTTTCGTAACCTACATCACGCTGCTCTTAGATTATATAGCAAAAACTTCTTTTATGCATTACATTGGTAATCAAGGACAGCACAATGATGTTGCAATAGACAAAAGGTTGGCTGCTCAACCTCCAATTTATGTTGCAAGGAAAAAATGCGTGCTTATTATAATACAATAATTTTTATTTATATAGCGCCAACATATTCTGCATCACTTTACAATTAAGCGGGGACATGTACAGACAATAAATTCAATACAGGTAAGACAGTTTAAACAGTTACATTAGGAGTGAGGTCCCTGCTCGCAATCTGACAATCTACAAGGAAATGGGGGGACACAATAGGTGAAAAGTGCTTGTTATTTCAGGTCTAGCAATTATAATAGGAATTTTCATATAAGGCTGCATGATCCGGTCATCAGCCAGTATGTTTAAGTGCAATACTCAAGTATCGTCATCATGTGCATGGAGGGTGTGGAGACAGATGAATAGTAGGAAACAGATTCTGAATAATATTTAGAAGGAGGGAACAGGGGAAAGGTAGTTTACTGAGTAGTTGAGGTGGTAGGCTTGTTTAAAGAGATAGGTGTTTAAAGTGTTCTTGAAGACGTGGGGACTAGGCATCAGTCGGATCATCTGGGGTAGAGCATTCCAGAGAACTGGCGCAGCACGAGAGAAGTCTTGGAGTCGGAGGTGCGAGCTTCGGATTATGGGGGATGTTAGTCTTAGGTCATTTGTAGAACAGAGGGCACGTGTAGGGTGATAGACAGAGATGAGAGAGGAGATATAAGGCGGTGCAGAACTGTGGAGAGCTTTGTGGGTGAGAGCGATGAGTTTATATTGGACCCTGTAGCGAATGGGAAACCAGTGTAATGACTGGCACAAGATGGAGGCATCGGTGGTGCGGCTGGACAGAAATACAACCCTGGCTGCTGCATTCAGGACGGATTGGAGAGGAGAAAGTTTATTAAGAGGGAGACCGATCAGAAGAGAGTTGCAGTAGTCCAACGAGAGTGAATAAGAGCGACAATAAGAGTTTTAGCAGTTTCAAAGATGAGAAAAGGTCGGATTCTGGAGATGTTTTTAAGATGCAGGTGGCAAGAGCGAGTGAGTGATCGATATAGGGAATAAAAGAAAGTTTAGTGTCGAATTTGACCCTAAGGCAGCGTGCGTGCTGCTTGGGAGTTATGGTTGCACCTTCCAAGGTAATTTTGACATTAAGTAGAGTTAGGTTAGTAGAGGGGTGTTAAAGGGTGACCGGGACGGTCATGCGCCTCTTCCCTCATAATGCTGTGTTCTATTTTTATATATGAGCAATCATATGATCTAATGTCTGATGGGTTACTTATAGGTTCAATATAGGTTGGTGCGGGTAGACTATTAGATTGATAGAAGAAGTAGTGCAGAGGTGGGCACTGTAGCACACAGAGCATGCCGTTATGGTTGGGAAAGAGTTAAGGGGTTTAGGAGCTGCTCCAGTGTGGGAGTGGCAAGTTTAGTGAAGAAAGGAGTCACTTCCTGATTGCAGGCAGAGTGAGTTGAGTGAGGGACAGTGACTAGTGAGGACGTGTCAAGAGGACACAGGAGAAAGTACAGGAGAAGGGTGTGTGTGTCACAGTCTGGGAGTTTTTGGACAGCCTTATCTGGAAGGTGAATCCGAACAGTCTAGACAGCGGGGACAACAGGAACAGATGTACATGGAGAGGTCAATGTGGGAACTTCACCTTACGTGCCAAGACAGGACAGCCTCATCAGGGAGGTGGATCCAAGCAGGTCAGGTGGTGGGACAGAGAATGGAGTTACCCAGAGAGTTGGCGCGCTCGGCGTTGGTCTTCATGTCCAAATCGGTGTCCATGTCTTTCATCGCTGATAAAGTGCCGCTGTATGTGAAGAGATCACAAAGAGACTATCACTTGTTACTCCCTGCATGTGACTGTGGTTGCGAGTAAAGAAGTTTTTATGTGTTTAAGCTGGTCTGGTTTTCTCCTTCTGAAGGCTAAAAGACTCAACATCCGGGACGGCGAGACAGAAGTGAGTATGGAGGTATCCTCCACGGAGACACCACAACACACACACACCCAGGGATTCTCCGAGTACCTTTTTTCTGTAGCGGGCCAGGGTGAGGATTTAATCACTGAAACTGACATGCCACTCGCCACCGACTGCCACTCTGACCCCCATTACATTTGGCGTAGTCAGCAGGATGCGAAGTCCTCGCATCCAAACTGCAGGGTGAACAGGTCCTGTGGCAAGAGAGCGAAGATGCCGGATAAGGACCGCAAGAAAAATGCCCCTGGCTCAGATGAGGCGCCTGGAGATAAACAGATAAAACAGAAAGAAGTGGAAAACGTGCAAACCAAGATGGCGGACGAAAATGGCGATCTCAGGATGGCGGCCGGCAATGTGAGTCCCAAGATGGCAGATGATGGCGCGGAGGCTGGCGATAGCTCCGCCCATCGTGGGCGTTCTGAGCGCAAAGCGGCACGAAAAACTGTATGGCATGGATGCCGGGCCGGGCTGAGACTACGACCCCCTGTGAGCGGTGCCCTCCTGCGAAAGGCGCAGAGAAGAAATAACCCCCGCCCACCATTGAAGATTCCAGAACCAGAGTCAGAGCGGGAGGAATTGGTGGAGGCGGCTCCACTCACGGACAGGCGGCTCCACCCACTGACAGGCGGAGCCTGGAAGGAGGATCCCTTGTGCTAAACAGTGTGGCGCCATTGCTGGAAGAGACAGTGAAGCAGCAACAGCCTGGGAACATGTCTCAAGTCTCATCATGGTGGCCTCGGGAGGATGGAGTGGAACCGGCGCAGGGAGCGCCAGGAGAAAGAGGAGTGACCAGGCGGTCGCTGGGGAGCCTTTGATCTCCATGACTATCCCATGGAGAGCGACCTACCTTTTGTACCGGGCTGGTATCCCTTCCACCTTTCGCGGGGGGATACCGTCTCTCTGGCGGAGGCCATAAAGGGGCTTGTGATCACGAGCAAGGAAGCAAGCGAGGTACTGGTACCAGATGAGGCGGCCGGAGAAACAACGGCAGCGGCGGTGCCTGCGGATGATGGAGAGCCAGCTCTGGTGACCGTGGCGGCGGTGAGTCTCTACGCGGGTACCGGACCAAGCCCCCAACCCCCTACTTACCAGGAAGTGGTGAGAACCCCCAGAGAGGAGGAGGAACGGTGGATCGCGGGGGTAATCGCCGAGAAGAAAAGGCGGGAGCAGCGCATTTGTGAAGAGCTGCAGAGCGTGGGGGGAGGAGCCATGTCCGGCCCCATTACGTACAGCCTAGTGAGGTACTATGAGCTTTCCCACGGCTATGGGTTCAGGAGACTGATACCGTCGAGAAAGTATATTTGAATGCCGGATCTGTTCACGTCCGCGGCCCCTTGCTATGGGGACTCAACATCCGGGACGGCGAGACAGAAGTGAGTATGGAGGTATCCTCCACGGAGACACCACAACACGCACACACCCAGGGATTCTCCGGTCCCCTTTTTCTGTAGCGGGCCAGGGTGAGGATTTAATCACTGAAACTGACATGCCATTCACCACCGACTGCCACCCTGACCCCCGTTACAGGGGATTAACACATGAAGTTCAGTTTTGTTGAGATTCAGTTTAAGATAGAGGGAGGACATGATGTTAGAGACAGCAGACAGACAATCCTTGGTATTTTGTATTAGGGTAGGGGTGATGTCAGGGGAAGAAGCAGGAGCGGACCTACCGCCCGTGCAGCCCGTTCATTGAACGGGGGCCCCGAGGGAGAGGGGGCCCCTCCAGCCTCCAGCAGGGCTGCCATCAGGGCATGACTGTCCTGACTCCAGTATGGGACCCGGCTGGTTGGGGCCCCCTCGGAGCCCCGTTGGGGCCCCCCTCTTGTGCGTCTCCTCATGGGGCCCCCGCAGGGCCGGCGTCAAATGCCGGGGCCCTGAGCAGGCGGGGGGGCCCTCACCGTCGGGCACCCCCGCGCGCTATGGGACCCGTGAGCGGAGGAGATCGGTGTCAGCGCCCGCTCCCCTCCGCTTGTTCAGGGCCCCGGCACAATACTTACCCCTCCCCATGCCTCCGCCGCAGCTCCTGCATCCTCCGCGGCTGCTGCACTGTGACGTCTCAGGTTTTGAGGGCACGGTGACATCTTTACACCGCGCTCTCTCCTGAGCAGTCACAGCGCAGAGCGGGATGAGGCCGGCAACGCTGGAGTCCGGAGCAGCGGCAGCAGGTGAGACGTGAGGTGAGTATTTGATTTTTTTGTTCTTATTGTATGGAGGCCTGTGGCAGTATAAGGGAGGGGGTTGAGGTGGGGATGTGTGACATCCTGCATGGGGCATTATAAGGGGGTGGGGGGTGACATCCTGCATGGGGCATTATAAGGGAGGGGGGTGTGTGTGACATCCTGCATGGGGCATTATAAGGGGGGGTGACATCCTGCATGGGGCATTATAAGGGAGGGGGGGTGACATCCTGCATGAGGCATTATAAGGGGGGGTGACATCCTGCATGAGGCATTATAAGGGAGGGGGGTGTGACATCCTGCATGGGGCATTATAAGGGGGGGTGACATCCTGCATGGGGCATTATAAGGGAGGGGGGGTGTGACATCCTGCATGGGGCATTATAAGCGGGGGTGACATCCTATATGGGGGGGAACAGCCTGCATGGGGCATTATGTGGGGGGAACAGCCTGCGTGGGGCATTATGTGGGGGGAACAGCCTGCGTGGGGCATTATGTGTGGGGAACAGCCTGCATGGAGCGTTATATGGGGGCCAGTATTCTGTATGGAGCGTTATATGGGGGCCAGTATCCTGCATGGAGCGTTATATGGGGGCCAGTATTCTGTATGGAGCATTATATGGGGGCCAGTATCCTGTATGGAGCACTATATGGGGGCCAGTATTCCGTATGGAGCGTTATATGGGGGCCAGTATCCTGTATGGAGTGTTATATGGGGGCCAGTATTCCGTATGGATCGTTATATGGGGGCCAGTATTCTGTATGGAGCATTTTATGGGGGCCGGTATTCTGTATGGAGCATTATATGGGGGCCAGTATCCTGTATGGAGCGTTATATGGGAGCCAGTATTCTGTATGGAGCGTTATATGGGGGCCAGTATCCTGTATGGAGCATTATATGGGGACCAGTATCCTGTATGGAGCAGTTTATGGGGGCCAGTATTCTGTATGGAGCATTTTATGGGGACCAGTCTCCTGTATGGAGCATTTTATGGGAGCCAGCATACTGTGTGGAGCGATTCACTGGTTTCTGAGCTATTGTGGAATTTACAATAGATATCACTCATGTAATGTAAGAAGTGAAATCTTTGCATTGTACTATATATATATTTCTCTTCGGTATCTGTGCATCATGAATAATGGTATGTGTTAACGGGGCCCACTGAGACTCTTTCGCCTGGGGCCCACAAAAACCTGGAGCCAGCCCTGGGCCCCCGGCCCCATGCTGAGCACTAAGCGCCGGGACATCTCAGCGCTGCTTTCTTTTGTGTAGCAGTGCAGCGCTGCTGCGGCAGCGCCTTCATGATTCCCCTGACTTCCGGTCATTTCTGCAACAGGGGCCCACTACAGTCTGTGTCCGCCCCTGGGAAGAAGTGTACAATTGGGTGTTGTCAGCATAGAGATGATATTGGAACCCAAATATGCTGATTGTTAGTCCAATAGGGGCAGTGTATAGAGAGAAGAGGAGGGGGCCTAGGACTGAGCCCTGCGGGATCCCAATAGTAAGGGGACAAGGAGAGGAAGAGGAGCCGGCAAAAGATACAGTGAAGGAGCGGTCAGAGAGGTAGGAGGAGAACCAGGAGAGAACGGTTTCCTTGAGACCTATAAAGCAGAGCATAGTGAGGATTAGCTGATGATCCACAGTGTCAAATGCCCCAGAGAGATCCTGGAGATCAGCAGGGAGCAGTGACCTTTGGATTTAGCTGTAAGTAGATCATTAGAGACTTTAGTGAGGTCAGTTTCAATGGAGTGTAAAGAGCAGAAACCAGATTGTAGAGGGTCGAGAAGAGAGTTATCTGAGAGATAGTGGTTAGACGGGAGTGGACCTAGCGTTCCAGGAGTTTAGAGTTGAATGGAAGATTAGAGATTAAGTAAAGATTAAGATTAAGTAACGGGGTTATTATGGCATGTTTAAATGAGGAGGGAAAGATACCTGAAGAAAGAGAGAGGTTAAATATTTTAGTCCGGTGAGTGGTGACCACCGGTGAGAGAGACTGCAGGAGATGTGAGGGAATTGGGTCATTGTTGCAGGTTGTAGGCCGAGAAGAAGTGAGGAGCTGGGTAACTTCTTCTTCTGTGACAGGCTCAAAGAAGGCAAGTGACCTTGAAGTGCGGCAGGCACTGAGGAGATTGGGCTGAGATGTCCTGATGGATGTGGTTGATTTTTTCTAGGAAATAAGTGGCCAGATCCTCACCGCTGAGGTTGGTGATGGGGGCCTGTGGTTTGGTTTCAGGAGGGAGTTTAAGGTTTCAAAAAGTCGTTTTGGAATGTTGGATAGTGAAGTGATGAGGGTGGTGAAGTAGGATTGTTTGGCCAGATGAAGGGCAGAGTTATAGGTTTTGAGCATGAATTTATAGTGGATGAAGTATTCTGCTAAAAGTGATTTTCTCTACTGACGCTCGGCACACCTTGAACAACGCTGAAGAAAACGTGTTTGCATCGTGTGTCAGGGCTGCCGTTGTCTGTGTCGGGTCTTTCTGCATGTAGAAGGGGCTGCTTCATCTAGGGCAATCTTCAGTGTATTTTTGTAGTGTGACAATGCGAAGTCTGGACAGGAGAGGAAGGAGATAGGAGCTAAAGATGTGTGTAGATTGTCCATAAGCTCCTGGGTATTAATGGTACATGTATACCTATAAGTGTGGTAAGTGGGGGTGTCCCGGATGAGGAGACAGTACTTGGCAGAGAAGGAAAGAAGGATGTGATCCGAGAGCGGGAGAGAAGAGTTAGTAAAGTCATGCAGCGAGCAGAGATGGGAGAAGACCAGGTCCAGAGTATTCCCGTCTTCATGCATAGGGGAGTTAGTAAACTGTGAGAGGCTGAATGAGGAGGTTAGAGAAAGTAGATGAGAGGCAGATTGGGAGAGGTGATCATCGATGGGTATGTTAAAGTCTCCCATGATCAAGGTGGGCATGTCACAGGATAGATAGTGAGGAATCCAGGTGGCAAACTGATCCAGGAACTGGTGGGAGGAACCTGGAGGGTGATACACAACCGCCACTCACAGGGAGAAGGGTTTGAAGAGTCTCACAGTGTGGACTTCAAAGGGATGAAACATACAGGTGCATCTCACAAAATTAGAATACGATCAAAAAGTTAATTTATTTCAGTTCTTCAATACAAGAATACAAAAAATGAAACTCATATTATATAGAGTTATTACAAACAGAGTGATTTATTTCAAGTATTTATTTCTGTTAATGTTGATGATTGTGGCTTATATCCAATGAAAACACAAAAGTCATTATCTCAGTAAATTAAAATAATTAACAAAAAACACCTGCAAAGGCTTCCTAAGCATTTAAAAAGGTCCCTTAGTCTGTTTCAGTAGGCTCTAGAATCATCGGAAGACTGCTGACTTGGCAGATGTCCAGAAGGCAGTCATTGACACACTCCACAAGGTCCCAGAGTTCCAATTTTCATTTGGAAAGCAAGGTCCCAGAGTCTGCAGGAAGAGTGGAGAGGCCACAATCCAAGCTGCTTGAGGTCTAGTGTGAAGTTTCCACAATCAGTGATGGTTTGGGGAGCCATGTCATCTGCTGGTATAGGTCCACTGTGTTTTATCAAGACCAAGGTCAGCGCAGCCGTCTACTAGGAAATTTTAGAGCACTTCATGCTTCCCTCTGCCGACAAGCTTTTTGGAGATGGAAATTTCATTCTCCAGCAAGATTTGGCGCCTGTCCACACTGCCAAAAGTGCCAATACCTGGTTTAAAAAGAACAGTATCACTGTGCTTGATTGGCAGGAAACTCGCCTGACCTTAACCCCATAGAGAATCTATGGGGTATTGTCAAGAGGAAGATGAGAGACACCAGACCCAACAATGCAGACAAGCTGAAGGCTGCTATCAAAGAAACCTGGGCTTCCATAACACCTCAGCAGTGCCACAGACTGATCGCCTCCATGCCACATTGCCGCATTGAAGCAGTAATTGATGCAAAAGGAGCCCCGACCAAGTATTGAGTGCATTTACTGAACATACATTTCAGTAGGCCAACATTTTGGATTTTAAAATCATTTTTCAAGCTGTTGTTATAAAGTATTCTAATTTACTGAGATAATGACTTTTGTGTTTTCATTGGCTGTAAGCCATAATCATCAACATTAACAGAACTAAACACTTGAAATCACTCTGTAATGACTCTATATAATATACAGTTATGTGAAAAAGTTTGGGCTCCCCTATTAATCTTAAGCTTAATGTTTTATAAAAATTGGTGTTTTTGCAACAGCTATTTCAGTTTGATATATGTAATAACTGTTGGACACAGTAATGTTTCTGCCTTGAAATGAGGTTTATTGTACTAACAGAAAATGTGCAATCTGCATTCAAACAAAATTTGACAGGTGCATAAGTATGGGCACCTCACCAGAAAAGTGACATTAATATTTAGTAGATCCTCCTTTTGCAAAAATAACAGCCTCAAGTCGCTTCCTGTAGCTTTTAATGAGTTCCTGGATCCTGAATGAAGTTATTTTTGACCATTCCTCTTTACAAAACAATTCCAGTTCAGTTAAGTTTGATGGTCGCCGAGCATGGACATCCCTCTTCAAATGATCCCACAGATGTTCAATGATATTCAGGTCTTGGGACTGGGATGGCCATTCCAGAACATTGTAATTGTTCATCTGCATGAATGCCTGAGTAGATTTGGAGCGGTGTTTTGGATTATTGTCTTGCTGAAAGATCCATCCCCTGCGTAACTTCAACTTTATCACTGATTCTTGAACATTATTGTCAAGAATCTGCTGATACTGAGTGGAATCCATGCGTCCCTCAACTTTAACAAGATTCCCGGTGCCGGCATTGGCCACACAGCCCCAAAGCATGATGGAACCTCCACCAAATTTTACTGTGGGTAGCAAGCGTTTTTCTTGGAATGCTGTGTTTTTTGCCGCCATGCATAACGCCTTTTTGTATGACCAAACAACTCAATCTTGGTTTCATCAGTCCACAGGACCTTCTTCCAAAAAGAAATTGGCTTCCCTAAATGTGCTTTTGCATACCTCAGCCGCCTCTGTTTGTGGCGTGCTTGCAGAAACGGCTTCTTTCGCATCACTCTCCCATACAGCTTCTCCTTGTGCAAAGTGCGTTGTATAGTTGACCGATGCATAGTGACACCATCTGCAGCAAGTTGATGCTGCAGCTCTCTGGAGGTGGTCTGAGGATTGTCCTTGACTGATCTCACCATTCTTCTTCTCTGCCTTTCTGATGTTTTTCTTGGCCTGCCACTTCTGGCCTTAACAAGAACTGTCCCTGTGTTCTTCCATTTCCTTACTATGTTCCTCACAGTGGAAACTGACAGGTTAAATCGCTGAGACAGCTTTTTGTATCCTTCCCCTGAACAACTATGTTGAATAATCTTTGTTTTCAGATCATTTGACAGTTGTTTTGAGGAGCCCATGATGACACTCTTCAGAGGAGATTCAAACAGGAGAACAACTTGCAAGTGGCCACTTTAAGTAGCTTTTCTCATGATTGCATACACCTGGCTATGAAGTTCAAAGCTCAATGAGGTTACAGAACCAAAAAAAGTGCTTTAGTAAGTCAGTAAAAAGTAGGTACGAGTATTTAAAACAAGAAAATGATAAGGGTGCCCATACTTATGCACCTGTCAAATTTTGTTTGAATGCAGATTGCACATTTTCTGTTAGTACAATAAACCTCATTTCAAGGCAGAAACATTACGTGTCCAACAGTTATTACATATATCAAACTGAAATACCTGTTGCAAAAGCACCAATTTTTATAAAACATTAAGCTTAAGATTAATAGGGGTGCCCAAACTTTTTCATATAACTGTATGAGTTTCACTTTTTGTATTGAAGAACTGAATTAAATTAACTTTTTGATGATATTTAAATTTAGTGAGATGCACCTGTGAGGGAACCGGGGGGATGACCTGGAAAGCACATTGTGAGGAGCAAACCAACACCTCCATGCTGTCTGTTCTCAGGTGTGGCGGTATGTGAAAATTTCAGCCCACCAAACGAGAGAGCAGCAGCGGCGGTGGTGTCTGACTGCTGGATCCAGGTTTCTGTAATAGCCAGAAGGTTAAGGGAATTAGAGAGGAAAAAATTGTGAATGAAGCAGGCCACATTACTCCTTACTCGTCAGATATCATAATGTCACACCAAGAATAGGCACAAAATGGAATGTTTTTGAATGCTTTTAATTTTCTACCCTCTTACCCCCAAAAAGTTATTACAACGCAAAGTGAAGTATAGTGACTAGTGATGAGGAATGTCTGCTTCTTACACATTCCTCACATGTATTATAGCTGTCAAACAGTCGCAAATCATGCACACAGGAGTGATTCAAACATAACACCGAGCAGCTGTAACTACTCGGTGCTTGCCCGAGCATACTCGGCGAAAGGGTTAATAAAACATACTGGCTCATCACTAATAGTAACTGTGGCGCCCCTGAGGATTCAGTCGCCACAGGGGTACTGCACCTCAGCTTGAGGTGTGGTATCTCCTCTTCCGGCTAAGGATGGAGCATCTCTCAGGACACCACTTCATCACTCAACACTACACCACTCCTGTCCTGTAGGGGGCCTAAATGCACCAGGGTGCTGCATCGGCCCGGGATATAGGAAATGGGGGGAACCAAAGATAGGGGGAACCATGTAGTGGGTGAGGGTGGAGAGCACACTTTTAGGGTACACTTACTAATTCATATTTAATCTACGGCCATCTTAGGTTCAAGGTCTTTGATTGTGATCTTCATCAGTGATTGTGGTCTCCGTCTCTGATTGTGGTCACCCACCAGAGTTCAGTAATAGGCCTCATCTGACTGAAGATACACGATCCTCGTTCTCTGGCCTTGAGGCGAGGAGCGGGTCAGAGTTAACCACTGTCTCTACCCGGTCAAGGTCCCTACCTAAGAAGGCCTGGAGGGGAGCAGAGGAGACAAGCTCCACAGGCAAAAGGATCCCAGGGGGATACGGACGGAGCGGCATACGCCACCTGTATTTCTTACTCTGGCCTAGTCAGAGGGACTCCTGCTGCAAGAGGGGTGACCGGCCCCCAATATCTGACTCTGTTACTTCACGTCTCAGTCAGAAAAGCCCAGAGGCTTAGTGGATCCCAGGAGGGATACGGATGGAGCGGCATACGCCACCTGTAACTCTCTTCCTGCGTTTATCCAGTGGGACCCGGCCTTGCACCTAGTTCCAACCACACATACAGTCAGGAGAAGACTTAGTGGGAGAACTCACCAAGGAGAGGAACACACACCAGAGGGGTCTCGACAGGTGCTCCTGATCTACCTGGAAAGTGCTGGACCCCCCTTCCTGGTGGCTGCAGTACGCCGTGAGGAGCAGAGGGAAGCTTTGCGGCTAGAGTTCATCTGAATGTGAGTAAAAACCCTGGATGACTTCACACCCCGCTTCAGCCTGTTATTTCCTGCGCGGCACTGCACCCACCATTCCTTCTCACCTGCCCTGAGGCCTGCTCTGCCTGCGGAGAGCCGTTCCATCTTAGCTGCCTGTAACACCGGCCTTAGTGGACTGAAGCAGCGCTGGTGTCTATCACCGGAAACCGTAGGTGGCGTAGTCGGAAAATACCACTGAACCCTGAAAACCCATTAAATCTTTTATGTGATCGCCCTGAGCACGGACCGGGTCCGGGACACGACTGCAACCCCGAGACACCTACACTGACCCTGCTCCGAGTAACCCCATTTCCCAGGGAGGGCTGTGAGCGTCACATAACGTTTCGGGTTATGTACCCTTCATCAGGCTGTTAACAGGATGTGTGGAATGTCTTTCTTGGATGAAAAAAATGCAGAATGTCCACTTTGTACTCAGTGGTATAACATGCAGTGGATATAGAGGAATGCGGTGTGCTAAAACATTTTTCTGTGCCTATTCTTGGTGTGCTATTCCCTTATACAATTTTAATTTTCTAACACAATGTAGTCATCTGTTTGCGGTCTGTGATATTCATGGATCTATAGAATTTTATGGGTAAATTCGATCTGTGATTTGTATCAAAAACTGATGTCACTGTGATTTTTTTACAAGGACATGTGAACAGCTCCATAGACTTTAATGTTCTGTCCATGAAAAACACAGAATGTGTATGTGACTCATAGATGTCTGAATAAGTCATAATTTTTTAGACTACAATCCCGTACATGTTCTGTAGTTTTCATGGACAGAACACGTACCCATTAAAGTTTATGGAGCTGTTCACATGTCCGTGTTATTTTGCAGACCATGTGCCAATAAAAATAATCACTGAGATGTCTGTTTTTGATTGGAGTCAGAGGGGAAACAAAAAAATCACCCATACAAGTCTATGGGTCCATGAAAGTCATGGATCGCCTGTTTTTTATTTTAACATTGTAGTGCATAGAAACTTTGGACTTTCTCATTTGCAAAAAAAAATTACAAACACTGATGAAAATCTTTTCCAACACACTGATTGTTGGAAGCCATCATGGACAATATCTATAATATGTGTAATATCAACCATGAGCTCACAGTTTGATCCAAGAACTCTGAAGATCTTTAGGCTGGGTGCCCACTTAGCGTTTTTCAAGCGTTTATGCTGCGGAATTTCCGCAGCGGAAATGCTTGTGAAACGCTAGGTAATCAGCACCCCATGGTCCCCAAGGGGATTCCGCATGTTCTATGCACATGCTGCGGATTTTTCCGCAGCGTTTATGCTGCGTACAAAAATCCGCAGCATGTCATTTAATTTTGCGGAAGCGCAGCGGAACTCCCGCCATTGACTTGCATTGAAACGCATAGAAACCGCGACTGTACATTTGTACAAGTGGCTTCTATGCGTCTCTATGTGCGGATGGTACCCAGTTCTGGAGGAGAGGAGACTCTCATCCAGACCTGGGTACCATTGTACCTGTAAATAAAGAATAAAATAAATAAAGTTTATACTCTCCTTTCCGAAGGCTTTTCTCTGAATGCCAGCATCGCTTGAGGACCTGCGGTGACGTCACAGTCATGTGACCGCAGGCCCTTCACCGCTCTGTCTCGCGATATGCCGGCAGCCGGGAACCAGACAGGAATGAGCGCTGCAGCACACGCCGGGGCCTCGGGGGAGAGTATAGCTTTATTTGTTTTAATTTTTACGGTTCACACTGTATAAATCCATGCCGTTTGCATGGATTTATATAGTGTGACCTAGTTGTCAAGCACTTTCCAAGTGATGCTATCGCCTGGAAAGCGCTTGTCAATCTGCATGCGGAAACGCATGTGGATCCGCATGTATTCTGCAGGAAAAACGCATGCACAATCTGCATGCGTTTTTTCTGCCAGGGAGATGCTAAAATGCTGCAGAAATTTTCTGCTTCATTTCTGCATCGTGGGCACATAGCCTTAAAGGTCATCAAAAGGCCTACCCCCAAGAGATAGACCATGTGCTGTGGGGGTCATAAAACCTGTGAGGAAGAAGGATAATTGGTGTCCTGTGGTGTATTGCTCTTTGTTCTCTTGATAAAGAGTGCAATTATACCTGAGATAGACATCTTGTCTCTGGCCTCTTGTAAGGTCCATCTGTACACAACCCCTGTGGCTTTGGAATATAAACCATTGTTCTTGATATAAACATCTTGTCTCTACCCCAAATGGAGTTTGAACCTATCCCCAGGCCTTTTGATACAAAGACTTTTCCTAAGGGCGGTTTCATATGTCTGGATATTTCTGATATCGGAAAAAACAGTACCGGAGATATCCATGTTCCCCTTGTGTGGCAACAGTGTGCCGCATCAGGGTCACACGTACCGGCGCCTGGGAATCAGTGTACAGTTTGCACTGCTCCCAAGTGCCGGGTGCTGAATGCAGCCCTCATCATTATCCCTTGCTCGCACTGTGATCAGCATGAGCAAGGGACAATGTTGGAAGTAGTAGTCTGCTCCTGCAGTGTCCCTGTGTAAAGATAAGAATAAAATAATAAAATCTTTATACTCACCTGTCCGGAGATGTCCCCCGCTCTAATCCTTTGACAGCTGACGCCAAGGAGCTGAGGAGAATGAGCCACTCCGGCAGCCCCAGAGCTGCGCTGAGTTCAGGAGCAGTGTCCTGTCACTCAGTGAGCTCCGCTCAGTGCAGGGCCCGCTCGCTCAAGCGGCTCATTCTCCCCAGCATCAGCGGTCGCATGGATTACAGCGGGGAACATCTCCAAACAGATGAGTATAAGGATTTTAATTTTATTAACACAGGGACACTGCGAGAGCAAACTACTACTCCCAACATTGTCCCTTGCTCATGCTGATCACAACGCAAGCAGGGGGCAATGACGAGGGCAGAAATCAGCACCCGGCGCTTGCGAACAGCGCTAACTGTACCTCTAATTCCCAGGCGCCGGTACGTGTCACACTGATGACATATGGATGTCATCTGTGTGTGTTCAGCGTGAGATATTTTTCAGACCGTGCAGCGTGTAAAAAATAGACATGTCAGCATGTGGAACACACAGACACACAGTCCGTGGAAACACACTGACATGTGCACAGACCCATAGATATGAATGGGTCTACGTGTGTCAGTGTCTCCAGTACATTTCAAAACTGTCGCCACACGTACCGGAGATGCTAACGTGTGAAAGAGCCCTAAATGTAAGGACTCCACCCATAAGAAGATGAAGACCACTGCAACTACATTTGTAAAGACCCTCGAACCCATTCTAAACCTAAGAGCACCACCTTCACCCATGTGCATGTTCCTGTAAAACTCGAAAGACTGTGATCTGACTGGATGATACTATTGTGGGAAATCAGGATCAATTGAGTCTTCTCAGTCCTCACTTTATGTTCTAAATCTATCACGTAGCACCTGTACACAAAGTCGCCCCCCACCCAACACATTCCAAGTGCCTGAGAGATTAAATCAAACCAGACACATCTGTCTCTAAATCACACAAAACAGTGGTTTGCTTCTTGGCGTGAAGCCCTTTCTGTTCAGGGGTCTATATAAACCCCACGTGCATTTCATTATATCAGAATCTCTTGCTGGACACTGTGTGTGCTGCCTATTGATTCTCCAAGCTCGTTCATTACAGCACCGGTAATCTGGCCTTGCACATCAACTCTGGTGGGCTCGTTGCGCCCACACTTTTATGTGGAGGGGTTATAGGGATGGGCCATGTATGACTGTGTGGCTAATATTTCTCCTTGTGGAGAGCGACATGCCAGGGTAAGGAGGCTTCTCATACAACCATATCAGATCTTATGCTTTGCATTGAGGAGGAGCAATACCCTTGACGAAGCCCAGTTCGGTGAAACACGCGTCGGGGTGCTTGTGCGCCTCCCTCCCAGTATCTCTCCCCTTCTATATTACTGGCCTCAGAATGTCTATACGGTGCTCTGAACATTGATATTTGTATCATTTCTTGCTATATATTTTTCATGGACAATTATTACTCTTCATACTGACTCTTTGCATATATTATATACTGACCGGGGAAATGCTCACTTTTTTTTTTTTTTTTTTTTGGTGGGGGGGGGGGGGGGGGGGGCGACCTATTGACGCTTTCTCTTGGAAGATTTAATCATATAAGGTCACAATAATTATCCTGATTGGTTTAGTGGACCTTCTACCATTTATTTGTATATTGTTTAATAAACTTGACTATTTTTATATACTCTGCTTATGATGACCCTGACACACAGTGTCTGCAAATTGAGATTCTGGTTTGGCTTTTAGGCTGTGTGCCCACGTAGCGTTTTTCAAGCGTATATGCTGCGGAATTTCCGCAGCGTAAACGCTTGAAAAACGCATGTATATCCGCACCCCATGGTCCCCAATGGCATTCCGCAATGTCAATGCCCATGCTGCGGATTTTTCCGCAGCGTATATGCTGCAGTCAAAAATCCGCAGCATGTTCATTAATTTTGCGGAAGCGCAGCGGAATCAATGTGCGGATGGTACCCAGGTCTGGAGGAGAGGAGACTCTCATCCAGACCTGGGTACCAAAGAACCTGTAAAAAAAAGAATAAAATAAAGTTTATACTTATCTTCTGATGTTTTCCCTCCGTCGCGCTGTTGTCTGAAGGACCTGCCATGTCATTGAGTCATGTGACCCACCACATGACTCAATGACGTCACCGCAGGTCCTGCACACAACAGCGTGAGCCGCTCAAGACTCCGGACGGGGCAGAGGATGCATCAGAAGGTGAGTATAAAGTTTATTTTTTTATTTTTTACCATTCTGAACAAGTTGTCAAGCACTTTTCCAAGTGATGCTTGGAGAAGTGCTTGATAACCCGCATGCGGAAATGCATGCAAAGACGCCTCACAAATGCTTCTACCTGGCGGGAAAACCGCATGTAATATCCGCATGCGATTTTCCCGCCAGGGAGAAGCGTAAAAAATATGCTTCAGGTCCGCAACGTGGGCACATAGCCTTATCCTAAGTCATGTGACAAGGCTATTTAAGGATCTATAGTGACTTTTAGGATTGCTACTTCCAATAGGTGGCACTAGAGTACTAGTCCTCTTCCTCTCTGAAGAGACAATTTGCATATGTGATATAAGGTAGCACATTAAGCAAATTAGGCACTTCCCAACATCCACCACCCTCTCCTGTAACTTTGTCCTTTTCCTTGTACCCTTGCCCCTTAGATAGGTTTCCCTTATGTCATTGTAAATACCCCATTTGTAATAAATCCCATTTAAAAGATCTGGTAGCTCTTGTTAATTATTACCTGGCACTCCAAAATGAAGCAGATTGTACACTGATTAATACAAAAGTGAAAAAAAAAGTTATGTCTGAATGATGCCTTATAGGAAAACAGTTGTTCATCTGTCTTGCAGCTAGAACACCCTGACATCCTTCACTCCTACAGAACTGGGACTTAGACCAACGTAGAATCATGTACTGATCCAAGTCCTGTTCAGTAGAGGTGTAATACAGACGATAACGTTACAGTTTGTCATGTGACATTTGTAACAAAAGATTTTATTGAAATGAATTATCGGCTTCTCTTTGAATTGTGTATTCAGACCAATTTACCTAAATCCATTGTAACAATGGGTGGTAAAAGGGTGAGTATATCTTGTTTTAGATTTATTGCTGCCTGTGTGAGGTTTTTTTTTTGTTTTTTTAATTATTTTGGATAACCTCTTTTCTGGTAAAGTAAATGATTTATAACTCCATAGGTTTTTTGTAAAGGTTGGCAGAGATGAGCTCCTTGTAGGAGGACTAAATGATCACTGAGAATTAGGAGTCAGGAGGAAGCAATTTATCACAATCTTGAAAATGACCTGCTGTCTAGTATAATTTGGGGTTAGGATGCTACAGACTATTAATGAGCACCCATAGGGTTTTTATTTTCAATGCTTGATCTTCTTTATTCATGGCAAAGGATGCATTTGTAAAATCACAGGTTTTTAGCATGGATTTTTTTTTTTTACAAATGGGCACATTAAAAAAAAAAAAAACAGCAACTCCCAGTGTACCCTTAAAGTTTAATCGTGCAAAGTGATCTACCATGATTGCACAGCACTAATGGTGCCCACACATGATAGCAGTCGGATGGATGAATGAATGTTGTCGGTAGTATGCCCAATCTTTTCCGATCTCCCCACCACAATACACATGGACCATCAGCTCAACCAGCTGCAATAGCAATAAGGAGGAGAACAGACTTCATTTAGACATTTCCGACCACCGCTTGAAGAAAATGGATTGAATTCAAACTACCCAAATCCTTTGCTACACGACATCTGTCAGGGGGGAGCGGAGAGGCCCGTCCATGAACATTAGATAATCCTTGGGTTCAGTCCAATTTTTAGTCTAGTCTAATGTGTATGACGACGCTCAACTCTTCCAAAAAGAAGAGGGAAAAAAAAAAAAAAAAAAAAAAAAAAAACCACACAGTATTTTTATAATAAGACACTTTTATTACAACCGTATGGAGAGAATATTCTGTAACAGACAAAAAGGATAAGCAAAATGCATGCTGTATATCAACATAAACATGCACTAAACAAAACGGCAGGCAAAAGAAAATAATTCAAGTCACAACCTGGGCATGTGTTGCCCATTACTATGTCAGAAATACAGTAAAAGAAAAAAAAAAAAAAGTTTCAGTCAATTAAAATGCCCTTAAAAACAGTGAAAAATGTTGTATAAAATATTTATGCGAAATATTGCACTGAAACATTTGTCTCCGTATATTATCTCGACGACATAAAATCCTGCTGTGAAGCAGAAGCAGATCTGTAAAAAGAGGATCCAGCACCATCTTGGTTTATTGTACACTGGTGACTATGGACTATAGGACACAAGTGTGTTTGTGCATAAAATAACCTTAGGGTTACATGGACTAAATATCTACTTGTGCAAATATCCCAAGCATATACGCTCTGCATGGTGAATCTGCCAATATTGCAAATGCTAAATCCATGTGATAATTGCTAGAGAGTATCAACGTCATATCCATACCCAGCATTTGGCACATCCACTATTGCTGCTGTACCCATCATTGGGTAAGGGCATCATTGTAACTATATTTGCTATGGTGCCAATGCACCCAAAACTAAAGATACAGTAACTATAAAATAATCTTTATTACAAATATCATAGAAAATTTGTTTATGCTGTAGAGTTGAGCATAAAGGAACCTGGTCAAGTGGCCATGTTGGCACAGAGCTCTGAACCTCCTCCTAATTGCTGGCATCAGCAGCGATTGTCATCATGGTAGCACCATGCCACATGTTATTGCACCGGTCCGAATTATCAGACCAGGTATCGGGGATGCCAACAGGTAGGAGGAGGTTCACAGGATTCTGGCCACAGGCCTTCGATGTGCCGCTGGAACAAGGACTTGCAAATCTTTTCACACAAGTCTAGTACACAGCACATGAGACGCATAGGTTTGCAGATTGTACAAGATTGATGCAGTCATGTTATTTCCTTCCATCTGCCCCTTTTTGACCATTTTGGGACAGATGGAAGGGGTTAACATTTTGCAGAATCAGACTATACAAAGCGTATAGCCTATAGCTCAGTATGCAATAGAGATGCATACACAGTCAAATATTTTAAAAGGGCATCTGTCAGCAGGTTTTTACTATTTAATCTGAGAGCAGCACGATATAGGGACTGAGAGCCTGATTCCAGGGATGTGTCACTTATTAGGCTGTGTGCTGTACTTTCTATACAATCAGTGTTTTATCAGCAGGAGATTATCACTGCAGGACTAGGTTTCATGTGCCAGACAGTCCAGCCAATCTGTGTAACCACACCCCCACCACTGATTGGCTGCTTGCTGACAATATACACAGGAAGCTGCCAACCAGGGGTTGTGGGCGGGGTTATACACATCTCAGCATTCAGAGAAAGACAGGGATTCTATCAAAACTGAAGCAAGCACACCAGTAAGTGATACATCGCTGGAATCAGGGTCTCTACCCCGATATCATGCAGCTCTCAGATAAGATAGCAAAAAAACTGCTGATAAATTCCCTTTAATGCATTGGAGCGAAAGAAAAAAAAATATTAAAATTTCATATGTATCAAATATTTAAGAGTTATTTTCTGAAATGCCCCAATACCTTCTCTAGGACATCATTTACAATTATAGCAGGCAAGATGTGTAGAAATAAGTTCCATATGGTCTCACTTCAGTTTATCAACAGGTTAGAGACACGAGTCTAGTATTTTCCAATATGGCAAGAGTAGAAAATTAATAAGACAGAATGCAATTGACCAATATTTCATCCCTACTACCACCAAGCCCAAAAGGGTCACCAGTGTGTGGAGAATACATGTCTGGAGACGACACAGCCGATAGTCCAAGGGGATCTTTTATCCATGTAAGAAGCCCTTAGTCACACAGTATATAGAGGATACAACGGAAGAAATACAAATCATATACATTGTACACACAAGGGTGAGGGTCTAGGTTTTTTTTTTTCTTTTTAACCAGAAGCAAGAAGTGTTCTGGTACTTAAACTTACTTATATTGTACAGTCTTCCTATTCCAGGTAACAATATAAATAAAACAATTAAAAAGTATTAAAAACTTGCCCAAATATTGCAATTAAAAAGGAGTAGAAAAAAAAAAAAAAAAAAAAAAGGAAAAAGGAGTTGGGAACTGGTAAAGTGCAGAAAGAAAAATTAAAACGGTTTGAGGTTTACTGAGTTATATCCTGATATATAGAGCTATAAAGAAATCTCTATTATGTCCTCTTATTGCTGGTTGGCACAAAGATTTCTAACTGGAAGATCAGATCAACGGCAGCATTAACATCAGGAACGATGTGATCTGGCTCCACCAAAGCCGGATCAATCCTGAAATCCCGATGGCCGTGAAACACTGTTTCAGTAACGGATTGTGAGGGATCGCCAGGCACTTCGGCATGAGGATTGTAGATCCCAGTGCAAACAAGAACGGACTTACACCGAGTGGCACTGGGAAAGTCGAGCTCACTTTCCCAAGCTGCCTCCTCCTCCTGAGGCACTGTGGCTACTCGGGCTCCAGAGCCGGCTTGTACCATTGTCTTGGAGCCTTGTCTAGAGTTTGTGCTCTGAAGGTAGCGGTTGTAGAGGTTAGCACCATAGATATCAGTCATTAAATTGTCCCTGCAAAATAGAAATAAGGAAAGTTATTAAAATCATACAACCGTAACAATATGCTCACCATGGGGGCTCCCAAAAGAGCATTGCGGCTGCCACAGGGGCTCCCAAAAGAGCAGGTGGGCCAAGCAAAAGCTGCAAGTCAGCCAATCACGGGGGGAGGGGGGGCAAGCAAAAAAGGGGCATGCCGGCCAACCACGGGGGCCAAGCAAAAGCTGCATGCCGGCCAACCACGGGGGCCAAGCAAAAGCTGCATGCCGGCCAACCACGGGGGCCAAGCAAAAGCTGCATGTCAGCCAACCACGGGGGCCAAGCAAAAGCTGCATGTCAGCCAACCACGGGGGCCAAGCAAAAGCTGCATGTCAGCCAACCACGGGAGCCAAGCAAGGAGGTGCATGCCAGCCACCCACGGGGGCCAAGCAAAAGCTGCATGCCGGCCAACCACGGGAGCCAAGCAAAGAGGTGCATGCCAGCCACCCACGGGGGCCAAGCAAAAGCTGCATGTCAGCCAACCACGGGAGCCAAGCAAGGAGGTGCATGCCAGCCACCCACGGGGGCCAAGCAAAAGCTGCATGCCGGCCAACCACGGGAGCCAAGCAAAGAGGTGCATGCCAGCCACCCACGGGGGCCAAGCAAAAGCAGCATGCCGGCCAACCACAGGAGCCAAGCAAAAGCTGCATGCTGGCCAACCAAGGGAGCCAAACAAAGAGGTGCATGCCAGCCACCCACGGGGGCCAAGCAAAAGCTGCATGTCAGCCAACCACGGGGGCCAAGCAAAAGCTGCATGCCAGCCCACCCAATAGGATGGCTGCTAAGTCAGTTGCAGTCTCACAAATCATTTTAAAAACAGAACCTGTCTGCAAGATGCCCGATCTGAGGAAATCATTGATAGCTCTGGAGATGCTGAATGTAGAGATATAAGCATTTCATGACTTTAATGAAGCCTCGTTTTGGCACAGAAAACACTAATCTGCAGCACTAGACTGTACTTCGTGCTAGCGATCGTCAGTAGGAGTCCTATGTATGCATGACTTGCATGGATTACCCCCCCCCCCCACTGACACCACTATGTCAGAAATATATCAAATTTAGCTTTCTAAATCTATTACAAACATGTATACCCACAGCGTCACAAACAACGCTACTCAATAGTGTCCCCAGGCAGCCAGGCTCCATTTGATTTCTTGCAGTGACAGCTCAATTCACTCCAAGAAATTGAAAAAAGACACATGACATGGCCACTGCTTTGTTTTGGGCCAGTAAATGATAAATGACTATTTGGCCTCCCCCGATCTAGATGGAATAGGGATATTGTGAAGCAGAATACCATTTACATAGTTAATTACCCTATAGCATAAAGAGTTTGGACAGGCTTATTCCACTGCATCTCCGCCGCCTTGGTCCGGATGAGGTACTCCGCATACTGATAAGTCACCTCGCTGGGTTTTCCCATCAAGGCCTCATATTTCAGCTCCTTTCCTGTAATCTTCTTATAGATGTTCTCTAAACAAACCATGAAGATCCCATGGCCAAACCTGCAATCAAAAATATCAATGTTTTTGAAACTTTCTTCAATGTTTCTTGCTTTGATTTGATAAGTATATTAAAATTTTACAAAATATTTTAAACCCCCTTCCACTGAGACTAAATTTTATTTTTTGCATATAGAGAGAGATATAGATATAGATTATATATAGATATTTATTTAATTTTATTCCCCTTCCTCCAAGAGCCATAATTTATTATAATTTTTTTCTTACTGTCTGCATAGCCATACGAGAGAGGATTTTTGGTACTTGTTATAAAAACTTCTTTGGGGGACACAACAACCATGGGTAAAGTGTGCAACCACCAAGCATATACAGTGCTGGCCAAAAGTATTGGCACCCCTGCAATTCTGTCAGATAATACTCAGTTTCTTCCTGAAAATGATTGCAATCACAAATTCTTTGGTATTATTCTCTTCATTTAATTTGCTTGCAAGGAAAAAACACAAAAGAGAATGAAGCAAAAATCAAATCATTGATCATTTCACACAAAACTCCAAAAATAGGCGGACAAAAGTATTGGCACCCTCAGCCTAATACTTGGTTGCACAACCTTTAGCCAAAATAACTGCGAACAACCGCTTCCGGTAACCATCAATGAGTTTCTTACAATGCTCTGCTGGAATTGTAGACCATTTTTCTTTGGCAAACTGCTCCAGGTCCCTGATATTTGAAGGGTGCCTTCTCCAAACTGCCATTTTGAGATCTCTCCACAGGTGTTCTATGGGATTTAGGTCTGGACTCATTGCTGGCCACCTTAGAAGTCTCCAGTGCTTTCTCTAAAACCATTTTATAGTGCTTTTGGAAGTGTGTTTTGGGTCATTGTCCTGCTGGAAGACCCATGACCTCTGAGAGAGACCCAGCTTTCTCACACTGGGCCCTACATTATGCTGCAAAATTTGTTGGTAGTCTTCAGACTTCATAATGCCATGCACACGGTCAAGCAGTCCAGTGCCAGAGGCAGCAAAGCAACCCGAAAACATCAGGGAACCTCCGCCATGTTTGACTGTAGGGACCGTGTTCTTTTCTTTGAATGCCTCTTTTTTTTCTGTACACTCTATGTTGATGCTTTTTCCCAAAAACCTCTACTTTTGTCTCATCTGACCACAGAACATTCTTCCAAAATGTTTTAGGCTCTCTCAGGTAAGTTTTGGCAAACTCCAGCCTGGCTTTTTTATATCTCGGGGTAAGAAGTGGGGTCTTCCTGGGTATCCTACCATACAGTCCCTTTTCATTCAGACGCCGACGGATAGTACGGGTTAACACTGTTGTACCCTCGGACTGCAGGGCAGCTTGAACTTGTTTGGATGTTAGTCGAGGTTCTTTATCCACCATCCGCACAATCTTGCGTTGAAATCTCTCGTCAATTTTTCTTTTCCGTCCACATCTAGGGAGGTTAGCCACAGTGCCATGGGCTTTAAACTTCTTGATGACACTGCGCACGGAAGACACATGAACATTCAGGTCTTTGGAGATGGACTTGTAGCCTTGAGATTGCTCATGCTTCCTCACAATTTGGTTTCTCAAGTCCTCAGACAGTTCTTTGGTCTTCTTTCTTTTCTCCATGCTCAATGTGGTACACACAAGGACACAGGACAGAGGTTGAGTCAACTTTAATCCATGTTAACTGGCTGCAAGTGTGATTTAGTTATTGCCAACACCTGTTAGGTGCCACAGGTAAGTTACAGGTGCTGTTAATTACACGAATTAGAGAAGCATCACATGATTTTTCAAAGGGTGCCAATACTTTTGTCCACCCCCTTTTTTAGGTTTGGTGTGGAATTATATCCAATTTGGCTTTAGGACAATTCTTTTTGTGTTTTTTTCATTGAAGACAAATTAAATGAAGAGAATAATACCAAAGAATTTGTGATTGCAATCATTTTCAGGAAGAAACTGAGTATTATCTGACAGAATTGCAGGGGTGCCAATACTTTTGGCCAGCACTGTACCTTAAAAAAATTCAGCTCCTCCCCAGCTACATCTGGCCTACTGGAACTAAGCTACTCCGTTAGAAAGAAAGCAGTAGGAAAAGCAAAAGGACGAAAGGAGAGAACAACCACCCGGAGAAGAAAAATGAAAGCCAAAAAGGTGCAAACAAGGTAGAGTGCTTTGTCCCTCAATGAATGCGACAAGGAAGATTTTATGGGAGAGTACCAAAAATCCTCTTTTCGTTGATGCTTTATTGGGTGACATAGGAACCCTGGGGATGTCCTACAGGAGAACCTAAGGTGTGAAACATGATAATTTGGCCAAATATCCCTTAGGCTACCACCTGAGTAACTGCCCCTTGAACTAAATTCCTACCAAGACTTGGATCCGCCAACATAAAGATACAAACTCTGCAAAACTTTGGAAAGATGACCACTAGTGGCCTTACAGAACTGTAGAACAGACGCCTTGTGATGGACGGCCCAGGAGGCTTCCACCGCCAGAGTATGGTGAACAGTAACAATGAATGGGGGCGCCATAGCTTTAGCCCGATAGAATCAAGCGAGCAATGGTAGCCTTATAGACGGCCAGACCTCCCTCTGCAAGGGCCTTCCAGGATGACAAACAAGGCTGGGACTGACAAGTAGTGCCGCACAGTCTTGACCACGTCAAGCTTTTCGAAGGGGAAGGAAGGTTCGTCCAGCTGGACTTGATAACGACAGACTGGATGTGAACAAATGTTTCCATTCACAGACTTCAAGCAGAATCTTTGAAAAAGGTGATGAAAGTTAAGCGTAAGGGTTTTTTTTGGGTGGGGGTTCAGAAATCAATAGTACACATGAAAATTAGCAATTCTGCAATAGATCTAAGAGAAATCTGCTTTTACCTCCTGTCCCAACCTTTCACGGGTAAAATCTGGATTCAGCGAAGACAGGTTTCCCCCTCATTACTGAGAAAAGAGATGACTGTTGCTGCTCATAATATTCTATGGAGGGGGAGGAGCTAGAGGCAGAAACCGACTTTCTGCTGCAAGTTCTCCTGAAATGACGGTTGCACTTAATTTAATGATGTAACAATTCATATATCATCTGATTGCCAGGGAGTCCCAATTTAGAAAAAGGTTATACTGATCAGACAACCCCCTTTAAAAAGACAAGTTTAATAAAATAGTCATAGAAAGTAACTTTAAATATAATTGGTAAAACTCTTGCCTGGGTGATCGGGCCTCAGCCATCCACATCAGATCCATATTACAAGCCAGCAGAGGGATGTGTGGATAATTGTCAGGTTGATGGGGATTGGCGGGGTGGCCACCAGTCAGTAAAACATCAATGATTATCTGAAGGTTGGTTTCCCATCTAATAGGTTCTCCAAAAAGAATCACAGCTGAAAAGAAGAAGGCAACACATGACTAGAATTAATAATTATGCATGATTGTATGGTAAAAAATTACATATGCCTAAAAATTTTAAATTGCAACACAAAACAAACTAAATAGTCAAGATCCGCTGCTGGCAGCTACTTTTGTAAAAAAACAATAACGTCCTAGATGTGCTCAATGGGAGACAAGTCTAAGGACGATGCAGGGGATGGTAGCCCATTTAGGCCACACAGGTTGCTCACAGTAACACCAGCAACATGCGACCTGGCGTTGTGTTAAAAATAAATGGCTCCTGGGACACTTTGGAGAGAAGGCCATAGCACTGGTTCCAAGACTGATATATTCTGTACAGCAAGTGAAATTGGACGATACATACCAAGTCTAAGGCATCAAACAATAAGAAGGAGTTTACATGACATTAGGCTACGAGCCAGACGTCCAGCTACAGGTGATCTCCCACCACCGATCTCAGATGCCATCACGGTGGAGAGCAAGACAGCAATGGAGGCTGGAATGGAGGTCTGTCCTCTTCAACAAGGAGTCCTGCTGTTATCTTGGATGCAATGATAGAAGGAGAATGGTGCACAAGGCCATAAAGAGGCGTCCACGAGGTAACGTGAAAGTGTCGCATGTTGCTGCTATGAGCATCCTGTGTCCAATAAACATGCCACCATGGCCTGCAGCGTCTCCAGACAATTCTGCGTATTTTCCTTCTAGCTGTTGCAATGTTGAAAAGTGAGCGTGGGTTAAAATTATATATATAATTTTTTTTATTTAATAATGATTCCTCACGGTTAATATGCATCTGATATCAGGAGGATATAGAGAGGTTTTGGGTGAAAACTATTTTGTATATTTTGTAATTGTAAATTTTGCCCCGTTTGCCTTGTCTATTGCTGGCTGCAGAACAAATTAAATGAGAATCCTTCAGTAAGTGCACTCTGACTTTCCAATGGGAAAGATACTAACGCTTTTATATCTGTTATTCTGAGCTCCTTCTCAGTTCATTTAGAACCATAGACCACATCAAAGTTGAATGTGATGGGAAAACAGAGCCTGTAAAAATCAAAGCCCATTTGCAAAAATTATTTTTAGCTCCAAAAATAGAAAAAAAAAAAAAAGGCTTTGTAGGTGGACAACACCTTTAACTACTATGACGCTAATTCATCATCGCTTTAACAACTTTTTTTTTGTTGAGTAAAACTGGTTCCAATAGTGACTTTATTTTGTGCCTTATTTATTAATTCAAGCTTTTTTAAAGTTAACTTTACTTTGTTTTAGCACTTTTGTTTGTTCTTCATTAAGTGCCTGGTCTTTAGTTATCCTGATGTTTTAGCCAAATTCCCCATTTACAACATTTCGAAATGCTGCAAAATTTTTGCACAATTTTACTTCAGTATCCTAGTGTTCTATGGTGTTTTATTATTTTTTTTTTATTATTTTAAAAGACGTTATTGAAATGATTGTGCGACTTTCTAGATAAAAAAAATCCCCCAAAAAAACAAACAAAAAAAAAAAAACCACAATATTCGAATTTGCACCAATTCATCCAACATTGTGCGCTCATTTTGACACAAAACGCAACAGCACAAAAAAAAATAAAAATTTAATAAAACATAAATAAAATATTGTAATATAATCAATAAAAATATAATAATGATAATTTTAGATGGATAAATTATGAATTCAGGCCTTTAAGGCAATGTAAAAAAACAAAAAGAACACAAGAGTAGCATACCTTCTATTTTGGGAAGATCCACCGCAGTAGACGGCTATCAAAGATAAATCACAAGAGACATCATGGCAAGTTACTTCTCATGAACTGGTTAAAAAAGTTATTAAAAACTTTTACAAACAAAACAGAACAGGTATTATGGCTAAAGTAAAGGTAACAGCCTGAGGGGAACCGAAATTATGTCCAAGGCCGACACTCCGGCTGGCACCAGCAGGTCACAGCGACATGGAAAACTAAATTGCAATGTGAGAAGGTAGACACAAAACACGGGAAGAAACAAATTCATCATCCAAAATATGAAAAAAAAAGGAAATAGAAATGCACAATACTCACCAGAATTTTAGGTCGCCTCCTATGGTCCACCATATCCAGGAAGGGGTAAGACTCCCGCACAGAGTCTATTGTGATAGGATTCGAAAATCCTAAACTGTATGATCAATTAAGGAAAATAGATGCAGACAGAAATAAATATGCAAGTGTCTTCCAAACCCTGACTTTTGCCTGGTCTATGTGCTGCATTGAGATTAGAACGTACTCATTTGGAGTACAGATGATGGCAGTGATTGGTCAGCTCAGCACCTGTGTCTCACTAAGGACTTCTTCACATGTCAGTGATTTTTCTCATATGCATAGAAACATAGAAGAGTTGGCAGGGTCCTCCAGGGTCATCTGGTCCAACCTCCTGCTCAATGCAGGATTCACAAAAAAAAAAACTGATCAAAAACACTGATGAAACTCCCAGACTTTGGTCAGTGTCAGCTTTTACCATCACAGTTTGGTCAAAGTTTCATCACTTGTTTCTTTAGGAAAACAAGAAAAGGTGCAATGTGGCAATCTGCAGCTCGGCCACAAGTGTGTGACAGTCCTCCAAGAACGTCTTGAACGCTAAAGTTTGGAGACACAAGGACTATTACAGCTGGAATTTACCACTTCTTGTAAATATTCACTGGAAATAGATCATCCTCATTTGCTTAGATTTAAATTGAGATTATTACCCGGGGAAATCTATACCAGCGACTGACTCGTAACCGTCTCCATGTCAATATTTGCTTAGTCTCTGGGGATTCATGGGAGGATTAATATTAGTTTGGAAGAGGACATCACCCATGGGTCTACAGGCCATCTCCCAAGCACACTCCTATTATTGAAGGTTAGGATAATTTTAGGTCAACATTAAACATCTGTGGGCCAAGAATTTATTATGGAGAACACTTCATAATAAAGTAGCTAAGGTGGTCGATGACCAGTGGACAGATGTTGTGGTGGCCTCAATCCAAATAATAATTGAGGTCCCACGTCCATTTAGAGACCAGTGCCCCATTATGCTCCATTGTCAGTGAAGACGTGTCCACACTTCACAGCTCTCTCCATTAATCAGAAGATTTCTGAGAGCATTTGCCTGAGAATTTTCAAAACCCACATACAAGTGAATGAAGACAGTCACACATTGGTGGCCAGCTACTCTCCATTCCTGGTGGTGCGCGACACGGCACCGTTCTACAGATAGATGCGGGTCCCAATGGGAGACTCTTGGCATAATCTTTGGGCGCCAAAGGTTTTAAAGCATAATGGACCCCAAATGTCCCTAAAGTAGTCCCTTTTTGAGCCAAGGTCAGTGTCAAGCAATCACTACAGAGTAATTATAAGTCATGAGAGAAACTAAATAGCAAATACTCATTGATGAGAAAGAGTATATTAAAAGGGATAGAGGAACAAAAATTGCTATACTTGTCCTAGAATCAAGAATAATTATTATTAAAAATCCTCTCCATTCAATATTTTTTTTTTTTTTGCATAGTTTACGGCACGTTGCACAAGTTACTGGCCACCTGTGCAGTCTATCAGAGGTGGTCGGTTTCCTAGGCAATGAGCTTACTACTTGCAAGAGCTCCTCTGAAGCTGGTTGGGTCACTGGATGTGGTCTCCGATGCTTCCCCTACTACCAACATTGGAGATTACACAGCAGTTCACTCGTGTTAGTCCAAAGTGTCAATCTTCAGGAGCACACTGCCCCCAGACTAGCAGGAAGCCAGGAGGCAGGGGAGCGGTGCGCTCCTGAAGTTTCATTGATCTTGAAAACAACCTTTTAGCAGAGCAGGATGTCTTAAAATCACTGAATATTGTACTTGTCTCTAGGGATGACAAATTCTTAAAATAAATATATGCCTCCAGAACTAGCAGGAAACTCCTGACATTTTCGAAGTATTGTGGCTAACCAGTAAAACCAACTAAATCTATTTTCTCATGTGCTGTTCAGACCGGATGTGATGATATAGTAGAAAGGATACTATTTAGCAATATCCAGAACGGGTCCTTGTCCAGACACCAAGACACATTTATTGTGATACTGTCTGAAGATGCGCAGAGGACTGTGAGACATCATCACCTGATCCTGTGAAATCTGGAAAAATTCAACAATAAGTGATATCTCACAACTATATCACAGTTATAATAGTGCAAACTGCAATGTAAAACCTGACTTAAGAAAAAAAAATATTTTAAAAAACGTATAAGTTTAGATTATTCAGGACTCATAACCTATTCTAATACTTTCAACAGATGCTTGCGATTGGGTTCATATTTAGTCACACTGGCATAAGGACCCCCCCCCCACCTCTCCCTTGACCCTCTGTCTTTTCTTCTCTCTTTTCTCCCTCCTTTTCTTTTTTTACTCTTATATGGGCTTTTCAGATACAATATAGAAATTGCCTCAACATATGATCCTCTTATAGGCGTTTATCTTATAAACATTATATTGTTCAATACACTACCATTTGAATTATTTGAAAAAAGTTACACCATTTGAACATTTTTTTATATGTCTATTTTGTTATATTTTCTTCAAAGTCGAATACAATACATTTTCTTGATCTGCAAAATGTAAAAGAATTAATGCTTAATTGATGTTTAATAAAACAGATTGAATATAAGTTTAGCTTATTCCACTTTCCTATAAAGTTGGGCGATTTGAAAAATGTATTTCACGTGAATTTTTAATCTGTAAGCCTGTGTACGAAGCAACTTGTATACACCAGCAACCTCTAACCAAATAATCATCTCTCCTTCCCGCTTAACTCCCCACCGGACCTCATCTGCAGACCTGCTCTTCAACCTCAGATCTATCCTACCAAAACATAAAACAAGCCGGAGACTCTCCTTCTCGTACCTGCTCTCCCTCTCTCTGCTGGCGACATATCTCCCAAACCTGGACCCTCACAGCTTACACCACCTACCAATTCCCTCTCAAATCGCTTCCAACCAACTGCAAACTACCACAACCTCTTCAATATAAAACCTGTGCCCTGGACGCCAACCCCCCCCCCCCCACACACACACTTCCTCTCTCTGGAGCACTTTGGAACGCTTGCTCTGTCTGCAACAAGCTCCATTTTATCCACGACCCCTTTACCTTTCATCTCTCCTTCCTGACCATCACAGAGACATGGTTGACACCCTCCGACATGGCCTCCCCTGCTGCGCCGTGTTACGGTGGCCTCCACTTCACCCACACTCCTCGTCCTGGTAATAGACATGGTGGAGGAGTGGGTCTTCTCCTTTCCCACCAACTGCACCTTTAGCCCTATCGCACCTCTACCCTCCCTTATTCTCCCTTCTTTTGAAGTCCACTCTGTCCGCATCTACTCTCCCTCCAACCTCCAAGTGGCTGTCATATACCGAAGTCCGGGCCCACCTGGCTTCTTTACTTTCTCTCTGCTGACATTCCCACAATCATCATAGGCAATTTCAACATCCCCCACCGACACTCGCCAGTCAACAGCATCCAAACTCCTGTCACTTACTTCATCCTTTGGACTTACTCAGTGGTCCTCCCTAGCCACCCACGCAAATGGACACACACTAGACCTCATCTTCACCAGACTCTGCTGCCTATCTAACCTCACAACCTCCCCCCCTACCTGACCACCATCTACTCACTTTCTCATCCCTGTCCTCCTCACCTGTCACCCATGTCCAGCAACTAGCACACCCCGCAGAAACCTTGCACATCTAGACACACACACACATACTCTCTGACTCTGTTCTACCACGGACATCCATATCTTCACTCCACGACACAGACAGCACCACTGCTTTCTATAATGCCACTCTCACATCAGCAATTGACTCGGTCGCCCCTCTTATGCATGGCAGAGCAGGACGAGTCAATAGGCAACCCTGGCACAACAACCTCGCTAAACAGCTTTGACAAGCATCCAGGGTTGCAGAGCGGCGTTGGAAGAAAACACATTCGCAAGATGACTTCACTGCATTCAAACAAGCAACACTCGCCTTCAAATCAGCCCTCACTAGTGTTGAGCGAGTATGTTCTGTCAGATTATGCTCGGGCCAAGCTCCGAGTATTTATAGCTGCTCGGTGATATGGTTGAATCGCTCCCGTGTGCATGATTTGCAACTGTTTGACAGTTTTATTACATGTGAGGAATGTGTAACAGTCGCAAATCATGCACACGGGAGTGATTCAACCATATCACCGAACAGCTATAAATACTCGGAGCTCGGCCCGAGCATACTCGGCGAAAGGGTTAATAGAACATACTCGCTCAACACTAGCCCTCACCTCTGTTAAACAGGCCTACTTCACAACCCTCATATCTTCCCTATCCTACAACCCCAAACAGTTATTCAACACTTTCAACTCTCTCCTCCGCCCTCCACTGCCCCCCTCCAGCATCTCTGCTGAGGAGTTTGGTCAATCTTGCTTTTGAAGTGTGTGGCAAACACAGCAAGTCTTTACTGTCCGACCACCACAAACCCTTTGTTTCCGAGACCATTGCCCTTCCCCCATAACCTCCCTTTCCAAAATCACAGAAGGAGACCTCACTCGCCTCCTCTTCAAATCACACCTCACCACTTGTGCACTCGACCCCATCCCATCTCTTCCCCATGCTCATCCCATCCCTAACCCATCTCTTCAACCTATCATTAACTTCTGGTACCTTCTCTGCTGCCTTCAAACATGCCACAATCACGCCCATCCTCAAAAAGCCATCAGTCGACCCAACTGCCTTGTCCAGCTACTGCCCCATATCGCTGCTCCCATTTGCCTCCAAACTCCTTGAGCAACATGTTCACACTGAACTTTCCTCCCACTTCTCATCTAACTCTATCTTCGACAACCCGGCTTCCGCCCCCACCATTCCACCAAAACTGCCCTTACCAAAATTACTAATGACTTACTTGCAGCCAAAGCGAACAGAAAATTCTCTGTACTCCTTCTTGAGCTGTCCTCTGCCTTCGACACAGTTGACCACTGCCTCCTACTACAGATCCTCTCTTTCTTTGGCGTCAAAGACCTTGCCCTATCTTGGATCTCCACATATCTTTCTAATCGCACATTCAGCGTCTCCCACACTACCTCCTCATCCCGCCTCCTCTCTGTTGGGAGTCCCTCAAGGCACTGTCCTAGGACCCCTTCTCTTCTCAATCTATACCCTTGGCCTGGGACAGCTCATAAAATCCCATGTCTTCCAGTACCATCTGTACTCTGATGACGCCCAGATTTACCTCTCTGACCCAGATGTCACCGCTCTGCTGTCCAGAATCCCATCATGTTTATGAGCCATATCCTCCTTTTCCTCTCGCTTCCTCAAGCTTAATGTGGACAAAACTGAACTCATCATCTTTCCCCCATCTCGCACGTCTTCCCCACCGGATCTTTCTATCACAATAAATGACATCACACTTTCCCCTGTACCGGAAGTCCGCTGCTTCGGAGTAACCCTTGACTTGCCCAGTCTTTCAAACCCCACATCCAAGCTCTCGCCACCTCCTGTCACCTCCAGCTCAAAAATATTTCCAGAATCCGTCCTTTCCTCAACCCTCAATCTACTAAACTGCTTGTGCATGCTCTCATCTCCCGCAACATCCTCCTCTGTGGCCTACCTGCTAACACTCTCGCACCCCCCTAGTACATCCTCAACTCTGCTGCGCAACTGGTTCATCTCTCGCCTCGCTACTCCTCTGCTACCCCCCTTTGCAAATCCCTTCACTGGCTCCCAAATCCCGAGCTTATCAAATTCTACTAACATTGATCACACTGACCTACAGAGCCATCTATAACCTTTCTCCTGCGTACATCTCAGAACTAATCTCCCGATATATTCCCTTACGTAATCCCTGGTCCTCCCAAGACCTCCTTCTCTCCTCCACACTTATTCGTTCCTCACCCAATCGCCTCCAAGATTCCTCCTGAATATCTCCCATCCTATGGAATTCTGTGCCTCAACGCGTCCGATTGTCCACCACACTTGGATCCTTCAGACGGAACCTGAAAACCCATCTCTTCAAACAAGCTTACAGCCTGCCATGACCATGCTTGCTGCCACCTCAACACCGGAGCTACTGCAACCCCCCAACCTACTGCCTCCTTCCCGTTCCTGTAGAATGTAAGCCCACAAGGGCAGGCTCCTCTCCCCTCCGTACCAGTCTATCATTGTTAGTTTGTTTACTGAGTGATATCTGTATTTGGTATGTAACTCTTTCTTATGTACAGCACCATGGAATAAATGGCGCTATATAAATAAATAATACAGAGTTTAGTGCGTCTTCTACACAATGAAGGCGATAAGGTCCACTCACCGGCACGCCAAGTATGTTTGACAGCTGATCGGCTTTGGTCTGACGAAGGCAGTTTCCAGCATTAGTGACAAAGACAACAGGCACCAAGAATTGTCCTTGGCTGTTCACCAACTTCTGAAAGGCTTTTTTTGCAGCAGGAATCGGGGTCTTTCCTCGGACCAGCACTCCGTCGATGTCAAACAACAGTCCAAATGTTGGTTGGAAACTTGACTGAAGAGAAACAAATGCAACAGGTCAACGGTCGTAGGCTGGGAAAGCTACGGTTGGCCGTACCACAATGTAGAATTACATGCCAGACATTAAAATCCAGCATTACATAGGTCTATGGACAGGTGGGATTCACCAGATTTTAGGAGCCGCTCTTTGTTAAGGTGAAGAACCACAAACAAGGTCAACCATGCACATTAGATACCTGTTGGCCAGTTCAACTGGCAACCATATCTCTCTCTTGCCCATATAAATATATACACACAGCCAAAAGTGTATGGGAAGAGGGGAAAAACCCAGCTTACCTCTCAAGAGTAAAAAAAGAGGGAGGGGGGCCAGGTTGAAATCCAAAAGCCAAATTCATCTCTCCCCGAATATCGGCCATTGGGGTACAGTTAGGAAGCCCTTGAACACATTAGATATGTGGGACAAAATTAATGGGTTTGGCCAACATTAATCTTAGGTTTACAGCTAGCCTAAAAGAGAGGGGGGGGGGGTCCTCTGTGACAAACATTTGCCAAAATGGGTCATCATAGTGAGGCAATGTTTGATGCCATATTTCACATTTCTGACCGATAGGCTGCTCAGGGCTAATTCATTAACAAGGAAAAAAGTTTAGTCATCCCTAAGGATATACTTTTTGTACTGTTCTATCATCTAATGTTCACATCCCAGGGACACCATGTATCAGTAAAGAATTATATTACATAATATACACCAATCTGTACAAGGCAACCGGTTCAAATAATGTAATATATAATTACATAGTAAACCAGACTAAACCACTTTACGCTGGAGCCTCGTACACAATCCCTGCCGGATCAGGATTTCTCAAGGTTCTTAAGCCAAGTGTTCTCGTATCACCCAGAAGCCATGATCATGTACAGTCGTAGCCAACAGGAGAGACGGACACAAAGTTTGAGTTTTTACAAAGTTTGCTTCTTTGGTGTTTAGATATTTTACTCTGATGTTTTTTTATTGTTACTGAAGCACAATTATAAGTATTTCATAAGTATCTAAACGTTTGACAAATCCATCAAATTTACGCAAAGCCTCAATATTTACAGTGTTGACCCTTATTTTTCAAGACTTTTGCCTTCGCCCTGGCAGCTGGATATCAACTTCTGAGCCAAATCCTGACTGATAACACCCATTCATGTCTCATCAGTGCTTGGACAATATCACAATTTTTGTGTTTTTGTTTGTCCACAGGTTCTGAATGGGATTGAGATCTAGGAAGCTTCCTGGTTAAAACCAAAATGTCAATGTTTTGTTCACCGAGCCACTTCGTTATCACTTTTGCCTTGTGACATGGTCTCCATCATGCTGGAAAAAAGCATTGTTCATCACTAAATTGCTCCTGGATCATTGGGAGAAGTTGCTCTTGGATGATGATTAGATTCAGTCCTTCATTCATGGAAGTGATCTTAGGCAAAATTGTGAGTGACCCCCTCCTTGGATGAAAAGCAACCACACAAATGGTCTCAAGATGCTTTTTCTATTGACATGACACAAGACTCGTGGTAGGGCTCACCTTTTTTTCTACAGAAAATCATTCTTTCATATGTCTTAAACATTGTGAAATTGGGTACAGTAGAGGAAATAACTTTGGAGAAAGTACAGAGATTGGACTGCAGAGGACTGGGGTAAAGGTATTTCCTCTGAAGCCCCCTTAAGATTGTCTGGGACATCTGGAAGAATGGTGGCGGACAAAAACACAGTAATTGTGACTCCAACCACTGATTAGACAAGAACGTGTAGCCATCAGTCAGGATTTGGTCCAGAAACGGATATTCAGCTGCCAGGGCGATTGCAGAAGTCTTAAAAAATGAAGGGTCAACACAGTATAATATTGAGACTTTACACAAACTTGAAGTATTTACCAATAAAAGTGTAAAAACTTATGAAATGTTGAACTGTACTACATTAACCAGAGAAACAAACTAAAAGATCCAAAAACACAGATGCAGGGAACTTTGTCTCAGTCTCAAAACTTTTGCCCACGATTGTACATTATCATGGCTTCGGAGGTGATACGAGAACACTTGGCTTAGGAACCTTGAGAAATCCTGATCCGACAGGGACTCGGGCGTGAAGTGGTTTAGTCTGGATTACTATATAATTATACAGGAAAAGGTAAATCAAATCATTACATTGTTTGACCCCTTTGACTTGTACTGATTGGTGTCAATTATGTAATATGTTATGACAGTTTACTGATATATGGCGGTCCTGGGATGGATATATTAGCTTGTGCCAAAATTGTGATAAACTCCAAGCACTGATTAGGTAAGAATGGGCCAGTCAGGATTTGTCCGAGAAGATGATACCCAGCTGCCAGGGCGAAGGGCAGAAGTCTTAAAAAATAAGAGTCAATATTGGAAGTATTTATACATCATAAAACTTTATGTTTTTCAATAAAAAAAAGTGTAAAAACACTGATGCAGCAAACTGTCAGTCTCAAAACTTTTGGCCGCGACTGTACTGAGCTGCCTATGAAAAACACAGCCTGGTAGCCCCCCTAGAGCCAGGTTATATATCACAGGTACAAAATATACACACGTGGTCAAAATTGTTGGTACCCCTTGTTTAATTAAAGAAAAACCCACAATGGTCACAGAAATAACTTGAATCTGACAAAAGTAATAATAAATTAAAAATCTATGAAAATGAACAATTGAAAGTCAGACATTGCTTTTCTGCTTCCACAGAATTAAAAAAAAAAAATTAAACTCATAAAATAGGCCTGGACAGAAATGATGGTACCCTGAAAATAATGTGACAAAGGGACATGTTAAATCATGTTGTGTCCATTAATTAGCATCCCAGGTGTCTACAATCTCGTAATCAGTCAGTGGGCCTGTATATAGGGCTACAGATACTCACTGTGCTGTTTGGTGACATGGTGTGTACCTCACTCACCATGGACTAGAGGAAGCAAAGGAAAGTTGTCTCAGGAGATTAGAAAGAAAATTACAGACAAGCATGTTAAAAGGTAAAGGTTACAAGACCATCTCCAAGCAGCTTGATGTTCCTGTGACTACAGTTGCACATATTATTCAGAAATTTAAGATCCATGGGACTGTAGCCAACCTCCATCGACGTGGCCGCAGGAGGAAAAAAAATTGATGACAAATCAAAGAGACGGACAATACGAATGGTAATAAAAGAGCCCAGGATAACTTCTAAAGAGATTAAAGGTGAACTTCAAGCTCAAGGAACATCAGTGTCAGATGGCACCATCCGTCATTGTTTGATCCAAAGTGAACTTCATGGGAGACGACCAAGGAGAACACCATTGTTGAAAAAAAAAAGTCATAAAAAAGCCAGACTGGAATTTGCCAAACTACATGTTGACAAGCCACAAAGCTTCTGGGAGAATGTCCTATGGACAGATGAGACAAAAATGGAAGTTTCTGGCAAGGCACATCAGCTCTATGTTCACAGACGGAAAAATTAAGCATATCAAGAAAAGAACACTGTCCCTACTGTGAAACATGGAGGAGGCTCTGTTATGTTCTGGGGCTGCTTTACTGTATCTGGCACAGGGTGTCTTGAATCTGTGCAGAGTACAATGAAATCTCTAGACTATCAAGGGATTCTAGAGAGAAATGTGCTGCCCAGTGTCTCAGTCGCAGGTCATGGGTCTTGCAACAGGATAATGACCCAAAACACACAGCTAAAAACACCCAAGAATGGCCAAGAGGAAAACATTGGACTATTCTGAAGTGGCCTTCTATGAGCCCTGACCTAAATCCTATTGAGCATCTTTGGAAAGAGCTGAAACATGTCGTCAGGAAAAGGCAAGCATCAAACACGAGACAACTAGAGCAGTTTGCTCATGAGGAGTGGGCCAAAATACCTGTCGAGAGGTGCAGAAGTCTCATTGACAGTTACAGGAATCGTTTGATTGCAGTGATTGCCTCAAAAGGTTGTTCAACAAAATATTAAGCTAAGAAGAAAACCATCATTTCTGTCCAGGCCTACTTCATGAGTTTAATTTTTTTTTTTAAATTCTGTGGAAGCAGAAAAGCAATGACTGACTTTCATTTGTTAATTTTCATAGATTTTTAATTTATTATTACTTTTGTCAGATTCAAGTTATTTCTGTGACCATTGTGGGTTTTTCTTTCATTAAACGAGGGGTACCAACAATTTTGACCACGTGTAAGAACTAGAGGGTACATGCCAAATCTGGCCCACAGGGTGGTTATATTTGGCCTGCTGCACCAGAACCACCACCCCTATCTGGGGCCCATTATTCTGCATGGAGGACTATGGGGGGCCCATTATATTGTATACTGGTTGGCCCACAACTTTATCCAAGATTTTAATTTTGGCCCTCTGTGTGTTTGAGTAGGACATTCCTGCCATACAGAGTACAAATCTGCTCCCAGCTAATGGTAATTCAATAGTATTCATAATATTATTCAGCTTTGCTTATATAGCGCCATTAATGCCACACCAATTTACAGACATTATGGGCACTGTCCCCATTGGGGCTCACAATCTACATTCCCTATCAGTATGTCTTTGGAGTGTGGGAGGAAACCGGAGAACCCGGAGGAAACCCACGTAAATACGGGGAGAACATTCAAACTCCTTGCAGATGTCGTTCTTGGTGGGATTTGAACCAAGGACCGAGCGCTGCAAAGCAACAGTGCTAACCACTGAGCCACCATACAGTGCTAACCACTGAGCCACCCTGACCTTATGGTAAAACACTGGTATGGGTCAGCTAACGTATTGTAAGTATTATGTCAAGACCCTAAAGGCTTTTTTTTAGCATTTAGAAAAATCTAAAAAAAATATCAGAAGATGGGTTTAAGTAAAAAAGAACAAAAAAAAACACAACAACAACAACACACACACATTACAAATAGATCTGCCACATGAGCGCTGCAGCTAATCACTGCTTCAACAGTCATGTGACGGCAATACTGCGGAGCTGTGATGTAAATGATGTAAGGCACAAGTTAGGAAGCAAGCAGTGACCAGCAGGGGCTGGATCATTAAGTTTGTTTTTTTCTTTTGTAAACTGTTTGATGCAGATAGCTAAATTTAAAAAAAAAAATCCTTATAAATCCCTTTTAAATGATAGTGCAGGATTTAAAAAAAAAAACGAATATGGCATTTTTTTTTTTCAGAAGCAGCTCTACGCTTTCACAAAAAGGCTGTATTTGGCATCACAGTTCAGCCTCCAATTAAGTGAATAAAATGGAAATGCAATACCAGACTCAACCCATGAAAAAGAGTGGCGCTGCTTCAAAGGGTGGAAAAAAAATGCAGATATTTTCTGACTTCAGGCGATCCCCTTTAAAGCAAGTGATCGATAACTACCAGACTTTCACTATATGGGGTGTGTATGTACACAGAGCTCCAGACCCGGCACACAAAATGTTCTTTTGTTCTATGGAAAGAAACGAGTACACTGAACTGATCACACAATGTGTAGGCTGTGACAGCTGTATCATCACACTGTTTCCACCTGGGAACCATTACCTTGGGTGCTATAAACAAGCTTGTGGCCCCAAGGTCACATAAATCCTTTATGGCAGCAGCCCCCCCACCCCACCCCCTCAAGGCCCTAAACCAGCCCTGGAGCAAAGGTCATGTAATATGTGAGGAGGTCACAGTCCTGGAGCGCGCACGCGTGCGTGCGTGCGTGTATATATATATACAGGGACAGAGGATATAAATAGATGGGAACTATGACTTCAATCCATCCCTAGATTTCCTGTAAAAGACACGTGTACTAACAGTGGCTCTGGTCCTGCACTTATGTAACGATCTAGGTCCAGCAGGGGAGCATAAAGCATATTTTTAATATTTACACTATTATCGGAGACTCTGTTAGCGGCCACAGTTGGCAGTGCCAGGTAGAAATTACTGGGGGCCATCTTACATGGATCTGGCAATGCCTTGTGGTTTCCACTGTATATGAAAACGACAGTGCAAGTGTGAACAGAGCCTGAAAAGGTTTATTCTCACACCAGTCATTCATGGCCAAAAAGGAATATCAGTGTCTGTATGTCAGCCAAAAGTGGACAGGGAGACGGAAGCAGTGCAGCGCAACACACCAAGCCGTGTCCATCACCTCTCACCACTTGTGGCCAGCCCGGCATATAGACACTGATATTCCTGTTTCAGTTGTGAATGTCCGAGAAGGAAACAGCCTTTACAAAAGGTTGTCTGCTTCTATGGGAAAATAAAAAAAGTCAAAAACTATATAAAGAAAAAATAAAAAATAGTAAAAGGAATAAATTAATGGCCTAATTAGACGAGCCAATAATCAGGAACGCTTGAAAAAACATGCCAACAATCCCATTGAAAGAACAAAATGCTCTTTTGTCAGGCGATTGGACCATTCATGCCGTCATTAAAATGGTTATCGCCAGCATATCGTCCCAGGTAACCAGGTGATAATGATCGTACTAACTAATGTTGTGTCTTCATACAAGTCTGGTTGTCTATGTATAGCCGATCGGCGGCTGTTTAATGGCAGGGGCAGTCAGGTGTAAATGCACCTTAAAAAGGAAGAGATCAAAAAATTACCCATTAAGTAAATTAGGCTTTTCTATTAATTTTTTATTTTTACTTTGGTGAAGTTTTTCTGCCATTTCAGGAACAGTTTTCAACATGCTCATTATCAGCAGAGGCAGGATTACAATGAGTAATAACACAGGATCCACCAATCACAATAGAGGGTGTCACAGCTCACCTCCTCTGCTCCCTTCACAATGACATTTGCATAAGTTGATTAGACACTTCAAAGTAAAAGCTAGAGCAACAATCACTTCATTGTGGCCATGCACATGTGTTGTTTCCTGAAACAAGATGATCGGTTTAAAAAGCCCCAGCGACCAGTGTGAAAACTGCAATATTTCTAATTTTTTTTTTTTTTTTTTAAATAAAATTGTGATCTGGGGGGGGGGTTGCAAATATAAATTTAATGCAAAAATCCAATTTAAACAATAGGTAATATTCTGATGACACGTTCCCCTTCAAGGAGGCTAAACATATATAAAATATTTGTGTATTATTATAGATGGGTGTTCGCTTTGAGACGGTTACAATTATCCCCTGTCTGCACTAATCTCTTAATCACTGCAGGAAAGATCATAAAGGCAATGAAACTAATTACTGTAATCCAATTACATGAGCAGATCACGCTGCTATAAAGTAAAATCCCCAGATAAGGAATGGACAGGAGATAACTGTGACAAACACAGAAAGGAAATGGTCTCGTTAACTTTATTAAACTTTTTGTATTGAAGCATCTAATGAGCGTGTGCAAAGGTCATTGTGAAGGGCGTATGTACAGACTTCAATTGCATTTATGTCCTTAGGATACAGATACAGGTGAATACAAGGGTGGAAAAGGGAGCCATCAGGTTACTGCTTCATTCTGCTGTCTAAGCAGAGGATGAAGGACCCTCAGGTCACTTGACTGGCAGCAGAGGATAGCTCAGAGGAGCAGGACACATTCAAGTGGGTTGCATCCTACTGTGTGTGGTTGGCTGTGAGGGCATCATACAGCATGTGGGAAGTTGTAGGAATATCATACTGTGTTTAGGGACATCATACTGTGTGTAGTGAGCTGATGGGGCATCATACTGTGTGTAGTGAGCTGATGGGGCATCATACTGTGTGTGGGAAGTTGTGGGTGCGCGTTTAGATAAAAACTGGAATGACAATAAGCGCAATAGGGTCTTATCCGGATTACAAAGCAAACGGGATTTGCTCACAAGGAGGGGTTGTGAAAGTCACAACCCCTTTATTAACTTTAAACGCAAACACGGCTGCTGCAGATCCACCAAACTTTGAGATGAAAGTAGATATAAAACCTGCGCTACCGAGGATCCAATATACAGTGCATTGTGAAAGTATTTGCCCCCCTTGAACTTTTCTACCTTTTGCCACATTTCGGGCTTCAAACATAAGATATAAAATTCAAATTTTTGGGGGGGAAGAATCAACAAGTGGGACACAATCGTGAAGTGAAACGAAATTTATTGGATAGTTTAAACTTTTTTAAAAAAAATGAAAAGTGCGGCGTGCAATATTATTCGTCCCCTTTACTGTCAGTGCAGAAGTTCAGTGAGGATCTCTGAATGATCCAATGTTGTCCTAAATGACTGGTAATGATAACTAGAATCCACCTGTGTGTGATCAAGTCTCCGTATAAATGCACCTGCTCTGTGATAGTCTCAGGGTTCTGTTTCAAGTGCGGAGAGCATCATGAAGACCAAGGAGCACACCAGGCAGGTCCGAGATACTGTTTTGGTGAAGTTTAAAGCCGGATTTGGATACAAAAAGATTTCCCAAATTTTAAACATCTCAAGGAGCACTGTGCAAGCGATCATATTGAAATGGAAGGAGTATCAGACCACTGCAAATCTACCAAGACCCGGCAGTCCCTCTAAACTTTCATCTCGAACAAGAAGACTGATCAAAGATGCAGCCAAAAGGCACATTATCACTCTGGATGAACTGCAGAGATCTACAGCTGAGGTGGGAGGGTCGGTCCTATGGACAACAATCAGCCATACACTGCACAAATCTGGCCTTTATGGAAGAGTGGCAAGAAGAAAGCTATTTCTCAAAGATATCCATGAAAAGTCTTGTTTGAAGTTTGCCACAAGCCACCTGGGAGACACACCAAACATGTGGAATAAGGTGCTCTGGTCAGATGAAACCAAAATCTAACTTTTTGGCCACAATGCAAAACGATATGTTTGGCGTAAAAGCAACACAGCTCATCACCCTCAAAACACCATCCCCACTGTCAAACATGGTGGTGGCAGCATCATGGCTTGGGCCTGCTTTTCTTCGACAGGGAAGATGGTTAAAATTGATGGGAAGATGGAAGGAGCCAGATACAGGACCATTCTGGAAGAAAACTTGTTGTAGTCTGCAAAAAACCTGAGACTGGGACGGAGATTTATCTTCCAACAAGACAATGATCCCAAACATAAAGCAAAATCTACAATGGAATGGTTCAAAAATAAACGTATCCAGGTGTTAGAATGGCCAAGTCAAAGTCCAAACCTGAATCCAATCGAGAATCTGTGGAAAGAACTGAAAACTGCTGTTCACAAACGCTCTCCATCCAACCTCACTGAGCTCGAGCTGTTTTGCAAGGAAAAATGGGCAAGAATTTCAGCCTCTCGATGTGCAAAACTGATAGAGACATACCCCAAGCGACTTGCAGCTGTAATCGCAGCAAAAGGTGGCTCTACAAAGTATTAACTCAAGGGGGCTGAATAATATTGCACGCCCCACTTTTCAGTTTTTAATTTGTTAAAAAAAGTTTAAAATATCCAATAAATTTCGTTCCACTTCACGATTGTGTCCCACTTGTTGTTGATTCTTCCCCCAAAAATTAGAATTTTATATCTTTATGTTTGAAGCCAGAAATGTGGCAAAAGGTAGAAAAGTTCAAGGGGGCCAAATACTTTCACAATGCACTGTACAATAGGAAACTAAGATCATGAATGAACAAGATCGTTATGGTTTGTCCTGATGAAGAGGTATGATCACCTCGAAACGTGTTGACAAATAAAAAAAAAAATCGCATCTGGCTTCCCATCGTATATTGGATCCTCGGCAGCACAGGTTTTATATCCACTTTCATCTCCAAAATTGGTAAGTTGTCGAGACACCATACTGTGTGGGCAGGCTGTAGGGACATCATACTTCACGTAGGGGACAGTACCGTGGAGTACTTATACTGTGTGTAGGTTGCCATACCGTGGGAACATTATATAATTATATTGTGTGTGATCACCGTGGGGGCCATGAATGTGGTACTGTGAGGAAACCATAAAGTGCTTCACTCAGAACAATATTTTTATAACGGCACAAAAATACTGTATATAGAAGCATATATAAAATCCCTCCTTATCTTTCAGAGTGGGGAGGTTCGGTCATATATTCAACATTATTGTCTGCAGAATCAAATGGTTTGAAGTTGGGGGGGGCGCGTTATTTGCCAATTAGCTTCCTGCTGAAGAGGAGTATAGGGGACATATATACAGAGACAGCTGTGAATCACTTACTGGGGGGGGTCGTCAGGGCATGAATGAAGTGGTCAGCGGACTCTGAGCGCAATGATGGATATATATATAGTACGTGAGTATTTACAGCTCCGTACTCCCAGCATGTGATCCATTGTATAGGAAACGCACGCTGCTCTATTACCAGTCACTGCTGGGAATCTAAAATATATATTATATATTTGATTTCAGTCTCTGTGAGAAAAACCGTCCAGTGTAAGATCGGGTGGGGGCTCTATTTTGGATAAATGCATTTTTCTTGGATAGAAGTGAAGATCGGGATGACACTCATTTGTTCACTAAACAATTCCGAAATGTGCAGAATATAACACTGATCGGAGGCAACCGGCTGTCAGACCAGGAGACGCTCAGCGTCCTCATAACCTGCTGAGGTCACAGTTACTGGGATTATATAAGTACTGTCTGGGGGGAGCGAAACCCCCGAGGAAGAGCGATCGGAGCCGGAAACATCACAGGTCACAGAAATATAAAAGCTGCCCCACACCGTGCACATGAAGTAGAAAGACACCACGTCAAAACAAGCAATCATTTAATTGCTAACCATTTAGGGCGCAGTCAGGCGGCCATATAAATCGGACCACAATGATCGGACTGGCCAGCACCTCTCCCGACCTGAGCCAGACAGTTGTGTGGAAGGAGCTGTCACGCTCAGGTAGGGAGAGCTGCCGGCCAGTCCAATCACTGCGGTCTGATTTATACGTCCGTCTGACTGAGCCCTTACAAAGAATATTTACTACTATTCCAACTATAAATACCAACAAGCAGGGGGGGGGGGAAAAAAAAAAAAAAAAAAGTTTGTTCACACAAGGCTTTTTTTTTTTTTTTTTTTTTTTTTTTTTTTTTTAATATAACCACAGTAGATTTGGTGAATAAAACAGCATTTTACAGTAGCAGCATAATCCATGAGATTTCTGAAACGCTGCATTTTTTGCACCCGTTGAGACCTGCTGCGGTTTTTTTTTGCAATATAAGACGCAGCATGTCAATTTTTTCAGAGTTTTGGCAGCGCTTTTCACCCATTAAAATGAATGGCTATTTTGGTGCAGAAAAAATAAAAAAAGCGTATGTTCACGTTTTAAAAAGTGAGTCCATTTGCCCAAACTGGTATTAAAAACTAAGCACAAAGCCTTGTAGGGGATATGGCCCATGTATTTTTATGCGTTTTTTAACGTTTGAACTGACAGGCTGTGAATCTGGATTACACAATGGTGCAGCAGGACCAGTTCATTAGCATTATTCCGGGATTTGTATTCGTTTGTAGCGATCAGTAAAGCATATATGGCTCTATAAGAGGCTCGCTTGCACTGACCCCTTTAAAGCAGGACAGACTGAGCTGAAGCAGAACAGCCACAGAATCATCTGACGATCATCCCTGACAAAGAGCAGGACAAACCTACAACTGTGATGGGCCAGGAGCGGCACAGACAGAAGGGGCCCCTGTGCAAGAACAATATAAGGGCCCTTTGTAGTCCAATAGTTCATAATAATGCAAAATCCCACCTGCTTTGGTGGTGATAGTGGCCCCCTTACCTTTTGGACCCCAGAGCAGCTGCACCAATGGTATTGTCCGCCCCTTTGACGGCCACATGAGCATTAGATAACCAGCAATCCCCTTTGCGTTGTGAGATACCTTACAGTATTAAGGATTTATCCTCAGCATAGGTCATCCATATCACATGGTAGGGGGTATAGCATCCACAACCCCCACCGATCATGTCACCTCTGAAGGCCGGGTGACACACGGACCGTCACAAATTGGCAATTTACAAACATCAATTTTAAATTGACTTTGGATTCACTGGGTAAATTCCCTGGGAGGGCGTCAGAGATTGGGGGGGGTCACAAGTACTTACTGGTTGCTCCCAAACGATGCCCTTATACAATGTGTATAAGGGCAACAAGACAGGGGCATCATGGCAGTCCCCGGCACACATTACGGCAGGATAGAGGGGGTGCATCATGGTGGTCCAGGGGCACATTATGGCTGGATGCAGGGGGGGTGTATCGTGGTGGTCCCGGGGCACATTATGGCATGATGCGGGGGGGGGGGGGGGCTGTATCGTGGCAGTCCCGGGGCACATTATGGCATGATGCGGGGGGGGGGGGGGGTGTATCGTGGCAGTCCCGGGGCACATTATGGCATGATGCGGGGGGGGGGGGGGGGGGTGTATCGTGGCAGTCCCGGGGCACATTATGGCATGATGCGGGGGGGGGGGGGGGCTGTATCGTGGCAGTCCCGGGGCACATTATGGCATGATGCGGGGGGGGGGGGGGGGGGGGGGGAGGGCTGTATCGTGGTGGTCCCGGGGCACATTATGGCATGATGCGGGGGGGGGGGGGGGTGTATCGTGGCGGTCCCGGGGCACATTATGGCATGATGCGGGGGGGGGGGGGTGTATCGTGGCGGTCCCGGGGCACATTATGGCATGATGCGGGGGGGTGGGCATCGTGGTGGTCCCAGGAACGGTATGGCCGGGGTATTGTGTTGGTCCCGGTACGGCCGGCCGGGGGTATTGTGGTGGTCCCAAGCAGGTCATGTTGCCCCTCTCCTGCCTGTACCCCATTACCTGGGTCCCTTCTATGGATAATGAGTTCTGTGCACAGAGCAGCAGCTGATACTATGGGCAGCTCCAGCACACCGGGTCTATATCCCCAGACCACAGCCATACACAGTAATGAGGGCGCCTCACTTCCTGCAGGTGAATAACAATCGCATGCGATCCTGCCCCGATCTCACTATCGCGATAGCCCGCGACCTCCCTCTCCTCGCGCACCTGAGGCTGGTGAATGGAGCGGCAATCAGCGGCGTTACCTGCGGCTCGTCCGTGGCCAGACAGATCCTGGCCCGGGGGTGCCCCCTAATGGCTCCACGTGTACTCAGAAGCCGCAGCCCCCGACAGAGCGGCCATAACCCCTTCATTCTGTCCGGGACACCTTCACCTTCGGGCTCTGTAGCGCTCCGTGTATGAGCAGGTGACCCCGGGATCCTCCGTTATCAGTGCGGCACTGGCTGGCCTGTCGTTACCAGGGAGGAAGGGTCCCGGTGTGATCGGGGTCTCAGGACTGCTGATGTGTAGCGACTCCCGGGATATAGCTCAGCTGTGCGCGGACACCAGCCAATCAGCGACAACTGCACGATTACAACCGGCCAATCAGAGATCGCACACAGGTCCCGCCCAGAACCAGCCCCTAAACTGGGGACAGGAGACACTTCCGCCAGAGACAATAACAGCGGCGGGAGGAGGAGGTGACAGCCAGCGGCTCTGTGCATCCACCGGGGGATAACGGGGAAATACAACACATTATATAGAAACACATTCATACACGTATTGATAAACCAAACGCTGCAGGGAGACACAACGTTCATTTCCTCCTGGCAGTGGGGCTCTAAGGGCTGGTGCTGGGAAGGTACATAATTCTATTAACCTGCAGATTAACCCCTTATCTGCAGGATAATAGCTTTTTCTCATGTGACAGGTTCCCAGTAAATAATAGTTGCAGAAATTCTGCATAGTCAAAAGCTGATGGTGAGAACATAGCCTGAGTATTCTAGTTTATGCAACTTGTCCATCGAAAATCTGCATAAAATGATATGGTCAAAATACTTAATAAGACATGTTCACACATTGCGTTTTTGCTGGAGGTAAAACCTGCTCTCTTGGCAGTGAAAAGGCTGCTTACAAAAAAGCAGGTTTTGCTGCGTTTTTCAGGATCCCAATGTTCAGCTTTGCTTCCACCACAGAAGCATTAACACAGGTCACCAATGCAAGACATATGTGAAACCATAAAACCAGTTTGGAAAAAAGGGAAATGTGATTAAATTATTTCATGGAAGATTTTTATGTCCGACAAATTAGTGACTATTGTCAACAAAAGTTCCCGAAAAAAAAAAAATTACAAATGTAACAGCGGGGGGAGGAGAATTGGTCAGGAATAGTTTACCTAAGACATTGGCAGTGCATTGCGTTTCTCACATTGGTTGGCCTTTGAGTTGATCAGGTATTGTTCAATTTCACACCTTGGTCGGCCAATGCTTACTTTACACATATCAAGAATTTAATTAAACTGTACTAATCCTAACTGCCATTCTCAGGTGATAAGACCAAGACATTATGGTTTCAACTTGGGAAAATCACAAAAATAAATGAGCCAACAGGAGAATGGAAAAAAATCTTCAGGCACAACTGTGTGATATTTATATTGTTGAACAACAGCAGTGGTAATGGACAATAATGGAAGTACAAAGGCTAAAGTATGGCATCTATGCAACAAGTAGAAAAATGAATACCAGCACTCAACAAGTCCTTTGGAAATTGTCCAGAATATTATGAAATAAAGGACTATCAGATGCAGTGGTCTATCTGAGGTGCAAGGGAGACATGCGGGTAGACTAGAGGACCTTTTTAGCCAAAGGACTTGGTGAGTGCTGCTATTAATTTTTCTACTTGTTGCACAAAATAAATGAGTTTCACATACTGCTGTACCTGATTTTTTTTCACTAAAATGCAGCAAAGCCTGATACCTGCTTTTTTTTGCTGCGTTTTTTCAGTGAAAAAATGCTGAAAGAAGTGACACGCTGCAGTTTATTCAAAAATGCCGCAGTTTTCCAATTCAGTCAGGAAAAAAAGTGTGTGCATGAGATTTCTGAAATCTCATAGCTTTAGCAGTTTAAAATTTGCATAAAATAACGCACCGTGTTAACATAGCCTATGATTCTGCACACACAAATATATAAAAACACACGTAGACAAAAACATGTACTCATATGCACACAGACATATACAATCAGCTATTCATCTGCCGAAATTCAAGATAAGTAAAAATACGGTCTACATTTTTTTATACAGATTCCTGCCTTCTGTTTTCCACGTTATTCAACATGAAACTGGTGTCTTATAATTACAAGAAAGTGCAATGTTCCCCAACTCGCGGATCTCCAACTGCTGCAAAACTCCAGCGACAGATTGGAGAACAAACTGCTAAACCCAAATTATTATTACTCTTACTTATATAGCGCTATCATATTCCGCAGCACTTTACAGACATCATCTCTGTCCCCATCGGGGCTCACTATCTATATTCCCTATCAGTATGTCTTTGGAGTGTGGGAGGAAACCAGAGAACCCTGCGGAAATCCACACAAAAACGGGGAGAACATACAAACTCCTTACAGATGTTGTCCTTGGTGGGATTTGAACCCAGGACCCCAGAGCTGCTAAGCTACAGCGCTAACCACTGAGCCACCGTGCTGCCCAAATGCAGAAAATGAGAAATCTCAAAAGCTTCCATTACCCAATCAAGTATTGAGTGAACTGCTACATTATTTCTTACCTATTAAATCCAAAATTAGTGATCCATATCACAGGGATAAATGTAAATCAAACTATGCTACTAGGCAAAAACCTGAAACCAAGGAAGCCAGGTATATAAAAGTGAACACTAGAAAAATGTGTACAAGAATATATTTTTATTAACAATGTCTAAATACATTAACTAGCACATAATCAAAAATAAGAATAAAAACAGATGCCACTTGTATGAGGGACGCAAACAAATGCCGGCCTACTTTATGAAAATATCATTGCCAGTGCACTCTATGGCCACGGCCCCACTATCAGTATTTGGTCAGTGTTTTTTCTCAGGAGTGGGAGCCAAAACCAGGTGAGGAACAATCAGAGAAAAGGTATAATAGAAACAAGTCACCAATTCTGCATTTATCACCCACTCCTGGTTTTGGCTCCCACTCCTGAGAAAAAATACTGACCAAATACTGATAATGGGGACGTGGCCTAAAAGGTAGCATAGAGAAGGTCTAACAGATAATCACTGCATAGTATCCCCCACTGTTATAGAATGTAAAGATTACAAGGATAGATACTTCCAAAGTGCATATCAGAGAAAAAGGTTGTTCATTGTTAAGGGGTTCAAGTGGTTAAACAGCTAAAGGTATCCTGCTTCAAGATCAAAGAACAAGAAATAAATAGATTATAGTAAAGGTGCATGTGCATTAAGAGATATCCATAGTCTTTCTTGCAGTATATAGATAATAGACAAAGGAATAACTATTACAAAACATGCTTACATATTAGTATTGACAAAGAGAATAATAGGCAGATATGTATTGTAAGAGACTCTCACCCTGTATAACTATAGACAAAATGCTGAAAACCTACGAGTACCCATATCTCGTCTGTGTTTGCTAGTGTCACGCAAGGTGTGGGAAAGACTCAGTGCAACACGAAGGGATGAGGGGAAGGAAGCCCAAACACTAGGCAAAGGGGGAGTGGAGACCCCTAGGCAGATCTAATATCACCCTGCCTACCCTACCGTCCCTATATAGGTTCCACACCTATCACCGAGCATTGTTCAGGCCCCACTATAATCTAAAGACAACAAGGAAGACAAACAAAGAGGGGAAAACTTAGCTTGATCAGACACCAGAGTGGAAACGCCAACTGTCCTCCAAGGGCACCAGAGAAGAAGCCAGCCAGCGCTCCAAGCCAGAGCCAAGGAACATAGAAATATCACTGGCGGTTCTCTGCAACAAACTGAGGGTTTTTAACTCCCCTGCAAGTGTGTGTCAATTGACAGCAGGAGGGAGGTGGCCCCTGAGTCTTAAAGTGAGGGGGATTTAGAAGGCGTTTGCAATGCCAAATGCAATGACTGTCTACAGCCAGAACCAGAGTGACTGTCTATAACACCTGACACACCCGTGACAGCTAGAAACAGCTGCATGTAATGAAAAGCAACACAGCTAACTATACTGAAAACAAGTGTGATATGATGCTATAAAATAGTGTGCAACTTACTGGATGTAATAAGAGACTGGGTCTGTCCTGCGTCCCTCTGCCCCGATGCGCGTTTCATTCACACTTCCTCAGGGGGTGCCTGCTCATCATTCCTATTATTCTCTTTGTCAATACTAATATGTAAGCACGTAATATGTAAAGCTCTGTTAGGCTTTTCTATGATATCTAGTAGAGTGCATTTGGCAATGATTTTTTCATAAACTGGGCCGGCATTTGTTTGCGTCCCTCACGCAAGAGGCATCTGTTTTCATTCTTATTTTTTGATTATGTGCTAGTTAATGTATTTAGATATTAATAAAAATATATTCTTGTACACATTTTTCTAGTGTTCACTTTTATCTACCTGGCTTCCTTGGTTTCCTTTTTTTTTTTGCCTAATAGCATAGTTTGATTTACATTACCTTCAAGAAAATCGAGAAACATAGGATGACAAGAGAGGCTGATCTGATAAAATAGTTCCAAATCCTGCCTGTGTCCGGTTAAGATAAACGTCAACTTTTTAGAGTTTTGTGCCCTCCTACAACATATTTCAAAGTAAGTTGGGGGCCTGTTACTTTTACAGCAGGGCAAACCTATGCCTTTAAGAGTGATCATCACTTTAGCCTACATTTTTGCAAAGTGATCCTGCCCGTTCTAAATTCTATATTGTAGGACAGAGATGTAATTCCCCAACCAGTTAATGAAATAACCATGATGGCGGACACACAGAGAGAAATAGCCCAAAAGAAAGCTTCACTGTAACGACTCCACATCCAGATGTTGATGTACAATGCAAAGTTATATTGTGATACCGTGTTAGCCAGAAAAATCGATGTAAATACTTTTAGGGTATGTGCACACGATGCAGAAATGCTCAGGATTTTTTCCTGAGCGTTTCTGCATCTCTCTGGCAGGAAAAAACGCATGCGGATTGTACATGCGGTTTCCTGCCAGGGACATGCGGAAATGAAGCGGTCTTCACTTTCATTTCCGCATGCGGGTTGACAAGCGCTTCCCAAGCGATTTTAGCATCACTTGGAAAGTGCTTGTCAACTTCACACTATATAAATCCATGCAACCGGCATGGATTTATATAGTGTGTGATGTCAAAAAATAAAAAATAAATCTATACGTTACCATCTGATGGCCCCCGGTGTCCTGCTTCATCGGTCCCAGCTGCCGGCAGTGAAGACTGTAGGACCTTCCGACGTCAGCGTCACGTGACCCGTCACATGACTCTGACGTCAGCGAAGGTCCTTCATTCAACCGCGAAGTGCGCGGGAAGCCGGCAGGACGCAGCGCGGGCCGTCAGAAGGTGAGAATATATATATTTTTTATTTTATTCTTTTTTTTTTAATGGTACCTGGGTCTGGATGAGAGTCCTCTCCTCCACACCCGGGTACCATCCGCACATTAGACCGCATGAAAAGCGCATCAACATATACAGTGATGCGGATTCCATGCGGTCTAATGCAAGTCAATGGCGGCAAAAGAGCAGCGTTTCCGCAAAATTAATTGACATGCTGCGGATTTTTGACCGCAGCGTTTACGCTGCGGAAAAATCCGCATCATGGGCACAGCACATGCGGATTTCCATTGGGGAACATTGCTGCCCTTCTACCATGCGTTTTTCATGCGTTTCAGCGGCGTTTACGCAACTGCAAAAACGCCGCGGAAACGCATGAAAAACGCATCGTGTGAACTCAGCCTTATGCCCAAAAAATATTTTTTTTTTTTTTTTTTTTTCTGGTTAGCCAATAAAGGTATCACTCCGAGAATACTTTTGTCATTTTTGGGCATAAAAGTATTTACATAGACATCCAGAAGTTAAATGCTTAATCCTGCCACCTTTATCATGTAGTGATGCTAATGAGCAGACACCGCAGGAGCGCAGATCACATAGAGGTGGGACATCTCTGCTAAGATCTGTATCTCTTATCCTCCCCAGACTCCTCAGATACCTGCAGGGGGTAAAAAGGAGACAAGACTTTGGAACAAAGCTTTGGTGCACTGTGGAGTTGAAGGTTTGTCAAAGTAATCAGCATTTGTATATTCTGCTCAATCAATATAAAGCTCAATTACAGCCCCCCATACAGAATAGACAAATGATGGCCAACCTCCACACTCCGCTGATATTGATAGGTTTGGTGGACAATGTAATGTTTATGGGAGCCCCTGATAGTTTACTGTTGGGGAAGATGTTGATTTCGGACTGCCGATAGGATCCTTCTCACAGAGATAATCCGCCATCTGAGATATCCATCAGCAGCTTACTCATGGAGAACACAGCTGAAAAAGTGCACCTGTGTGTGGGATAGATGACTGTCAGCCGACTGATCAGCAGACAGCCATCTAATGTGTATGGCCAGCTTTAGGGCCCATGTAGATGAACCAATGATCATGTAATGCTTACAAAAGGTACAGTAAAAATGATCTTTATTAACTCAAAGGATCAAATCACAATTATATAAAAGGTGAAAACATCAAGAAAGTCCAGAGAAGATATCGGGTGATGATAGGTACAAATAAAATAATTGCACTTAAATAGCAATGACAAAATATATGTCATAGTATACTGTGTATCCCCATGTATAATGATTGAAGGTAGGTATGGTATTTGATTAAAGGATAATATAACCATCAGAAATAAATTGAAATAAGGGTTAATAAATATGAAACTGAAGTAAGAGCTTCAAACAATATTAATGTGGAAAATCAGTGTGACATACAGATTCCCTGCAGGGATGCCAAAATATAGAATAGTGACATAATAAACAAGGTGCAAGACATTATCAAAACCTCATAGTGAGTACACCATACAGGATGGATGCTACCTATAAAACTTGACACGCGTTTCGCCAAGGCTTCTTCAATGGGGCGATCTGAGCCACCAAAAGTTGGTAGGAACGCTAGTTTCCAACTATTGTGCAGTAGAGATGCTGGGAGCAAAACAAGCGCAAATAGGGTCTTAACTGGTAAAAAAAGAAAGAGATAAATAGGAGTATTACGCTCACCTGATAAGGTTACACATTTGCAACCCCAAGTATCCGCTGCTGCAGGACACGGGTCATCAGACTGAAGAAATTGTTGTTCCAGGCAGAATGTGTATAACCTGCGCTGCTGATGAAGATTCCAGGACGCAGATGTATTCTTAATGAATTTTATTTCAACAGGTTAAAAGTCAATGCTTTTCGAAGTCATACACAACTTCTTCCTCAGGACATAACCTAATAGGTACCATGTGTAACTTGAGCAGTTTTATATGCGGTCTTTTTGAGGGAAAAGAAAAAAAAAAAAACGCCAAATGGGGCACATGATGTGTCAAAGTTTATATTTAAGTCCATTAAAAAGAGGTCATTAAGTATTAAGAGATAGATGCATCTTGAAAATATTACTAAAATCAACAAAAAAATAAAATTTAAAAAATTATATATAATATATATATATTTTACATTTTCCTGCTGGGGGGGGGGGGGGGAGAGAGAACACGGTGGCCATAGCAGCACAGTATGTGAACACATGCCATAGGCTACAAGAAAGAGAACTATGATATACCATGGACTCCCATAGCCCTGCACCCTGGATGTGCCCCCATCCATCACCCTACAATCCCCATCCATCATCCCCATAGCCCCAATCCCTATCCCCTACTGTACACATGCTTTGGCAAAACTAATGTTGTTTATTTGGTACAGTGGGTACGGAAAGTATTCTGACCCCTTTAAAGGTTTCGCTCTTTGTTTCATTGCAGCCATTTGGTAAATTCTAAAAAGTTCATTTTTTTTTCTCATTAAAGTACACTCTGCACCCCATCTTGACTGAAAAGACAGAAATATAGACATTTTTGCAAATTTATTAAAGAAAAACTAAAATATCACATGGTCATAAGTATTCAGACCCTTTGCTCAGACACTCATATTTAAGTCATATGCTGTCCATTTCCTTGTGATCCTCCTTGAGATGGTTCTACTCCTTCTTTGGAGTCCAGCTGTGTTTAATTAAACTGATAGGTCTTGATTTGGAAAGGCACACACCTGTCTATATAAGACCTCACAGCTCACAGTGCATGTCAGACCAAATGAGAATCATGAGCTCAAAGGAACTGCCCAAGGAGCTCAGAGACAGAATTATGGCAAGGCACAGATCTGGCCAAGATTACAAAAGAATTTCTGCATTACTCAAGGTTCCTAAGAGCACAATGGTCTCCATAATCCTTAAATGGAAGAAGTTTGGGACCACCAGAAGTCTTCCTAGACCTGGTCGTCCAGCCAAACTGAGCAATCGTGGGAGAAGAGCCTTGGTGAGAGAGGTAAAGAAGAATCCCAAGATCACTATGGCTGAGCTCCATAGATGCAGTAGGGAGATGGGAGAAAGTTCCACAAAGTCAACTATCACTGCAGCCCTCCACCAGTCGGGCCTTTATGGCAGAGTGGCCGGACGGAAGCCTCTCCTCAGTGAATGACATATGAAAGCCCGCATAGAGTTTACTCAAAAACACATGAAGGACTCCCAGACTATGAGAAATAAGATTCTCTGGTCTGATCAGACGAAGATAGAACTTTTTGGTGATAATTTTAAGCGGTATGTGTGGAGGAAACCAGGCACTGCTCATCACCTGCCCAATACAATCCCAACAGTGAAACATGGTGGTGGCAGCATCATGCTATGGGGGTGTTTTTCAGCTGCAGGGACAGGACGACTGGTTGCAATTGAAGAAAACATGAATGTGGCCAAGTACAGAGATATCCTGGATGAAAACCTCTTCCAGAGTGCTCTGGACCTCAGACTTGGCCGAAGGTTCACCTTCCAACAAGACAGTGACCCTAAGCACACAGCTAAAATAACAAAGGAGTGGCTTCAGAACAACTCTGTGACCATTCTTGACTGGCCCAACCAGAGCCCTGACCTAAACCCAATTGAGCATCTCTGGAGAGACCAGAAAATGGCTGTCCACCAACGTTCACCATCCAACCTGACGGAACTGGAGAGGATCTGCAAGGAAGAATGGCTGAGGATCCCCAAATCCAGGTGTGAAAAACTTGTTGCATCATTCCCAAGAAGACTCATGGCTGTACTAGCTCAAAAGGGTGCTTCTACTCAATACTGAGCAAAGGGTCTGAATACTTATGACCATGTGACATTTCAGTTTTTCTTTTTTAATAAATTTGTAAAAATGTCTACATTTGTTTTTTTTTCAGTCAAGATGAGGTGCAGAGTGTACTTTAATGAGAACTTTTTAGAATTTACCAAATGGCAGCAATGAAACAAAGTGAAAAATTTAAATGGATCTGAATACTTTCCATACCCACTGAATGGGGAATAACTCCCAATGGCTTATAATTAGCCTCTAACAATATTTGCCACAATTGTTCTATATGATGTTGCAAAGAGTTTAGGATAATAATTCTTAAAAAGAATATAGATAAATATGTATGTAGTATCCACCAACTGGTGGAGAGAAATAGAGAAATGATGAGTGTGTGTTTGTTTAGTGCTTCCTATAAATGAGCTGGTGCTCAGTTCGCCCCCCATTCAGGAATACACACACACACACATTATAAATATATACATACATACATTTATATATACATACAGTACAGACCAAAAGTTTGGACACACCTTCTCATTTAAAGATTTTTCTGTATTTTCATGACTATGAAAATTGTACATTCACACTGAAGGCATCAAAACTATGAATAAACACATGTGGAATTATATACTTAACAAAAAAGTGTGAAACAACTGAGAATATGTCTTATATTCTAGGTTCTTCAAAGTAGCCACCTTTTGCTTTGATGACTGCTTTGCACACTCTTGGCATTCTCTTGATGAGCTTCAAGAGGTAGTCACCGGAAATGGTCTTCCAACAATCTTGAAGGAGTTCCCAGAGATGCTTAGCACTTGTTGGCCCTTTTGCCTTCACTCTGTGGTCCAGCTCACCCCAAACCATCTCGATTGGGTTCAGGTCTGGTGACTGTGGAGGCCAGGTCATCTGGCGTAGCACCCCATCACTCTCCTTGGTCAAATAGCCCTTACACAGCCTGGAGATGTGTTTGGGGTCATTGTCCTGTTGAAAAATAAATGATGGTCCAACTAAACGCAAACCGGATGGAATAGCATGCCGCTGCAAGATGCTGTGGTAGCCATGCTGGTTCAGTATGCCTTCAATTTTGAATAAATCCCCAACAGTGTCACCAGCAAAGCACCCCCACACCATCACACCTCCTCCTCCATGCTTCACGGTGGGAACCAGGCATGTAGAGTCCATCCGTTCACCTTTTCTGCGTCGCACAAAGACACGGTGGTTGTAACCAAAGATCTCAAATTTGGACTCATCAGACTAAAGCACAGATTTCCACTGGTCTAATGTCCATTCCTTGTGTTCTTTAACCCAAACAAGTCTCTTCTGCTTGTTGCCTGTCCTTAGCAGTGGTTTCCTAGCAGCTATTTTACCATGAAGGCCAGCTGCACAAAGTCTCCTCTTAACAGTTGTTGTAGAGATGTGTCTGCTGCTAGAACTCTGTGTGGCATTGACCTGGTCTCTAATCTGAGCTGCTGTTAACCTGCGATTTCTGAGGCCGGTGACTCGGATAAACTTATCCTCAGAAGCAGAGGTGACTCTTGGTCTTCCTTTCCTGGGGCGGTCCTCATGTGAGCCAGTTTCTTTGTAGCGCTTGATGGTTTTTGCAACTGCACTTGGGACACTTTCAAAGTTTGTCCAATTTTTCGGACTGACTGACCTTCATTTCTTAAAGTAATGATGGCCACTCGTTTTTCTTTACTTAGAATTTGTATTATGGCAAGAAAAAAAGCAGCTAACAGTCTATTCAGTAGGACTATCAGCTGTGTATCCACCAGACTTCTGCACAACACAACTGATGGTCCCAACCCCATTTATAAGGCAAGAAATCTCACTTATTAAACCTGACCGGGCACACCCGCGAAGTGAAAACCATTTCCGGTGACTACCTCTTGAAGCTCATCAAGAGAATGCCAAGAGTGTGCAAAGCAGTCATCAAAGCAAAAGGTGGCTACTTTGAAGAACCTAGAATATAAGACATATTTTCAGTTGTTTCACACTTTTTTGTTAAGTATATAATTCCACATATGTTAATTCATAGTTTTGATGCCTTCAGTGTGAATGTACAATTTTCATAGTCATGAAAATACAGAAAAATCTTTAAATGAGAAGGTGTGTCCAAACTTTTGGTCTGTACTGTACATACACAAAATTTTACACGAATGGTATGAATTTTTTTTTTCAGCTGATTTTATTCATTTTAAATTAATATATAATATGTTTTAATGCAATTAATATATTCAATGTTTTTCTGTCTTTTAATACTTGAACTGACATATGAACTTTGACACATCATGTGCCCCCATTTGGCGGGCTTTTTTCAAAAAGACCGCACATAAAACAGCTCAAGTTACACATGGTACCTATTAGGTTATGTCCTGAGGAAGAAGTTGAGTATGGCTTTGAAACACATTAACTTTTAACCCGTTCAAATCAAATTCATTAAGAATACATTGGCGTCCTGGAATCTTCATCAGCAGCGCAGGTTATACACATTCTGCCTGGAACCGCTGTTTCCAACTATCGACTCATCTAAAAAGGATGGCAAAGACCCGACGAACAAGCTAAGTGCTCATTTGCTGGTGTTACGATACGGACGTAGTAATGCCGGGAACCAGTGGCCAAAGGAGCACAAGCGGGAACAGCAAGCGATAGTAGAAGTCTTGCAGTTAGCAAAAGGAGTTGCAAGAAACAATCCATAGATAGGTGAGAACAATCTAGGTAAGAATGTTCAGGAGTTGGAGACTGGAAAACTAGGCTAACAGCTAGACACAGTACTCAAGCAATGAGTGAGAGATCCATGTGGCTTTAAGTAGGTCCAAACAGGAAACAAGATGGATCCCACAGATTCAGAATCTGCAATCTTAGTAAAGGGCAATTGCAGAACACAACAGTAGCCTCCAGTGTTAAGGAATGGGATTACAGCACAACTATTAAGGTTAACAGTAGCAGCCACTAGTGGTCAAACTGTACAAGGACAACTGGAATTCTGACAGCTGGTTGAGATTTTTTTTTTTTAAAGACAACAAAAAAATGTTCTCGGAAGCACATCTTTCTTTGTAAATAAGAAATGTGTTACGGATTAGGGTGGTGGAACCTCTGTGCTGCGGTGCAAGGAGGGACCAGATGCTACTCTGGGGACAGACCTTGTATGAGAGCAGGTGACTCCCACGGGTCAGAAGGCAGAGACTGACCGGTACAGCAGATGAGCACAGCAGGCAGGCTGACGAGAGATCCGGGCACACGGGCTGGCAGACACGGCAGGAAACTAGCAGGAGCCTCTAAGTAGGCTGTCAGGTATATACGGCAGATGCAGGCAGGGGCCTCTAGGTAGGCTGTCAGGTATACACGGCAGGTGTAGGCAGGAGCGTCTAGGTAGGCTGTCAAGTGGTCACGGCAAGTGACGAGCAGGAGCCTCTAGGTAGGCTGTCAGGTGTACAAGGCAGGTGCAGGCAGGAGCCTCTAGGTAGGCTGTCAGGTGTACAAGGCAGGCGCAGGCAGGAGCCTCTAGGTAGGCTGTCAGGTGGTCACGGCAAGTGACGAGCAGGAGCCTATAGGTAGGCTGTCAGGTGGTCACGGCGAGTGACGAGCGGGAGCCTCTAGGTAGGCTGTCAGGTATACACGGCAGGTGCAGGCAGGAGCCTCCAGGTAACAGGCAAGTACTCCAATTAGGCAGGCTAGCCTAGCCCATAGACAGACTGGCGGGTTTGACCGGAGGCAGACCGTCGGGCAGGAGAGTGTTCTTGGCAGGCAGAGACAGGTAGCAGGTGGAGGCTCCGGATGAGCGGACTGGCCAAGCCCATAGACAGTCTAGCGGACTGGGCTGTAAATAGACTGTCGGGCTGGACTGGTAATCAGGCTGGCAGACTGGACTGATAGTCAGACGGACTAGACTAGTAGTCAGACAGGCAGCGGGACCTGTGGGCTGAAGCAGACTTTAGCATACAGAGCAACAACCTTGCACGGGCACCTCCAAATTGGAGGAGGTGCCTTTTATAGGGGAAGTCCTCCGGCCATTGGCCAAGGACTTCTTAGGACGGCACGCGCGGCCCCTTTAAGAGGGCGGGAGCACGCGCGCGCCCTAAGCACAGGGCCAGGGAAGCTGCATGCACCAGCAGCAGCTGCAGGGAGGCCAGAAGACGCCGGGGCAGGACCGCGGCGGTAAGGGGGACGGCATCTCTGCCAGGCAGGAGGCAGAGACGCCGATGCTACAAAATGTGCTGCCAATAAACCATTATTCAATATGCACAGATCCATTGTATTAACGATCGTTCTGTGTGCATAGAATTGTGGTAGGTCCAACTAAACAGGCTATTAAAGGACCGCTGATCCATTAACCGTACACTAAATGACAAGTGTAACCCAGCATTAGAGTTATACAGGCAGTCTCCAAGTTATAAACATCCGACTTATGTACAACCTTACATCGCACAGGGACTTTCGAGGGCTGTACTTGACCGAAAGTCCTGGCCTATAGTGAAAAGGATGGAGATGTCGTCTACGATGGCAGAAAGAAAACTGGACGGCAGGCAGTGAGGCGGCCAGAGGAGTGAGTATTTGTTTTGTTTTTTTATAACATTTGCCGGCCCTGTCTACACTTACATACGAATTCACGTTAAGAACAAGCCTACTGCTGCATGTTTTGGATTCAAGGAGTCTTAGGTTAGATTCCCACAATGAATATTTGGAGCATTTTTTTCTGCTGTGAATTTTCGTGAGCAAAAACCTCAGCACACTAAAGTACCAGGAGAGTGGATATGGTCTATGTACATTTCGTGGCCACTATGCAGTTTTTGTTTTTTTGGTTTTTTTTTAATACTGCAGAAATTGACCTGAGGTGCAATTTTGAGAATGGCAACAGGTCAACTTCTCTTGCAGGAAACAAGTGTTTTATTTGTGGATTTTCCCCATAGATTTGAACAAGAAGTAGATAAAAAAGACAAACGCTTTTTTAGTGCATTTCCGTAGCAGAAATACAGTAAAGCCGCATGTAATTCACACATGACTTTATCAATAAAGTTTAACTGAACCAAAGTAACAGGAAGAATCCAAACAAAGCAGCTCGATTTAAAATATAACATAGCAAACAAGAGGCAAAGACTACAGAAAAAAAAAAAAAACACTCACTACAAAAATGTAAGTAGCTTAAAATTAGAAAAAACTGAGGAACAGTCAGCTGACCCATGGGGAGAGTCCTCACACGGAAAGCTTGCGAGGGAGGCAGGAAAAAGAATAATCCAAAGAAGACGTCTTCCCATTGAGTCTCTATTGAAAAGAATTAATAAAAAATGCAATTTCACCTCGATAAAAACACAGTATTCAACGGCAGACGCGTTTCGGTCAACTGGCAATGAATAATTGTTATTACACCTACTACATATTGGGAGAGGATCTTTGAGATGGGAATACCTCTTTATGTTCCTGAGCGCTGTATATGATTAGCTACTTAAGTTTCCTGTTAGCCAGCTTCAGTCATTTTTTACGCTCATAGACCTCCAAAACGCATGAGTGTTGTATTTTTGGTGGGGTTTTTTGCTGCACGGTTGATATTATAGATCATGTGATTTTAAGGGGAATCTTTGAATAGCTCGACAGTTACTGTAAAAAATATAGAAGATAGTCACCAAGAAATACAGATGCTAACACTCACACTCACTCTGATTTTTATGGCCAACCGGCTGTACCCTTTTGCTAATTCATCGAGCGATTGCCGGCATGTTTAGACAGGCCGATAATTGGTCAGTGCATGTTCCTAGTAATAAGCCCTAATTCCATCAGGCTCCACACAGCTACATTTACATACTGCAATTGTTTTGTGAGATCCAACTAAATTGTGATCCCGCCTAGTTATCATTTGCAAAAGTAATGATCATTTATGCTAAACATCTCTGTTGTCTGTCAAGCAGGATTGTGAGAGTTTTAAGTACTTGATCTGGAAATGAACGGCTTCCTCTTTTGTTAAACTCAGATCAATAAGGATGTCCATAGTGTGACCCACTGAAGCCACAAATTTATCACCCATCTCGTGAAAAAGGGATACATCATCTTTGTAGGCCAATCCCTATAAGGCTCAATTCAAGGCCCTCAATGCCTGGACCGGCCACAGGTCTTATGATGCTGTTAGCTCGGGTCAGGAGTCCCGCGGCTGTTCCAGTCCATGCACCGACAGTGAAAGATGACATCTGAATTTAGCTTAAAGGGGTTTCTCCAGGTCTCAGATTACCTATTCTCTTGGACCCCCGCTTAGCAGCACAGTAATGGTGATACAGGGCCACATCGCCATGTTGCTTACACAGGCACCGCTGCTCTCCTGTATTGAGATATCACATCTCAATCTCTTTCAAACTAAGGTTAACCACAATAATCACCCATATCACCAAATTGTTTTTGTGCAAAATCAGTCTATATTTTTTTTTTATTTTCTGTACAAAATGTAACAAAACGGGAATTTACAGGGATCCAGTGGGTTGCTGCAGGTATTTACAATTTTAGACTCCTAAAAGTCGTTTAGCATCTTCGCTCTGAGCCATGAGAGCCTCGCTGGCGTATTTCTGGAGAAGTTCCATCTTCTTTCGTCGTATTAGGGCTTCCTCGATCTGGAAGAAGAACACACAGGGATTACTCTTCAGAAGCTACACACCTTTTGATTTTTATCTAGGTGCATGTATGCATCTACAGCACAGTGCAGCCATAGCGGTATGTGTGCAGTGCGATAAGACAGCCAGGGCACCATTCATAAAGTTACTGATCAGCAGCATTTATTATCTGATCTGTACATACTTTCATTTTCTTTAGGTGCCCATGCACCTTTGACATACCCTACATGCATACTTAAAGGAGTATTCCCATCTCCAAGATCCTATCCCAATTATGTAGTAGGTGTAATAATAATATTAGCAAATATCTCCAATTAGAAATGTAGTATAGTTCTTCGGATTCGCTATGTCACTTACATGGCATGGCATTGCAGTGGCTTAGGTATCCATGGTTACGACCACTCAGTGACAGTAAGCTGTTAGTGGTCGTAACCATTGATACTCAAGGTACTGTAATGCCCTGCACATGGGGGTAAGGGACATAGTTAATCAGAAGAACTATACTAGATTTCTAATTGGAGGTATTTGCTATTATTACACCTGCTACATATTGAGATAGGATCTTGGAGATGAGAATATCCCTTTAATTTATCTGAGTGTACACATTTTCAAAGGAGAGGGGGGGGGGGATAAGCCACTGCCAGATATGGCTGAACAAAGAGAGCAATATGGAAGATTCTTCATTACCCAGACGGAAAGTCTATGGGGACCTCCTGATTCTCCCTCAAGAGAAAATGGTCAGGTCCAGCTGAGATCAGCAAGTACAGCCGATGTAAAGATGATCAAACAGGGGTGATTTTTACCTATCAGATCCTTTGACTTCCCTGGTGATGAGCAGCACCACTGTCACCAGGTTTTGGTTACCCTACCTGAGAGCAGCATGATGTAGGGGCAGAGACCCTGATTCCAGCGATGTGTCACTTACTGGGCTGCTTGCTGCAGTTTTGATAAAATCACTGTATTATCTGCTGCAGATCTACAAGTTCTCTGAATGCTGAGCTCTGTATAACCGCCCACATCACTGATTGGCTGCTTTCTGTGTACACTGTGCATAGGCAGAAAAATGTCAATAAGTGGTCGGGGTAGGGTTATACAGAGCTCATGAATATGGAGGACTACATGGCAGCAGTTTACTAGTCCTCTAGTGATAATCTGCTCTGAGAAAACAGTGTTTATCAAAACTACAGAGAGCAGCCCAGTAAGTGGCACATTGCTGGAATCAGGGTCTGTGTCTCTACATTATGCTGCTCTCAGATTAGGTGGCAAAAGCCTGGTGACCGATTCCCTGTAAGGAAATTTGTTCATTTAAAAAGAAAAATATATGATTACTGAAATGAAAATAGAGCAATGATAATTGATGTTTATTTGATGGTAAATATAGCAGAACAAACTCCGGTGAATCATTACTATACTTAATTCGGAGTATTACTGCAAATAAACTGAAAGCCAACATGATGCAATTAAATAAAAGAGGTGCAGGAGGATTTGGCAAGAATTCTCACATGTATTTGTTTTGTTTTTCTCTCTTTCCTCGCTCAATCAAAGGTCCTTTCACATAGACTGATATGATCTGTATGGGGACAGAACAATCGTTAATATGATCGTTCTGTCACCGTACATTTTGCATATTGTCGGCAGCACATCTCGCTTTCAAGGTGGGATAAGAGGCCGACAACAATTATTTTATGGAAGTTAAAGAGGTTGTCCACTACTTTTTCATGGATGGCCTGTCCTTAGGATAGGTCATCAATGTCTGTTCGGCCGGCGTCCGACACCCGGCACCCCCGCCGATCAGCCGTTATAGGCAGGGCTGTGGGAGTCGGTAAGCCAAACCTGCGACTCCAACTCCTCAATTTCCCTTACACCGACTACGACTCCCACATATATTGCTTATATTTAGATAGATAGATAGATAGATAAATAGAGGGATAGATAGATAGATAGACATATAGATAGATAGATACAGGGATAGATGGATGGATGGATAAATATATGGATAGATAGATGATAGATAGCCATATGGATGGATAGATGGAGGGATAGATGAAGGGATAGATGAAAGGATGGATAGATAGATAGATGAATACATGGAGGGATAGATAGTGTGTGATAGACAGATGACAGCTACAGACAGCAAATAGTACATTGCACATATCGCACATATAGTTCACACATTGTACAGAGAGCACGTAATAATCACCTACAATATTAGCATTAGTTACCTTCCTGTGACAGAGATGAGTAGTACTTTCACTTTCTCACTTTCTCCAGCTCGGGGCCCAGGAATCGGATCCTGTGCAGGGCAGGCACCCCTCCCCCTCCTCTCTCTGGTGAAGACAGCAGAAGACAGGACAGAGGAGGGGAGATTGCCCCCTGCAGTCTGGAGCCGGTGCAGGACGGGAGCACTGCAGCATACAAGTGAGTTTTGATAGGTGCGTGCCCCTGCTTCTAGGGGGGGTCAGCTGCCCCCCCTGCCCCTTGCTGGCTACGGCCATGATTCACACACAGCGTTTTTGCGGATCTGTTTTTTGCAGTAAAATGCAGTGTCTCTGGGCATCCCAGCAAAGTCAATGGGTTTCAAGATAAGACATTCAAACACATCGTTTTGTGAGGATCTGTTTTTGGGCTCAAAAACGGATCCTCACAAAGAATGAGCATGTCAGCTTGTGCGGCTTTTTTCTAATCTGCTTTTGCTATTGAAAACATTATCTATAAGCTCAATGACCTTTCAGGTGATGCGGTTTTTTAAAAACCTGATCTGCTTTTGCAGCTAAAAAAACGTATCCTCAAAAAAACGCAGCAAAAACGCTGTGTGTGAATGTAGCCTTAGATCAGGAATAGAACAGCCATTTATAGGACATTTCATAACTTTCCCACATTCCTATGAAAAAATATTCAGCACATTCAGCATTGAACTACTGTACCCAATTTATTATATATTGTCGGAGTCGGTCCATTTTATACCGACTCCACAGCCCTGGTTATAGCTGCTCCGAGTAATGATAGTGGCCGCGGCAGGGTACTACACATCCGCCTATTTATTTGAATAGGAGGTGGATGTATAGTACCCGGCCAGGGCCATTATCAGAAGTTAGTGAAGTTCCGCAATTGAGCAGTTCCGGCTGGCGGCAGCGGCTGACACTGGGATCAGCTGATCAGCGGGGGTGCCGGGTGTTGGACCCCAACCAATGAGACACTGATGATCTTCTTTTAGCAAACTGGCCACCTCTGGAATGGCAGCTTGGCAAGTAACATAGGCTACAATCTTTAACATTAAAGAACAGAGAGGATTCTCAATAAAGGTACGTGCTCACGACGTCATTTAAATGCCGGCATATCAGCTGAGTTGGCATCTATTTGGCCATTATTGCGGCAGCTTTACCTGCTGCCAGTGGCTTTTTTTTTTCTTAAGACTGTATATATAAACTAGTGATCTGACCAGTAGAATAGTCAGGTCACTTCTTTTAGCCACTCAAGGCTTTCAAAGTCTGAAGGAACTAAAAGAAGCTTGAAAGACTGAACATGTGCACAACAAATAGGTTTGACATTAAAAGGCCTTTTTAGTATTTTTTTTGTTCGTCAAGGTAGTTTTTTCGACCCTACACTAAGGTGATCTATGTAAAGCATCTGAAATTTTGATTATGTTTATATCTTTGTATTAAAAGTCAATTTTCTAGGAATAAATTGGCAAATTTTTAATGCAAATGAGCTTGCAAGTGCAGGGGCACTTGGTCGGCAATTACAGCTCTCCAGCCTCTTTCTCCTCCTGCCAGTGATTGACAGGTCACTCTTCTACTTTGTCTGAAATTTCGTGCAGGTGCGGTCATTCCTCGGGGTGGCACATGCGCAGATCAATAATCCGGATCTCGTAGTGTCATTAGGACCTGAGAAGAGGGACCTGTCACAGACCGGAGGCCAGGAGGAGAAACAAGCTGGGGAAGCCGGAAAGCTATAGTTGCGGTCCATTCCCCCTGCACTTGCGAGCCCATATTGCAAAGTTTTTACAAACACTTTGCCATTTTACCCATTTGAGAATCTTACCTCTTTTTGAGACGGTACTGGGACATGTGCTATAAATTTCTGCTGTCCCTCTTCGCCTTCATTTTCATTGTCACTGTCTTCTCCAGACTGAAAAACAATTGATAGTACAAGTGTTAGTTACAAGCCAAGACGTCCTATGTACATGACATTATTCTGGTGCCTTGCACATGGCAGAAAAAAAATCTATATGGTTGCACTAGAAAAGGTCTTGGCTCTGTTCATACAAGGTAGATAGGATGAGAACTTTTCGTCTGGATGTACAAATCTGCAGCAAGTGACAGTTCCAACTAAGTAGTTGAAGTTTGGAAAAAAACAGTGGACGCAAGTCAATCTCTGTTGCAGATTTCACTCTTTGTAATGCAGAAGAGACATCAAAATCCGAGATCCGCAGCAAAATCCCTAAAATTAAGATGTGTGATCCCACAGGAAAGTTTCTACACCTCATTAGTGCACAATATCAACGTGGAGCCCAGGTGGTTTAGTTTCGGTCATGTGGGCTGCGGTAAACATCCATCCATATAGTACATAAAATAACAGATAAAATCTGGTATACACATTGCCTAAGTCTTAGGATCAATACTCATTGGGTAACTGGTGGACATGCAGCATTTTCATGACCATTGTGTCAATCTGTCTTATGAAGCTTTGTTCTGGGTACAAGTTCTGCCCTAATTCTATGACCTGTGTCAGTGCCTTTGTGTTATGTCCAGAATCACGTTCTGGACACATGACTGACCGGAGTTGGCAATGTGTACTAGAATATTACTAAAAGGGCAAAGGTCTTGCTTATACTCATTTTGATCATCTGTTGTGAGGGGGTGACCTGACTTTGTAGGTTGCATTATTCTGCTGCCATTAGGACATAATGTGACCATGTGTCCTTGGTCTGAATGTTCAGTCAGCTGATATGGGTCAGTAGTATCTACATCAGTGTTTCCCAAACCCCATCCTCACGGCCCCCCACAGGTCATGTTTTCAGGATCTCCTTAGTATTGCACAGGTGAGAGAATTCCTGATGCCTTGATGATACTTCAATCACCTGTGTAATACTAAGGGGATCCTGAAAACATGACCTGTGGGGGGCCGTGCAGATGGGGTTTGGGAAACACTGATCTACATGAAAGCCTGGGGCCAAAAGATTTTCATCATACATTACGTCATACTGCCTCTTTTGCAAAAAAAAAAAGAAGAAAGAGACAATGTAATATGGAAATGCACACCTATGAGTCAATAGTGTTAAATCAAAAAATTCCAAAATGTATTAATGTGCACTGACACAAACATGCTAAAACCAATTCAAAACAGAAACCATACAGAAAGACCATGTCCACAAGTACTCAATAACCTGAAGATACAGATAATGACATAGATTGATTGCTAGGTACACTCTCCCATAAGAGCAAGTTACAAATAACCACCATACATCAAATACTGCAGTTTGGTTGAACAAAATGGCAGATATAGAGGATCATATAGGCAGAAACATGTAGGTATATAGTAGAATAAAGATATAGAACTCAAAACCAGGCGTCCCTGGAGAAAATATTTAACCTCAGTATAGCACCTATATAATGGCTCATATAACACATATATAACTATACAAATCCAGTGTGCGAGCAAAGTACCTGAAATGCAGACTAGTGTAGCCACTCCAACCTGTCAAAGGCAGTGTTACTCATATAGACCCCCATGTGGTGGGATGAAGAGGAATGCATGTGGATGTAGCGGGGAAAATGGGAGAGGGACCATAGGCGTGAGCAAAGCCTGCCCAGGACCTGCCCTGATGAAGCCGTATTGACGGCGATACGAATGGGCTTTGCTCACTCCTATGGTCCCTCTTCCATTTTTTCACAGACCCATAGACTTGCATTAATGAGTTTGATCCATGACATGGATCAAAATTAGAAGTCTCTTTTTTGGGTGCAAATCACTCAGTCCACAAAAGTATGTGAACAGCTCCATAGACTATAATAGGTATGAGCTGTATTTGTGAAAACACGGATATCACTCGTATGCTTTTCATAAATTTCTTTTTTAACTCCATTCAACAACGTCAAAATTGCTTTCTTTATAGCAGAAGCCGCCTGAAGAATGGTCAAGTCAGTTAAAAGACACTCAAAAGACTGAACGTATGAACTGCAAGTCATTGTTACATTCAAATGCATATGTTCATTCTTTTGAGCGTTTTCTGGGTACTTTTTCAGGCGGGTCTGGTAGCGGGCCTGCCAGAAAGATGTTGTGTGCACATAACCCAACCATGACTTCAATCAATAAATGCAAGAAGCAGACCGTCGTCTCCCTGTCATGTGCTGTATATAACTTTATTACTATGCCTAAAGCCGCTTCTGATTTTCTAGGCAGCCTCTAACAACATAATAAAATAACTGGAGGCATACGCTCGCCTCTTTCCTCTCCTGGAATAAATCCTTCGTTATTAGACTGAACTTTCTGTGGTCTTTTCCCAGTGTTTCACCTTTCAGAACACAGAGTGTTTTGCCAGTAATTCTCACAAGTAAAGAGCAATCAGCTTTTTTTTTTCTGATGACAGTGCCCTACGAGTGTTTTTTATGCATCATTGTGGTACATATAGCTTTTATTAAATATGTGTGCAAAAATGTCAGATTTGTGGGTCTTTAATATGTCCTGGTTTGCCAGATAAAAACATTGATTGACAGCAGCAATTAACTCGTTAACACCAGCTGACTAAATCAGCCATCAAGTGCGGGGAAATATGCGGGCTCAGCCTGTGAGCCTGCATCAAAGGCAGGGACACGGCCGATGACGTAAATATAAGTCGTCAGTCATGAAAGGGGTTAAACTGAAAAGTGCATCTACCTCATCAGCAGTCACTGCATAGATATTCACTTCTTCCTCCTCCTCGTTCTTCTCCCCAGATGCCAGACGGGCTTCCTTCTCCAGTCTCCATTTCTCCACGGTCTGAGCAATAGCTGAAGAAGAGTCGGGACAAGGGTGAACCCACCAGAATAGTACAGCGTTGCACAAACATCGGCATCACGTGAAAAATGGTGGTCTGGCATAGCTGATAATCAAATTCAGTCATCACATCAATTGATCGGCATGAGACTAAATTTAGTGATGATGAGGCACAGTGACTATGCATCCATATACACTGCTCAAAAACAAAGGGAACACAAACAACACAATGTAACTCCAAGTCAATAACACTTCTGTGACATCAACCTCTCCAGTTATGAAGCAACACTGATTGTGAATCAATTTCTCCTGCTGTTGTGCAAATGGAGCTGACAATCAATAGAAATGATCGGCAATTAGCAAGATACCCCCTATAAAGGAGCAGTTCTGCAGGTGGTGACCACAGACCATTTCTCTGTTCTCATCCTTTTTGGTTGTTTTGGTCACTTTTTCATTTTGTCATTGCTCTCATCCCTAGACATACAGTAACAAGAGGCGGTATCTATACTACAACCCACAGAAGTTGCTCAGGTAGCGCAGCTCACCCAGGATAGCACAGCAATGCGAGCTGTAGCAAGAAGGTTTGCTGTGTCTGTCAGCAGTGTCCAGAGCATGGAGCAGATACCAGGAGACAGGCCAGTATACCAGGGACGTGGAGGGGGCCGTAGAAGGGCAACAACCCAGAAGCAGGACCGCTACATCCTTCTTTGAGCAAGGAGGAGCAGTGTCAGAGACATGCAAAATGACCTCCATGAGGGTGGTATGAGGCACAAGGTCCACAAGTAGGCGTTGTGCTTACAGGCCAACACCGTGCAGGGCGATCGGCATTTGCCAGAGAATACCAAGATTGGCAGATTCGACATTGGCGCCCTGTGCTCTTCACAGATGAGAGCAGGTTCACACTGAACACATGTGACAGACTGACAGAGTCTGGAGACGCCGTGGAGAACGTTCTGCTGTCTGCAACAACCTCCAGCATGACCAACCGGAAGTGGATCAGTAATGGTGTGAGGAGGCATTTCTTTGGAGGGCAGCACAGCCCACCATATGCTCGCCAGAGGTAACCTGACTGCCATTAGGTACCGAGATGAGTTCCTCAGGCCCATTGTGAGCCATATGCTGGTGTGTTTTCAGTTCCTGCATGATGAAGGCATTGATGCTTCGTACTGGCCCGCCCGTTCCCCAGACCTGAATCCAATAGAAAACATCTGGGACAACACTTCTTGTCCCAGTGACCAACGCCACGTTGCACCACAGACTGTCCAGGAGTTGATACTGTAATCCAGGTCAGGAGAACATCTGCCGCCTCATCAGGAGCATGCCCAGGTGTTGTAGGGAAGTCATACAGGCACGTGGAGGCCACACACACTATGAGCATCATTTCCTTGTCTTGAGGCATTTCCACTGAAGTTGGATCAGCCTGTAATTTGATTTTCCACTTTGATTTTGAGTATCATTCCAAATCCAGACCTCTATGGGATATTCAATTTTGATTTACATTGATCATTTTTATGTTTTATTGTTCTCAACGCATTTCCACTATGTAACGAATAAACATTGGCAACTGGAATATTTCATTCAGTGATATCAGGATGTGATATTTTATTGTTCCTTTTATTTTTTTGAGCAGTATATATATTTCTCTCAAGCAGAAACTTTATAATTGAGACTTATGTATAATAGATTAATAAAAAAAGCGTAAATACATATAAATATATACAGTACAGACCAAAAGTTTGGACACACCTTCTCATTTAAAGATTTTTCTGTATTTTCATGACTATGAAAATTGTACATTCACACTGAAGGCATCAAAACTATGAATTAACACATGTGGAATTATATACTTAACAAAAAAGTGTGAAACAACTGAAAATATGTCTTATATTCTAGGTTCTTCAAAGTAGCCACCTTTTGCTTTGATGACTGCTTTGCACACTCTTGGCATTCTCTTGATGAGCTTCAAGAGGTAGTCACCGGAAATGGTTTTCACTTCGCAGGTGTGCCCTGTCAGGTTTAAGAAGTGGGATTTCTTGCCTTATAAATGGGGTTGGGACTATCAGTTGTGTTGTGCAGAAGTCTGGTGGATACACAGCTGATAGTCCTACTGAATAGACTGTTAGAATTTGTATTATGGCAAGAAAAAAGCAGCGAAGTAAAGAAAAACGAGTGGCCATCATTACTTTAAGAAATGAAGGTCAGTCAGTGCGAAAAATTGGGAAAACTTTGAAAGTGTCCCCAAGTGCAGTTACAAAAACCATCAAGCGCTACAAAGAAATTGGCTCACATGAGGACCGCCCCAGGAAAGGAAGACCAAGAGTCACCTCTGCTTCTGAGGATAAGTTTATCCGAGTCACCGGCCTCAGAAATCACAGGTTAACAGCAGCTCAGATTAGAGACCAGGTCAATGCCACACAGAGTTCTAGCAGCAGACATCTCTTCAACAACTGTTAAGAGGAGACTTTGTGCAGCAGGCCTTCATGGTAAAATAGCTGCTAGGAAACCACTGCTAAGGACAGGCAACAAGCAGAAGAAACTTGTTTGGGCTAAAGAACACAAGGAATGGACATTAGACCAGTGGAAATCTGTGCTTTAGTCTGATGAGTCCAAATTTGAGATCTTTGGTTCCAACCACCGTGTCTTTGTGCGACGCAGAAAAAGTGAACGGATGGACTCTACATGCCTGGTTCCCACCGTGAAGGATGGAGGAGGAGGTGTGATGGTGTGGGGGTGCTTTGCTGGTGACACTGTTGGAAGATTGTTGGAAGACCATTTCCGGTGACTACCTCTTGAAGCTCATCAAGATAATGCCAAGAGTGTGCAAAGCAGTCATCAAAGCAAAAGGTGGCTACTTTGAAGAACCTAGAATATAAGACATATTTTCAGTTGTTTCACACTTTTTTGTTAAGTATATAATTCCACATGTGTTAATTCATAGTTTTGATGCCTTCAGTGTGAATGTACAATTTTCATAGTCATGAAAATACAGAAAGAATTTTAAATGAGGTGTGTCCAAACTTTTGGTCTGTACTGTACATAAACAAAAGTCTCAATTATAAAGCTTTTGCCATACTGCGAGGAAGTTGGAAAACCTAAATATCAGCCATGACGTATTGGAGTTTTGGGAATGTAGAGCATCAATAGTTTATATAAAGCATTAATGTACCTCGCTTCTCCTCCTCCAGCTCCAGAGGGACCAACACACCATCATCTTCATCTCTGTACCCATAATACTCTGCATCAATCTCTTTCATCAGCTCAGCACGTGTTTTCCGGGGTGCAGGAGCAGCTAAAGTAGAAAATACAAAATATATACAAAAATAATATACTTGTCAGAGTCATAAACCGGATACATTTTTTTTAAAATAACAGATTCAAGGAAGAAAAGAAGCACCAATTTTTTTTGTCAGACACACTTGCATTTAGTAGGAAAGGCTCTTGGGGGGCACTAGTAGCGATTACAATTAGCCAAGTGTTATACAAGACTGCCTCATCAAGACACCTTTATTTTTGATATAGAGAAGCAGGTTATTGAAAATGTGGCTTGGGAAACCCACCTATGATCAGCTGGTATTAGCAGGGGAAGGGGAGACGGTTAGTAGCTTTCTTTGTAATGTACTGAAGCCTCTATGCACTGGCCTAACACTTGTATGTACATACGTCACACCTTCCACTAGTCCCAAAAATGCATTTGTTCCTCCTTGATCCTCTAATAACTATATATAAGCGTTGTAGGACGGTGATGATTAGTGGCCGGGATGTAACGGCGAGGCCTGGCAGTGCTGCATCCTATCTCATGTGACTGAGCTTGTGCGGTAAATGGCCAGCGTGATGCAGCATCTCCTCAATCAGTGAGCGCTTCATCCATTATCCATCCAAATTCAATCATGAACTTCCTTATTGTGGAAAAATTAAACCATTCAATTTTAATTAATCCAATTTAATCACATGACTTAATTACAGGCCGAGGAATGATAATAAAATGCTGGAACGGACTTTAATCCACCACATTTGACTGATTTTATCTGATGTAATGGCTTCACTAAAGCCGCCATACACTTTAGATAGATGTTGGTGCACCCGATCGTTCATCCGTCAGCTATCTCACCCGATTATCCCACTCACAGCAGTGCTTACTTTACCGCACGCACCCGTTTTTGCTATGAGATGGTCGCTGCCAGACATCTCCAATGGCTTAAAGTGGTATTCCTATCACCAAGATCCTGTCCCAATATGTAGTAGGTGTAATAATAATAATAATATTAGCAAATACCTCCTATTAGAAATGTAGTATAGTTCTTCTGATTGGCTACGTTGCAGGGCATTGCAGTAGCTTAGGTATCCATGGTTACGGACACTAACTGCTGTCACTATATGAGTGGTCATAAACATGGATACCTAAGCAACTGCAATGCCCTGCATATGGGGTAAGCGACATAGTGAGTCAGAAGAACTATACTAGATTTCTAATTGGAGCTATTTGCTATTATTATTACACCTACTATATACTGGGATAAGACCTTGGAAATGGGAATACCCCTTTAACTGCTCATATAGTAACAGTTAGCTCTTAGTGGTCGTAACCATGGATATCTAACTTACTGCAATGCCCTGCACATGGGGTAAGAGACATAGTGAGTCAGAAGAACTATACTACATTTCTAATTGGAGGTATTTGCTAATATTATTACACCTACTACATCTTGGAGATGGGAGTACCCCTTTAACTCTTTGACAACAAAAGGATTGGAATTTTATAGTCTGACATGCCGGATTCTCACTTCTCCCAACATCTTCTATCAAGAGCCTCCATATTTATCAGACTGTCAGCCAAACCCGTCGATATCAACAGGTTCATCTGACTTTACACTAATGTGTATGGGGCCTTTAGATGGATGGGGAGGGGGAATAAAAAGCACAAACTGATGTAAGGCTGAGATCATATCTGCAGTCGTATTTCCGGTTTTCTGTTCCAATATTTGAATAGAAAGCCTAAAGTAATGTCAGCGACAAATCTGTAGATCCTCATTGACTTTGGTCTTCTTACAAAAAAAAAAATAAAATTGTGCTGCATGCGTTGGTATTTTTTCTCCAGAATCTGTGATGGAGGGTCCGAATAGACGCAGCTTTACTTCAATGAATAAAGTGTACTGTGTCACACCATGTTAGGCACCCAATGCAAATCACCAAAGCATGTGCCAAAGAGACAGCAAGGAGTAGTGAGTGCAGCGCTGGACTATAATACAGCCTGTATATCAGGATTGGTACAGCGTATGTTACTGATGTACTCACCATGGATTGTGTAACATACCTGGCGGCGTCCTTGCATGGTGGTCCATCTCCCACTGTGCAAGAGCGCGCACTTGATCTCCTGTCCAGAATGTCTCTCTGGCTTCCCTCCATGCTGTCTGTTTGTGTCTGTTTCTGCTGCTTAAGGGCGGCGCCCGATCACTTCCTGCTTTTTGTACCTGCTGTGGGTCACACGTCTTGTGCGTCCTCAGCCTATTGCTGTCTGTCACCTGGTATATAGCTCAGCTGCGCCCATCTATTCCTGCCTGAGCATAGTGTTTCTTTCAGTGTGTGCTTGCACTCTGAAGGTGCCAGGTCCCGTTCTGTGTTCTCTTGTCTGCCTATCCTGGAGGCTGTATTTCCAGGCCTGTCTGAACACGCTCCTAGCCTGTTCCTCCTGCCTTCTAGGGGCCGATTACCTAGACCTGTTCCTGTATCTTGTCTGACCTGTCTGAACACGCTCCTAGCCTGTTCCTCCTGCCTTCTAGGGGCCGATTACCTAGACCTGTTCCTGTATCTTGTCTGACCTGTCTGAACACGCTCCTAGCCTGTTCCTCTCGCCTTCTAGGGGCTGTTTTCCTAGACCCGCTCCTGTATCTTGTCTGTCCTGTCTGAACACGCTCCTTGCCTGTTCGTCCTGCCTCTCTGGGGGCCGTATTCCCAGACCCGCTCCTGTATCCCGCTGCAGTGTCGGTCTCCTCCGTACACTCAGTTCCAGTCTGAACTCTCTCCTATCCTTTACCTGTTTTGCCTCTATGTCCGTTCCCTTCCTTTTTCTGCAGAGTCTGAACTCGTACCTAACTCCTGCTTGTTGTCTCTGTACTCCCGTTTGTGAGTTTGTGGTCCACTCGCTACTTCACTGCATGTACCCTGTGGGTGTCTGGCTCTGCCTTTCCCTTCCTGTCTGTTCCGTGTGAACAGAGCCCTGTCTCCCCTACTCAGCCTAGCCTGCTCTGACTCCTTTGCTCACCGCTCCGGCGGTTCTAGCCTGCTCTGACTCCTTTGCTCACCGCTCCGGCGGTTCTAGCCTGCTCTGACTCCTTTGCTCACCGCTCCGGCGGTTCTAGTCTGCTCTGACTCCTTTGCTTACCGCTCCGGCGGTTCTAGCCTGCTCTGACTCCTTGCTCACTGCTCCGGCAGTCCTGTCCTGCCCTGCTTCTGCCCGCTGCTCCGGCAGTCCTGTCCTGCCCTGCTTCTGCCCGCTGCTCCGGCAGTCCTGTCCTGCCCTGCTTCTGCCCGCTGCTCCGGCAGTCCTGTCCTGCCCTGCTTCTGCCCGCTGCTCCGGCAGTCCTGTCCTGCCCTGCTTCTGCCCGCTGCTCCGGCAGTCCTGTCCTGCCCTGCTTCTGCCCGCTGCTCCGGCAGTCCTGTCCTGCCCTGCTTGTGCTCGCTGCTCCTGCAGCCCTGTCCTGCTCTGTTCTTGCCCACCGCTTCGGGCGTTCCCTCTCTGCTGTGGTTGTCTACCGCATCTGCGGTTCTGTGACCCAGTCTGTACTGGGTCTTAACCTTTCTGTGCTCCAGCCCGTCCTTTCGGCCAGTACCTCCCTGCCTGCATACTCGCCTGTATCCACCCATCTGCATACCTGCCGTGTTTGCTTATATCCACCAGTCTGTGCCAGCCTAACCTGCCTGTTCCTGAGTCCCAGTGTGTACTGGGTCCTATCCCGCCTGTGTTCCTACCTGCTAGTGCCTCCCTGTCTGCACTCTAGCTGTGCTTGCCTGTACCCCTCTACCTGTATTGTTCCTGAGTCCCAGTGTGTACTGGGTCCTATCCCGCCTGTGTTCCTACCTGCTAGTGCCTCCCTGTCTGCACTCTAGCCGCGCTTGCCTTTACCCGCCTGCCTGCATACCAGTCGTGCCTGCCTATACCCTCCAGTCTGTGCGCCAGCCTAACCAGCCTGATCCAGTAATCCCTGTGTGGGTCAACCCCCGTGTCCGGAGTTTGACCTGGAGTAGCACCTGGTCCCTCTGCCCGGTTTCTCCCTGGTGCACTGGCGTCGTATGCCGTCGTGCCATCTTGGTCGGATCGGCCAGATACTTAGTCACGCCCCTCCAGGCACTCTCCGGTTCATGGTCCAGTGGAATCACTACAATCACACGCACACGCCGCTCAGCCCGGGCGTGTGCATAACAGCATGCTCAGGCCATGGTTCCCGTTGAGCCCCACGGCCTTCGCTCTCTGAGAAGTTTTCCAGCGAATACATGCATTAAAATAAATAAATAAATATTTTTTTTTTCCTTTAGCTGAGTTCCAGGCGAATTACGCACCCGTCCAGATGGATCTATCTGCTCTCGTTCCCGCGGATCCGCTACGTTATTATGGGGATCCTAGACAAAGTCGTGCATTTGTGGAGCAATGCATGCTACACTTCAAGTTCTACCCTCTATGTTTTCCCACCGATCGGGTTAAGGTGGCATTCATTATGTCTTACCTGGCGGGTGATGCCTTGGAATGGATCAACCCCCTATATGAAACACAGGATCCGATCCTCCTGGACCTAATGGCCTTCCTGGTGGCCTTTCTAATGGTCTTCGATGATCCTAACCCGGAGGCTCCTGCTGAAGCTTCACTTCCCAATATCCCGGAGCAGCCCCAATGGGTAATGTGTGTGGGTAGCGCAATAGTCCTCCAGCCCAATGAGACTACTGCCCACCCAGAATCCTCACAGGGTGACTACGCTTTCCGGAATACTTCTCCCAACCTCAAGAGGCAGTCCAGACGTGCTAGACGTAGAGGCAAGCCGTCACGCCAGGGTCTGTCCTCCCTGAGACCTCCTGACCCCAACCTTGAAGTCCCTACTGAAGCTTCATCTCCCTGTATCCCGGAGAAGCCCCAACGGGTAATGTGCGTGGGTAGTGCACCAGTTCTCCTGCCCGAAGAGACTTCTGCCCATCCAGACTCCACACAGGAGAACTTCCTGCACCCGGCATCAGATGCTTCACCCACTTTAACCGGTGTGCATGTCCAAGGATGCTCCAAAGCTGTGGTTACCTCAGAGTCTGTGCACCTCTACTACCTGGCGGAGGACCCCCTGTTGCCTCCTGAATCCTCCGGGATACCACTCGATGACAAATGGAGAGAGAATTCTCTACACCCGGTACTCGATACTTTGTCCGCTTCGTCCTGTGAGCCTGACAATGGGTACCCCAAAGTGGTAGTTACCCCCGAGTCTCTACACCCCTCCGACCAGGCGGAGGACCTCCAGTTGTCTCCTGAACCCTTCGGGGTGCTACCTGGTAGCAAAAGGACAGAGACTCTCCTATACTCTGTACCTGATACCTCGCTCGCTTCGTCCAGTGAGTCCAACCTAGTGTACTCCGAAGCAGAGGTTACTCCCGAGTCTCTACACCCCTCCGACCAGGCGGAGGACCTCCAGTTGTCTCCTGAACCCTTCGGGGTGCTACCTGGTAGCGAAAGGACAGAGACTCTCCTATACTCTGTACCTGATACCTCGCTCGCTTCGTCCGGTGAGTCCAACCTAGTGTACTCTGAAGCAGTGGTTACTCCAGAGTCTCTACACTCCTCTGACCAGGCGGAGGACCTCCAGTTGTCTCCAGAACCCTTCGGGGTGCCACCTGGTGGTAAATGGACAGAGACTTTCCTATATCCTGGATCTGATACCTCGCTTGCTTCGTCCAGTGAGTCCGACCTAGTGTACTCTGAAGCAGAGGTTACCCGTGAGTCTCTACACCCCTCTGACCAGGCGGAGGACCGCCAGTTGTCTCCAGAACCCTTCGGGGTGCCACCTGGTGGAGAATGGACAGAGACTTTCCTATACTCTGTACCCGATACCTCGCCTGCTTCGTCCAGTGAGTCCGACCTAGTGTACTCTGAAGCAGATGTTTTCTCTGAGCCTCTGCACTCTTCTGACCCGGCGGAGGACCTCCAGTTGTTTCCTGAATCCTCCGGGGTACCACCAGATAACAAAGAGACAGTGACTTTTCCTCATTATGTACCTGATAACCCGTCTATTTCTTCCTGTGAGCTTGACAAGATGTACCTCGAAGCAGAGATTACCCCCAAGTCTCTGTCCCCCTCCAACCCGGTGGAGGACTTCCAGTTGTCTCCTGTACCCTCTGGGGTGCCACCTGAAAATATGTGGAGAGAGACTTCCTTGTGTGCTGTTCCTGGTACTCCACCCGTTTCGTCTGTTGCTAAGGGTGGCTGGATGGGAGGTAGCATCCTAGCTACCCAGAGGAGACCAGTTTTTCCGGTGGACAGTGGAAGTGATCTCTTCGAAGTGAAGAATTGGCCCTCGAATTCCCTGCGGAAGATTCTGGCAGGCCTGAAGAAGAGGGGGCGTAAGGGGGGGGGGTACTGTAACATACCTGGCGGCGTCCTTGCATAGTGGTCCATCTCCCACTGTGCAAGAGCGCGCACTTGATCTCCTGTCCAGAATGTCTCTCTGGCTTCCCTCCATGCTGTCTGTTTGTGTCTGTTTCTGCTGCTTAAGGGCGGCGCCCGATCACTTCCTGCTTTTTGTACCTGCTGTGGGTCACACGTCTTGTGCGTCCTCAGCCTATTGCTGTCTGTCACCTGGTATATAGCTCAGCTGCTCCCATCTATTCCTGCCTGAGCATAGTGTTTCTTTCAGTGTGTGCTTGCACTCTGAAGGTGCCAGGTCCCGTTCTGTGTTCTCTTGTCTGCCTATCCTGGAGGCTGTATTTCCAGGCCTGTCTGAACACGCTCCTAGCCTGTTCCTCCTGCCTTCTAGGGGCCGATTACCTAGACCTGTTCCTGTATCTTGTCTGACCTGTCTGAACACGCTCCTAGCCTGTTCCTCCTGCCTTCTAGGGGCCGATTACCTAGACCTGTTCCTGTATCTTGTCTGACCTGTCTGAACACGCTCCTAGCCTGTTCCTCTCGCCTTCTAGGGGCTGTTTTCCTAGACCCGCTCCTGTATCTTGTCTGTCCTGTCTGAACACGCTCCTTGCCTGTTCGTCCTGCCTCTCTGGGGGCCGTATTCCCAGACCCGCTCCTGTATCCCGCTGCAGTGTCGGTCTCCTCCGTACACTCAGTTCCAGTCTGAACTCTCTCCTATCCTTTACCTGTTTTGCCTCTATGTCCGTTCCCTTCCTTTTTCTGCAGAGTCTGAACTCGTACCTAACTCCTGCTTGTTGTCTCTGTACTCCCGTTTGTGAGTTTGTGGTCCACTCGCTACTTCACTGCAAGTACCCTGTGGGTGTCTGGCTCTGCCTTTCCCTTCCTGTCTGTTCCGTGTGAACAGAGCCCTGTCTCCCCTACTCAGCCTAGCCTGCTCTGACTCCTTTGCTCACCGCTCCGGCGGTTATAGCCTGCTCTGACTCCTTTGCTCACCGCTCCGGCGGTTCTAGCCTGCTCTGACTCCTTTGCTCACCGCTCCGGCGGTTCTAGTCTGCTCTGACTCCTTTGCTTACCGCTCCGGCGGTTCTAGCCTGCTCTGACTCCTTGCTCACTGCTCCGGCAGTCCTGTCCTGCCCTGCTTCTGCCCGCTGCTCCGGCAGTCCTGTCCTGCCCTGCTTCTGCCCGCTGCTCCGGCAGTCCTGTCCTGCCCTGCTTCTGCCCGCTGCTCCGGCAGTCCTGTCCTGCCCTGCTTCTGCCCGCTGCTCCGGCAGTCCTGTCCTGCCCTGCTTCTGCCCGCTGCTCCGGCAGTCCTGTCCTGCCCTGCTTCTGCCCGCTGCTCCGGCAGTCCTGTCCTGCCCTGCTTCTGCCCGCTGCTCCGGCAGTCCTGTCCTGCCCTGCTTCTGCCCGCTGCTCCGGCAGTCCTGTCCTGCCCTGCTTGTGCTCGCTGCTCCTGCAGCCCTGTCCTGCTCTGTTCTTGCCCACCGCTTCGGGCGTTCCCTCTCTGCTGTGGTTGTCTACCGCATCTGCGGTTCTGTGACCCAGTCTGTACTGGGTCTTAACCTTTCTGTGCTCCAGCCCGTCCTTTCGGCCAGTACCTCCCTGCCTGCATACTCGCCTGTATCCACCCATCTGCATACCTGCCGTGTTTGCTTATATCCACCAGTCTGTGCCAGCCTAACCTGCCTGTTCCTGAGTCCCAGTGTGTACTGGGTCCTATCCCGCCTGTGTTCCTACCTGCTAGTGCCTCCCTGTCTGCACTCTAGCTGTGCTTGCCTGTACCCCTCTACCTGTATTGTTCCTGAGTCCCAGTGTGTACTGGGTCCTATCCCGCCTGTGTTCCTACCTGCTAGTGCCTCCCTGTCTGCACTCTAGCCGCGCTTGCCTTTACCCGCCTGCCTGCATACCAGTCGTGCCTGCCTATACCCTCCAGTCTGTGCGCCAGCCTAACCAGCCTGATCCAGTAATCCCTGTGTGGGTCAACCCCCGTGTCCGGAGTTTGACCTGGAGTAGCACCTGGTCCCTCTGCCCGGTTTCTCCCTGGTGCACTGGCGTCGTATGCCGTCGTGCCATCTTGGTCGGATCGGCCAGATACTTAGTCACGCCCCTCCAGGCACTCTCCGGTTCATGGTCCAGTGGAATCACTACAATCACACGCACACGCCGCTCAGCCCGGGCGTGTGCATAACAGATTGTAATGTGCCGGTGACTGCATTACAATTCTAAGAACCCCTCTAAAGAAGCCAAGAATCGGGACGCGAAGGCTCGTAGGATCTCGTTCCTGACTATTGGGAACAGACCGGCAAGCTGATTCGTTCAGTGTGCTGCTTAAAAATCATCATTATAAGCAGCACATTGCCCCGTGTAAACAGGACGCGTGCTGCCAATGTCAATCTTCAATGTGCACAGAACGATCTTATTAACAATCGTGCTCTGCACATAGAATGTCGTCGGCATGTGTAAGGCCAATACACGACCGCCGATCGGTTTGGACATAGTCAATTGGCGGCTGTTTAATGGTTGCAGTCGGCTTGTCTAAATGGGTCTTAAGGGACAAAAAAGGAAAAAAAACTTACGTTCTTTTTCAAACAGCTCCCGAACCCCAGGCAGGTCTTTGGCGGCGCCAAAATACTTGTAGCCCCTGTTTCCTGGCACTTCTTTGCCTTCATGGTCAAGCATCTTGGGACCAATGCGCTAATGTAAGAAAGAGCAAAATTAAGACAAACGCGGCGCTGTAATAACTAAAAACCAAAGGGGAACGACAGAATGAGCATAATGTGTATGTTGCAAGAGACCTGCAAATTAACCACATATCTGCAAATTAATAGTATTTGGAAACATCACAGGTTCCCTTTAAGAACAAAAGGATCAGGCATGTTGAAATTTAGCATGCGCAATCCTTTTGATGCTGACCTTTGCAATCCAGGAATTTAGGACATCCCCATTTGTCTGCCAAAAATCAGTGGCTTCAGATGACATTCAAACAACATGGACATCTTAAAAGGAGTTGGGGGAATTAAAAATATTATAAGCTGAAAAGGTCTAAAATAATAATCTGAGCCGTTACTCAGCCTCCCAGGATCCAGCGTTATCTATTCGCTGCCGCTTGTATTGACGGGCAGCATCAGGTCTACAATGCTAATAACCGCTGCAGTCGATCACTCGACTCAGCAGTTCTGCTGATGTAGACTGGATGAACCACTGAGCCCAGTGATTTACTGCAGTGGTTATGAGAGACCTAGATGTTAAGTCACCTCTGCAACCCATCAACAAAATACAGCTTGCGCTTCTTATTTTAGATCTCTGCAATCCAGTGATAAAACAACATTTTAAAAGGGACGACCAGAATTAAGACGTTCTGTTCTCTAAGATGATGTAAATAATACGCAAGAGCCCAGAGTAGATTGCAAATCTTGACATGCGTCTCGATTTGTTCTCTGACCTTTGATCCAGAGGGTCAGGGCCACAGGGGCTGCTGTGTTTATCAGCAAATATTTGTGGGGAAGGATGCAAGAATATGCTGGATTTAGACATAATGACGGCCGATCAGATACATGCAAACCGATTAGCAGTTGTTTAATGGTCTGCTTAGACAGTATGACTGCATGTCTATGCACAGATTGAACGTTAACACAATTGTTCTGTGCACATAGGACCTCATGTCATCAATGTGCTGCCGAGAGCAACGATTTTTAAACTTGCATTTTCCTTGTTCGTGGGGTATTTTCTGGCCTGTTTACGCAAGTCGATGATGGGGAATGAGCTGCTCTTTTCACGATTATTGGCCCATCTAAATAGGCCGGTAGATTAGGTATGACACTATTGCATCTTAGCCCCCCTTTAGTGAATGGAAGTGAACTGCAATACCAAGCACAACCCAGAGCTAGGGGTGGCGCCGCTGATGAAGGAAAGCAAGCAGTCATGTTTTTCTAATGTCAATATATGTATGCTCAGATTTCCTGCAGATTAAAGCTCAGATAAAGACAATTCTCTGAAGAAATGTCCTTAGATCAGAGGTCAACAACCTGCGGCACTACAGCTGTTCTGAACTTACAACTCCCAGCACGTGCTTTCTGTCATCAGACAGCTGACAGGGAGGGCATGCCGGGAGCTGTGGCTTCACAAAGTGCTGCAGGTTGCGAGCCGCTGACTTAGATCAAGGCTTCAACTTCATGGTTTCTAGGGCCAGGAAAGGGTATAAAAAAAAAAATAAAAAAAAGGATTATACTCACCTTCCAGCCAAATTCAAGTGAATCTGGTAAACCTAATATCAGTCATTTCCTAATCTCCATTTACTACACATTAGTTTTATTTATTTTTTTCACCCAGAAAGAACTTTAATCTGAAGTTATGAATGTTAAGAGTTTGACTTACCCAGTAATCAGGACCACCCAACTCTTTAATTCGAGATTCCCAGTGACCTTTTTCTCGGATTAGTTTGTTTATTTCATCGTTTAAGTCACGGATTCTGAATTCTCCAAGACCGGCTAAAAGAAGAGAGACATATTATAGTAGCACAGCAGAGCGCGATCTTCATTACCGTTGTTGGACACATCGCTTCATTAGGAATGGGTTTTTTTGGTTTAGTTTTCATGTTGTTCATGGTGCGGTAAAAATGACACCGTCGGAGGGCGCCCAGACAGCGAGACCCCTATGCACCACTACTAGTCACAGCCTGAGCTGCTGCAATCAAATCCACTCAAATTGTATCTGCCGGTGAGTTCAAGGTTTTAGTAAAACGTTTTAGATGATTTGGAATCCAGACATCAATTGGTTAATTATTTTGGGTTCCATTGACATGTCATCTTTTTCATTGACTTAAACAATTTATATCAATAAAGATATACAACCTCTCTCACACTCACTCAGAGAATTGGTATGTGAATTTTGTGTTCCCTTAATTTTTTAGCAATATATACACAGCACACACACACATTATATATAAATACATATATTAAAAAAGATAGATAGACAGTACAGACCAAAAGTTTGGACACACCTTCTCATTTAAAGATTTTTCTGTATTTTCATGACTATGAAAATTGTACATTCACACTGAAGGCATCAAAACTATGAATTAACACATGTGGAATTATATACTTAACAAAAAAGTGTGAAACAACTGAAAATATGTCTTATATTCTAGGTTCTTCAAAGTAGCCACCTTTTGCTTTGATGACTGCTTTGCACACTCTTGGCATTCTCTTGATGAGCTTCAAGAGGTAGTCACCGGAAATGGTCTTCCAACAATCTTGAAGGAGTTCCCAGAGATGCTTAGCACTTGTTGGCCCTTTTGCCTTCACTCTGCGGTCCAGCTCACCCCAAACCCTCTCGATTGGGTTCAGGTCTGGTGACTGTGGAGGCCAGGTCATCTGGTGTAGCACCACATCACTCTCCTTCTTGGTCAAATAGCCCTTACACAGCCTGGAGGTGTGTTTGGGATCATTGTCCTGTTGAAAAATAGATGATGGTCCAACTAAACGCAAACCGGATGGAATAGCATGCCGCTGCAAGATGCTGTGGTAGCCATGCTGGTTCAGTATGCCTTCAATTTTGAATAAATCCCCAACAGTGTCACCAGCAAAGCACCCCCACACCATCACACCTCCTCCTCCATGCTTCACGGTGGGAACCAGGCATGTAGAGTCCATCCGTTCACCTTTTCTACGTCGCACAAAGACACGGTGGATGGAACCAAAGATCTCAAATTTGGACTCATCAGACCAAAGCACAGATTTCCACTGGTCTAATGTCCATTCCTTGTGTTCTTTAGCCCAAACAAGTCTCTTCTGCTTGTTGCCTGTCCTTAGCAGTGGTTTCCTAGCAGCTATTTTACCATGAAGGCCTGCTGCACAAAGTCTCCTCTTAACAGTTGTTGTAGAGATGTGTCTGCTGCTAGAACTCTGTGTGGCATTGACCTGGTCACTAATTTGAGCTGCTGTTAACCTGCGATTTCTGAGGCTGGTGACTCGGATAAACTTATCCTCAGAAGCAGAGGCGACTCTTGGTCTTCCTTTCCTGGGGTGGTCCTCATGTGAGCCAGTTTCTTTGTAGCGCTTGATGGTTTTTGCAACTGCACTTGGGGACACTTTCAAAGTTTGCCCAATTTTTCGGACTGACTGACCTTCATTTCTTAAAGTAATGATGGCCACTCGTTTTTCTTTGCTTCGCTGCTTTTTCTTGCCATAATACAAATTCTAACAGTCTATTCAGTAGGACTATCAGCTGTGTATCCACCAGACTTCGGCACAACACAACTGATGGTCTCAACCCCATTTATAAGGCAAGAAATCCCACTTATTAAACCTGACAGGGCACACCTGCGAAGTGAAAACCATTTCCGGTGACTACCTCTTGAAGCTCATCAAGAGAATGCCAAGAGTGTGCAAAGCAGTCATCAAAGCAAAAGGTGGCTACTTTGAAGAACCTAGAATATAAGACATATTTTCAGTTGTTTCACACTTTTTTGTTAAGTATATAATTCCACATGTGTTAATTCATAGTTTTGATGCCTTCAGTGTGAATGTACAATTTTCATAGTCATGAAAATACAGGAAAATCTTTAAATGAGAAGGTGTGTCCAAACTTTTGGTCTGTACTGTATATATGTATGTATTTATATATACACACACACACACACACACACCTCAAAAAAATAAAGGGAACACTTAAACATCACAATGTAACTCCAAGTCAATAACATTTCTGGGAAATCTACCTGTCCAGTTATGAAGCAACACTGATTGTGAATCAATTTCTCCTGCTGTTGTGCAAATGGAACAGACAACTGGTAGAAATGATCGGCAATTAGCAAGACACCCCCTATAAAGGAGCGGTTCTGCAGGTGGTGACCACAGACTATTTCTCTGTTCTCATCCTTTTTGTCTGTTACTTTGGTCACTTTTTCATTTTGCCATTGCTCTCATCCCTAGAGGTACAGTAGCATGAGGCGGTGTCTACAGTACAACCCACAGAAGTTGCTCAGGTAGTGCAGTTCATCCAGGATGGCACATCAGTGCGAGCTGTGGCAAGAAGGGTAGCTGTGTCCAGAGCATGGAACAGATACCAGGAGATGTGGAGGGAGCCATAGGAGGGCAACAACCCAGCAGCAGGACCGCTACCTCCGCCTTCGTACAAGGAGGAACAGGAGGAGCACTGCCAGAGCCCTGCAAAATGACCTCCAGCAGGTTAGAAACCGACTCCATGAGGTTGGTATGAGGATCAGACGTCCACAGATGGGGGTTGTGCTCACATCCCAACACCAGCCAGGACGCTTGGCATTTGCCACAGAACACCAGGATTGGCAAAGTCGCCACTGGCGCCCTGTGCTCTCCAGAGATGAAAGCAGGTTCACACTGAGCACATGTGACAGACATGACAGAGTCTGGAGACGCCGTGGAGAGCAATCTGTTGCCTGCAACATCCTTCAGCATGACCGGTTTGGCAGTGGGTCAGTAATGATGTGGGGTGGCATTTCTTTGGAGGGCCGCACAGCCCTCCATGTGCTTGCCAGAGATAGCCTGACTGCCATTAGGTACCGAGATGAGATCCTCAGACCCGTTGTGAGACCATATGCTGGTGCGGTTGGCCCTGGGTTCCTCCTAATGCAGGACAATGCCAGACCTCATGTGACTGGAGTGTGTCAGCAGTTCCTGCAAGATGAAGGCATTGAAGCTACGGACTGGCCCGCCCGTTCCCCAGACCTGAATCCGATTGAGCACATCTGGGACATCATGTCTCGCTCCGTTGCACCACAGACTGTCCAGGAGTTGGCGGATGCTTTAGTCCAGGTCTGGGAGGAGATCCCACAGGAGACCATCCGCAACCTCATCAGGAGCATTGTAGGGAGGTCATACAGGCACGTGGAGGCCACACACAATACTGAGCCTCATTTTGACTTGTTTTAAGGACATTGCATCAAAGTTGGATCAGCCTGTAGTGTGTTTTTCCACTTTAATTTTGGGGGTGACTCTAAATTCAGGCCTCCGTTGGTTAATAAATTTGATTTCCATTGATGATTTTTGTGTGATTTTGTGGTCAGCACATTCAACTTTGTACAGAACAAAGTATTCAATGAGAATATTTCATTCATTCAGATCTAGGATGTGTTATTTGCGTGTTGATAGAGATACATACATACACATAGATAGAGAGAAAGATATGTAATTTTTTTTTTTTTTTTAAGATATTTGGTAACCCCATGTCTGTAGCAATTTAAAGGATGAAGAAATAAGATTATTTATCCCCTCAGGTACTGCTGTTTTTGTTCTCTTCTAACCCCAAAAATTGAATAACGAGTATTCTAAAAGCCGTATTCACCCCAAAATGGGCCAAAAACTACAACTCATCTTGAAAAATATTCTGTATTAGGGGCTTCCCAATCGGCCATGTGTTTGTGCAAGGAAAAAAAATTGAACATTTCTAAGAAGAAAACAATCTAGCTTCAATCCCAAGACTCAAGAGGAGCAAAAGAATGTATAAAATTCAGATGAGCAATCTGAAGAATGCGCAAGGTGGTGGAGCGAGACACCGGATGAGACATGTGTGCAGTGTAATCCGACCACAACAGCTCTCTGTCATACTCAACAAATCTCATCCACTCCCTGCACAATTTTTCTGCAAAGAAATTGGCAGGATGGATTTAAAAACCTGCAGCCTGTCAATTTCTATTCACCCCCTATGCTAACAGGCATCCCGCAAGTCACCACGCCAGCATTCGGTGTCACAGTGTGAGATCTAGTGGTTTTGATGTCGGCTTCTTTTCTGATCAGTCACTGCTGTTTTAATGATTCAGACAGTTCTCATGTTCTGACACCAAATGCGACGGAGGAGGTTTGTATGATAGTGTTATGGGATCCAAGAAGTTCATGGTCCTGCCTCTAATGGTCAGTCTTATTCTCTTTTTGGAACCAAACATTTATTTAATTTTTTTTCATTTATTATTATAGCGTCATTTATTCCATGGCGCTTTACATGCGATTTAAAAATAAATGTTTCGTTTGGGGGATGTCTTTTTTTAAACAAAAAAACTTGTTAGCTTTCAATTCATTCAATTGTGATGAAAATGTTAAAATCTCAGACTAAGTATTGAATTTGAAGAAAAATAAATAAACACTTGTTAGAGATGGGTATAAATACTTAAAACCAAAATGTTTCATTTTACAAATATTTTCAGAGTGCTGCAATACGGTCTTAAAAAGTGAAAATATAAAGAAATTAAATACTATAAATACAATATTAAATATAAAAAAAAAAAATCTAACATTACGTGTCATCTTACCATTTTGAATCTGTGCCACTTTCTTTGAGATCTCACCAATGATCTAAATTAAGAGACAAATTCGTCAAACTAGAAGAAAAAAAAAGCACGAAAAAGCATGAAAACTGCCACAAAAATCACACTAAGGGCTCATTCAGACGCCCATGATTCCCACGGATGGAACTTAGACATGTTCAATTCTGATACAAAAAAAAAAAAAGTGACATGTCATTTTTGATCCTAAACTGGCCAATGCAAGTCTATGGGCCCTTGAAAAGCTCAGGCCGCACTCAGATGCCATACTAATTGCACCATAGTCCTCTCAGATTGTCATGTTTGATAGCAGAAGCTTGAAAAACCTTCTCGTACGCAGAAGAAAAAAAAAAATCACCGATGGTAAAAACGAACCCTCTGACCAAACGCTGATAAAATCTGATCACTGATGAAAAATTTGTCCATTTTTTCCGTAAGAAAAAAAAAATCACTGACGAATGAGCCCTAAAGAGATTAAAGAGGTTGTAACCCATCATTAGGATAGGTCATCAATGTCTGATCAGTCGGGGTCCGACACCCGGCACCCCCGCCAGTCAGCTGTTAGCGGTGGCAGGAAATACTTGCTTGCGCCATCTTCTGATAGTAGCCGCCGCAGAGTACTACACATCCACCTCCTATCAGCTGAGAAAAGGTCCCACAGAATTCAGATGTACACAGAGTATGTAGAGCTGAACACAGAGTAGTGGCCGTTCTCAGGTACTACAGCTCCCATGCATTTCAACAGGAGGTGACCAGCAGTACCGGATATTGGCCACCACACAGTGAGCACAGCTGAGGTGTTCGGCCTCTGTACACAGTCTACATCTGGAAGTCATGGGACCTGCTAAGAGCTGAATGTCAGGTGTACCAGATATAAGACCTCCACCAATCTGATAATGACGACCCATCCTAAGGTCATCAATATTAAAGTCCTGGGCAACCCCTTTTAGCTCATTTCCACATTTTTTCTTTCCATTCATTATTTTGTCATATGTACATGCAGCTGAAATTCACACTTTGCTCCCTTGAAAGTGTCAGATTGTGTTGTATTTCCCCCCCTTCTTTAACCATACAATAAAGCTGATCACATACCTGTCGTCTCCACTTCTCTGCTTTTGGCAACTCGTTACATTCAGAGGCAAGAAATGGCCGCCTTTCCTGTTTGAAGAAAATTATTATGTTCAGAAAATAATTACAACGTGGCAGGAATATATTTCAGTCCATAAATTAGAGAGAGACTGAACCCCAATCACAGAATTTTAATGGCATTTCCAGGAATAAGAATAAAAGGAGCCGACAAACCCTAATAGTATGTCCACTCCGGAATGACACATGCAACTTTTAATGTGAACGTCATCATAGCAATGCTGCAGATTTACCTATTCAAACTGTACAGGGTGAAATCGGTGATGAAAACCTGCATCAACAGTAAATTTAAGTCGCATTTTTTTTTTTACATAGCATTTAGATGGAGATATGGAAAATCTGCAGCATTTCCATCCTGTGTGAAGAAGCCAAAAGTTTCGCTAACAATGTGTAAAGCAGCACTAAACCTGGAAATAAAAAAAATGTAAGTAAATAGGAGATAATTTTGTCCACGATGGCCATGTTCAAGATCTTCTGCATATTCCTAATACGTTTCCTCCTTTCCTCTGCCTGCTTATCATTTCATTTCTAGTCTCCTAAATAAACCAGTAGTTATAAGCATTTAGTAAGGGAGGCTGCACTGCGATTTCCTCTCTTACAACTGTGTGACAGGCACTGTGCAGTCATCATTATCTGAGATCCATTTACCCCTTTTGAGAACTTCAGTGGTACAGTCCATGCAGTTTCACCCCATACAGGAATTTTAGGTGACTGTGACACCCCGAGATTTACATTCATCATCTCAATGAAATCAGATGACCTAACTGAAGAGAAGTATGAAATTAATTTCCAGATAGAATTTCCGATTATCTATTTTTCTGCTATCCATAGATGATTGGTCACGGTACGAATGCTGGGCTCTGCAGATCGAGGTCTGAATGGTGCTGCGGCCAGACATGAGCACCACGGCTTCAGTCATTCTGTATGAAACTGCCGGACATTGAGCGCAGCACTTCGTTTTTTAAAGCAGTTCCATAGAGAATTAATGAAGTGGAGGTGTGTACCTCTGGCCGTCATACCATTAAGACCATACTTCGCAAAGCCCCATTCTCATGCTTGACCTAGGTCACAGAAGTCACAATCCCTCTGATCAGTAAGTTATCACCTATACTTTTAAGGCAGGAATTTAAGGGAATATATTTTTTTCTTAATTTACTCATGTTATAAGAAATACTATCCATTAATGCTAAGTTGAGCAGATGGCATCAAAAAGAGGGGTCTTGAAATTGAGCCAGAGCAGACAGATGCCATATAATACCACATATCCCACTGCAGGAGTAATGATACGCAGTCCACATTATCTCCAGCTGTTTTCTGAGGTGCTCACATTGTTTTGGTGCCAAATGACACCCCAAGATCACTCGTGCTCCAATGGAGAATAGTCTGACATAGACACTTGCCTTAGCCAATAATAACAGTCTTTGTCTACACGCAGAAACAATTCCAAAGTCTTACCTTAACTTTTCCTTCTTCAAGTTGGGCTTGGCGAAACCTCGCCAAAGCCGTCCTACAAGAAGAATTTATTATTAGTTATTATAATACAAGACAACCCCCTACTGTGCGTGATGTGTAAGTACTGGAGCAGATGTCTGGAGCAGCTAATCAGTTACCAGATTTCACTTGTCAAGTAGAGGTTAAAGTGATATTTTTTCCCATCTCAAACATTTATGCCTCTAGACATCTCATATCTACAGGTCCCACCTCTGCACTCACCAGCAGAAGGGGGGACAACAAACGTGTGTCTCCCGCCTGGAGGAGCTTCCAAGACGCTCTGCAATTGTTTCCATTTACTTCTACAGGAATTATAAAACCAGCAGAGCACCCTTCTGGATTAAGGTCCTATCAATGTAGGTCGTGAATACGGGCTAAAACACCAGAAGGTGGAAAAGAAGGTGCTGGCTAGGGATGGAAGTCTGGGTTCTGGTACCTGACCTGAACTTTATTCCAAAGTTCAGTTATAAGAACTGTACCCGAACTTGAACCCCATTGAAAACAATAGAGACCCGAACTTTTGATCAGGAAAATATTCTCTCTCTTCTTCCGGAACTCCGAACATTGCAACAGACTTTCGGGAGAGGTCTGTATTCGGCAATTAGCACCAGACACTAACTGGTCGATACGAACCCCGAACTTTTAAGTTAGGCTTTGTTCATCTCTAGTGCGGACTTTACAGACAAAATAAGGACTCCATGAAACCTAATGGAAAATTAAAACATTCTCGTCGCACACTGGGTAACCTTAGTCTAACGACACCTGACCTGCCGAAATCTGTGTTTCTCAAGATGTGCATAGTAAATAATCAGACACTTACATGGCTTTCTCTGCATTGCGAGCCTGGTATTGAGGAAGGGGAAAAAAAAAATTTGAAAATTCAAGGAATAAATGCATCATTCAGTTAAACGCAGGTCCTTCATCAACCATGACGAGACCAAAGTTTGACCATTTCCCGAGAAAGGAAGAACTAGTTTATTCAAAGTCGGGGAGTCTGGAACCGGTTCAGAAGCCGGGTCTGCTTCATACATGGCGGCTGCGTTATGTTCTTCACGTCTGCCAACAGCTCCAACCGCTGCCGTTATCTTCGGTCATTGCCGCTTAACCATTAACCCATTCCCGGATCAGCCGATTTCCATTTTTGCACTTTTGTTTTTCCCTCCCCTTCTTTCCAAAGATACAACTTTTTTATTTTTGTATCCACACAGACATATGAGGACTTGTTTTTTGCAGGACGAGATGTATTTTTGAATGACGTCATTCATTTTACCATACAGTGTGCTGAAAAACGAGAAAAAAAAAAAAAAAAAAAAACATTCCAAATGCAATGAAGAAAAAAAAAAATGTTTTTTGGTTTTACGGTGTACGGTAAAAATCACCCTGCAAAATGCTTCTGCTCATCAGTATGGTTACGGCAATACCAAACACGTCCAGAAGTTTTTTTTTTGTTGTTTTTTTTTATTTGGTGTTGTGTCACCATTACTGAGACCTGTAAAGTGCTCATGCTTCAGTCGATGAAGCTGTGTGATGGCTTGTTATTTGTGGGACAAGACACCATTTTTATTGATACTATTTTGGGACAGATATGACACAGCAATTTTGTGCATTGCAGCGACAAAAAAAAAAAAAATAATAATAATAATAATTTTGACGTTCTTGAATTTTTTCCATTTATGGCGTTCACCAATCGGTTTCATTATTTTTATATTTTGATAGATTGGGGTTTTCTGAAAGCGGCGATACCGCATGTCTTTTTTAATGTTTTTATTTTTAATGGGGGAGAAGAGAGGTGATTTGAATTTACTTTTATTTTTTAAAACTTTTTTTTTTCTTTTTTTTACTTTTCACTTTATTTGTAAATCCCCTTAGGGGACTTAGCGTCTGATCGCTTGTGTTATGTACAGCAATGACACAGTACTGCTGCATAAAGTGCCTCCTTCAAAGCCCGGCCACAGGATGGGTTTCAAGAGAGCTGTGTAATGACAAGCATGGAGGTCTTCAACAGACCCCCTGCTGGCATGGCAACCCATCGGTGACCTGCTATCATGTCACGGGTGCCAATGGGTGCATGGAATGATGCACCCCCATGCTGGCATGCTGTTAATATCACTGTCAGAGTTTGATAGTGGACTTTAACAGGTTAACAATCGCGGGAGGAGCAGGTCCTGGTGGTAACAGGCAGCCAGTACCTGCCGGGTATGGGGCAAGCTCACGCCATACACCCACCACTGACTCTCGATGTAGATGTACGATGAATGTCATTAAGGGGTTAAAATGCCACTTGGTTGTTTTTTTTACCCGTTTCTCAGCACATTAAATAGTGAGGTGAAGAACGTCACTGAAAACAACAGCTTGTCCTACAATAAGACAAGACAAGCCCTCGTACTGCCAGCTGAATGGGCAAATAAGGACACAAACAAGGAAAACGGCCCGGTTTAGAAAGAGTTAAAGCTGTGGCTCCCGGCGGCTCACTCTACAACACTACAGCCACGGCAGAGGGGCCCCGGTATCAGCAGACACGGAGGACCGATTACTACATGGGACCGTCTGACACCGACGACCAGCAGCCAACGTCACCCGAAGCTACAACCCCAGCACATCACAGCCTGCGGTTATCAGGACATGCTGAGACTTATAGTCCCACGTCAGCAGGAGACCCGCTTGTCACGGAGCACCGCACCGGTATACAAGCAGTAACGGCTTACCATCTCCGCAACACCGACAGCAGCTCTATGAGAACTGCACACAGCACGGCCGGCGCACCGGAAGTGACGCCACGAAGGCGGCGCACAGATAATGAGTCATGTTGTTCCTGTTCACAGCGCCACCTGCTGCCAGGAAGAAATATTACAGCGCAGTGTCACGTACCTAGTATTCATCCTATGTAGAGAATATTATCTGTCTGCTGATAAATCTCCTATTCTATTATGTAACTAATCTATCTATCTATCCTATCTATTTATTCTATCTATCCATATATCTATATCTATCCATCCATCTATCTATCTATTGATCATCTATCTATCTATAATCTATCCATCCATATATCTATCTATCTATCTATCATCTATCTATCTATCTATCTATCTCATATCTATCTCTCTATCCATCTATCTATTATCTATATACACTGTGTTCCAAATTATTATGCAAATAATATTTTCTCAGATTTTCCCAAATTACCTATATGAATTGCAGTCATTGTAATTTTCCAGTCAAATAGCTATTAGAGTACAATTGAAAGGTTTTTGTACAAACTGCCTATGATAACAGTATATTTAAAAAAAAATAAAACACTCAAACTGCCATCAAAATGCATGTTCCAAATTATTATGCACAGCAGAGTTTTCAACCTTTTCATTTTAATAGAGAACAAAAAAATGGTCATTTTTGAAATTATAAACATTAGCAGATTATTACAAACTGAAATCAAACAGTTTTCAACTCAAAACTTTATTCTAGGTGATCTTACATTTGCACATAGGACCGCTTGTTCGAAAGGAGCTTCTGAACTCTCTCGTCCATTGAATTTGTCAGGTTTTGGATGGTTTCTGCTTCAATTGTTTTGCATGAGGACAAAATACCCTCCCAGAGCTGTTGCTTAGATGTGAACTGCCTCCCGCCATCATAGACACTCCTTTTGATGATGCTCCAGAGGTTCTCAATGGGGTTGAGGTCAGGGAAGCATGGGGGCCACACCATAAGTTTGTCCCCTTTTATGCCCATAGCAGCCAGAGATGCAGATGTGTTATGTGCAGCATGAGACGGTGCATTACCATGCATGAAAATGATCTTGCTGCGGAATGCACGGTTCTTCTTCTTGAACCATGGAAGGAAGTGCTGTTTGAGAAACTCAACATACATTATGGAGTTCATCTTTACCCCTTCAGGGATCCTAAAGGGGCCGACAATCTCTCTCCCCATGATTCCAGCCCAAAACATTACTCCACCTCCTCCTTGTTAGCGCCGTAGCCGTGTTTGCATGGGGTGTCCATCAACCAGCCATCCTCCACTCCATCCATCTGGACCATCGAGATCATTTCATGCATGATAATTTGGAACACAGTGTATATATCTATCTATCTCATATCTATCTATAATCTATCTCTCCATCCATATATCTATCTATCCATCTATTATCTATCTATCTCATATCTATCTATATATCTATCTGTCTCATATGTACTATATAATCGGCTTATCCCGTCAGTCTGTCCGTCCAGGAAATCCCGCGTCGCTGGTCCGGCCGCGATGCATTAGAATCAGGCCACCATCTAGTCTATCTATAATCTATCTCTCCATCCATATATCTATCTATTCTATCTATCCATATCTATCTATTCTATCTATAAATATATTTATTTATCTAATATCTATCTATTATATCTATCCATATCTATCTATTCTTCTATCTATTTATAAATCTAAATAGTAAAAAAAAAAACTGACCAGCACCTCCTCAGTGTGAACTGGTGCCAGCTGCATGAATTGCATAATACAAATAAAAAAAAGCACAGCAGCACACCACTATGGCCAAGATACACAAAGTCAGTGTGAACATTGAATTTAGACTTATTATTGCTCAGAAAGCTGTGCTTGCAAAAAGCGAAAGTTCTTAGTGCTTAAATTGGCCAATTCATGTGTTCAACCGCGGCAAGGTGACCCCCCGTCTAATGGGTCCCTGTTCTACGTACTATGCCACTTTAAATTGTAGACGTTTTAGCCCAGAAGTGACGTGTATTGTCCAAAGATGTAGGCTTGTAGCCCAAAAGTGGCATGGTAGGTAGAACAGGGACCCATCAGACGGGAGGTCACCTTGCCGCAGTTGATGGGCACACATGAATTGGCCAATTTATTCACTAAAAACCTTCGCTTTTTATAAGTACAGCTTTCTGAGCAATAATATAGTCTAAATTCAATGTTCACACTGACTTTGTGTATCTTGGCCATACTGGAGTGCTGCTTTTTTATTTGTATCTATAAATCTATATATTTATCTAATATCTATGTTTCCTATTAGGTGGGCTGCGTCCAAAACGCTGCTATTTCTGATCGTGGGCACGTACCCTTAAACATTCAGGTTCAAACAGCATCTACTATATATGAGAGCTGTAATGCCCCAAGTGGTGAAATGACTGAACCCATTAGTATAAGTCTACACATTGCTTTTTATTTATTTTACTCACTTATATAGCGCCATTAATTCCACAGCACTTCACAGACATTATCATCGCTGTCCCCATTGGGGCTCACAATCTACATTCCCTATCAGTATGTCTTTGGAGTGTGGGAGGAAACCGGAGAACCCAGAGGAAACCCACACAAACACGGGGAGAACATACAAACTCCTTGCAGATGTTGTCCTTGGTGGGATTTGAACCCAGGACCTCAGAGCTGCAAAGCAACAGTGCTAACCACTGAGCCACCATACACTGCTAACCACTGAGCCACCGTACAGTGCTAACCACGAGCCACCATACACTGCTAACCACTGAGCCACCATACAGTGCTAACTACTGAGCCACCATACAGTGCTAACCACTGAGCAACCATACAGTGCTAACCACTGAGCCACCGTACAGTGCTAACCACGAGCCACCATACACTGCTAACCACTGAGCCACCATACAGTGCTAACTACTGAGCCACCATACAGTGCTAACCACTGAGCAACCATACAGTGCTAACCACTGAGCCACCGTACAGTGCTAACCACTGAGCCACAGTGCTATTCCATTTTTTTCTTGGGGGCGTACCTCTCTTCTTTTCTTACTTCCATCCAGCATCTGGCAGTGGAGTTTTTAGCCAAAAAGACAACAAGAAAGACACAGCAGAGAATGTTGATACACTTTGTCTTTTACTTGTTTGTATCAACGTTCAGTTGTTTTATTTGTACTTAGTCTGTTTTAATGAAATATAATAAATGATATAAACATTCAATTTGTATTTCATCTTTCATATTTAACAGTTAATAAAGTTGAAAACCAACAAATAAGTTCAATCACAAATCCTATTGTGTTGATAAAAAGGAAAGAAATTCACTTAACCTTTAATTAGTCACGTGGGGTCAATTGGACCACAAGCGAGTTTCTTTTCGATATACAGTACAGACCAAAAGTTTGGACACACCTTCTCATTTAAAGATTTTTCTGTATTTTCCTGACTATGAAAATTGTACATTCACACTGAAGGCATCAAAACTATGAATTATCACATGTGGAATTATATACTTAACAAAAAAGTGTGAAACAACTGAAAATATGTCTTATATTCTAGGTTCTTCAAAGTAGCCACCTTTTGCTTTGATGACTGCTTTGCACACTCTTGGCATTCTCTTGATGAGCTTCAAGAGGTAGTCACCGGAAATGGTTTTCACTTCGCAGGTGTGCCCTGTCAGGTTTAATAAGTGAGATTTCTTGCCTTATAAATGGGGTTGGGCCCATCAGTTGTGTTGTGCAGAAGTCAGGTGGATACACAGCTGATAGTCCTACTGAATAGACTGTTAGAATTTGTATTATGGCAAGAAAAAAGCAGCTAAGTAAAGAAAAACGAGTGGCCATCATTACTTTAAGAAATAAAGGTCAGTCTGTCTGAAAAATTGGGCAAACTTTGAAAGTGTCCCCAAGTGCAGTTGCAAAAACCATCAAGTGCTACAAAGAAACTGGCTCACATGAGGACTGCCCCAGGAAAGGAAGACCAAGAGTCACCTCTGCTTCTGAGGATAAGTTTATTCGAGTCACCAGCCTCAGAAATCGCAGGTTAACAGCAGCTCAGATTAGAGACCAGGTCAATGCCACACAGAGTTCTAGCAGCAGACACATCTCTTCAACAACTGTTAAGAGGAGACTTTGTGCAGCAGGCCTTCATGGTAAAATAGCTTTTAGGAAACCACTGCTAAGGACAGGCAACAAGCAGAAGAGACTTGTTTGGGCTAAAGAACACAAGGAATGGACATTAGACCAGTGGAAATCTGTGCTTTAGTCTGATGAGTCCAAATTTGAGATCTTTGGTTCCAACCACCGTGTCTTTGTGCGAAGCAGAAAAGGTGAACGGATGGACTCTACATGCCTGGTTCCCACCGTGAAGCATGGAGGAGGAGGTGTGATGGTGTGGAGGTGCTTTGCTGGTGACACTGTTGGGGATTTATTCAGAATTGAAGGCATACTGAACCAGCATGGCTACCACAGCATCTTGCAGCGGCATGCTATTCCATCCGGTTTGCATTTAGCTGGACCATCATTTATTTTTCAACAGGACAATGACCCCAAACACACCTCCAGGCTGGTGCTACGCCAGATGACCTGGCCTCCACAGACACCAGACCTGAACCCAATCGAGATGGTTTGGGGTGAGCTGGACCGCAGAGTGAAGGCAAAAGGGCCAACAAGTGCTAAGCATCTCTGGGAACTCCTTCAAGATTGTTGGAAGACCATTTCCGGTGACTACCTCTTGAAGCACATCAAGAGAATGCCAAGAGTGTGCAAAGCAGTCATCAAAGCAAAAGGTGGCTACTTTGAAGAACCTAGAATATAAGACATATTTTCAGTTGTTTCACACTTTTTTGTTAAGTATATAATTCCACATGTGTTAATTCATAGTTTTGATGCCTTCAGTGTGAATGTACAATTTTCAAAGTCATGAAAATACAGAAAAATCTTTAAATGAGAAGGTGTGTCCAAACTTTTGGTCGGTACTGTGTATCCGCATGTATAGAAGGTGGGTAACTGTCTGTTTCGGTAGCTTCTTAGATCGGGCGCCCCTCCATCCTCAGAGACGCAGTGTAAACCACATGCCATAGCGAGGTGCTCACGACTAATTGTGTAAGTATTTTGGTGCGTCTACCTTAATAACCGTAGTCTTTCTCCTCTACACCCTTTCCCAGTTAAGCTATGTCCTTCTTACACACTGGAGCCTGTAATTTGTAACTGATTTCATTTGCTTTCGCAGCAGCTGCCTGGCACTAAAATTGAGTTTCTTATCACCTAAACGGCCATTTACACTGGCCGACAATCTGTCTAATGACCCAATCGCTCATGATAATTGTGTAACAAGAATGGGATGAACGACTGAACAATGTGTTCAAAAGCGCTCGTTCGCTGTTGTGACAAAGTACTGGAGGGGAGATGTGTATTACTGAGTTTATTAGCCTCAATGATGTGAACCTAGGAAAACGCTCCAGCACACTAAGTGCTGAGAAGGGTTAATTGGCCATGTTAAGGGCTGGGTTGTGTGAACACCTGTAGGGTGGGTGGGAGGCTTTTCACCATATCTCCACCCCAGGGTGGAGTCCAGAGGATAAATGTACAGCCATCTGGCTCATTCAGCATTGGATGTGCCTGGAGATGAGAGCTCCAGTGCTGTGTTTTCATGATAAGGAAAGCTGAACCTTTTTTATTGTTAGCTCCTGAACGGGCGGATGCCCACAGCAATATGACCTGTGCCATATGTTATGTTTTTGTTTTCCCATTACTATCTCTGCACTGGTCTATGCAGTACATGTAATAAACCAGTGAAAGATTTAAAGATACAGCGTTCCTGTGTCTACCTCTATGTGCAGCTGATTAAGCCGATCTACCACACTGTGCATAAAATCATTAAGGCGAGTGAAAAAATGTCTCATTCATCTTTTGAAAGACCGTGTAATGGAAATAGAGATCGTTCGCTTGTTCAACAGTTAGACCGGCAAAAAGCAGGAGTGGAACCATCGCTATTCAACCACTATTCTCATCCTTTAGAAACACCTGTCTGACATAGTTTGCTCGTCTTGAGTTATGATCAGTAATCATTCAAAAGATTATCTGCTCATGTAAACTCTAAGCGCTCGTTAAACGTCCGTGGATCTAGGTCGGATTACGGACCACATTGCACAGTCTGGCCGTGGGTCTCCTGACTGGAGTATGACCGCCTCATGGAAATACATTTCCTGTCGGGAAACCCGCGGCCAGCCCACGCATTGCAGACCATGATCGGACCGAGATCCAGGGATGTCTGAATAAGCACTAAGTCTTTTTTTTGTGACAGTTCTGCCCATTGTTTCAACATTTAGTTGTCACTGGTGTGTCAGGTGTGACAGACAGTCGCTCTGGAGCCGACTACGGAAGGTCACTGTGCTTAGCATTGCCAACGGCTTCTTGATCCTCTCATCTCTTTGGTATTGTTGTATCCTTCTTCCTTTAGGACCCAGCAGCTACCTCCACCTTCTGCTGCTGATTGACACACCCTTGCTTGGTAGTTAAAAACTCTCAGTTTCTCCACAGAGGCACCGGTGATAGTTCTATGTACCTCTGTGTTGGCTTGGAGCACTAGCAGTCGGCTAGTTTCTTCTCTGGTGCCCCTGGAGGACAGTTTGTGTTATCTCTCTGGTGTCTGCTCAAGCTAAGTGTAACTGTGATGAAAGCCGGCCGGTGGGTGCAGCTCTCTGGCGCCCCTTTACCTCTCAGGTCAGTCAAGGTACCGCACCTAGAGAAAGTAGTGCCAGGTAGCTGCAACCAGCGCAGGGAACACGGTAGAGTGTTATCCCTTCAACGTCACTAAACCGTAACGTCACTACACAGCACAACTCGCTAGCGCCCTCTTAGCCTCAGGTCAGTCAAGGAACTGCACCTAAGATAAGCGGTCGCCAGAGAGACTGTCCTGTAACCTACTGGGTATCGGGGCCCTCTGTAGTGAGGGCGGTATATATATCTTCCTTGGCCGCGCCAGGAATATATATATCTGAACCTCCGACCGTCACTACCAGCCTTCCCCAATCCCCAGTTGGTATGCTGCCACCAGTCCCCATTTTAGATATACGCCCAGTCCGTGAATGGGCCTATATCGGGTCAGGAACCAACCCTGGGTAGCGTTTTTGGCTTGAGCCGAGCTCACACGGACGTGCGTTCGTTATGCAGAATAAAAGGCAGGCCCACAATTACTTGAGGTAATTGATTATAATAATACACTAGATACACGATATACAACTAAATATACACAGGTATAAGGTCAGGCTAAACTATACAACAATGGAATACAACACACAGAATCACCACAGCATATCAGTTACCGGTTTCTTGATTCTCTTGTGACGCAGGGAGAGGATTCTGCGGTCGCAGGCACGGTTCTTTGTTACAGGCTGAGGCCTACCACCGCATGGTCAAACTGCTCCTCCCCTTGGTGGCCTCAGCTGGTGCTCAGATGTTCAGCACACCACTCTTGGGTCAAGACTGACTTGTCTCTTGTCTGTCCTGCTATCTTACCTGCCCCGTCCCGCCCACTGCTGGTGAGGTCAGCTGGCTCAGTCTCCACCCTCAGGTCTAACTTCGATCAGAAGCCCAAATTCTAAGGAACCCAATAACTTCTTCTGGGATGGTCTCAGGATACCCCCAGGGGTTCCCATGGATTCGGGCCGCCGTAACCGACCTTTTGATATCAATTATGATACCATACGGTCCTCAGGAATGGCTCAGCGCTATATCTTGGCTTCCAGAGCACGTACCAACGTCTACCGCGGAGGCTTGTGTGCGCAATGGCTCCGGGACGCCGTGATATTTTTTTATTGGCCCATCCCACGCAACATGCGTGTACTATTCATGTTTCTATATCTTATGCCTCCATGTTTGTGACAGACAAAGAAACTAGTCCTATGGGACAAATGGTCAGTTACAGATGGACAAAGCACCCCCCCCCCTGCTGGCTGTGTTTCCTCTCGAAGTCTTTGAAGCTCCTAGCATTCAAGTGTTAAGTAGGCCCTGGGGCTTCTTATCTCACAGGAGCCTGGATGGGGGAAACTATCTAGTTGACGTTTTAACAGAAGGTCCCAAGGGTGGGGGCTGCTGAAGTGTGGCCATCCCTGGATATGATTTATCATTACCAAGATGGCGGCTACGGGTTCATCACAGTAACCCCATTTGTTTGTCTACCTTGTTGTCTTTAGTTTGTAATAGGGCCTGACTAATGCTCACCCTGTCCCCTACCTATCTAGGGCCAAGCTCTAGGGACATTCAGGGCTTAGGTTCCTGCTCGGCGATAGGTGTGGAACCTATATAGGGATGGTAGGGTAGGCAGGTTGATATAAGATCTGCCTAGGGGTCTCCACTCCCCCTTTCCCTAGTGTTTGGGCTTACTTCCTCTCTTCCCTTCATGTTGCACTTAGTCTTTCCCTCACCTTGTGTGACATTAGTACATAATTGTACATTTTTATTTTTTCAGCCCAAGTGCATGACTTTATATTTTTCTACATGAAACTTCCACTGCCATTTCCTCAAGTACGTAAGCCTCCAGCTCCAGGTTCTCCAAATCCATCTATAATATTATGGGAGTTATAAAATAACTAAGTCAGATGTATTCACCTGCTGCTCCACCACCGCCGGCTGCGGCTGCTTACAGTCGTTGATACGGCTGGAGCACCGATATTATGGGCACAACCCGCGTCCTCTGTGGCCAACCACTCGGCTCAGTGCTCTGGTGCTATCTACATCCACATCACTGCTGAGCCCAGTAATCGATGTTACATTTATTATCTATATTAGAAAAAAAAAATCTGAAATCATGCAATTTTCATACTAAGCCCAATACTAGACTCTTACTTCCTGTTCTTTTCAGCAGCCATGTGGACATCGGCAGCAGTAAACAGGCTATGATTCATAGACTTCTATAGTATTGTCTGGGGCTGTTCCAATTTGCACAAAAGTCATTGTACAGGAGGGGGAGGAGGTGAGCTGTGACTATCACTTATTATGAATGGCAGATATTGGAAGTAGTCTAAAGCCATGTTCACACGTTCAGTATTTGGTCAGTATTTTACCTCAGTATTTGTAAGGTAAACCCAGCAGTGGTGATAAATACAGAAGTGGTGACGTGCTTCTATTATACTTTTCCTCTGATTGTTCCACTGATAATTTTGGATTACAAATACTGATGTAAAAAACTCTCCAAATACTCAACATGTGCATGTGGCCTAATATAAGGCCTAAAGGCCAGTGTGAAATCTGCAGGATTTCTGATATTTGTATGTATAGATAGTAGATTTGGTGTTAATCAGTTTGCATGACCCAGTCCAGCCATCATGTTAGTAATCTGTGGCTGCAGGGTGGAAGCTGTGAGAAACACCTCCTACCTGACGTCATCCATGGCTTTTTTTATTAGCCGACCTGATGTGATGTGTAACATACCTGGCGGCGTCCTTGCATAGTGGTCCATCTCCCACTGTGCAAGAGCGCGCACTTGATCTTCAGTCCAGAATGTCTCTCTGGCTTCCCTCAATGCTGTCTGTTTGTGTCTGTTTCTGCTGCTTAAGGGCGGCGCCCGATCACTTCCTGCTTTTTGTACCTGCTGTGGGTCACACCCCTTGTGCGTCCTCAGCCTATTGCTGTCTGTCACCTGGTATATAACCCAGCTGCTCCAATCAATCCCTGCCTGAGCATTGTGTTTCATTCAGTGTGTGCTTGCACTCTGAAGGTGCCAGGTCCCGTTCTGTGTTTCTCTTGTCTGCCTATCCTGGAGGCTGTATTTCCAGGCCTGTCTGAACACGCTCCTAGACTGTTCCCCCCGCCTTCTAGGGGCCGATTACCTAGACCCGCTCCTGTATCTTGTCTGTCCTGTCTGAACACGTTCCTAGCCTGTTCTTCCCGCCTTCTAGCTGCCGATTACCTAGACCCGCTCCTGTATCTTGTCTGTCCTGTCTGAACACGCTCCTTGCCTGTTCGTCCCGCCTCTCTGGGGGCCGTATTCCCAGACCCGCTCCTGTATCCCGCTGCAGTGTCGGTCTCTTCCGTACACTCAGTTCCAGTCTGAACTCTCTCCTATCCTTTACCTGTTTTGCCTCTATTTCCGTTCCTTTCCTTTTTCTGCAGAGTCTGAACTCGTACCTAACTCCTGCTTGTTGTCTCTGTACTCCCGTTTGTGAGTTTGTGGTCCACTCGCTGCTTCACTGCGGGTGCCCTGTGGGTATCTGGCTCTGCCTTTCCCTTCCTGTCTGTTCCGTGTGAACAGAGCCCTGTCCGTCCTGCTCTGACTCCTTGCTCACTGCTCCGGCAGCCTTGCTCCGCTCTGACCCTTTTGCTCACTGCTCCGGCAGCCTTGCTCCGCTCTGACCCTTTTGCTCACTGCTCCGGCAGCCTTGCTCCGCTCTGACCCTTTTGCTCACTGCTCCGGCAGTCTCGCTCCGCTCTTATCCTTTTGCTCACTGCTCCGGCAGTCTTGCTCTGACTCCTTGCTCACTGCTCCAGGCGGCCTCGTCCTGCTCTGACTCCTTGCTCACTGCTCCGGCAGTCTAGCTCAGCTCTGACCCTTTGCTCACCGCTCCTGGCGGTCTCGTCCTGCTCTGCTCTTGCTCACCGCTCCTGGCGGTCTCGTCCTGCTCTGCTCTTGCTCACCACTCCAGGCGGTCTCGTCCTGCTCTGCTCTTGCTCACCGCTCCAGGCGGTCTCGTCCTGCTCTGCTCTTGCTCACCGCTCCAGGCGGTCTCGTCCTGCTCTGCTCTTGCTCACCGCTCCAGGCGGTCTCGTCCTGCTCTGCTCTTGCTCACCGCTCCAGGCGGTCTCGTCCTGCTCTGCTCTTGCTCACCGCTCCAGGCGGTCTCGTCCTGCTCTGCTCTTGCTCACCGCTCCAGGCGGTCTCGCTCACCGCTCCAGGCGGTCTCGTCCTGCTCTGCTCTTGCTCACCGCTCCAGGCGGTCTCGTCCTGCCCTGCTCTTGCTCACCGCTCCAGGCGGTCTCGTCCTGCCCTGCTCTTGCTCACCGCTCCGGCGGTCTCGTCCTGCCCTGCTCTCGCTCACCTCTCTGGGCGGCCTCACTCTGCTGTGTTTGTCCGCCACATCTGTGGTTCTGTTCCAGAGTCCCAGTGTGTACTGGGTCCTATCCCGCCTGTGTTCCTACCTGCTAGTGCCTTCCTGTCTGCACTCTAGCCGTGCTTGCCTGTACCCCCCTGCCTGCATACCAGTCGTGCCTGCCTATTCCCACCAGTCTGTGTGCCAGCCTAACCAGTCTGTTCCTGTATTCCCCTGTGTGGGTCAACAGCCGTGTCCGGGGTCTGTCCTGGAGTAGCACCTGGTCCCTCTGCTCGGTTCCTCCTTGGTGCACTGGCGTCGTATGCCGTCGTGCGACCCTGGTCGGATCGGGTGAATACCTAGTTACGCCCCTCCAGGCATTCACTCTCCGGCACGGTCCAGTGGAATCACACGCACACGCCGCTCAGCCCGGACGTGCGCATTACATGATGTCACACCTGCGTCACTCCACAATAATAATGTCGCGCCAGGTCAACTAACCAAAAGAAGGTAGGAGGCGAATCTCATGGCTCCCACCCAGCGGGCACAGATTACTGAATAGATTGTGACAAGGCCGGCTCCAGGTTTTCGTGGGCCCCGGGCGAAAGAGTCTCAGTGGGCCCCTTTAATACATACCACAATTCATGATGCAAAGATATGGCGGAGGAATATATATATATACATATATATATATATATATATATATATATATATACAGTACAAACCAAAAGTTTGGACACACCTACTCATTTAAAGATTTTTCTGTATTTTCATGACTATGAAAATTGTACATTCACACTGAAGGCATCAAAACTATGAATTAACACATGTGGAATTATATACTTAACAAAAAAGTGTGAAACTGTCTTATATTCTAGGTTCTTCAAAGTAGCCACCTTTTGCTTTGATGACTGCTTTGGACACTCTTGGCATTCTCTTGATGAGTTTCAAGAGGTAGTCACCGTAAATGGTCTTCCAACAATCTTGAAGGAGTTCCCAGAGATGCTTAGCACTTGTTGGCCCTTTTGCCTTCACTCTGCGGTCCAGCTCACCCCAAACCATCTCGATTGGGTTCAGGTCTGGTGACTGTGGAGGCCAGGTCATCTGGCGTAGCACCCCATCACTCTCCTTCTTGGTCAAATAGCCCTTACACAGCCTGGAGGTGTGTTTGGGGTCATTCTCCTGTTGAAAAATAAAATGATGGTCCAACTAAACGCAAACCGGATGGAATAGCATGCCGCTGCAAGATGCTGTGGTAGCCATGCTGGTTCAGTATGCCTTCAATTTTGAATAAATCCCCAACAGTGTCACCAGCAAAGAACCCCCACACCATCACACCTCCTCCTCCATGCTTCACGGTGGGAACCAGGCATGTAGAGTCCATCCGTTCACCTTTTCTGCGTCGCACAAAGACACGGTTGTTGGAACCAAAGATCTCAAATTTGGACTCATCAGACCAAAGCACAGATTTCCACTGGTCTAATGTCCATTCCTTGTGTTCTTTAGCCCAAACAAGTCTCTTCTGCTTGTTGCCTGTCCTTAGCAGTGGTTTCCTAAAAGCTATTTTACCATGAAGGCCTGCTGCACAAATTCTCCTCTTAACAGTTGTTGAAGAGATGTGTCTGCTGCTGGAACTCTGTGTGGCATTGACCTGGTCTCTAATCTGAGCTGCTGATAACCTGCGATTTCTGAGGCTGGTGACTCGGATAAACTTATCCTCAGAAGCAGAGGTGACTCTTGGTCTTCCTTTCCTGGGGCGGTCCTCATGTGAGCCAGTTTCTTTGTAGCGCTTGATGGTTTTTGCAACTGCACTTGGGGACACTTTCAAAGTTTTCCCAATTTTTTGGACTGACTGACCTTCATTTCTTAAAGTAATGATGGGCACTCGTTTTTCTTTACTTAGCTGCCTTTTTCTTGCCATAATACAAATTCTAACAGTCTATTCAGTAGGACTATCAGCTGTGTATCCACCAGACTTCTGCACAACACAACTGATAGTCCCAACCCCATTTATAAGGCAAGAAATCCCACTTATTAAACCTGACAGGGAACACCTGTAAAGTGAAGACCATTTCCGGTGACTACCTCTTGAAGCTCATCAAGAGAATGCCAAGAGTGTGCAAAGCAGTCATCAAAGCAAAAGGTGGCTACTTTGAAGAACCTAGTATATAAGATATGTTTTCAGTTGTTTAACACTTTTTTGTTAAGTATACAATTCCACATGTGTTAATTCATAGTTTTGATGCCTTCAGTGTGAATGTACAATTTTCATAGTCATGAAAATACAGAAAAATCTTTAAATGAGAAGGTGTGTCCAAACTTTTGGTTTGTACTGTATATATATGTATATATATATATATATATATTTATACACATATATATATATAGTGCAAGTATAGCTCAGAAACCGGCGAATCCTCGGAGTGCACAGTGCAGACCGGACAATTTAGTCCTCCCTACAGTATTATGAGCCCCATATATTGCTCCATACGGAATAATGGACCCCATATAATGCTCCATACAGTATTATGAGCCCCATATAATTCTCCATACAGAATAATGGACTCCATATAATGCTCCATACAGGATACTGCTGGCCCCCATATAATGCCCCATGCGGCAATGCCTGCTGGCCCGATATAATGCCCCATGCGGCAATGCCTGCTGGCCCCCAAATAATGCCCCATGTGGCCATGCCTCCTGGCCCCCATACATAAAAATTAAAAAAAAATCAAATACTCACCTCACCTGCTGTCGCTGCTCTGCTCCAGAGTCCGGACTCCTCAGCCGCGTCGCCGGCGTCTTCCCGCTCTGCTGCACTGTCACTGCTCAGCAGAGGGTGCGGTTGAAAGGCGTCACCACGCCCTCTGACCCGAGACGTCACAATGCAGCAGCGAGCGTGAAGACACCGGAGCTGCGGAGCGGAGACACGGGGAGGGGTAAGTATTGTGCCAACTGCCGGCCGGGGCCCTGACCAAGCGGGGGACCAACTCGAGGGCGCTGGTGACGCGCCCAGGGTGATGGGGGAACGACTCAGCGCCCGGACCTTGTTGTTGCCTGATCTCGGGGGATGTCGTGGTGGCCGGCTCCCGGGCCCGTACCCTGGGGTCACTCTTAAAAGAAGGGGGGAAAGTTGAGTGGGAAAGGGGAATGTTCGTGACGCCACCCGTGGTGTCTGGTGAGAGTCACCAGCGCTGCTACAGTCCTCTGAGGCCGGTGTTCAGGCAGCTTAGCTGGTGCAACTCCTCACAGGTGGAGCGGGGCCTCAGGGCAGTGTAGAGAGGGATGCAGAATAGAGCGCTGGCGGGTGCAGAGCCGCGGAGGAAAGAACAGACAGAGGCAGTAGTTGAAGTCATCCAAGTCTTTACTCACGGTACTGTTTTCTCAGCTCAGAGCTTCTCTGTGCTGTCACACGGCGAGCTGCGGCCGTCAGGGTGGGGTTCAGCACACTCCAAGTAGTTCAGGAGCACTTGACAGGACCCCCGCTCTAGTGTGTTCCTCTCTTGTTTGAACGTCTCCCGCCTTGTGTCCCCCACTGAGTCCCGTACGGGTACTGCGATGACCCTTGTGGGTAACTTGTAGTTCCCGGACCGACTGGGTGCCCTTTTTGGTGACTGGTGGTGAGAACGTGGCGTAAGGCCGGGTCCCTCTGGAGAAGCTCAGATTAGGGCATACAGGTGGCGACTCCGCTCCGTCCGTATCCCCCTGGGATCCACATAAGCCTCCGGACTTTTCCGACAGAGATGTGAAGTGCAAAGTCAGATAATCGGGGACCGGTACCCCCTCTTGCGGCAGGGTCTCTCTGGCAGGGCCAGAATAAGGTATGCAGGTGGCGACTCCGCTCCGTCAGCACCCCCTGAGATCCTTTCGCCTGTGGAGCCTATCTCCTCTGCTCCCCTCCTGGGCCTTCTTGTTTGGACTCTGACCAGGGACAGAGCCGGTTATAACTCTGCCCCAATCCCCCGTCTTGAGGCCTGAGACCGGGAACCGTGGACCCTAAGCCGGCAGCAGCTTTGTACTGACTTGCCGTCCCAAAGACCCATGACCAAAGACCCGGTTATTAAAATGGCCTCCAGTTATATATGATTCTAATTAAGTGCTTAAGTAAAGTGCTTCCTCCACCCTCACTCACTACGTGGTTCCCCCTAACTTTGGTTTCCCCCAACTCCTCCATTCAGGCCCGGGGCAGCACTATGGTGCTTTAGGCCCCCTTCAGAACTGGAGTGGTGTAGTGTTGAGTGTGTGGTTGGGTTCCTGTGTGGTACTCCATCCTTACCTGGGAGAGGAGATACCACACCTCGTTCTGAGGTGCAGTACCCCTGTGGCGACTGAACCCTCAGGGGCGCCACATTGGCACCGCACGCCTCCGCTCACAGGCCCCATAGCGCGCCGGGGTGCCCGACAGCGTGTGGGCCCCCCCCGCCTGCTCAGGGCCCCGGCACCTGCCCAGGTGCGGACACCAGGCCTGGATTGTGATATGGAAAACTGAAGAAGAAAAAAAAAGCCATGACACGTTTTTTTCATTACAATTAACATAAAAATCTGATTTAAACAAACTCTAATTTTCTGAAGAAACTCTCACTCTGTGTGACAACAGACTTATGAATCCCACAGTGCACACACTGTGTGCTGCAGGGATTCGCTGGTTTCTTAGCTGGGACCGGAGGGTATGTATGAGTCATACATACTCCTGGGCAGGGCCCATCTAGTGGGCTTTAGCCTCGCTCCATACACTTGTATGGAGCAAGATCGTGCCCTCTAATCGGCCATGCACACTGGACAGTCGCGTCGCTAGTGGGGGAGCGGCCTCGCTAAATACAAGTGTATGGAGCGAGGCTGCACCCACTAGATGGCTTCTGCCTGAGAGTATGAATAACGCAAACATACCCTCCGGTCCCGGGTCAGAAACTGGCGAATCCTCACAGGGCACAGAGTTATCGATTTAGACCGGACAATCCCTTTAAAGCTGGAATCATACATGTAGTTTTTGTTACCAATTTTTGAGCCAGGATCTATGAGGACAAAAAAATCTAAAAGGAAGACTAATATTGTTCTCTTTTGCCTCTATTCCAGTGTTTGGCTCAGATATCTGCCTCAAAAACTGCATGGTTGGAGGTAACCAGACCCCTCCAGTCTTCATTCCAGGAATACTAACAGCTCGGTGTTACATTGATTTGTTTGTGGAACCAGTGATATGGCCATTTCTCCAAAGTGTCCCAAGAGCCTTTCTCAACACGATAATCCCAGGCTGCATATGGTTCGTACTACTGTGAGCAGCCTGTATGGCCTAAACGTAGTGCCATGACCTGTAGCATCTCCAAACTTGTCTCCCATCGAGCACATCTGGGACATTATTGGTCAGCTGCCAGCAGCGGATCTTGATGATTTGCCCAAGTGCATTCAGCGCAGCCGAACACTCCTCAGACAACCATAAGGCTATGTTCACACATCATGGTTTTTTTTGCGTCACAAATCTGCAGCAAAACTTTATCTTCAGGGGCATTTTGTTCAGCATTTTTCTTGCAGTTTTGGTGCTTTTTTGATGCGTTTTTTCAGCATTTTCTTCACTGTCCTTCTGTCTCTATTTATTCATGTACATAAAGTTCTGTGAAATAAAAGAACCCCATTCTATTTTGCCATCAAAAACGCTGATGCAAATTTTGGTGTGTTTTTTCAGCGTTTTTTTCACCACTCATTATTTCCTATGTGTGAAACAACGCTGAAAAATGCTGAAAGAAGAGACATGCTCTATTTCCCAAAAGAATCATGCAAAGCGCAAAATCCTGAACTAAAAAAAACAAGATTTGTGAACAGAGAATTCTGGTTTCTCATATACTTTGTTGGTACTGCAAAACACAGCTGAAAATGTGCAAAAAAATCTGCAGCAAAAAATGCTGAAAAAAACATGATGTGTGAACATCGCCTTGAAGAGGTTGTCCACTACTTTTATCCTTAGGATAGATCATTAATGTCTGATCGGCTGGGGTCCGACACCTGGCACCCCCGCCGATCAGCTGTTATGGGTGCCGGCGGCCACCAGCAGGAAGTACTCACTTGCCAGGCTGCTCTGTCTACTTTTAGTGGTTTAGTGGCTTGGTGCTGCACATCCGCCTCCTATTCAAATCAATAGGAGTCAGATGTGCAGTATCCCATGGAGGCCACTACAGGTAGACGGGCAGCTCGGCAAGTAAGTACTTCCGTCCGGTGGCCGTTGACACCGATAACAGCTGATCGGCGGGGTTGCCGGGTGTCGGACCTCGGCCGATCAGACATTGATGACCTATCCTAAGGGCAGGCCATCAATGTAAAAGTAGTGGACAACCTCTTTAATAACTTCATAATTGATAGCAATCAAGTCTGTAAGTGTGGGGATTTGTGCACATGGGACTCATACTCCATACTGAATAAATCAAGATGTTTAGAAAATTTTGTTTCAACTTTTTTTTTTATGATTTGCACATTATCACCATGTCTATCCGTCCTGTGATTTTCATAATTCTACAACTTTTCATACAACTTTGGTGTTACAATTTTAATATTGAGGAGTATTGTAATTAAAATCCAGCTGACAGTTTTTCTTTAAGCAACTAAATTGTAAAAAGATGATAAATATTTAGCAATTGAACATATTTTATTTCTAAATGAAAAAAAATCAAACTTTTTTTTTTATTAACAAAGCTTATAAAATCACGCAAATTTTAGAATTTTTTTTTTCTACGGATTCAGTAGTTTCTGCTAACTTGTCATTTATTTTGTAGATTGAGGCGAACTCTTGCCGTGTCTGTCGGGTCTCTCCATGGTCACCAATCTGTGTTTTCACATCTGTGGTTTTCTCAGATTTCTGGCATAAGAGGCTCCGGTATTTTATAACCTCTTCTGTCAGCAGGAAAATGTCCTCTTCTTTTCTTACATTTTCTCTGTGAAGCTCGGCTACTTTTTCTTTTAAATACTCGATAGTTTCCTGAGCTTCCCATAACTGCAACAAAAACAGGAGATTGCGATGTGACGATTTAGAGGCTACTAAAATGTAAAGATTAAATTGTATCCCGTACATCAAATATCTATTATAGCTATTATTGGAATGGAAATTAAATCTGGAATCTAGTTGCTTTAAGCAACACTGACACTTTTTGGCGACAGTCCTATTTTTTGGTACTGTTTTGATGTTAATTTGCTATGTACAGGGAGTTTTTGCTGGTATTGGAAAGTCTCTAGTGACAAATTGGTGTGGCTTAAAATATCTTCCAGTTTGACTTTTTAGTAAGTTTAGTACAGGATTTTAGTGCTCTCCTGGTACATTATTGTTATTCACCTGTCTCGGCTCCAGCCCTTGTCGTAGTCCACACTGAGGTTCTCATGTAACCCAGCAAACTCCTCTGAGATCATCACACTAAGCCTATTGAAGTTGACTCAGGCAGAGTTAAAAAATAGGAATAGAGAAAAACTATGGCATTCAACCTGTGCCTAAAATGTTATTCCTTTATTACATACCGGGTGGGGGATACAGCAGACCAAAAAAAAAGAGCTACAGACGTTTCAGGCTGCTAAGAGCTTCACCCAGGACTTGGAGCCTAGATGAAGTGCTTGGCAGCGTGAAACGGCCATCGCTCTTTTTTTCTGTCTGTCTGTATCCTACACCTGGGAAATAATAAAGGAAAACTTATTAGCCATGCGGTGAGTGCCACAAACTTTTCTATGCTCCAATTTTTGATGTTGCCTTTCTCCTGTTGAGCACCACATGTGGCTATGTTATAACTGGCTCAGAATTTATCTCCATATGTTACTCCATTAATTTGATTGCAATTACTATTAGTACCGACCTAAAAAGGTTTCATTTGTCAGGCAGAGGTCAGTTGCTTGAGTGTATTGAGTATTATTTTCTACAGTTGTCTCAAGTTTGTCAGGAATTTGCTACTATTTTACTAAGCTCAGCTCCCAACAGGTGTCTGTCATCTCATCTTCTACTCCTGACTTCCATGTTGCAACCATCGTTATTTACAAGCTCACTCCAGCTTTCTTGGTGTTGTTCTCAGCAAGCAAGTTACCAACATGCAATTGTTCTAAGTCCTGTTCACTCCTGGCTTCAGCAATCAAGGTAACACATCTCTTCAAGTAAGTCTCCAGTTTGCCTATCATTCACTGCTATCCTGTGGTTAACCATTTCCTTATTATAAGTCCTAGTTTGCAAAAATTGCTGCTATTAACCTCTCTTGTGCTGGAAGATACCATAGTGCGTTTACTTCTCTGTTATTCCTGTGATTAACCATCGCCCTCTGGAAGACACCAGACTGCATTTATTTCTCTGTCATTCCTAATTAACCATTACCCTGCTGCAAGACATCAGACTGCATTCCTGTGATTAACTGCATGCCTGCAGGAAGATACCGTTTTCTTATACACTTACTGTTTCCGTGTGTTCTGCACAACTGGTTCGGTTTCATCTGTGCTAACTGCTCCGCTTGTTTGTCTGCTGTCCTGGTCCTTGCTGATCCACATGTCATCAGTCAAGACCTGCTCCCCTGCAGTACTTCCTCTGGCCATGCTGCTCACACAGACCAACGTCTTAGAGAATCCACCTTATCGGATGAGCCCATAACAGATATTATAACTCTCCCACTCATGAAGGGAAAGACTGATAAATTGATAGATTAATGGAGGTGCTTTCTAGTCTCTTCCTAGTCCTCAATTGTTTGCTCTCACCTGATAAATTGCACTTTCTAGTGCTGATAAAAGAAGTGACAGTCACATATATGAACTATCTGTGATTTTCACAGTTAGAACATGTTATAGTCAATGGACACGTTCACTTTTCTGTGTTTTTTTGCAAACTGTCAGCAAAAAAAAAAAGACATGTCCATTTTAGATCCGTGTTATGAATTAAGCTCGACTACAAATCAATGGGTCTGTGATAAAAAATAAAGTATGTCATCGGTGTGCTGCATGTTTTTTTTTAATGTTTAAAGCTTGGAATTCATTTGTTTTTTTCATAAGAGAGAAACGGATACAACACTGATGGTACAAGCAGATACATGGAACAAAGAGGAATGAAAATCGGATCCAGCACACTGATGAAAACAGGTAAATTTTTTGATGTACAAGAAAAAAAAAGGAAGTCTTCACCCAGGCTGCAGGAAAAAGTAAGTCTGTATTTTTTGCATTTATTTAACCCCTTTCTGACGTCAGGCGTAATAATAATACGTCCCTGTGCCCTGGGCCTTCATGACTAGGTACGGGCCCGACTGCAGCCGGGTGTCAGCTGATTCGGCACTCAGAACCGCTCCCGACACTTTATCCCCTTAAATACTGCGATCGCAGCATTTAGCGAGCGAGCAAAGGAACAAAAGCCCCTCTGCTCTTGGATCGGAGACCCCGCAATGTCATTGCCGGGTCCCAATCATTGCCATGGTGACCCGATGTCATCATGACTAATGTTGAGCGAATTTGTTCGGCATTTCAAATTCGGGTTCGTGTTCGTGAACATCCCTGATTTGCCACGCTGCGTGACAGCAAGTTGTAAATATATTAAAAAAAAATAAAAATAATAATAATTATATATATATATATATATCCCATCCCATAAATATTATTATGGAAAAAAAAAACAATAAAAGTACACATATTTTGTATCGCTGCGTCTGGAACGACCTGACCTATAAAACTGTCCCACTAGGTAACCCCTTTAGTGAACACGGTAAGAAAAAAAAAAAACGAAGCACAAAACGATGCTTTATCATCATAACGCCGAACAAAAAGTGGAATAAAACGTGATCAAAAAGATGAATGTAAATTAAAATGGTACCGCTGAAAACGTCATCTTGTCCTGCAAAAAACAAGCCGCTAAACAGCTCCATCAGCCAAAAAATAAAAAAGTTATAGCTTTCAGAATAAAGGGAAGCAAAAAATAATTTTTTCTAAAGAATAGTTTTTATTGTGTAAATGCGCCAAAACATAAAAACACAATATAAATGTAGTATTGCTGTAAACATATTGACCCGAAGAATAAAGCTGCCTCATCAATTTTACCAACGGCATAAAAAAAATCTCAAAAAACAATACCTGAATTGTTGATTTTTGTTTATTCTGGCTCCCAAAAATCGGAATAGAAAGCGATCAAAAAATGTCACGTGCCTGAAAATGGCACCAATAAAAATGTCAACCCCTCACGCAAGCAATAAAACCTCACATGACTCTGTCGGCCGAAATATGGAAAAATTATAGCTCTCAAAATATTGCGATGCTAAAACTAGTTTTAGTAAAAAAAAGCGTCTTTTAGTGTGTGACAGCTGTCAATCATAAAAACCCGCTATAAATCTGGTATCACTGTAATCGCACCGACCCGAAGAATAAAGTTGTCAAATCACTTATATGGCACGAAGAATGGCGTAAAAAATAAATAGAACCAATTCTTCACCTGCAGTTGATTTGTTCATTCTGACTCCAAAAGATCGCAGTAAGGCTCGGCTCACATTTATCCTGCGCTCTGTGCTGAGCACTTACACTGGGGTTTCCGTGTAAATCTCTGAAATACATGATTCAGATGGAACAATGGAGGAAGATTCCTTGTAATGAGGCAGATGGAGGCACTGTGGACACTGTCTGGCCCGTGATCCTACGGTGTCCATCTTTTTATTAGACGTGCATAAAGTGCCGTCAGCCACCGCTAAACAGAGGCCAGACAGAGTCCAGAGTAACTCTGCTGCCTCATTATAGTGACGTAACATTTTGGATCACAATAAAAGCTTTGACTCAATCTACAAAAAAAGCAAGTTCCCACTCATTTCCGTCATCTGTTAATGAAAGCAGTAGCACAAAGGCTCTGGAAAAACGAAATGGCCCTTGCCCCCCATAAGAAATCCAGCAAATTCTGTGCTCTCAAATACAAATACCCACCTTTCTTCTGAGCCCCACAGTGTGCTTAAACCTCAGTTAGCATCCACATGTTTGACATTTCTGTAGCGATGAGAGCCCAGCTAATTTACAGGTGCGTGTCTCCAGAAGCACGAGCTGCTCACTCGTTACTACAGCATATTGGTCACTACAACAGTAGTTTGCAATTTTCACTCAGCAGCATCCACTGCTGCCTGTTTCTGGAGAACACCCATGTAGTTAAAATCCTCACTACACCTGTATATAAATTCCCAAAGGGGTATAATTTCCAAAATGGGGTCACATGAGGGGGGATTCTGCTTTTCTAGCACTTAGGAGCTGAGTATAGGGAGTCTGCATACTATTCTAGGAAAATCTGCGCTCCAGGAGGCAAATAGCGCTCTCGAGTCTCGAGTAAAAAGACCCCCTGCTTACTCGCTATTAGCTTTAACAACTTCCACACTGGTTTCTCTAACACTGAGAGAAGGGAGATGGAAGAGAGAATACAGATGACTGTCAGTATAGAGCCGACAGCAGAAATGTCAGAAATCAGAAGTACCAGTGTACTATCAGAAGTACAGCAGCACAGCCTGGTACGTAAAGGAGCTGCACAGACTTTACAGCATCAACAAGGCAGTTAAAGAGCATTTGAGTTTTTCTCTTCTCTCTAAAATTATATCCGGCATTAACTGTTAATGATCTTGATTCTTTGTTATTAATTGGTCGACCACAAGACCTTCAACACTTTCAGGTATACAAATAATAATAAACCTGTTTTTGCCATCTGAATAATATCTCCTCCATGTTTCTGGTGCATCTTTTTGACTTTAGGTTGAAAACTTATCTGCGCTCGAATGCTGTTGGTCTTACTGTAACGGGGACTGACTGAATGCAGGCTGTCAATCATGACTGGGTGAGAGAGGTGTGTTTAGAGTATCCTAAGCAGGACTAGTCCGGGGAAAAAGATGTCTGGCCAGACTAACCCAACCTTATTAACATGAAAAGCTGTTAAATAAGGGTCATTTTAAAAGACAGGAATGTTACTGTGCAACATAAAACAGAATACACAGGACCCCATCCATATCACTGTAGTGGCAGTTTGGGACCGTCAGAGGACAGTGCATATAAAAAAAATCTAAAGTCAACAATAAGTTGGTTATACAAATAAGATTGGCCAATGATGTAACATGTATAGTGGCAGCCTAAGATAGATGTCAGCGAAAGGAAGGTTTGGATATTTCAGTGTGTTGGTAACTTTGTTGCCATGAAGGATAAAGCTGCTGGCAGAGGTATCTGGCAGTGGCTCACTCCTTCCTCTTCATTGATGACACCTGGCCAAGCTGTCTTATGTATATGGCCAGCTTTATGCTTCTAACCCCTCCCAAAGTGCTGATCAAAACATCAGTAGACACATCATTGATACAAGAAAATGACTTATATTTTTGTGTGGTTTCAAAAACAAAAAAAACAAACTTACACGACTACTGAGTTTCCTGCAGTAATGTTTTAGCTCTTCCATTTGTTCTAGCTTGAATTGACACTGGGAAAGTAGATCAATCAAGTAGGAATTGTCTGACTCTCCGTCAATTCCCCGTGGATTTTCCTCTAGCTCTCTTGGCTCTGGGAACTTTGATTCACTTTCGTCTGAGCTTGAAGATGAGTCATTATTACATTCTGATACTGAATGTTCTGGATGTGAGAACTGTTGAGTATTGTATTTCAGCTTCAAGTCAAGGAGTCTGAGATTTCTCAAAGTTTTCTTAAGTGGAAGGTAAATTCTAGCATTGCTTCGCACTGGTTCCATTTGTTCTGTGAGTTGGGGATCTGTCTCATCAACATCCAACTTTGTGTCATCTACAAATGATGGAAATTCTTCCTCGTTTAGGTTCTCCGCTCCACCCCCAGTCCAGTATGTGGCTGTCCTTTCATTGCACATTTTTGGTTCTTCCTCTAATTCCTCATCTCTCCCGCCTGTTTGTACATGAGAATGTTGAAGAATCACAAAGTCTTGACCAGTAGTGTCCAGATTCATCATGTCCCTCATCTTTATTTCCAGTGAATTTTCAAAAAGTTGAGTTGTGTCCTCAGTCAGGGATGTTGGATCATCTTGGTCAATGGTTATCTCATCTTCTATCGGTACAGTAACAGGTTCAGTATCAGTATCGGAAGGGACATCTGTTTCCCATAATGTAAATGAACTTTCCATGTCTTGTCACTTTGCACTGCCTGGAAACATAGGGGCCAGAAAACAATAAAAGCTTATGAGTAATCACAGTAATGAAAAGTCACACCTGCACATGTCACATGTTTATTTGTAGATACCTGGATAGATGTAAAATGATCAATTATCCAGTATGTAAACTACTTACATCATTATGCACTAGTCCCATGCTTTTGTTAATTTCTATGCGTAGAGAATATAGCAACTGTTTTTTAATATATAACATTTGTATTCACTTGCTCGAAGCTTTGCCTTTTAACTGCCCTTAACTTCTGGATGTTTGGCACTACGCCTCCGCTTTTCGTTTTTGCATTGCACATGTCGTTGTGGATCTTCTTCTGCTAGGTTATTAGGGGTCACACAGTACTGGCAACTACCTGCTCTTTTAACTCTCCATAGCATTGTTCCTTGTACCCTACTTAGTACATTTCTGGACAACCTATATGCACAGAAGTCATAGGACCAATAGGGTACAAAGACCATAAATAAAGTTACATGGAAAAGGAGGTGTTATAAATTAAAGGTCTGGTCCAATACAGCCTTTTTCAGAGTATCTGAGAACCAGGCTCAATACAAAATAAAAAGTTTATGACAATATTTTGTTTAACATGAAAAATAGAAATTGCCCCTTGTATATTCAGGTATACTTGCCTACCAAGCTACGACTTGCCTACCTTGGACGCATCATACGAAGAGAGCGATCACTGGAGAAGGACATCATTGTCTGAAGAATAGAAGGAACAAGGCGAAGAGGAAAACCAGCAATCTGATAGCTTGATACAACCACGGAAAAGACCCTAGTGGACCTATCTAGGCTTACACAAGATCGATCTTCCTACAGATCGTTCATCCATCAAATCGCCATGGCTCGAGATCAAGCCGAAGGATGTTAAAATAAAAAAAGAAGAAAGTGTTCAATTAAAAGGGAAGAGTTGACAATTGTAAAATAACTTTGTAAATATACGGATCTGTAGGGGAAAGCAATACAAGGCATGCTGAGTTTCAACATTCCAGATCCTAGTGATATCAGCTTACTTAGGCAACAATTTAATGCATACGGTGTATGTGCATAAGTATATATACATGTACATGTATTTGTACATGGGTCTCTCAACTGTCCTTTAACAGCAGATTGGGGGAAAAAAAGGAATAGGACATGCTGGATTTCAACATGCTCCATCATTTGTTTCCAAGGAGATAAACCTCTGCCAGAGGAGTTTTGTAGTTTATTATCTCCCAGAGAACAAAGAATCAGCTATTGGAAATCTAACGTGCCAGATCATTCTCTACCCCATCATCATCTGTCAAGGGAGGGTTTCGGGAGACCCCCATTCACATTAGTCTGAATTTTGCTGAACGTACCGATATCGTCCAACAGTTTAATGTGTATGAAGGCCACCCAACTCTCCTTTGACAGATGATGTCGGGAAGAGAGGGATCTGCTCCGTTAGATTTCCAACAGTCGATTATTTGTTCTCTGTGAGATAAGCCGGTGTCTGAGGAGTCTGTCAGTGATTCTTTCATAGAGAATGCAGAAGTGTTTGGCTGAACTGAGTGCTCTTGTATATGGGGGAGTTGGAGAAGATAGCTGTCAGCCAAGCAATAGTTCAGCCAACAACATGTGTATGTGGTGTAGCAATGCCATGTAGGCTAGGATTACATCCTAGCTCTGCAGGCTTTGATTAGTAAACCTGGTTAGCCCTGTATATAAACAGGTTAGATGTTCACCTTACGCAATCAGCTCAGGGAAACTGACCAGACTGGATGTGTCTTGGAGCTGAAGAGAGAGACAGGCCAGAATCCCTCTCTGAGAAGTGTCGACACAGGCCGTGTGCAGAGAACCGAGAGTATCAGTGGTTGCTATGGACAATACTTGTTTTGTTTGACCAATCTGAGGCTAGCTCAGCCATGTATGAGTAGCCAGGGTCTGTTCTGTTTAGCTAGCACCTGGACAAGGCTAGGGATTTATGTTTATGAGCTTGTTTTGGTGCAGAGCAACCTGTGGAAAGCAATAAAAACTGCATGTGTTTGGACCAAAAGTGCATTGCCTTTGTGAACGCTACCTAAGACCTAATGCCTACCAGAGAGAGTGAACCCCTACAGGGGGGATTTTAGTCAGCTAACCCATATAAATAAACATGCAAGCTCAACTGTACCTGGCATGCATGTTTATAATAAACTTGGTAGACAAAGCTATCGGAAATATATGGCCGGTGTAAAACAGAATTTGCAAATAACAATTCTTCATCTAATAACAAAAAAGTGAAATGACCATGGTCTGCAGGAGACATCGCTGATCTATTTCCCATATATATATATATTGTAAGGCAGCACTAGTCATCATACTGGGGGTAACTCGCTTCGCTGCGTCAATCAATGCACACGTGCAATGTCTTTACGTTTTTCTCACAATGTTGCAGTTTATTACATCATAAGCCACAGTTCACCGGGTCCAACTCCGTGGCACGCCGACACACATAAACACAATGTTCATGAGCCAAGTGGCACACAGGCCCACTTGCTCCAGGTTACAGCTTACGGCAAGGTAATAAAGTAGCAATGTTCATATCACAATGTCCATATAGCACTGGGTATTACCTTTGCCGGGTTTAGCCGTCTCAGTCCATTACGCTTGCCACCACTGTGACTTTGTGGTTTCCCAGGTAGGGGTCTCTAGCCGTCGTTCCCTCAAAGGCCAATGACATCCACACAGGATCCAGGCTCTGCCTTTCAGGACTCTTACTCAAGCCGGCTCTCCCTCAAAGGCCACTGACATCCACACAGGATCCAGGCTCGACCTTCCAGGTACCAGGCTTCACTCCAAAGCCGCTGCCTTCCAAGGCCACTAGCATCCGCACAGGATCCAGTCTTTGCTTTTCAGGCTGCCAGGCTTCACTCGGCCTCTCACAAACGGTGTCCCACACACACGGAGCACAGGCCTCACGCCTCACACCGAACACACCTGTCTCAAATTAAGCAGGGTTTATATATGCATCCCGTGCACACACACACATACACATACTGACAGGACCTTAACTGTGTGCATCAAGACCTGTGTGATGTCACGGTCATGTGACCAGTCAGTTAAAGGGGAAGGTACATGGTCTGGTAAACACATCCTGGACCATTTACAGTAATGCTAGCAAGCTGCTGCATTGCAATATATATATATATATATATATATATATATATATATATATATAGTGATCATACGATATAAGCACTGAGAGCAAATAAAACTCCATTATGTGAAACAGAAGGACCGTATTTTGGGAAGAAAGATAATATATTATGTTGCAAAATACTTAATCTACAGATTAGACAAAAATCACAATAATTACCAAGTCATCAGTAAATGGAGCCTTAATTACTCATTAGGACACCACTTTATCCAAAAGTTCAGACTATTATCAATTACAAAGCATCGCTTTCTTTAGACATTTTGGCTATATTACTGGATTTTACATGTGGTTTTCCCACAAAGGGTTACAGCACACTGTGTACTGGAAAAAAAAATCCAACTTTCACAAAAAAAATCATGTGGTTTTGTGCTGCATAGTGCGAATGGAGTTTTTTTCATTCCAGTCCACAGCCACCTACCATCTGGCTACTGTGGGTAAAAAAATACATGAGGCCAGACTGTGATCACAAACAATGCTAGAGCAGACCTGTCTAGAATAATATCCACCATTAATCAGGCACAGTGAGTGGGTGATGGGGAGGATTCATTGTCTAAATTACTAGCTGAAAAATTACTCGTCTTGTAATTATTGTTCATTGTCAAGTATCAAACAATAGGAAATAATAGGAAAACTTCATTTATGAAAGACATATCTAACTAATGCATTGTGTCAAATTTAGTTACCAGGAATTTATAACTTTACTTAACTTAGTTATTGATTAAGAGGAAAAATATTATTCAAAATTGTAATCAACATTTTTTTTGTTATATGATTATTAAAACCAAAGATTAATAACTTTTTTTTTTGCACTAATTTATTATTTAGGGTTTTTTAAGTCGTTTTTTTTTGTGCTGTTGAATTTTAAGCCAAATTAATTTAAAATGAACGTACAATGTTTGATGTATTGGTGCAAAATTAAAGATGCTAATTTTTTTTTTCTTTTTGCTTTTTTATTATTTTTTTTTTTCCCAGTAAAAAGTCGCAGAATCCATTCAATAAACTTTAGAATACAACACCTTTTGCACCTTTTCATGATATTTTGAAAAGGTCACAAATGATAAACTAGACTATTACATCTGTATAACCAAAACCACGTCAATAATGAGAGATGAAAAAAAACAAAAAAACAGATGAGACCAAGAGTCAACAGAAAAAAGGTGCAAATTAAAAAAAATGAAAAATCATAAATTTCCATTATGTTACGCTTTGCTAATAAAACATAATCAGAAACATGTTTACGTTACATAGACATATTTTAATGATTTTATAAGATTAAATCCTTCACGACCTTGCGATATTCCATTTTTGCATTTTCGTTTTTTGCTTCCCTTGTTCCCAGAGCCATAACTTTTTTATTTTTCGGTCAATATAGCTATATGGGCTTGTTTTTTGCAGGATGAGTTATACTTTTGAACGACACCATTGGTTTTACCATATCTTGTACTGGAAAATGGGAAAAAAATCCAAGTGTGGTGAAATTGCAAAAAAAAGTGCAATTCGACAATTGTTGTTTTTTTTTACCATGTTCACTAAATGCTAAAACTGACCTGCCATTATGATTCTCCAGGTCAGTATGAGTTCCCATATACCAAACATGTAAAGTTTATTTTTAATTTAAGTGGTGAAAAAAAATCCAAAGTACGAAAAAAATAAAATGGCGCTATTTTCTGAGACCCATAGCATCTCCATTTTTGGGGATCTGGGGCAGTATGAACGCTTATTTTTTGCTTGCCGAGCTGACGTTTTTATTGATACTATTTTGGGGTAGTTACAATGTTTTGATCACCTGTTATTGCAATTTATTGCAATGTTGCAGCTACCAAAAAAACGTAATTCTGGCGTTTCGATTTTTTTTTTTACGCCGTTTACTGATCAGATTTATTTACTTTATATTTGAATAGATCGGACATTTATGAATGTATTTTTATTATTATTATTTTATTTAGAATGGGACAAAAGGGGGGTGATTTGAACTTTTATGTTTTTTTTATATTTTTTAAAACATTCTTTATTTACTTGCTTCAATAGTCCCCTTAGGAGACTTGAAGTTGCGATCTTCTGATCGCCTGTGCTACACACAGCAGGGCTTCAGCATAGCTATGTATAGCAGAAGTCTTCATCTCCTATGAACACCGGCCATGGGCTGGCATTCATAGGAGATCTGCAATGATAAGCATGGGGGTTTTCTGCAGACCCCCGACTGTCATTCCAACCAATCGGCACCCCGCGATCAGGTGACCCGATGGGCGGGTCTTATGACAAGCTTCCGGCGCACTCGAGTTAGATGCCACTGACAGTGATTGACAGCGGCATTTAACATGTTAACAGCCACGGGTGGATCTCGACTGTACCCGCGGCTATTAAGGGCACATGACAGCTGATCAGATCCGTTGTCATGTGCCGGGAAAGATGCGGGCTCAGCACCGGAGCCTGCATCAAAGGGGGTAGATGTCCTTGGACGTACCTATATGTCCAAAGCCATAAAGGGGTTAATGGCCTCTACAGAAGAGCACATCCATATACAGTGTTATATGGATAATCCCTCATCATTTGACCCATCTCAAAGTCATTTTGACAACATGCATATAGAGTAGGGAATAGACAATAGCTTGGTATTTTCTGTGGTAACATACGGATAAGAAACCTGGTGTAGTGCCGGCGTCCCTGCCCTCTGCTAGGCAGGGACGCTGCTCCCCTCACCGCTCTGCTCCGTGCCCGGCATCCTCCCCCCGCTCTGCTGTCAGCGCGCGCTCCGTCCCGGCGTCCTCCTCCTGCTCTGCTCTCAGCGCGCGCTCCTTCCCGGCCCCTGTGCTTAGGGCGCGCGCGCGCTCCCCTCCTCTTAAAGGGGCCGCGCGCGTCGCCCTAAAGAGTCCCCGGCCAATGGCCGGAGGACTTCATCATATATAAGGCACCTCCTCCAAAATGGAGGTGCCCGAGCAATGTTGTTTGCACCTGTGTCTCACCTGTGCTTCAGCCCTCAGGTCCCGTTGCCAGTTACCTGCCAGTTTCCTGCCAGTTACCTGCCAGTTACCTGCCTGATTCCTGCCTGAATACTTGTTACCTGTCTGCCAGTCTGAGGTCCGACGGTCTGCCTTACTACTCCTGTCAGTCTGTCTAAAGGACCAGCCTGCCCGCTCACCTGGGAGCGCATATCAGCTACCTGCCTGCTTGCCTGAGGTCCGACGGTCTGCCTTACTACTCCGGTCAGTCTGTCTATGGACCAGCTTGCCCGCTCACCTGGGAGCGCTTCTCCGTTATCTGCCTGCTTGCCAGCCCGGAGGCTCCGTTGTCACGTGCTGTGACCACCAGCTATCTCAGAGACTCTTGCCCGCTCACCTGGGAGCGCATCTCCGTTACCTGCCTGCTTGCCAGCCCGGAGGTCCCGTTGTCACGTGCGGTGACCACCAGCTATTCCAGAGACTCTTGCCCGCTCACCTGGGAGCGCTTCTCCGTTACCTACCTGCCTGCCAGCCCGGAGGTTCCGCCGTCACGTGCCGTGACCACCTGCTATTCCAGAGACTCTCGCTTGCTCACCTGGGAGCACACATCTACCATCTGCCTGCTAGCCTACCCGGAGGCTCTGCCATCACAGGTCGTACCTACCCCTTACCCAGAGACTGCCCTGATCACTTGCCGTAACTCCCTGTCCGTTCACCCAGAGACTGCCACCCGCTCCCTTACAAGGGCCGCCCCCTTGTATAGTAGCTCAGAGGTTCCGCCTCCCGGACCCGTTACAGTTTGCTCGGGCCATGGAACCCGGTGGCACCCAAGCTCCCTCGCTCACGGACCTGTGTCATGAACTGTCCCGTCAAAGGTCCCAACAGGAGTCCATCCTGGGTCACCTGCGGAATGTCAATACTCGCCTGGACACTCTGACTGCACCACCTGCAGCCACTGCCAGTACCATGACTCGCAACCCGGCAGCTCCGCTACCCACTAATACCATGGTAACCTATCCCGGTCCCCGGCTGTCTGCACCTCCTCGCTTCGGAGGCGACTCCGTCCAGGCTCGGGGCTTCATAAATCAGTGCACCCTGCACTTTGAACTTTTGTCCCATCAGTTTAATTCCGACCGGGCCAAAATTGCCTTTATCATGTCCCATCTCACCGGGGAGGCCCTGGCCTGGCTAAATCCTCTATGGGAGAGAGGAGACCCCCTGGTGTCCAACTTGCCTGCTTTTCTCTCGGCTTTCCGGAAAGTCTTCGACGAACCCGGACGGAAGACCTCATCCACATCCTCTCTGCTACGCCTCCGTCAGGAGGGTCTCACCGTGGGCCAATATGCCATACGGTTCCGCACCCTTGCCTCGGAGCTGGCCTGGGATAACGACGCTCTGGTATCCGTCTTCTGGGAGGGTCTGTCCGGTCGTATTAAAGATGAACTTGCTGGTCGGGACATTCCTACCTCTCTCGATGATCTAATAACCCTTGCCACCCGGATTGACCTACGGTTCCAGGAGCGTGCCAAAGAGGTCACCCGTGAGAGAAGGATTCCACGTTTAGCTCCTACTTTCCAGAAACCCGTCATTCCCTCCATCTCTCCCCAGGTACACTCTCCTGAGCCTATGCAGGTCGACCAGACCAAGATGGTCAAAAACCGTCAGGACTCACGCCGTGCCGAGGGGAGCTGCTTCTACTGTGGCAGTAAGGAGCACCGGATCCGTGCCTGCCCGGAGAGGTCGGGAAACGCCTGTGTCTAGGTTCGCTCAGAGAGGTCCACCTAGACAAGAATAAATCCTCTCCATCCCTGCTGTTGTCAGTTTCGATCATCTACGGGGAGAACCGTTATTTCGAACTAGCCCAACTTGACTCTGGAGCAGCCGGGAACCTTATTTCACAGTCCCTGGTTGAGAAATACCGCATCCCCACCAAACCTCTGGCTGTACCCTTGTCTGTCGCTGCCGTGTATGGGGGCCTCTTACCTCGCCCCATTCAACTCATCACCGAATCCATTACCCTGCAGGTGGGAATGCTGCATTCTGAAAGTATCTCCTTTCATGTTCTGCCTGGACTCTCTCACGCCCTCTTGCTAGGTCTGCCCTGGCTCCAGAGACATGCACCCGTGCTAGACTGGCAAACCGGAGAGGTCCTTCGCTGGGGACAAGACTGTCATAAAACCTGCCTGGTTCCCGTCCATCCCGTCCGTCCCTCTCCTACCCCAGCTAATCTACCTGGACTTCCGATTCCTTATTGGTCTTATGCAGATGTCTTTAATAAAAAGGAGGCAGAGACATTACCACCACATAGACCATACGACTGTCCCATCGATCTGCTACCCGGTACTACTCCTCCCCGTGGGCGTATCTATCCTTTATCCGCTGCTGAGACCCGGTCAATGTCCGAATATATTGAGGAGAATCTGGCCAGAGGATTCATCCGGAAATCTACCTCCCCGGCGGGAGCAGGCTTCTTTTTCGTCAAAAAGAAGGACGGCTCTCTCCGTCCCTGTATAGACTATAGAGGCCTAAACCTGATCACGGTGAAGAATAAGTACCCCCTTCCGCTCATTCCAGAATTATTTGATCGTCTGAGGGGGGCTAGGATCTTCACCAAACTGGACCTTCGTGGGGCGTACAACCTGGTTCGTATTCGTCAGGGGGATGAATGGAAGACGGCATTCAACACCCGGGACGGCCACTATGAATACCTGGTAATGCCCTTTGGTCTCTGTAACGCTCCTGCCGTCTTTCAAGAGTTGGTCAATGACATCTTCCGGGACCTTCTCTACTCCTGCGTAGTGGTGCACCTGGACGACATCTTGGTCTTCTCTCCGGATCTCCAGACTCACCGGAGGGACGTTCGTCAGGTCCTGCTCAGGCTAAGGCAGAACCATCTCTACGCTAAATTTGAGAAGTGCCTCTTTGAGCAGACCTCGCTTCCGTTTCTGGGCTACATTATCTCTCAGACCGGCCTACAAATGGATCCTGAGAAACTGTCTGCCATCGAGAAATGGCCCCGACCGGAGGGGTTGAAGGCCATTCAGCGATTCCTGGGCTTCGCCAACTACTACCGCCTCTTCATACCACACTTCTCTTCCCGGACGGCCCCAATTTCTGCGCTCACCCGTAAAGGTACTAATCCCAAAGAGTGGCCAGCCGAAGCAGAGGAGGCCTTTCTTTCCCTTAAACAGGCCTTCTCTTCCGCCCCGGTGCTGCATCGCCCAGATGGCAACAAGCAGTTCTTCCTGGAAGTTGACGCCTCCTCCTCTGGAGCCGGAGCGGTACTTACTCAAAAATCATCTTCCGGGAGGATGGTAACTTGTGGCTTCTTCTCTAAACTCTTCTCCTCCTCTGAGCGCAACTATTCCATAGGAGACCGAGAGTTATTGGCCATCAAACTGGCATTGGAGGAGTGGCGTTACCTGCTCGAGGGGGCTCTTCACCCGGTAATAATTTACACTGACCACAAGAACTTGGCTTACCTCCAGCATGCCCAGAGACTTAACCCGCGCCAAGCCCGGTGGTCCTTGTTTTTTGCTCGTTTTGATTTTGTCCTTCATTTTCGCCCGGCTGACAAAAACGTCAAGGCGGACGCCTTGTCTCGATCCTTTCTGGTGTCTGATCTCGAGGAGGATCCGAAACATATCATCGATCCCGCCAGAGTAATGCAGGTGGCTCCCGTGAGTCTAAATCGTCTTCCTCCTGGTAAGACGTTCGTACCAGTACCTGATCGGGAGAAGATCCTACACTGGGGTCATTCGTCTAAACTAGCTGGCCACGCCGGTCAGAAAAAGACCCTCCAGCTTATTACCCGGCACTACTGGTGGCCTAACCTGCACAAGGATGTAATAGACTTTGTTTCTGCCTGTGTGTCCTGCGCCCGCAACAAAGTTCCGAGACACCTGCCGGCCGGCCGCCTCCTACCTCTGCCAGTACCTGCTGCCCCCTGGCAGCATATAGCGATGGACTTCATTACTGATCTGCCCGTCTCTGCCGGTTGTACGGTCATTTGGGTGGTCGCTGACCGCTTCTCCAAGATGGCTCACTTCATTCCACTGCCAGGTCTTCCGTCTGCACCCGAGCTGGCTAAAGACTTTATCCGCCACATCTTCCGTCTTCATGGCCTGCCCCGTCACATCGTGTCGGATCGTGGGGTACAGTTCACTTCCCGTTTCTGGAGAGCCACTTGTAAATTGCTGGACGTCACCCTGGACTTCTCCTCCGCTTACCACCCACAGTCTAATGGTCAAGTGGAGCGGATCAATCAGAACCTGACCAGTTACCTTCGGCACTTCGTTAATGCCCACCATTCTGACTGGGTGGATCTCCTGCCATGGGCCGAATTCTCGTACAACAATCACGAGAGCGAGTCTTCCTCCAAATCCCCGTTTTTTGTAGTCTACGGTCAGCATCCTCGGATCCCGTTTCCCGTCTCCACCTCGGCGGACAATCCGGCTGCGGAATCTCTTGTTAACAAATTTTCCTCCATATGGGAGAGTACCCGGTCCGCACTCCTTCTGTCATCCGAGCGTATGAAAAGACACGCTGACAAAAAACGTCTGGACCCTCCTCAATTCCGCCCTGGGGATAAAGTCTGGCTCTCGTCCAAATATGTCCGGCTCAAGATCCCTTCCTATAAGTTAGGGCCTCGGTTCATCGGCCCACTGGAGGTCATCAGTCAGATCAACCCGGTGGCCTATAAATTGAAACTCCCGGCCAACTTACGGATCCCTAACTCCTTCCATGTGTCTCTCCTCAAACCTGTGGTGCTTAACTCTTTTTCCAAGTCTACAGGTACGCCTCCTGCTCCGGTTTCTGCTGAGGACGAGTTTGAGGTAGAGAACATTCTTGCCACCAAAAGGGTAAGAGGAAAGACCTTTTTCCTGGTAGATTGGAAGGGGTTTGGTCCTGAGGAGAGAACGTGGGAGCCCCGGGAGAACATCCATGCCCCTCTCATCCTAGCTAAATTTCTGTCTGGCCTAAAAAAGGGGGGGCCTAAAGGGGGGGGTACTGTAGTGCCGGCGTCCCTGCCCTCTGCTAGGCAGGGACGCTGCTCCCCTCACCGCTCTGCTCCGTGCCCGGCATCCTCCCCCCGCTCTGCTGTCAGCGCGCGCTCCGTCCCGGCGTCCTCCTCCTGCTCTGCTCTCAGCGCGCGCTCCTTCCCGGCCCCTGTGCTTAGGGCGCGCGCGCGCGCGCTCCCCTCCTCTTAAAGGGGCCGCGCGCGTCGCCCTAAAGAGTCCCCGGCCAATGGCCGGAGGACTTCATCATATATAAGGCACCTCCTCCAAAATGGAGGTGCCCGAGCAATGTTGTTTGCACCTGTGTCTCACCTGTGCTTCAGCCCTCAGGTCCCGTTGCCAGTTACCTGCCAGTTTCCTGCCAGTTACCTGCCAGTTACCTGCCTGATTCCTGCCTGAATACTTGTTACCTGTCTGCCAGTCTGAGGTCCGACGGTCTGCCTTACTACTCCTGTCAGTCTGTCTAAAGGACCAGCCTGCCCGCTCACCTGGGAGCGCATATCAGCTACCTGCCTGCTTGCCTGAGGTCCGACGGTCTGCCTTACTACTCCGGTCAGTCTGTCTATGGACCAGCTTGCCCGCTCACCTGGGAGCGCTTCTCCGTTATCTGCCTGCTTGCCAGCCCGGAGGCTCCGTTGTCACGTGCTGTGACCACCAGCTATCTCAGAGACTCTTGCCCGCTCACCTGGGAGCGCATCTCCGTTACCTGCCTGCTTGCCAGCCCGGAGGTCCCGTTGTCACGTGCGGTGACCACCAGCTATTCCAGAGACTCTTGCCCGCTCACCTGGGAGCGCTTCTCCGTTACCTACCTGCCTGCCAGCCCGGAGGTTCCGCCGTCACGTGCCGTGACCACCTGCTATTCCAGAGACTCTCGCTTGCTCACCTGGGAGCACACATCTACCATCTGCCTGCTAGCCTACCCGGAGGCTCTGCCATCACAGGTCGTACCTACCCCTTACCCAGAGACTGCCCTGATCACTTGCCGTAACTCCCTGTCCGTTCACCCAGAGACTGCCACCCGCTCCCTTACAAGGGCCGCCCCCTTGTATAGTAGCTCAGAGGTTCCGCCTCCCGGACCCGTTACACCTGGACAATAAAGAAACAATAAAGAGACAGAAGAAGAATCGACGCCTTCGAAATGTGGTGCTGGAGATGGATGTTATCAATACCATGTGGTGTATTTATCTTATACGCCATTTTTCATATTTTTTGCACATTTTTATGCAGGATGCACCCAGGTCTCTTTAGTGTTGGCTGGGTGAATTGGGGCGTCTGTCCTGTGTGGGTGCACGTATTATAGTGCTGGGGAGCCCGCCTGATCTAATAGTATGGGCGTCATCAATAGGCTGCAAGCCAGACACTGTGCATCACACATATCTGTGTGACTGGCGCCCTAAGCAAACTCTATCGGTGTGCATTATAATACTACACAGCCACCCCTCAATGAATTGGTAGGTTAGTGAGTGGCTGTTTGCATCAGTATCCTGCACATGTGCTGCCCCTGCCTTTATCATGGAGGCTTGCTGAATCCTGCAGTGCATTGTTAATCTGGCCTGGTGTTGGTAAGGTATTATCTTTTACTGTGATGCAATACCATGGATGGCAAGAACAACAAATAAATACATTTTATAACACATCAAGCCAGACATGTCACTGGAAACAAGGATCACCAAGCTACGACCTGCCTACTTAGGATACATCACACAAAGAGAACAATCACTGGAGAAGGACATCATGGTTAGAATAATAGAAGGAACAAGGTGAAGAGGAAGACCCAATGGCTTGATACTATCAAGATAACAGCGGAGAAGACCCTGGTTGACCTATGTAGACTTGCACAAGATCGATCTTCCTACAGAGCGTTCATCCATTAAGTCGCCAAAGCTAGAGATCAAGCTGAAGGCCGGTAAGATAAAAAATTTGGTAAAGTTGGATCCCATGTAGTATCCTGAGAAAGGAGCCTCACTTTACATAACTATGGATCTCTCTAAACCAGTGTTTCCCAAACCCCATCCTCACGGCCCCCCACAGGTCATGTTTTCAGGATCTCCTTAGTATTGCACAGGTGAGAAAATTCCTGATGCCTTGATGATACTTCAATCACCTGTTTAATACTAAGGAGATCCTGAAAACATGACCTATGGGGGCCGTGAGGATGGGGTTTGGGAAACACTGCTCTAAACCGACTGGTACTGCTGGTATTACTAAATATTGTCCCTGGATTACATAACATAACGGTTATTCCTAAAAAGTAATATGACTTACCTGCCGTTACGTGCACTACTTCTGCTTTATAGGAACCTGTGACAGTTTCTTTGGCGTCTGCTGTAGAGATGCTCCACAATGGTGTGTGATGGTCCCTCTCATATAACGAAGATTGTGTTACACTTTCTAAGCCATGAAACTGAGAAGTGCACGGCGTAATCTAGCAGCCGTTAACTGCTTCCTTGCTGAATGGATTATATTTATCCCACTAATGTGGAATATACTGTAAATCATTGGACTTTGTAGGTTTTTAGAAGGAGTTTAAAATTAAAATACCATAATATTATGACATGATATATTTGATGGGTTGCAAATCATACGTGTCTTCTTCTGGATTTAGGTAAACTTGCATAATAGCTAATGAACTGCTATTCATAATTGCCATTTTCTCAAATATAATGAAATAATATTCATCAGATGTACAGTCATGAGATAAACTAAGCACACATTCTTTCTACTCTATGGTTTTACATATCAGGACATATAACTTGCATCTGGTTGTGAGAAGGTCTTAAGCTGGCCATACACATTACACTTATGTAGGCCAAGCCCAAAAATATCGACAGGTTCAGACGACGGTCTAATATGTATGGGGGGTGCGTCATCCGACTTTTGGGGAGAAATGTCAATCAAGCATGACCAATTGCAGACAGCTGAACGCATTGTTCTCCCTGAGATAAGCCACCAGTCGACGTGTTAGTTGGCGGCTTTCTCATAGAGAACACAGGAGTGCTCGGCCGAACAAGTGCTCATGTGTATGGGAGAGACGGATGAGATGGTTCTCGGCCGACAGCCATCTAATGTGTATGGCCAACTTTAAAGTTAGGTAAATACAACCTCAGGTAAACAACAACACATGACAAATCACACCAAGTAATTACACATTTATGAAACAATAAGCCATTATATGCTTTTATATGGATTAATTTTTCATCAGCATCTATAACCAACTCTATAAAAGCAGAAGTTTTGGCAGTTTGCAGGTCTGGAGCATTCAGGTGTGCAAATGGCAAATAGAAAACACAATGCCAAATAGAAAAAACATCGGCAATGGTCTAAGAAAGGCAAATTTTTGCTTCTCTTCCATGTGGGGAGGGTTATAAGGCCATTTTACAAACAGTTTGGAGTCCATCATTCTACAATCAGAAATTTATTCACAAGTCAAAGCCAATCAAGACATTTGACAATCTTCCTAGGAGTGGACGTACCAGGAAATTCACCATAAGTTCAGACCGGTAATCCTAGAGAAATTGCAATACAAAAACAAGAGCTACAGCTTAGACACTAAAGGCCTCAATTAGCATGTTGGTTGTTCAAATTCATGACAGTACAATTAGAAACAGACTGAACATGGCTTGTTAGAAAAGGTTGTCAGGAGAAAGCCTCTTCTTTCTAAAAAGAACATGGCAGCTCGTCTAAAGAGCACAAAGCTGTATCAGAACAAACCACACGAATTCTGGAACAATGTCCTTTGGACATATGAGACCAGAGCGGAGGTGTTTGGCCATCATAACCAGCACCACATATCATGACACAACCACCTACTACCAATTATCAAGCACAGTGTTGGGGAGAGGGGGTGATTTTCACTTGCTTTGCAGCCATAGAACCTGGGTTCCCTGCAGTCATTGAGTTTATTCTGAACTCCTCTGTATACAAAAGTATTCTATGGTAAAATGTGAGGTCATCTATCCAAAAGCTAAAGATTGTCCAAAACTGGGTCATGCAGCATAACAATGATCCCAAGTACAACAGCAACTCTATATCAGAATGTCTGAAAAAAAAATCAAGGTGTCGCAATGGCCCCATCAAAGTCCAGTCCAGACCTCAACCCAATTGTATTGCTGTGGTGTAAGCTCGGGAAAGCTGTGCATAAACAAATTCCCACAAACTCTTATAAAGGGTCCGCCAAAACGATGTGAGAGACTGATAACGTCATAGCCAAGGACCAGACTAGTCTTGTGTCGCCCCTAACCGGCTCTACCCTTAGCTGCTAGGTTTCACCCTATGAACGATGTGAGGGAGAGAGCAGTCAATCACCTGCAGCAGCACTGGGAGGAGTTTGCCGGCCGGGATGGGGTTGGACTAATCTGGTCTCCAGCTATTGTCCCCTGCTGGATCCTTAAAGTATATTTTTTCTGTAATGCCAGAATATAGTAGAGAAAGATATGCATGGCTGCAATTGTGCAGCCAGGCTGTGATTCATGCTGCTTGCGGTTTGGGCAGCATGAATCCCATGACAGGTTCTCTTTAAGCAAAGTTAAATAACGTTAATGTAACCAAAGCTTTGAGAGCACGTGATTCACATCAACGAGTCTTCAAAGTTCAGTTATTTTTGTACCAGTTTACAATATGTATAAAGTCTCTAAAGAATGGCATGGTGTATGGGCCATCGTTTATAAGTTTTCATAGTTTATAAGGTTGAAGGTAGACTTAACTATATCCACATGTTGATCCAGAAGAAGGCAAAGAACCTCATGGTTCAGATGCTAATAGCCCCATATTAGGAAGAAAATTCCTTCCTGACTCCGTACGACAATCGGACTAGTTCCCTCGATCCACGCCCCATCACAGAATCTCGTGTCCATAACCTGTAATATTATACTTAACAAGAAAGGCACCTAGGCCTCCTTGAACTATTGTACTGAATCACTCATTACAACATCATGTGGCAGAGATGCTTCTTTTTTTATTTACTGTGGTTTTTGGTATGAAGGGCTGACCCCTTTTCATTAAGTGGTGCTAATCATCATGTGACAGAGAGTTCCATAGTCTCACTGCTCTTACAGTAAAGAATCTGCATTGATTCAATATTAGTATTCAATAGCTGCTTTGTCAACTACATGGTTAGGCAATGGAAAGTTGCTTCCTCTGACACGCTACCAGCCATCTACTAACGAAAGCCCCCATCAGGGTCTAATAGGCCACCTTTCAATAAAACTCACAGGGCTCATAGAGTGTACGATAGAAGACATCAAACTAAGTCCAGATACCATAGTTGGACTAAAAATAAATTGTAAAAAAGTTAGTCTTTAGTCTTTGCAAAAACTCCTATTTTTTCCAAGGTCTTATAGGGCTATGTGGACAAAGGCTACCTACAAATATAAAACAGCTGCTTAAAGACACAAAACGTTATAGTTGGTCAATATCTTAGGGTTTAGCCAACGTGTTTGGCCAGCAGTAGTGTTGTGGTATACAAATTCAAACAATTACAGTGATGTGAAAAAGTGTTTGCCCCCTTGCTAATTTCTTATTCTTTTGCATGTTTGTCACACTTAAATGTTTCAGATCACAAAACAAATTTAAATATTAGACAAAGATAACACAAGTAACCACAAAATGCAGTTTTTAAATGAAGCTCTTTATTATTAAGCGAAAAAGAAATCCAAACCTACTGGGCCCTGTGTGAAAAAGTGATTTCCCCATAAACCTAATAACTGGTTGGGCCACACTTAGCAGCAACTGCAATCAAGTGTTTGTGATAACTGATCTTTTACAATGCACTGGAGGAATTTTGGCCCAGTCATCTTTGCAAACTTGTTGTAATTCGGCCACATTGGAGGGTTTCCAAGCATGAACCGCCTTTTTAAGATCATGCCACAGCATCTCAATCGGATGAAGGTCAAGCCTTTGACTAGGCCACTCCAAAGTCTTAATCTTGTTTTTCTTTAGCCATTCACAGGTGGACTTGCTGGTGTGTTTTGGATCATTGTTCTGCTGCATAACCCAAGTGCGCTTCAGCTTGAAGTCACGAATAGATGGCCAGACATTCGCCTTCAGGATTTTTTGTTAGCAGAATTCATGGTTCCATTTACCACAGGAAGTCTTCCAGGTCCTGAAGTAGCAAAACAACCCCAGACCATCACACTACCACCACCACCATATTTTACTGTTGGTATGATGTTCCTTTTATGAAATGATGTGTTACTTCTACGCCAGATGTAATGGGACATACACCTTCCAAAAATTTCAACTTTTGTCTCGTCAGTCCACAGAGTATTCTCCTAAAAGTCTTGGCGATCAGCAAGATTTTTTCTGGTAAAACTGAGACAAGCCTTTATGTTCGTTTTGCTCAGCAGTGATTTTCGTCTTGGAACTCTGCCATGCATGCATTTTTTGCCCAGTCTCTTTCTTATGGTAGAGTCATGAACAATGACCTTAACTGAGGCAAGTGAGGCCTACAGTTCTTTGGATATTGTTGTGGGGTCTTTTGTGACCTCTTGGATGAGTCGTCGCTACGCTCTTGGGCTAATTTTGATCGGCTGGCCACTCCTTCGAAGGTTCACCACTGTGCCATGTTTTCGCCATTTGTGGATAATGGCTCTCACTGTGGTTCGCTGGAGTCCCAACACTTTAGAAATGGCTTTATAACCTTTTCCAGATGGATAGATTTCAATTGCTTTGTTTCTCATTTGTTCCTGACTTTCTTTGGATGGCAGCATGATGTCTAAATTTTGATGATCTTTTGATCTACTTCACTTTGTCAGGCAGGTCCTATTTAAGTTATTTCTTGATTGAGAACAGGTGAGGCAGTAATCAGGTCTTTATGTGGCTAGGGAAATCGAACTCAGCTTCCCAAAGATGTGATAAACCACAGTTAAGTTATGTTTTAAGGGAGGGGCCTTGTAGGTTTGGATTTCATTTTGCCTTAATAATAAAGATCTTCATTTAAAATGCATGTTGTGTTTACTTGTGTTATCGTTGTCTAATATTTAAATTTGTTTTGTGATCTGAAACATTTAAGTGTGACAAACATGCAAAAGAATAAAAAATCAGGAAGGGGGCAAATACTTTTTTTCACACCACTGTATGTCTCAAAACATAATATTCACAATAAAAATATTTCAAACAAAAAAAACATAATATTCACATTTACATTTTTCATTTGATTTTTGAAGGTCTCCTCAATATGGGACACCTAGACATTACACCTAGACGAGCTTTTAAGATATGCCTTTCTAAATCCATAGACATTAATATGGAGTCGATTCCCCATTTACAGCTATAACAGCTCTCTATCTTCTGGGAAGACATTCTACAATATTCTGGAGGCGTCTGTGGGGATTTTTGCCCATTCATCCAGAATAACATTTGTGTATTCATTCATCTGTGTTGAAATTAATCTGTATTCATTTGTGTATGTATTCATCCAGAAGAGCATCTCTTCCTGCACTTATGTTGGAGGAGAGGCCGAGTTCACAACCTCCGATCTAGTTCATCCCAAAGGTGTTGGATGGCGCTGAGATCCGGGCTCTGTGTTGGCCGGTCAAATGCTTCCACACCAAAGTCCCACAACCATGCCTTTACGGACCTTGTCCACTGGGGAACAGTCATGATGAACAAAAAAGGGCCTTCCCGAAACGGTTTCCACAAAGTTGGCAGCTATAATTGTCCAAAATGTAGTTATTTGATGAAACATTAAGATTTCCCTTCACTGGAACTAAGAAGTGGAGGCCGACCCCTGAAAAACCACCCCATAACATTATCCCCCCTCAATAGAGATGAGCGTTGTTCGAATCGAACTGTTCGCCAATCTCAAATTCGAGCTGTTTTGGGCGGTGTTCGAGCCGTTCGACGAACCCGAACGATTTGAAAAAAATCCGGCTGTTCGAGGTTATGTTCGATAACTGTTCGTGCACCAAAATCATAACTGGATTTTTTCTCAGTAATGATGAAAATTAATGTTAATACGCAGTTTGAGTGTACAGCGGGGTGGGGGGAGGGGCAGGGGATGGATCTCTGCAGGAACAATGAAGATCTCCATTTTTTTTTTCTCTTTCCCGCATTTACAGTGGGGAGGTGCAATCTGTCAGCCTATCAGCAGCGCACACACGGAGCGAAGTGCTTTTTTTCACACAAGCAAGGGCATGTGTCATTGGCTGTGTATGTCACATGTCCTTGCCCTATAAGACCCAGCCATTTTCCCCGTCGCCACCATTTTCTCACTGCTGCAGCTGAGTGTTAGACAGCACTGCTGCTGCTGTTAGCGCTATATTGTGTAACTGAATTGCAAGCGAATTTTCTCTTAAATAGACAGAAAGGTTTAGGGAGTAGGGACTAGTTTGTAATTGCAGTCCTTTTGAGGGCTAGGTTACAGCAGTTCCTAGCACTTTCAGCAGGCAGGTCTGTGCTCTTAAATAGACAGATAGGTTGGGAGTAGTGACTAGTTGTAATTCCTGCCCTTTTGAGGGCTAGGTTACATCAGTTCCTATCACTTTTTGCCAGGCAGGTCTGTTTTAGTGCTGTGCAAGTGTTTTTCACAGCATTTGGCTAAATCTAGCTAAGCAAATCCTTTTGGACCTCTTGCAGTGTGTGTTAGTCAGTGGAGTAGCGCATCTGTGTTGCAAGCTACACCACCTGTGTATGTAATACAAATTTTTTACTGCACCTAGCCAAGTAAAACCTTTTGGGCATAGTAGCAGTGTGTGGTACTCATTGTATTAGGCCATCTATACCAAGCTCCACCAGCTTTGAAATTAATAATAATTTTTAGCTGCATCTTGCCTGTAAAATAATTTTGGGCATATTAGCAGTGTGTGGTACTCCTTCTATTAGGCCATCTATACTAAGCTCCACCAGCTTTCAAATTACTAATAATTTTTAGCTGCATCTTGCCTGGAAAATAATTTTGGGCATAGTAGTAGTGTGTGGTACTCATTGTATTAGGCCATCTATACCAAGCTCCACCAGCTATGAAATTAATAATAATTTTTAGCTGCATCTTGCCTGTAAAATAATTTTGAGCATATTAGCAGTGTGTGGTACTCCTTCTATTAGGCCATCTAGACTAAGCTCCACCAGCTTTCAAATTACTAATAATTTTTAGATGCATCTTGCCTGGAAAATAATTTTGGGCCTAGTAGTAGTGTGTGGTACTCATTGTATTAGGCCATCTATACCAAGCTCCACCTGCTTTGAAATTAATAATAATTTTTAGCTGCATCTTGCCTGTAAAATAATTTTGGGCATATTAGCAGTGTGTGGTACTCCTTCTATTAGGTCATCTATACTAAGCTCCACCAGCTTTCAAATTACTAATCATTTTTAGCTGTATCTTGCCTGGAAAATAATTTTGGGCCTAGTAGTAGTGTGTGGTACTCATTGTATTAAGCCATCTATACCAAGCTCCACCAGCTTTGAAATTAATAATATTTTTTAGCTGCATCTTGCCTGTAAAATAATTTTGGGCATATTAGCAGTGTGTGGTACTCCTTCTATTAGGCCATCTATACTAAGCTCCACCAGCTTTCAAATGACTAATAATTTTTAGCTGCATCTAGCCCGGAAAATAATTTTTCTTCCCAATAGTGGTAGCAATAGAAATATGGGGCGCGCGGCTGGCTAACAAAAATATACGCTTCATAACAAAAAACACCAGCCTAGCACAGTGCATTAATAAGATGGCATCATCGTCTCTCCCAGTGCTAGGCCTACTACGCCGGCTAGCATTCCTGTGCCTAAAACACAATGTATGGGTCCACGCTAGCCACGATGCTGAGGGGTCTAAAGCTGCTGCTAACGCTTTATCACAATTCAATTGGCAGATTTTCACAGAGCTCCTCCCCAACGCCCACCCATCGGGCAACAGTTGCCCACCCTCCCTATGGGATCTAGTGGCGAATAGTTGATGCCATTAATCAGAGCGTCAGTAGCCCCGTCGACGTGGCAAGCATACGGTAAGGCATGGGAAGAGTGGACACGACTAGTAGCAGGCAGACAGGTTGACCATTGTGAACAAGCCAGATTACAAGTCACCATAGAATTTCTCCACCAGCTAATGATGAGGGGCATATCAGGGGCGTCAGTGCAGCGGTGTCTGACCGGAGTAGCATTTCACTTCCAACTACTGAATTGGGGAGATGTGACAAAGAGATTCATCATCAGACAATCCATAAAAGGGTGGAAAAGGGGTCAGCCAAGTCAGGAGTGTAGACATCCCGTCCCGTGTCACTAAAACTGATTTCTCACATCATATCCCTAACACCATTAACATGACACTCACAATTTGAAGCAACCCTACTGTCTACTGCATTTGCGATCGCCTTCTTCGGGGCGCTATGCATAAGTGAATTAGTCCCTCAATCCAAAATTACCACCAGTGGAGGCTTATTACACCAGGACGTAGTCATAGCCAATAATGCAATACGTCTACGCATACGCCATTCGAAAACGGTTCCAGCGGGCAGGGGCACTTGGGTACTTCTACAACCCACAAACGGTACACTGAGTTGGGTAACAATAGTAAAAACATATATAACCATCAGATCACAAAGTAATTTCTTCCTATCACACATTGATGGAATGCCATTATCAAGATACCAGTTCCAAGCTATATTTAATAAATGCATAACATCAGCAGGGAACCACCCCAAAGATTACGGGACACACTCATTCCGCATAGGCGCGGCCACGGAAGCAGCAAGAGCAGGACTGTCAGAAAAGGAAGTTCAGAGGATAGGGAGATGGCGATCCACATGTTTGGCGAGATACATAAGACCGGACTTGTTATCCTAACGTGGTTTGTTTCTTTTACAGGTGACGCTAAGCCAACAGTGTGGGTGATAGGCCACTCGAATATATATTGGGCAGAAAAAAGGGCGAAAGTCCGCCCAGGCGGGAGGAAATTAGAGTTTCATAACACATATTTCAACTGGAGAGGTATTAGAGGCCTGCTATGGCCACAGGTACTAATGGAGGTAATCAAGGTAGGGAGAGAGGCAAGAGGTCCGGTCATCTTAGTTATACAGGCCGGGAGAAACGACCTAGGTCATCACAAGAGCGCATAACTAATGGCAATATGGAAACTAGACAATGAGCGCTTCAAAGAATTTTTCACAAAACTAACTATAGTATGGTCAGAGATTGTGCCGATAGCAGTATGGCAAGGTGCGCGAGACATCACGACCATCGAACGGACAAGGAGGGTAATAAATATTCGGATGGCAAAATTTAGAAGAGACAGAGGCGGTGTAGTGATACAACACCAACAACTGGAAGGAGATAAAGCAGGCCTCATACGGCCCGACGGTGTTCACGTAATGGATATTGGACTGGACATATTCCTGTCAGGACTCCAGGACGGAGTGGAACAAGCGGTAAGAGTGATGGATGGGGGTCAGAGTCCTGCATACGAGTACGCAGGATCCTCCGTGGCCTGGAAATAGAAAGGACATGTTGGAGAGTTACACTTGTTGGCCAACTTGCCGGTGTGGAGACCCAGGGCATGCTGCAACAAGCTGAATTATTTTAGAAATAAAATGCCTTTCTAACGGAATGAGTATAAAGATTTAATAAAGCTGTGACGATCCTCACCCATCCAGTTGTAAGAGTTACATTATTGCATTGTCAAGGAAAGGGGGGCGGTAGGGGGGCTGAGCATCTGGGTTTGGTTGGGGGGTCCCCGCAGTCTGCCTAGGCTAGATGCATTTAAAAATTCTTATTAGATACATAGGCGGTGCAGCTTGCTTCGCAGCTGGGCTACTACACCCAAAGTATTGCCTAGGCTAGATGCAGTTAAAAATTCTACGCTGACTAGCAGACACTGAAGCTTTGGAGCAGACCTCTGAGTAAACAGCTCTTCAGACTCAACCATCTGTGTTACCCCAAGCCATAGTGTATGTAGTTTCTTACAGTTAAAAGGGGGGGGGCGACCCAACCCACCTGGAACTGACGATGCCAACGTCACGTAAAACACAGCAAGGGGACTCCAAAAAGAGTCTCCATTTTTTCCAAAAATTGTGGCACAGACACCACTTAAGTGGCATCAATTGCCCCAGAGTTGCTTAAAAAGGTTGGTGAGGTGATTTTACCAAATCCTCAAGCTTTTAGTTTCCCCAGGATGACACAGGGGTAGAAAAGTCCTTGCGGATCCATGATTTGTTCATCTTTATGAACGTGAGTCTGTCTACATTCTCAGTGGACAGCCGCGTGCGCTTATCTGTCAGCACACCACCAGCAGCGCTGAACACACATTCAGAGAGAACGCTGTCTGCAGGGCATGACAAGGTCTCCAAGGCGTGAGTGGCGAGCTCCGGACTTTTTTCCAGATTGGAATCCCAAAATGAGCAAGGGTCCAGTGACACAGTCATGGCTTCGATGTTCACTTGGAGATACTCCTGTACCATCCTCTCTAGGCGTTGACTATGTGTCAGACTTCTTGTCTCCTGTGGCCTTGCAAAGGATGGTTTAAAAAAGTGGTGAAACGATTCCACAAAATTGCTGTTACCAGCAGATACTGTGTTACTGTTACGGTTTGAGTGATGAAGACTCGACAGTCCCACGGTTTGCAAGTTAGAACTGTGAGATTCACTACGTGCACCACTGGTGTTTTGTGGAAAAGCACATGTAAGATTCTGCAACAGCCTCTGCTGATACTCCTGCATGCGTGAATCTCTTTCTATGGCAGGAATTATTTCGGCAAATTTACTTTTGTACCGGGGATCTAAGAGTGTGGCAACCAAGTAGTCGGGATTACTTCGAATTCTGACAATCCAAGGATCATGTTGCAGGTAGTGCAGCAAGAAGGCACTCATGTGTCTTGCGCATCCAGGAGGACCAAGTCCTTGTTGTGTTGGTAGCGAGGTAAGAATCATGCTTCCTTCCTCTGCCCTCTCCCCCCAACCTTACACAACAGAAATGTGATCAAGGTGTCCCTCATCTGATGAGTCTTACATGCCCATCGCCAGTTCATCCTCCACTTCTTCCTCGGCTCCTGCACCTTCCTCAACAGTTTGGCTGCTACCATGCGCCCTGGTTAATCCCTCTCCCCCACCCTCCCATGCCTGCCGCCTTGGTGCTGCCGACCGTCTGGACCTTGGAGATGTTATCCCTTCCGCATACGACTCCTCCTCTACTTCCTCCACCTCCTCTTGTCCCACCACCTGACTCTGAATTCTCTTTAACGTGTGCTCCAGCATGTAAATCACTGGAATAGTCATGCTGATAATGGCATCGTCAGCACTAAACATCTTCGTCGCCATTTCAAAACTGTGCAGAAGGGTGTGTGGCGCCCCTGTGGGTTCAGTCGCCACAGAGGTACTGCATCTCACCCAGAGGTGTGGTATCTCACCCTCAGGTAAGGAAGGAGTATGGCTCGGGACCCTAACACCAACATCCAACACATACCCGCAGTGGGGGCAGGGCGAGATTGCTCCTAAGGGAGAGCACAGTCCCAGGTCCCTAGCTGGTGGGAGGGTCCTATGTAGTGGGTGTGGGTGGAGAAACAGCTTAGGGGAGCACATGACAGGGAGAGTATAAATAGGAAGCCATCTTAGAAAGAGCAAGCCAGTCAGAGGAGGAGAAGTGACAGGAGCAGAGGCTCTGCATGAGCTCTGCTCCGGAGGCGGGCCTAGCCTGGGAGGCCCAGGACTGAAGGAGAGAAGAGAGGAGTGGGAGCAGGAAGGCTCCAGGAACCGAAGGGACCCTAGGGGTACGGGCCGTGCAGAAGGCCACCCGTACGCCCGCTGCTACCAGGAGGTAGAGGGGTCAGGCCAGATAAGGGGAACAGGTCCCTCAACTAGCGGAGAAACAGCAAGGCTCAACTAGAAACCGGAGGCTGCAGCATTTCATGTACTGCAGGCCAAAGTCCACACCAGTCTCACTAAGAAGGTAGCCACATAGGACCCAGGGGACAGAACACACGTCGCCCGCCAAGGCCCGAGGATACCGGATAGAAGTGTCACTGGGTGTGAGGTGCAGGGAGAAGGCCAGAGAAAGGACACACAGAAGGGGGTCCTGCTAAGTACTCCGGAGCTATCTGGGGGTGGACTGAGCCCATCACTGAGTTCGCACAGCACGACGGGGGAGATTGCTCTGGTACCTGTAATCTGGACTGCAACAGCTGTGGGTAAAGATCTTGGGACTGCATCACACGGACTCTGTGTTCTTTACTGACTCCCTGCACTACAACCACCATCATCCACCCACACTGCCATGAAGCTACACTCTTCCTGTGGGGAGTAATAATACCATTGCTGCAAAATCACCAGCTTCAGAGGACTGTTCCGCAGCGGCGGCCCCTTTGGCCGCACTCCACAGGTGGCATAGTCGGACATTATAAAACCCATATATACAAATTACCCTTGGATTGACCGCCCTGGGTCACGGACCGGGTCACCGCCACAGTGACTACAACCCCCAGCGTCTACCGGCCCGGCTCCGGGTACCCCACGGCCTAGGGGGCGCGTCAACTTCATAGGTCCCTGATCTGAGACCACTCCTGCAGCGTGATTTGCCCCACCTCTGGATCTCGTTGGCCCAGGCTATACGTCAGAACGTATTGCACCAGGGCTTGTCGGTGCTGTCACAGTCGCTGCAACATGTGTAGAGTTGAATTCCACCGTGTTGGCACATCGCATTTCAGCCGGTGAACTGGCAGGCCCAACGACTTCTGTAGAGATGTAAGTCGTTGAGCTGCGGGATGCGAACGGCGGAAGTGAGCATACAGCGACCGTGCCCTCTGCAGAAGACCATCTAGTCCGGGATAGTGGGCTAAAAATTGCTGGACAACCAGGTTCAACACGTGAGCCATACAAGGCACGTGTGTGACATTGCCCCGGCGAAGGGCCGCACCCAGGTTTGCAGCATTGTCGCACACGGCCTTCCCTGGTTTCAGGTCCAGTGGAGACAACCATTCATGAAACTGGGTCTCCAGAGCTGACCACAACTCCTCAGCTGTGTGACTCACATTTCCTAGACATTTCAAAGTAAACACCGCCTGATGCCGTTGAGCCCTGCTGCCAGCATAGTAAGGAGGTGCGCAGGATTCCTTCTGCGCAGTTAGAAAGCGGGTGGCATTACCAGACAGGCTTTGGGTGCAGGTGGAAGACCGAGAGGAGGTTGAGGAGGCAGAAGCAGTGGAGGAACTTCTAGATAAAGAGGATTGACGCACAACTCGTGGGGACGGCAAGACTTGGACAGCAGCCCCTTGTCCTGCTGTCACCATAGTTACCCAGTGCCCAGTCAGCGACATGTAACGCCCCTGTCCATGCTTACTCGTCCAAGTGTCTGTGGTGAAATGCACCCTGTCACATACAGAGTTTCTCAAAGAACTGGTGATGTTGTGTGCGACATGCTGGTGTAGCGCAGGCACACCTTTCTTTGAGAAGTAGTGCCGACTGGGCATCTGGTACTGGGCACTGCGACGGACATAAGGTTTCAAAAATCCTCTGTGTCCACCAGGCGGAAAGGCAGCATTTCTGTAGCCAACAGCTTGCAGATGGTGAAATTCAACCTCTTAGCTTTGTCATGGCTAGGAGGAAATGGTCTTTTACTTGTCCACATCTGAGGGACCGAGGGTTGGCTGTTGTGCTTAGACGGGGTTGAGTAGGGTGTCCCCGGCAAACTGCCGGTCTGTGAGGAAGATGCAGGCGGAAAAGTTAGGTTGCCTTGATCCAAAGGTGGTGCTCTCGATGTCGGAGAGCGCTCAACACCAGCTGGTGTTTCCACTTCCAAATGAAATGATGACCTGCCAATCACACTGGCTGTTGCGGGTAAAGAGGTGGCAGGTCTGCGTCCAAAAACATGTGTGACTGCTGTCCCCCCAGTCACAGAGGATGAAGAGGCCGCGGATGCACAAGATGGGGCAGACGGTGGTTGGCTCGGCCCGCTAGGCCGCATTGTAGCACAGTGAGCTTCCCACTGCAACTTATGCTTCATATCCATGTGACGGTTCATGCATGAAGTACTCAAACTATGGATTTTTTGGCCTCTACTTAGCTTTTGGTGACAAATATTACCGATAACACGAGTTGGGTTATCCTTATCGATCTGAAAAAATGCCCAGGCTATGCAAGGCTTAGAGCCCATGCGACCTGAAGAGCCACCACGACTTGTGGTCAGAGGCAGAGTTGTGGTTGAGAATGCAGTTGTTGACGTGCTTCCAGTACTCCGTCTCTGTCCAGGAAGGCGCAACCTAACCTCGCTGTCAATAGCATCTGTGATGCCCAGCTGCGCTTAGTATCACAGATCCTAGAAGAGTGCATTGATGGAATCCTCCACAAGAGGCCCCCATAAACATTCACACATCTCCACCTTCCACCTCAGACCAGCAGAGGGAGCCTGTTTGGGATATAAATAGGGAAGGTGGAGCTAGGCAGTTCGATTCCTCTGAAGAGTTCCTTCACCCTACAGTGCTCCGGGATGTGCCTGAATTTCCACCAGTAAAAGGTACTGATGTGACTACCGTGTCCATTCCCGTTCTTGCTCTGACCCAGCTGGGTCTCGCCTGTCCTGCATTCCCCCTGCATACGCTGCCCTGAGGCCTAGCTCCACCTGTGGGGAGCTATACCATCGAGCTGCCTTATCACTGGCCTCAGTGGACTGCTGCAGCGCTGGTGCTTCTCACCAGATACCACAGGTGGCGTCACGAACTCTTATAAAATTACCAATTATCCACCCTTTTAAAGAGTGACCCCAGGGTACGGGCCCGGGAGCCGACCACCGCGACATCCCAAAAGCCAGGCAAAGGCCCGGGTACCGAGTCATCCCCATCCCCTGGGCTAGTCCCATCCTCCTCCACCTCCTCTGCTGACCTCATTGACTGGCTGACTGTGGGTTGACAGTAAGTGGGATCTCCAACCTCGTCATCATCACCCTGTGTGTTCTCACACCCGTCATCCTCAGAGCCAACCTCTTCCTGCCCTGACCGAAAAGTCGAGTTGTCGCTCCAATCAGGTATTTGAGTCTCATCATCGTCTTCATCATTGTCTCCACCAACAGGAGTTACAGTTTGGGAATGAGGGTCTACATTATGCTCAGAACCTTCTTCATCTGGTCCTGGATCCGACTCATAAAGATTCTGGGCATCAGTGCAGATCATTTCCTCGTCTGGATTAACAGAAGCTCTGGAGCAGACCTCCGTTTCCCAGGCTATAGTATGAGTAAACAGCTGTGCAGACTCAACCATCTGTGTTACCCCATACTCAGACGGGCAGCTGGAGACTTGGAAGCTGTGAGGAAGCAAGTGCGATTGGGGTGACACCTCTGAGGACTGGAGTATTTGTGATGTTGAAGTTGAGGTGGAGGAGAGCCCACTTGAAGGAGCACTTGATATCCGTTGAAGCACCTGCTGTTTTTGTGCCTCATCTGGAATTTGTAGCGATGGGCGTGTCCATAAGAAAGGGATCCTATCACATTGTCCACGAAAAGAAGTAGACATCTTAGTTTGGCTGGAAGATGGTCTTTCTTCTGCAGATGTTACTCCCCCTCATCGCAGGGGGGCTCGACCCACCAGCGGACAGGCACCAGTATTGGGAGAGGGGGGCTGGCCGTCAGGGTCCACCGCGGCTCTTGCACAAACCCGGCGACACGGAGGTCGCACGGGCAGGAACGGACTGGCCGTGTCGGCTTCGCACTCCAGCGTAGTCCCTCTGCCCGCTCGCGCCCGTAACCTCAAAGGGATGCGCAAGCGGCTTTTCTTCCCAGGGCTGTTCCCCGCCCTGCAGGAACGTGGGGGAGCTCAGGTCGGCCTTCCACTGTACTCCCTTACCTCCCTCGCCCTCTTTCCTTCTTCCGTTCTCCATCTAACCCCTCGGCTCTGTGGTGTCCGCTCTCCCTCCAGCTCTCTCCTGCTCACAGGTGGACTACCGCGTGTATTCACACTGTGGCGAATCTTTTGGGCCCAGGCATAAGAAGTTGTCGAGGTAATGGATAATATGTGCCCCCTTAGAAACATCCATTACAACCCATTCGATGAAGCAACTAAACGCCTCAAATAGTGAGCAGGATCTGGACCACCCCATGGGCAAACAGCGATCTATATAGTATGCTCCTTCCCAGAAGCAGCCCAATAGGTGGACACTATTCGGAGGCACAGGTAGTAAGTAACCGGAACGCCGCATCAATGTCTGTTTTGGCCATTAGGGTGACCCTTCCCAACTTCTTGATCCGCCTGATTGCCTTGTCAAAGGATGTACAGTATATACTACTGTACTTGGTTCCGCGTCAATGTTGTCGTTTACTGACCTGCCCCTTGGATATGACAAATGGTGGATTAGTCCGAATGTATTGGGTTCCGTTTTTGGCACAACTAACAACGGGGATACCACTACGTCTTGTAAGGAAAGTGTTCTGAATGGAACCGCCATTCTACCTAAAGATATTTCTTTTTTAATTTTCTTGTCACGACGTCTGGGTGTTGGTAGGCTGATTTTAGATTTTTACTCCAGCCTTTCTTGATTTTAGAAGGGCATGACATGCCTATATCTGTGTCCCCCCCCCCTCCTTTTACTCCTCCACCTCTTTTCTTTTCGCATGACTATATGTACTTGTCACTTTTCCATGTGTTAGTTGTGTCTTCTGAGCAGTTTGTCAGCTTTTGGACACCTTTGAAGTGTTTTCTATGTGTTTTTTGTGTGTTTCTATGTGTTTTTGTTTGCCTGCCATTGGTTTTAACGGTGTTCGAAGGTGTTCGACAAACAGTTCGACTAACAGTTTGGCGAACATACGGGTGTTCGACGAACCGAACTGAACTCGAACACTACGGGGGTGGCTCAAAACTACTCCCCAATCAAACTTTACAGCTGGCACAATGCAATCAGGCAGGTAACATTCTTCTGGCATTTGCCAAATCCAGACTCGTCCATCAGACGCAAGATTGAGAAATGTGATCCGTCACTGCACAGAACTCAATGAGTCGCCTCCTCCAGAGTCCAGTGGTGGTGACTTTACACCACTCCATCTGACGCTTGGAACCATAGGAGGATTATAATGAGGGCAATCCGGGCTACCGCCCGAGGCCCCGAGCCTGCAGGGGGCCCGCGGCTCCGGGCGGGGTGTCTAATGCCGGACTGCCCTCATTATATGTGCGGGCCGCCGCGGCACATACCGGTAGCAGTGGCAGGAGGGGGGGCCCCGGACCGCTCCCCCAGCAGCGGTGCACGGCCGCTACTTCTTCATCGGCCGGGCCAGCACTGCAGCAGTTAACTTCCCTGTGCTGGCCCGGCCGCGTCACTGCTAGGAGGCACGGCCCTGTGCGCGGCCGTGTCTCCTAGCTGTGACGTCACGCAGTGCGCGCCCGGCCTGCACTGCTGCAACGGAGAAGTCAGAGCAGGCAGGAGGAATGGAGCCGGGGGATGGTGAGTCTGTGTGTGTATGTGTATGTGTGTGCATGTGTGTATGTGTATGTGTGTGTTTGCAGGCAGATATCATTGTGTGATGTCTGTTTATATGTATTTTTGTGTTTCAAATGTGTTTATGCGTGTATGTATATGTCTGTATATGTCTGTGTGTGTGCATGACTGCATGCGTGACTGCATGCGGCCTCCTGCTGAGTATAGTTGGCGCAGTGCGGCCTCCTGCTGTCTCTGGGGGGGCGCCGTGCGGCCTCCCGCTGTGTATAGATGGCGCCGTGGGGCCCCCTGCTGTGTATAGATGGCGCTGTGCGGCCCTCTGCTGTGTATAGATGGTGCCGTGTGGCCCCCTGCTGTGTATAGATGGCACCGTGCGGCCTCCTGCTGTGTATAGATGGTGCCGTGCGGCCCCCTGCTGTGTATAGATGGCGCCGTGCGGCCCCCTGCTGTGTATAGATGGCGCCGTGTGGCCTCCTGCTGTGTATAGATGGCGCCGTGCGGCCTCCTGCTGTGTATAGATGGCGCCGTGTGGCCTCCTGCTGTGTATAGATGGCTACGTGCGGCCTCCTGTTGTGTATAGATGGCGCCGTGCGGCCTCCTGCTGTGTATAGATGGCGCCGTGCGGCCTCCTGCTGTGTATAGATGGCGCCGTGCGACCTCCTGCTGTGTATAGATGGCGCCGTGCGGCCTCCTGCTGTGTCTAGATGGCTACGTGCGGCCTCCTGCTGTGTCTAGATGGCGCCGTGCGGCCTCCTGCTGTGTATAGATGGCTACGTGCGGCCTCCTGCTGTCTCTGGGGGGGGCGCCGTGTGGCCTCCCGCTGTGTATAGGTGGCGCCGCGCGGCCTCCTGCTGTGTATAGATGGCTACGTGTGGCCTCCTGCTGAGTATAGATGGCGCCGTGCAGCCTCCTGCTGTCTCTGGGGGGGCGCCATGCGGCCTCCCGCTGTGTATAGATGGCGCCGTGTGGCCTCCCGCTGTGTATAGATGGCTACGTGCGGCCTCCCGCTGTGTATAGATGGCTACGTGCGGCCTCCCGCTGTGTATAGATGGCTACGTGCGGCCTCCCACTGTGTATAGATGGCTACGTGCGGTGTCCCGCTGTGTATAGATGGCACCGTGCAGCCTCCCACTGTGTATAGATGGCTACATGTGCTCAATATTGTGTCATACAATTAATGTAAGGCTATGTGCCCACGATACAGAAATGTTCCGGATTTTTTTTGAGCGTTTCTGCATCTCCCTGGCAGAAAAAATGCATGCGGATTTTACATGCGGATTGACAACTTGGTTACACTATATAAATCCATGCAACCAGCATGGATTTATATAGTGTGACCGTAAAAGAATGGTAAAAAATAAAAAATATATACTTACCTTCTGATGGCCTGCCGACGTCAGCGGTCGCGTGACCCGTCACATGACTAAATGACGTCACGGCAGGTCCTTTTCAGACCATCACGAGCTGCCGGCAAGCCAGGACGCATCGGATAAAGACACCGGGGGCCATTATTCTTATTTTACAGGTCCTATGGTACCCGGGTCCGGAGGAGAGTCTCCTGTCCTCCACACCCGGGTACCATCCGCACATTGAAACGCATGGATTCCGCATCTACAGATGCAGGGATGCGGATTCCATGCGTTCTAATTCAAGTCAATGGCGGCGAAAACGCCGCGCTTCCGCAAAATAATTGGTAATGCTGCGGATTTTTCTGCAATGATAATCCGCAGCGGAAATTTCCGCAGCATGTACACAGCACATGCGGATTATCATTGGGGAACATGGCAGACCTTCTACCAAGCGTTTTTTAAGCGTTTCTGCAGCGGAATTGCCGCTGCGGAAACGCTTAAAAAACGCATAGTGGGCACACAGCCTAAAAAAAAATATTATAATTAATATTGTGCCAAATTAATTTCACGTGAACTATCACATGATCTATCACAGGGGATCATGTGACATGTCACGTGATAAATCAGGTGTGTGTGTGTGGGGGGGGGCCCGCGCCTTCTAAACTGCCAGGGGCCCTTGCTACTCTTAATCCACCCCTGCTTGGAACTGTGCTTGGTCATGAAGCTCTTGGCACACGATATTTGTGTTGATGTTACAGGAGGTTTTGACTCTGCAGTTATTGTGTGTCCCAATACTTTTGCCCAATTATTGTATTTTTCACTGTCTTCGAGAGTATAATGGTGTGAACGTAAATCATAGTGTATGTTCCTGCCCTTCTATATAGACAACTGTCTTAGTAATTAAGCTTTGGAGCCTAGGAGTGGCGTTGTAGTAAATTGTACAGTAGCAGAATAAATTATAGGTCGCTCTTAGGAGCCCAAATATTTGTCATTAATAGTAGCTCTGGACATGAAAATCTTCTATTATGCAAGAAAGTATCAGTAGGGCCTTTTGAGCGTCGGTTTCATTTTCTGACATTGACAGTCTAAAACTGTTGCAAGTTTAGTAAAAGGGTGTTGTCAAGTTGTTAAACTTCTTTAAAGGGACTCTGTCATCACAGAATTACTGTTTAAGCCAAGTACAGGAGCTTGGTGATTCACGTTTGGGCCAAATATTTATCTACACCTTCCCACCTACTTGGTTTCCACCTATCTCCACCCTTCTCTGGCTCTATGAGACCAGAGCTGTCAATCAAAGAGCGGGGTGGCGATTGAGCGAAGACAAGCAAGTGGGAAAGTGTATTTAGAGGATTGGTTCCGACGTGAAGCATTGAGCGACGGGACTTAGTTTGAACAGTCATTCCCTTCTGACAGAGTCCCTTTAATTAGTTAGACGGCGTGGAAATAAGCAAGCTTGCAATTGACTTGCTTTTTATATCTGTTGCTATTATTCTACAATGAGAGATTTTCTCTTTTATAGTGTGCTCATTTCTATGGAGCCTGGCCTCTAGAGCCACCTCCCCAAAAGTGTGCAGGAGTTACTGGCGCATCTCACTAAATTAGAATATCATTTAAAAGATAATTTATTTCAGTTCTTCAATAGAAAAAGTGAAACTCATATATTATATAGAGTCATTACAAACAGAGTGATCTATTTCAAGTGTTTATTTCTGTTAATGTTGATGATTATGGCTTACAGCCAATGGAAACACAAAAGTAACAAATAACGATTTGCAACTGCAATATTTCATTCAGTGATATCTAGAATGTGGTATTTTAGTGTTCCTCTTTTTTTTTTTAGTATATACACTGTAAGATGGCCGCGGGACAGGTCCTTGAGGGGAGATATGTATCACCCAGGAAAGCATGCTCCAGCACATATACACTGTGTTCCAAATTATTATGCAAATAATATTTTCTCAGATTTTCCCAAATTACCTATATGAATTGCAGTCATTGTAATTTTTCAGTCAAATAACTATTAGAGTACAATTGAAAGTTTTTTGTACAAACTGCCTATGATAACAGTATATTTAAAAAAAAAAAAAAAACTCAAACTGCACTCAAAATGCATGTTCCAAATTATTATGCACAGCAGAGTTTTCAACCTTTTCATTTTAATAAAGAACAAAAAAATGGTAATTTTTTAAATAAGCATTAGCAGGTTATTACAAACTGAAATCAAACAGTTTTCACCTCAAAACTTTATTCTAGGTGATCTTACATTTGCACATAGGACCCCTTGTTCGAAAGGAGCTTCTGAACTCTCTCGTCCATTGAATTTGTCAGGTTTTGGATGGTTTCTGCTTCAATTGTTTTACATGAGGACAGAATACCCTCCCAGAGCTGTTGCTTAGATGTGAACTGCCTCCCGCCATCATAGACACTCCTTTTGATGATGCTCCAGAGGTTCTCAATGGGGTTGAGGTCAGGGGAGCATGGGGGCCACACCATAAGTTTGTCCCCTTTTATGCCCATATCAGCCAGAGATGCAGATGTTTTATGTGCAGCATGAGATGGTGCATTATCATGCAAAAAAATGATCTTGCTGCGGAATGCACGGTTCTTCTTCTTGAACCATGGAAGGAAGTGCTGTTTGAGAAACTCAACATACATTATGGAGTTCATCTTTACCCCTTCAGGGATCCTAAAGGGGCCGACAATCTCTCTCCCCATGATTCGAGCCCAAAACATTACTCCACCTCCTCTTTGTTGGCGCCGTAGCCGTGTTTGCATGGGGTGTCCATCAACCAGCCATCCTCCACTCCATCCATCTGAACCATCGAGATCATTTCATGCATGATAATGCCCCGTCTCATGCTGCACATAACACATCTGCATCTCTGGCTGCTATGGGCATAAAAGGGGACAAACTTATGGTGTGGCACCCATGCTCCCCTGACCTCAACCCCATTGAGAACCTCTAGAGCATCATCAAAAGGAATGTCTATGATGGCGGGAGGCAGTTCACATCTAAGCAACAGCTCTGGGAGGGTATTCTGTCCTCATGCAAAACAATTGAAGCAGAAACCATCCAAAACCTGACAAATTCAATGGACGAGAGAGTTCAGAAGCTCCTTTCGAACAAGGGGTCCTATGTGCAAATGTAACATCACCTAGAATAAAGTTTTCAGTTGAAAACTGTTTGATTTCAGTTTGTAATAACCTGCTAATGCTTATAATTTCAAAAATGACCATTTTTTTGTTCTTTATTAAAATGAAAAGGTAGAAAACTCTGCTGTGCATAATAATTTGGAACATGCATTTTGAGTGCAGTTTGAGTTTTTTATTTTTTTAAAAATATACTGTTATCATAGGCAGTTTGTACAAAAACCTTTCAATTGTACTCTAATAGTTATTTGACTGGAAACTTACAATGACTGCAATTCATATAGGTAATTTGGGAAAATCTGAGAAAATATTATTTGCATAATAATTTGGAACACAGTGTAGTGCCGAGAGGGTTAGTAGGGCATATCAGAGTCGGTTTTACGAGCAGTCATAAAAGATGGGTGGGAATGGCTGCTCACATATCTCCACCCGGGGAGTTGCTGCCAAAGGCCTTATTCAATAACGTAATTTGTTGGAGATGTCACACCCCGGGTCACATAGCCACCCGTTGCCCCATGACCAACGAGCCAATGGACTGCAGCAAAGGATGGCACTGCTCGTACTTTGCATATCCTGCCTGACCGCAGGCATGCCCCGTGTCAGTGAATGGTGTGCAAGTGACTGGTCTGTTTGGTAACCCTAGTGAGGGCCACAATTCCTCGTCTGATTTCGCGGAAATAGGTGGGCGTCCGCTGTATCCAAGGGGACGCTAAGGACTACCCTGTGGCCCGAGTGTTCATAGACACAAACTGTGGCGCCGAGTCCCATGAGGTGAGCATAGTCAAGGACCTGTTACACCCTGTTATAATAGGGCGGGACTTTGCCTTGTTTTGGGACTTGTGGGGAAAGGGAGGAAGTTGGGTTGTCCCAACAACAACCATGCCTCAACTGATGGGTTTCCCTTTTGGGTGCTTGCTAGGGACGAGGAAGAGGCCGCATCCCCAGAGGCCAACATCCCTGAGCTGGAGGTGTCCGGGGTAACTTTGGAACCGCCCAACTCAGGGACTTAACTCTAAAAGGGGCGTTTGATAATGTCACTGTTCTTAATGGTGTTGCTCAAGAGTTGGGGGCTGACACTCGATATCTGTACTTTGCCGTAAATGGGGAGTTACTATATCGGGTCACCAAGCTCAGAGGAGAGGTAATTGAGCAGATACTAGTACTTGGGCCATACAGACGCAGGGTGTTAGATATGGCCCATGCACATGTCTTAGGTGGTCATCTGGGGGTAGAAAAAACCCAGGAAAGGATCCTCCAAAAGTTCTACTGGCCTGGTTGTCACAGAGAGATTGTGAATTATTGTAGGTCCTGTCCCACCTGCCAGCTGACCTCCCCTGTGGTTCACTTCCGTAGCCCCTTAGTGCCACTACCTATCATTGTGGTCCCATTCGATCGCATTGCCATGGATCTAGTGGAACCCGTGGTCAAGTCTGCCAGAGGATATCAGTATATCCTGGTGGTATTGGACTACGCTACACGATACCCGGAGGCTGTACCACCAGGAAACTCATCTGCCAAGTGCATAGCCCAGGAGCTGGTCCAGATCTTTTCGAGAACGGGGTTGCCTAAGGAGATCCTAACGAACCAAGGGACTCCATTTATGGCAAGGGTGATGAGGGAGTTGTGCAAAACCCTGCAAATCACACAACTCAGGACCTCAATCTACCATCCCCAGACATATGGCTTAGTGGAGAGGGTTTAATAAAATCTTGAAGGCCATGATGAAGAAGGTCGTAGAGAAATACGACCGGGACTGTCTACTGCCGTACCTTCTGTTCTCCATCAGAGAACTCCCACAGGCCTCTACTGGATTCTCCCCTTTTGAGCTGTTATATGGCCGACACCCCCGCGGACTCCTGGATGTAGCAAAGGAGACCTGGGAGGAGAAGTCTACACCTTATAGGAGTGTAATCAAACATGTGGCCCAGATGCAAGAGAGGATTGCCAAGGTGATGCCCATTATGAAAGAACACCTCCTCAAACCACAAGAGGCACAATGGATCGGCGAGGGTGAGACACTTCAACCCTGGGGATCGAGTACTGGTATCTACGGTGGAAAGCAAATTCCTGGCCAAGTGGCAGGACCCATATGAAGTAGATGAAAAGGTTGGCGACGTCAACTATAAAGTCCACCAACCAAGGAGAAGGAAGCCCTACCAGGTGTACCATGTCAACCTAATTAAGCCATGGCGAGATAAGGAGCCTGTGGAAGCTCCGTGTTTGGCGGCGAAGTCTGAAGCCGACGTGGAGGTCAAGGTGGCAGGGTCACTGTCACGTGCCCAAAAGCAACAGTGCAGAGAGTTGCTACAGCGGAACAGACACCTGTTCTCACAACTACTGGGAAGTACTCAGTTGATAGAGCATGAGGTTCTTACGGAGCCTCTTGTTCGAGTAAACACGAAGCCGTATCAGATTCCTGAAGCGAGCCGAGAGGTGATCTCGAAAGAGGTGAAGCGGATGCTGAGCCTGGGAGTCATTGAAGAGTCCAAGCGTGGCTGGTCCAGTCCCATAGTATTAGTGCCGAAAACCAGATGGAGAATGGCGGTTTTGCAATGACTATAGGAAGCTCAACGGATCTCAAAGTTCGACACCTACCCAATGCCCAGGGTAGGTGAACTGATTGAAAGGTTGCGGCCGGCCAGGTATATTACCACCCTTGCCTCAAGAAGGGATATTGGCAAATACCCATGTCCCAAGATGCCAAGGAGAAGACGGCCTTCTCAACGCCAAACAGTTGTTTCCAGTACACAAGGATGCCGTTTGGGTTGCAAGGAGCCTCGGCTACCTTCCAGAGAGCCATGGACCGGATCCTAGTTCCCCACAAGAAGTACACAGCGGCCTACCTGGATGACATCGTGATCTACAGCCAGGATTGGGGAAGCTATCTGAGCAAAGGTCAGGCGATACTTGATTCTCTACGGAAGGCGGGGGTTTGCATAAACCCGAAGAAACGTGCCATGGACATGGAGGAAGCCAAATACTTGGGTCATGTTGTAGGCAGAGGCGAAATAAAGTCCCAAATAAAATCGAAGCAATCCAGACCTGGCCACAACCCATCTCAAAGAAACAGGTCAGAGCGTTCTTGGGCATCATGGGCTATTACCGCCAGTTTCTCCCTTACTTCGCCATGATAGCCACCTCTTTGACAGACCTCTTTAAAGGGACAAAGTCCACTATGGCTAAGTGGTCTCCAGAAGTTCAGACGGCCTTCCAGGAACTGAAGCTAGCTCTGTGTAAACAGCCAGTGCTGGTGGCATCGGATTTCTCAAAGGAGTTTGTGGTCCAGACGGACGCGTCAAATGTCGGGCTCGGTGCTGTCCTATCACAAGAAGTGAACGGGGAAGAGCACCCCATAATGTATTTAAGTTAGAAGCTGACATCCTGTGAGAAGAATTACTCCATAGTGGAGAAGGAATGTTTGACCATCAACTGGGCATTGGACACTATAAGATCCTACCTCTTAAGCAAGAAATTCAGGCTGGTGTCAGACCATGCCCCACTAAGGTGGATGAGGGAGAAGGGGGAACAATGCCCGAGTGACCAGGTGGTTCCAAGCCCTTCAGGATTTTAGCTTCCATGTAGAGCAGCCCCCACAAGTCACGTTTTCAGGATTTCCATAGTGCTGCACAGATGAGAGAATTCCTGATGCCTTGATGATACTTCTATCACCTGTGTAACACTAAGGAAATGCTGAAAACGTGACCTGTGGGGGCCATGAGGACTGGAGTTTGGGAAACACTGATGTAGAGCATAGGCCCAGGAAACTGCATGGCAATGCTGACGCACTGCTGCGGGTCCACTGCTTGATAGCGGAAGGTGCCAAGCTCCCCGGCTTTGGGTGGGTGGTATGCAAGATGGCTGCCGGACCGGTCCTGGAGGGGAGATATGCATCATCAAGGTTGGTAGCTTCAGTGATATAAACCCAGGAAAGCATGCTCAGGCATGTATAGTGCCGAGAGGGTTAATAGAGGGGATCAAGGCCGGGTTTATGAGCAGTCATAGATGGGTGGGAATGGCTGCTCCCACATCCCCACCCCAGGGGCATGGTTTGGTAAATAAAATGGAGACAAAGTGTCTCATTCAGGGTCAGTGTCTGGAGATGTGTGAATCTCCAGCGTGTCAGTCTGTGTCTGGAGACCTGACCTCCTGTATGGTTTGCTGAAGGTCACGGACCTGAGTGGGCAAACCAGCCTTATTGTATGAACTTTTTTTTTTCTATTTTCACTCTCTGCCGGAAAAGGCTGTTCTTGATTGCCGACGCTGAGCAGTTTATGAAGTCTGAATAAACCTACCTGAACATTATCAAACAGCTTCATGTGCCTACCTCAACCACAATACATTCATACGCGTGTTCATGGTTTACATTTCCTGAAACTCTTAATAAATTAGATATCTTACTTTAGTTAACTTCATGTTTAGAGGAGGTCAAGGGTATCATTAACTAGTTTCATACTGATTATTTACCCTTAGGGTATGTGCCCACAATGCGTCCAGGTCTGCAGCCCAGACTCTGCAGAAGAGCAGCCGGCGGTGGCTTTTGCTCATCTATGCAAATGAGCAGTGCCATTTTCTTATTTTTCACCTGCAGAATCTCCTCATAGGTTGTCTATGGGGAAAGCCCATATGCGGACCTGCCAGAGGAATTGACATGCTGCCGTCCAGAAAGACGTGCCGCAAGTGAGTTTGGGCGGGTGGACGGAGACGCATACTGGACATGGAATTTCTACAAATTCCATCCACTATGCTGTAACATCTGGCCACTGCAGGTTTGACGCTGCATAAGTCTGCAGCGGCTCCAGATCGTGGGCACACAGCCTTAGAATAAGTCAACAAGATCATTGGTTGGGGGAACAGACATCCAGAACCTCCACTGATAAGCAGTCATTTGTCATTGCCAACTATAGCAGCTGTGGTCCTATTTAATTGAACTCCAAAACTTTCTATTTTAGCCTAACCCAATAGACCTAGACCACACGTCAGACTCCGGCCCGTGGGCCAAATCTGGCCCAAGGGTGATTATATTTGGCTCCAGACAACAGAACCACCACCCCTATGTGGGGCCCATTATTCTGTATGGAGGACCAAGGGGGGGGGGCCCATTCTTCTGTATGGAGGACTAAGGGGGGGAGGGAGCCCCATTCTTCTATATGGAGGACTAAGGGGGGGAGGGAGCCCCATTCTTCTATATGGAGGACTAAGGGGGGGGGGGAGCCCCATTCTTCTATATGGAGGACTAAGGGGGGGGGGCCCATTCTTCTGTATGGAGGACTAAGGGGGGGGGAACCCCATTCTTCTGTATGGAGGACTAAGGGGGGGGGGGCATTCTTCTGTATGGAGGACTAAGGGGGGGGGGGCATTCTTCTGTATGGAGGACTAAGGGGGGGGGCCCATTCTTCTGTATGGAGGACTAAGGGGGGGGGCCCATTCTTCTGTATGGAGGACTAAGGGGGGGGGGGGGGAGCCCCATTCTTCTGTATGGAGGACTAAGGGGGGGGGGGGGGAGCCCCATTCTTCTGTATGGAGGACTATTTTGGTTCTCTGTAAGTTTAAGTTCAACATCCCTGACCTAGACGATGTCTGGGCCTCAACATCTGTACTTTAAATCTATGTCCAAACAAAAAAAACTATTTATTTTATTTTTTTTTAAACCTCCTGGACTTATTTTAACAATAGATGACCCATTGAAGATCACTAGAAACTTACCCAAATGATGTGGTAAGGATATTCAAAGGATTGTTTCATTTCGAGTAAGAAAGGATATGATCCAGCTCCCAATTCACATTACCACAATGTGTTATAAATAGTCCTTTTTTATGAACATTTTTAAAAGTTACAGGGAAAATATCACAAAATTAATAATAGGAGGTGACACCTCTAGCAAGAGGTGGGGGGACGGAGGCAGAAATTTTTTTGTAAGCAACCAAATGCGTTTCAAGCGCCAAGCGTTCTTAGGTTTTGGTATCATACCAAAGGCAAAGAACGATACCAAAACCTAAGAACACTTGGCGCTTGAAACATGTCTGGCTACATAAAAAAAAAAAAAAAAAAATGTTTCTGCCTCCGTCCCCTCACCTCTTGCTAGAGGTGTCATCACAAGTTATTAATTTTGTGATATTTCCCCCATAATTTTTTAATTTTTTTCTAAGAAAGGACTATTGGTTTAACACATCGTAGGAATATTAATTTGAAGCTGGATCATATCCTTTGTTCCTCTGCATTGACTGATGTCCTACAGTAGCGTGGATCACGACATTCCCTGCAAGACCAGCAGCATCGAACAAGGGTGAGCTGGTATTTTTTTTTTTCTTTTTACTTATCCACTGTTTAATTTTGACCATTGAATGAAGAGGTGGAGGTGCAGTGTGCTGGTTCTCTGCATTGATTGCAATGCATGTCCCGCCACCTTGCCACTAAGTGGTTGAATGCCAACAAAAACAGGAGGTCCCCGTTCTCAAGATAGATGCAGGTATCACCTGTAGGATCCACACTTACCAAACATTTATGGCATATCCTATGGATAGGTCATAGAAGTGTATGGGTATTTTCTCTGTGTTCAGAGCTAAGCTAGCATAAATAAGTGAATGGAAACAAACTTTAGGCAAACTCCCCTTCCTCCTCCAGCTTTATTGATAGTTTAAAATTACATTTCTATGTTCCAGGACTTCAGTTTCTTTTACCATCTGACTTTAAAAACTGATTACAAGCAAATGAAACTCAAACAGTTGTCTAAAGTGATATAGTATACAAAAATAACATCTTGATTTTCTGTGAAAACATTTCTCTGTAGCTCCTGAACAGCTTACTTTTGCTATATTCATTGATGCATGTTCTGGGTTTTACTCATAACTTCCATGAAAAGTTAAACAAAATGTAAATAATATTAATAAAAAAAAAAAATTATCCAGATCTTTCTTTCACCTGTATCTCCGATTCCAACTCGGTGGCCGCTTTCACCAGATTTGTACAGAGGGCCACTCGCCGACATTGACGTGTTAACTCTGCCTTAGCCCGCTGATACAGATGTAATTGATGTGAAGAACAGCTGAGGTCAGACAATGAGACCATCAAAAATGAAATTTCCAGAAGTTTTCACAAACTCTTCCAGTAGCAGTTCTCCCTTTTGCACAGGCGCTACAATAAACCTGAGAGGGGTCTACTGGTCTGACTCAACTCTTCCCATTCATTTCATCCCAACTCACCAGTGGCACGGAAAGGGGGTTCTTTAACAAAGCATTATACATAACACCTCTACCAAACTAAACATAAACATTTTTTTTTTGTAGTTAAATGCAGGAAGTCGTTTTTTTTTTCCACCCTTTCCTCCTTTTGCACGTCAAGTAAAGCTCACTGGCCTGGGACTAGCTCTATCTGCCAACCTTTGGCCAGTGAAGAGGATTCAGAGAAAATAATACAACCATCAATCAGAAAAAGGAGGGGCGACAAAGGAAATTTAAGCTGTAGCTTCGATCGTGCATTCCCGTGCAAGGTGCCCCGACTCCCCACAGCGATAACAGTTGACTTCGCTGGTCTTGCTGCAGTTGATGGCTACGTGGCCAGTCTCACCGCACCTGTAACGGACCAAGAACAGTGTTGTTAGATTCACACCTAGAAGTAGTACCTCTAACATACGCTCACTGGGATCGCATCTGACCTGTAGCATTTCACTTTGGTGCAGTCTTTCTGGATGTGACCAAACTCTCCACAAGAATAACATTTCTGCTCGTCAGCATGGTCGCAATCTCGAGCAAGATGGCCTGGTTTGCCGCAGTTATAGCAGCACTGCTCCCTTTCTTTCCTTGGCTCCTTGCAATCCTTTGCAATATGGCCACCTCGTCCACAATTATAGCAAGCTAAACATCCACAAAAAAAGGGAAAAAAAAAAAGTTAAAACCAGAGTAACAGACATTAATGTATTTGCAGTTTTAAATATATTAAGAGTAACTAAAGCGTCAAAAGGGTTTTCTTCATATTTCATTGCTTTTATTACAACAAGCCAATCAATGGAGGTCCAGGTACTGAGACCACCACCGATCGCTCAAACTCTCCCCTTCCCCTCGTTTTTATTTAATAAAATCAGTACTCCGCTCTGTGCATGCCTTCTTGTCTGCTGAGCTGGGTGGGGTTTTAATCCATCGGTGGGGCTCAGGACCACTACTGATCTGCTTGTAATTATGAGGGGACTGAAATATGAAAACCTTATTAATAGTTATTCTGTATAGTAGTGCAAGTCATGTAAACCCACCCCAAACCGGAAGTTATAGGCTGCATCACACCCCAGAACTACATAGAAGTTTATACAACTTCTGAGCCAGGGCCTATCATTACATGCCGGCTCAGTGTCTGATCTTGTCGATTATCAGCATTTTAGGCAGTTTTTACTCTAAACCCAGCACTGGAAAGTAATCGTCACGCTTACACCGGGTTCAAATGGCTGTATTGAAATACGGGCCAGTGACTACCACAAATTTCAGCTGTAACCAGCACCTTGAGCTGTCCCACAGATATATGCTGGACCTGCCTTTACATCGTATGCATTATTCTGGTAGGTAAACAGACATGCTGTGATCTGAGAGTAAGGCCAACATGTGAACTGGCATGCTAGGTACAATAGGTGTTTGTGCTCTCTGCCTCGCACAAGAACAGATTATACGCTCCACTGAACGAACCTTTACACCCGTTAAACTAAGTGCAACCAAAATATTCAGTATCATCAAGCTTAGATGACGGACAGCAATTTCACAAAAATTGTGACAAACTAGAGTTAGATTACAGGCTAAGGGAAGTGTCAGACAGCCATGTAACTTGGGTCGCAATGCTCAGACTGGCCGGTGGCTTTCCCAACAGCATGTATTTCTTTGCAGCAGTCACGCTCGGGTCGGGAGAGCCGCCGGCCAGTCCGAACAATGCGTTTAGATTTTTGGCCGAGTTATACGGCCACCTGACACTTCACTAGACAGTAGGAAGGTGAAAATAAAACCACAAATACCCGTTTAATTGCCCAAATAAAGTCAGGAAGGGAAGGCTGTATGTATGGAAGCTTTATTACTCCGCCAGGGACTTGCAGGGTCCCAAAAGTTGGCCCTACTATTTAGCCTCTCATGTTAATATTATCAATCAGGCACCAAACCCGCACTCACCATCTTCTTGTAGATCACAATCCTTAGCAAGGTGGCCAGACTCTCCACAACGATAACAAATGTCTGGAAGAGATGAAGAAATGAATTGGAACCCTATAATGGAGAAGAAAAAAAAAGTATATTAATAAAAACAGCAAAGCAATAAAAAGGCGTTAACAAATAAAAAAAAAAAAAATAATAGGGCCAAACGGTGCAGGCAGCAGCCAAAAGCATAAATTTAATTTGGTTACCTCTTGAAGAGTTAAATCCACCACGTCCACGTCCTCTTCCACCTCGGCCACGTCCACCACCGCCGCCACCACCACCACCACCAGTAGGGCACTCCCTAGCCCAGTGACCGGAGCGGCCACATTTGAAGCACTCGTTACTGCTCATGTTTCAAGAGTCACTTCCTATAGAGAAATATAAACAATAAATATCAGTCATAAGCAAGAAAAAATATATATGAAAAACAAAACAAGCATTCTTAAAAAAAAAAAAAAAAACCACGTAGATCTATATAAAAAAAAGGCTAAAAAAAAAAACCACTGATGAAATAAGATGCAAATCCTGGCTTCCGTCATGTTCAGGACTAACCCCATATGAAAGGGGAATTACAGGTGAGACATGTAATGACGGACAGTCTGCTCTCACTTGTAACACTCGCATTTAAAATAAGCTCTGGAGGTAGATTTTCAGTGAGATCTATGTCTGGCCCATAGATCTTAACAGCTCATTTACATATTAAGAAAAATGTGGATTTCTCTGGAATTAAATATCAGATCACAGATATCAGGGTATCCTTTTATTAAGCTTCCTATGGCCTGATATTGACTGCTTAGGAGCGTTGCTCCGACAGAGGATTGCCTTTAAAAAGTTTTTTTCCCATATAAAAATCCATGGCTGTATAATGCTTACAGAGAGATTCCTGCCTGACATAACTCAGAAAATGTTGATTTTAATATGAGGGTTACACCTGCTTTGTAATATGGACTTTCACAGTAAGTACACCAGCCACATCAGATAAAAGATCTATTAAAAAAGATAGGTACAGTTTATAGGGCAACACTGTGGCTCAGTGGTTAGCACTGCAGCCTTCCAGTGCTGGGTTCCTGGGTTCAAATCCAACCAAAGACCACATCTGCAAGGAGTTTGTATGTTCTCCCTGTGTTTGCGTGGGTTTCCTCCCACACTTGAAAGACATACTGATAGGGAATATAGATAGTGAGCCCCAATGGGGACAGTGATGATATCTGTAAATTTTCTAAAATCAAAAGTGCTGCAGAATATGTTGGCGCTGTATAAATAAAAATATTATTATATTGTGAAATCTTGTGATCCACCTATAAATACAATAAGTTTTATTTATTTTACCGACTTGTATAGCGCCATTAGTTCCACAGAGTTTTACAGACAATATCAACTTAAACTCACTGCCCCCTTACACCTACTCAGGCAACCTGTATTGACTGCAATTAGTTTTTTATATTCAAAGGGGTTGTACAGTGAAGTTACCTATACGCAAAAATGTGTAAGACTGGGGGAGGATCCTATACCAATTGTTACAAAATGGAGCATCAGGCTGAACATTTGACCACTGCTCAATTCATCCTCTATGGGGCTGCTGAAAAAAAGAGAGTGCAGCCTCATAGAAAATGCATAGGGCAGTGGTCGGGATGATGGACGGTTGCTATATACTAATAAGGGTAAAAGTCCCCCTGTGCTGCCGATCAGACCCCCAAGAGATCACATTATTCCATCTCCTGTGGATGAATAACTTGTCAGTTAAGAAAAGATCCCACCTGGGGAACAATATCCTAGAAATAGAACAAGGGGGATAACATGCCGACCCCAAACCAATCCCAAAACCAGGACCCTGGAACGCAGCCCCAGGACACGATCCTCCTCTGCTCCATTCAAGCTGAGTCTGCAGAAGAAGGTCCCAGTCCTCTGGATGGAAGGGAGGGGGTCACAGCTGTCTGGCAAGTTATCACGGTCTTATTTTTGGGTCTAACCCTTTAACAAGGGGGGAATTTTATTATACCTTAACCCAGACACCACAGACCAAGAGCACAGCACTGATGGGGGAGGGGGACAACTATTAAGTGCCATATACTAGTTATAATCTGCCCATAGATATGCGATAGTTATCTGCAGATCTGACACAGACCGAGCTGTTGACAATCCCCTTCTGGGCCTCCTGGGCACAATGCACAGATTCAGCAGGGCATGAATGGAGCGGTCTATCCCCCGCACGCAGGGGAGGCCGCCTGCCCCCGGGGACGCTCAGTGCGGAGACCCCTGTGCCCTCTCCATATATGGAACAGGCGGCGGACCACGTGGTGCAGCAGCAGCTCGCGCCGGAGTTATAATTAGTAATCCGCGGACACAGTGAGCGCCAGACACTCGAGGCCGCGGTGGCGGCAGGATGTGCAGGCCGCAGTGTGAGGAGAGGAGCCACTATCCGCTCTCAGCCGGGGTTGCAGCCCCAAAACACTCAGCCCACACGAGCATGGGCGTCTGGGCCTAGCACCGCGCCCCCTCCTCCGCACTCCCGCCATATGCGCGGACGCTTCTCTTCATCCCTCTCCCTCCCCTAGCTCCTCATAGTCCCCTCTATCCTCCCGCCAGACACCACGTTCGTCCTCCACTCACCGTTAAGCTGCTGTTTATCTCTAGTTCCTCTTCGCTGCGCCACACGCGGTTTGCACACGACCCCAAAATGCCCGTCGAGCTGCGCACGGCGCCCCTCGCGAACCCACCAATCAGCTTTCACAACGCACAGCCACTGCCTCACCAACAACCAATCAGAATCCGCGAAAGGCCCCACAAGAACACGCCCACCGACAGTTTAGATAGGCTGACGCTTGTCAATTAGAACGAACCATTTGTCTTTACGCTATGGGAGGGTGACGCATTCAATGTAAATTGAAAAATAAATAAAGACCGCTTTAATAATAAGGATTATTGTAACTACCAGGTCTGAAGTGACTATTAGAATCTTATTAATCATGTACTTTATCTTCATGATTAGAGAATAAGTATAGATCGATATGTCTTCCCCCACCCCTCTTCCGTAGCTTCAGGGTGTAGAGTAAAGCTATGCCAGATGGTACATTCCTACCACGTGACTCGAGGCGCACTTTGGGGCGGTTCCTGCCTTCTGACCTGTCATTTTACCTCAGTCAGGCGTGGCCGCCATTTTCTGCTTTTTATAAGCAGCTGACTGGTTTCTCCTGAGCTGTTGTCAGCGTGCAGGAGCGCAGGGTTACACGTGCTGTAGGCAGGACTGCAGAAAAACATTCATTCCACCTTGTATTTAGCCGCAGCAGTCATTATGGAGCAGTATCAGCTAACTATGTGAAAAACTCAGAGCTATTAAAGACATATATATATATATATATATATATATAAAATGTTGTGTGAAGCTTTGGGATATCGGCAGGGCTATATTTAGGTGCCATGTTTTACTGGGTGCTGTGTGAGATGGCGCCTGGCAGGTGGCGAAGCCATAAGGAGCGTCTTGTATCAGTTACCAACGAGCTGACGTGTAATCCTCCAATAGCTATTGTAGCGCAGGGATGTCAAACTCATAGAGGGCCAAAATGAAAAACTTGGACAAACTTGTAGGCCAACCAGTATATAGTATAATGGGCCCACATTGCACTCCATACAGTATAATGCCCCACATAGTCCTCCATACAGTATAATAGGCCCCACATAGTGCTCCATACAGAATAATGGGCCCAGATAGTGCTCCATACAGAATAATGGGCCCACATAGTCCTACATACAGAATAATGGGCCCCACATAGTCCTCTATACAGTATAATGGGCCCCACATAGTCCTCCATACAGTATAATGGGCATCACATAGTCCTCCATACAGTATAATAGGCCCCACATAGTCCTCCATACAGTATAATGGGCCCCACATAGTCCTCCATACAGTATAATGGCCCCACATAGTCCTCCATACTGTATAATAGGCCCCACATAGTCCTCCATACAGAATAATAGTCCCACATAGTCTTCCATACAGAATAATGGGTCCCACATAGTCCTCCATACAGAATAATGGACCCCACATAGTCTTCCGTACAGAATAATGGACCCCGCAAATTCCTCCATACAGTATAATGGCCCCAAATAGTCCTCCATACAGTATAATGGCCCCACATAGTCTTCCATACAGAATAATGGGTCCCACATAGTCCTCCATACAGAATAATGGACCCCACATAGTCTTCCATACAGAATAATGGACCCCACATAGTCCTCCATACAGTATAATGGCCCCACATAGTCCTCCATACAGTATAATGGCCCCACATAGTCCTCCATACAGTATAATGGCCCCACATAGTCCAACATACAGAATAATGGGTCCCACATAGTCCTCCATACAGAATAATGGACCCCACATAGTCCTCCATACAGAATAATGGGCCCCACATAGGCCTCCATGCAGAATAATGGGCCCCACATAGCCCTCCATACAGAATAATGGACCCCACATAGTCCTCCATATAGCATAATGGACCCAGATAGTCCTCCATACAGTATAATAGGCCCCACATAGTCCTCCATGCAGAATAATGGGCCCCCACATAGTCCTCCATACAGTATAATGGGCCCCACATAGTCTTCCATACAGTATAATGGGCCCCACATAGTCCTCCATACAGTATAATGGGCCCCACATAGTCCTCCATACAGTATAATGGGCCTCAAATAGTCCTCCATACAGTATAATGGCCCCACATAGTCCTCCATACAGTATAATGGGCCCCACATAGTCCTCCATACAGTATAATGGGCCCCACATAGTCCTCCATACAGCATAATGGGTCCTACATAGTCCTCCATACAGAAAAATGGACCCAACATACTGGCACCTGGGAAAAGCAGTACAGTTCGTGCTGATTCCCGGCGCCGGCTGCTGAAGGCCGCTGTCATCATTGTCGCTTGGTCTCCCTGAGATCATCGCGACCAGGCGACAATGATGGGAGTTTTATTCAGCACCCGCTCTGTACATCCTGTGTAAAAAAAATAAGAATTAAATTAAAAAAATTGCGTGGACTCCCACGTAATTTTCATAACCAGCGGAGGGAAAGCCGACGGCTGGAGGCTGATGTTAATAACCTGGGAAAAGGGACAATATCCCAAAAGGTTCCTTTGCTATTAATAACAGCTCACAGCTATTTGCTTAGCCTTTGCTGGTGAACTTACTGGGGGCCCCAGAAAAAAAATGACGTAGGGTCCCCCTAAAAATTCAAACCAGCAAAGGCTAAACAGGCAGCTGTAGGTTGATATTAATAGCCTGGGAAGGAGCCAGAGATATTGCCCCCTCTCCCAGGCTACCAACATCAGCCCTCAGCCACCCCAGAAATGGCACATCCATAAGATGCGCCAAATCTGGTTCTTAGCCTTGCTCTTCCCACTTGCCCTGGTGTGGTGGCAAGTGGGGGTAATAGGGTTGGGATTCATGTCAGCCTTGCATTGACAGCTGACATGAAGTCCAGGGGTTAGTAATGGAGAATCGTCTATAATACGCCCCCATTATTAACCCCATTGTAAGTTTTGAAATAAACACAGCAAGAATAAAAGTCCTTTATTTGACAGAAAAGTCAACTCCCTGTTTTACACATTTATTAAAAAGTAAAAAATAAAAAGTTATACTCACCTTTACATCTAATCTATTGAAGTCAATGTCCCCTGTAAAAAAACAAATGTAATAAACAACCATATCCCTCACCTGTTCAACGTGAAAATAATCCTTACTGTCCCACGCTGTAATCCATCTCTGCTTCATCTGGATTTCAAAATGAACGGTGGCATGAGAAAATTCTCACGGTACTAGCGATGATCTCATTGAGGTCACTGCAGTTGATTGGCCTGCTCGCAACAGCTCATTGTCTCGTGGTTTTCAGCATGAACGGTCGCATCATGCCACCGTGCCACTGTCCATTTTGAAAACCAGATGTTGCACAGATGGATTACTGCATGGGACAGTATGGGTTGTCTTCATGTCGGACTGGTGAGGGATATGGTTGTTTATTATTTTTGTTTTTTTACAGGGGACATTGGCTTCAATGGTTTAGGCGTAAAGGTGAGTATAACTTTGTTTTTCATTTTTTAATAAATGTGTAAAAGAGGGAGTTGACTTTTCTTTCAAATAAAGGATTTTATTCTTACTGTGTTTATTTCCAAACTTACTATGGGGTTTAGTAATGGGGGCGTCTTATAGACGCCTCTCCATTACTAACCCTGGGCTTGATGTCAGCTGGCTATACAAAGCTGCCATCAACCCCAACCCTATTACCCCACTTACCACTGCACCAGGGCAAGTGGGAAGAGCGAAGCTAAGTGCCAGATTTGGTGCATCTTATTGATGCGCCATTTCTGGGGCCACTGAGGGCTGATGTTATTGTCCTCAGATGGGGCCAATATCCATACCTAGTAATATCAGCCCCCAGCGGTCAGCTTTCCCTCTGCTGGTTATAAATAATAGGCGGGAGCCCATGCCATTTTTTTTTGTTTAATTCTTAATTTTACACAGGATGTACACAGCAGGTGTTGAAAACAACTCCCAACATTGTCTCCTGGTCGCGCTTATCTCAGTGCGACCAGACGGCAATAATGAGAGCTGCCATCAGCAGCCGGCGCCTGCTATCAGCGCGAACTGTACCGTTTTTTCCAGGCACTGGTACATGTCTTGCTGATGACACACATATGTTATCCATGTGTCATCAGTGTGCACGTGTGCAGCACGCATTTTGTCCATTTTGCGCAAAAAAACGACATGCCTGCGGGTTTTTCACATGGACCCGCAGTCCATGTGTAAAAAAACCTGACATGTGTGCACACCCTTTCAATACAATGGGTGTGCGTATGTCCGTATTTGCGATCCTTAAAAAACGGACCGCATACGGACATACAAAACTGATGTGTGAAGGGGGCCTAAGGAACATGGCTCTGGCACTAAGTGCTCCTCAGGGTGCGTCCACTCACATTTTGGCACATATTCCTAACCGAAAATTTGCATGAATACTGTCCCAAATTTGCCCTGCTGTATAAAAACCTCGACATGTCCCTTTGAAACCGTTTCCGCCTATAAAACTGTGACGGGCAGCTGCACACAAAAGTTTTGTACAACAGCAAAAAGTAGGGGAAAGTCATGGATCGCAGTGCAAATACATGTCAGATTATTTTCATACGAAAAACCCTCCATGTGGACATACCTTACTTTTGCACATAGAGGTTTTTGAGGCATCTTTTGGAGCAGGTCCGCTCCGAAAAAAACACCTGAAATATTGCTAAAAAATACATGAAAGACTCTTCCTATTCATATCTATTGTAAGATTTCTTTGCTGGACAGAAGTTCAGTAGTTTAAGTGATTTTCCTTCACTTCAGGTGTTGAAAAATGCCCTTTAGGAAGAAAAGAAATTGTATGTCACTTCTTTGAAGAGGATCCTGACAGAAAACACACCAAGCACGTCCAAACAGCAAAAAAAATGGTCCATGAAAAAAAAAATCTTTAGGAATCCAAATACTTCTCCAAAAACTCCCTTAAGAAGCGTTTCTAGAGCGGTTTCCACTAGAAAACTCATCATTTTTGACTGTCTCATAAAACTCCTTCTGACTCCATACCCCTCAGTATTTCTGCTATGTTTTTGGAGCAGAAATTCTCCAAAATCCATCTTAAAACTCAACTTCTCAAAAACTTGGGGCCCGATTCCTGAAGGTGTTTTTGCCTTTTTTCTGGCATAAAACATCTTGAAATGTGGCAAAATTTTTGTCCAACTCGGAACTTGCACTAAAATGATGTGGCTTTTGGCGTTTTACCAAAGTGGCCGGAGAAGGGGCGCCGCATGACAAAGCCCGCCTGTTCACCAAAATTTACACCACTTTAATGGCAAAAATGTCCCCAGAATGTACTCAAGGTAGTTATAAAAAGTGCCGAATGTTGTGCATCTCTGAATGAATTGGGCGTACCTTACACCATCTGTCCAATTCATTAAGACTGGCATGCACAACGTCTTGTTGAATAGGACCCTTGGAGTTTCTGCCCCAAAAACTCAGCAAAAAAGACTCAGAATGAACACACCTTTAGGGTATGTATGTACAGACAATGTACACTGCTCAAAAAAATAAAGGGAACACTCAAATAACACATCCTAGATCTGAATGAATGAAATATTCTCATTGAATACTTTGTTCTGTACAAAGTTGAATGTGCTGACAACAAAATCACACAAAAATCATCAATGGAAATCAAATTTATTAACCAATGGAGGCCTGGATTTGGAGTCACCCCCAAAATTAAAGTGGAAAAACACACTACAGGCTGATCCAACTTTGATGTAATGTCCTTAAAACAAGGCAAAATGAGGCTCAGTATTGTGTGTGGCCTCCACGTGCCTGTATGACCTCCCTACAATGCCTGGGCATGCTCCTGATGAGGTTGCGGATGGTCTCCTGTGGGATCTCCTCCCAGACCTGGACTAAAGCATCCGCCAACTGCTGGACAGTCTGTGGTGCAACGTGACGTTGGTGGATGGAGCGAGACATGATGTCCCAGATGTGCTCAATCGGATTCAGGTCTTGGGAACGGGCGGGCCAGTCCATAGCTTCAATGCCTTCATCTTGCAGGAACTGCTGACACACTCCAGCCACATGAGGTCTGGCATTGTCCTGCATTAGGAGGAACCCAGGGCCCACCGCACCAGCTTATGGTCTCACAAGGGGTCTGAGGATCTCATCTTGGTACCTAATGGCAGTCAGGCTACCTCTGGCGAGCACATGGAGGACTGTGCGGCCCTCCAAAGAAATGCCGCCCTACACCATTACTGACCCATTACTGACCCACTGCCAAACCGGTCATGCTGAAGGCAGCAGATCGCTCTCCACGGCGTCTCCAGACTCAGTCACGTCTCTCACATGTGCTCAGTGTGAACCTGCTTTCATCTGTGAAGAGCACAGGGCGCCAGTGGCGACTTTGCCAATCCTGGTGTTCTGTGGCAAATGCAAAGCGTCCTGCACGGTGTTGGGCTGTGAGCATAACCCCCATCTGTGGACGTCGGGCCCTCATACCACCCTCATGGAGTCGGTTTCTAACCGTTTGTGCAGACACATGCACATTTGTGGCCTGCTGGAGGTCATTTTGCAGGGCTCTGGCAGTGCTCCTCCTGTTCCTCCTTGCACAAAGGCGGAGGTAGCGGTCCTGCTGCTGGGTTGTTGCCCTCCTACGGCCCCCTCCACGTCTCCTGGTGTACTGGCCTGTCTCCTGGTAGCGCCTCCAGCCTCTGGACACTACACTGACAGACACAGCAAACCTTCTTGCCACAGCTCGCATTGATGTGCCATCCTGGAGGAGATCCCACAGGAGACCATCCGCAACCTCATCAGGAGCATGCCCAGGCGTTGTAGGGAGGTCATACAGGCACGTGGAGGCCACACACAATACTGAGCCTCATTTTGACCTGTTTTAAGGACATTACATGAAAGTTGGACCAGCCTGTAGTGTGTTTTTCCACTTTAATTTTGGGGGTGACTCCAAATCCAGGCCTCCATTGGTTAATAAATTTGATTTCCATTGATGATTTTTGTGTGATTTTGTTGTCAGCACATTCAACTTTGTACAGAACAAAGTATTCAATGAGAATATTTCATTCATTCAGATCTAGGATGTGTTATTTGAGTGTTCCCTTTATTTTTTTGAGCAGTGTATTTTAGACGCTGGCGTACCCACTGAGATTTTCCCGCAAAACAGCTCTTTTGATGTCTTCTCTGACATTTTTTGTGGTGGCATTCCATCTGGCGTTTTTTTTTTTTTGTTTGTTTGTTTTTTGACGCCCTCACAACTTTGCGATTTTGCGTTTTTGCTCCCCTTCTTCCCAGAGCCACAACTTTTTTATTTTTAACAAAAATTATCTTTATTTATATAGCACCATATTCCGCAGCGCTTTCCAATTCAGAGGTTCATATACAACAGTCATAAGTAACGTAGCTAAAGATAATACAATAATTAAAGCAAAAATAATGACGGCCCAGCTTGTAAGAGCTTACAATCTACATTTTTCCATCAATACATCCGTATGAGGGCTTATTTTTTGCGGGACTAGTTGTACTTTTGAACGACACCACTGATTTTACCATAGCATGTACTGGAAAAATAAAAAATTCCAAGTGCGGTGAAATTGCAAAAAAAGTTTCACAATTGTTTGTTTTTCACAATTGTTTTTTTTTCCAGAGTTCACTAAATGCTAAAACTGACCCGATATGATTCTCCAGGTCAGTACGAATACGCAGATACCAAACATGTATAGTTTCTTCTTTATTTAAATGGTGAAAAAAAAAAAAATCCGAAATTTATAAGAAAAAAAAATTTGCTTATGTCGCCATTTTCCAAGACCCGTAGCGTCTCCATTTTTCGGGATCTGGGGCTGGGTGAGGGCTTATTTTTTGCACGCTGAGCTGACGTTTTTATTGATACCATCTTGAGGTAGATACGATGTTTTGATCGCCCGTTATTGCATTTTATTGTAATGCTGCAATGAACATAAAAAAACATAATTCTGGGATTTCAATTTTTTTTCTCCTTACACCATTTACCGATCAGATTAATTTACTTGATATTTTGATAGATCGGACATTTCTGAGCAAATTGATACCAAATGTGTATTTTGTTTTTATTAATTGTTTTATTTTCAATGGGGTAAAAGGGGGGTGATTTGAACTTTTGTGTTTTTTTTTAATTTTTTTTTTTTTATATTTTTTTTAAAACTTTTTTAAAATTATTTTTTACTTCAATAGTTTCATTAGGAGACTGGAAGCTGCAATCAGCAATCATCCAATCACCTGTGCTATACATAACAGGACTTCACCACTGCTATGTGTAGCAGAAATCAGGATCTTCTATGAAAGCCGGCCACGAGCCGGTGTTCATAGGAGATTTACAATGACAGGCACAGGCAGACCCCCGACTGTCATAACAACCCATCGGTGCCCCATGATCATGTGACAGGGGCGTCAATGGGCGGAGTTTGTTACACTCTTCCCGCTGGCTCGTGTTAAAAGTGATTGACAGCGGCATTTAACTGGTTAACAGCCGCGGGTGGATCGCAGATCGAGGCACACGACAGCTGATGAAATTAGCTGTCAACTGCGGGGAAGAATGCATGCTCAGCGCCAGATCCCGCATCAAAGGCAGGGACACGATCAATGACGTACTTATACATCCAAGGTTGTGAAGGGGTTGCAATTGTATATATTAAGGCTATGTGCCCACGATGCAGGAATTTTCCGGAGCATTTCTGCATGTCCTTGGCAGAAAAAATGCATGCGGATTTTACACGTGTTTTTGATGCGTTTTTTTAAGCGTTTTTACTTGCGGATTTGCCATGCGTTTTTCCAATGCGTTGTATAGGCAAATCCGCATGCGGAAACACACAAGAAATGGTCATGCTGCGTTTTTTTCCACACTTAAAATCAGCACAGAAAAAATCCTGACCATGTGCACAGAACTTGCAAAATGTCATAGGAAGTCATGGGATAAGGTATGCAATGCGTTTCTGCTGCATTTCTGCACAGAAAAAAACGCACAAAAAACGCACCAAATCCGCATCATGTGCACATAGCCTAGTACTGAGCGGCTTCCAAGTGGAAGTCATCTGAAGAATGGTCAGGTCACTCCTTTTAACTGCTTCATGGCTTTGGAAGTTCAAAAAGATAGAACATGTGCACAGCAAGTCGTTTTGACACTACTGTGCATACGTTCATTTTTATTGATTTTTTTTTTTTTTAGCACTTTTTAAGACAGGTTTCTGGCAGAATCCACCTGAAAAATATGTAATACGCACATACGAAACATACCGAAAAATGCTTTAAAAACCGTGTTGAAACCCATGTTTTCCTACAAAAGCGCAGAAAGAAAACACAGGGTCTTTCACAAGTGGGTTTTTCAGCCTGAAATATGTAAATCAAAAACTCTGTGTTAATAAATGACATGTTACTTCTTTTTTCACATGGAAAGAAAAAAAGTTTTGCATGCACTATAGGGGTAGGTTCACATAAGGGTTTTTGACTTGGACTTTGAAGCTGATTTTTGTTTAAAAATCTAAGCGAAAAACCGCACCTAATACTTGATGAATAAGCTTCCTATTCGTTTCAATGGGAAGATGTGCCTATAATACCTAGGTGCCGTTTGTTTTGACATGGAAAAGCAAGTGAATTTTTGAGGCGTTTCTGGTTGGAAAGAAAAATGTCAAATTTGTCGATAAAATCAACTGAAGCATAGAAAAAAAATATGCTTCATACGGGAAAAAAAACAAGTAAAAAAAACATAAAAAACCCCTTTGGTTTTCTGAAGCTTTGTTTACATGGATTTTTGTCAGCTAGAAAAATCGACGTGAAAAATCTCTAAGGCTGTGTTCACATGTTGCGGTGTGTATTTTTGCCACAGCAATTTAAAAAAATGTGATGAAACAGTGTGTTTTTCTCATCAGAAAAAAAGTAACACAACCTAAATTTTTCTACGCAGCCTTAATTTTTTTCTTGTGTTCTTTTATGCTGTTTTTGTATACGTTGTTGTTTATTAAGTAGTTAAATCTGGAGCGTTTTTTTCTCTCCAAGCAGAAAGGTCTCAAGAATTTACATGTTGCTTCTTTTTCCACATGGAAATAAAACAGCACTATGAGCACTATTTCCAATTAAAATGAATAGGAACCTTATTCAAAAAGTTCTTGAAGTGTTTTTTTCATGTGGATTTTAGAATAGAATCTGGTCCAAAATCCACATAAAAAATACCGTGTGAACATTCCCTGAATCAATTGAAGCAGAAAAAATGCCCCATACACAAAAACTGTGACAGAACACACCAAAAAACATAGTTTTTTAAGTGTTTTTTTTTACATGGATTTTTCAGCTAGAAAAATCGACGTAAAAATACTGTGTGCGCGCGATGTGCTGATTCACAAGTCTGCAGTCACATAGAGTGACTGCTGACTTCTAGTCTTAGGCCGGACAAACCCTTTAATAATATTGCAAACTATTATTAATGTTATAACTTTGGCACATTTTACTCCAGTGCACTTCTGTATACTGGCATATGGGAAAAAAAACAGTCTAAGGGTATGTGCATACAACATCTTTTAGACACCAACGTACACGCCAGGCTTTTCAAGCAGTAGAAGCTTCATGAAAATGCTGGTGGTGTTTTTCTGAAGTTTTTTTTTTTTTACGACTTTTCTGTTTCTTTTTGCTGCAGCTTTTACTTGTACGAGTGGTTCCTCTTCTTCAGCACTCTGCCAACACTATAGGTACTGGAACTTCCTTTTCCTTACTTCCCAGCATGCAATGCTACTGATATTATCTGCCCTGAACTTCAAGAACTGAAAGTACAGCGATCAATTAAAGTATGGAACAAAACACAGGGAATTCATTAAAATAGATGCTGTCTGCAAAAGACTTAGGCCACGGCCCCACTATCAGTATTTGGTCAGTATTTTTTCTCAGGAGTGGGAGCCAAAACCAGGAGTGGGTGATAAATCCAGAATTGGTGACTTGTTTCTATTATACCTTTTCTCTGATTGTTCCTCTCCTTGTTTTGGCTCCCACTCCTGAGAAAAAATACTGACCGAATACTGATAGTGGGGCCGTGGCCTTAGTTTGAAAGTGTTAACATTTGTCATCTATAAGATAGAAAAAGTTGATCAGCGGAGGTGAGTGGACTTTCCCACATGCAGGTTTTTATAAGCTAATGTCACAAGTGTATCAAAAAGCAATGGGAAGTATATGGGGAAGATTGTAATTTTTGTTTTATTTCTATTTTTGCCTTTAAAGACTGCCAAGGCTGTGCTCCCATGATGAGTTTTTGGTGAGTTTTTGACGCTAGTTGTTTTACCGTTCCAGCAAAGTGGATGAGATTATAGAAATCTCCTGCCCACTGTGCTTCTTTTTTATGCAGCGTAAACTGACCTGCGGTGCGTATTTCAAATCCGCAACATGTCAATTTCTCTTGTCGGTGCACTGAGTTACTGAGCCTCAGCCTCTCACCCAGCCAAATCAGATTTCTTGCTTTGCACTGAGGAGGGGCAAATACCCCGAAACACGTGTCTGCAAATAGGGTATCTGGTTTAGCTTTTATCCTAAGTCATGTAGCTCATTAAAGTGTCAATATTGACTTTTAGGATTGCTACTTCCAGTAGGTGGCGCTAGAGTTCTCTGACAAGGAAATTTGCATATTTAACAGCACTTGAGAAAGTCCCCTATTCTATGGACCCCTAGAACATTGTCCTGGGCTTGTAAAATTAAAATAAAGGTCAACTAAATTATAGTAAGGCTGCTCAAATTAACAACATGATCAGCAACTTGAATAGTTTACAAAAAAATATTGAAATCTCTTGTGAACTTTGTCATGGGCAGGCTACTGATTACCTTGTAACTTTCTTTTGTAGCATTCTGTTTTGGATGTAAAACACAGAAACAATCACTAGAGGTCACTGTAGCCAAACATCATGATCCCAGACATCCAGAGAGCACACAAAGCACCAAAGCCTATAGGAGCCAATTAGATTATTATTTTTTTTAATCTGCTCGAAAATGAAAGCTAGCATTATTTTTTATACATGAAGCCTTATGACTAGTATTAGCAGAATATAACAAAAGGCAGAATTCAAGGTGCAGTTTTTGCCTAGCCGGACGATGCTCAGTCTACTGAAAAACATGTACCTTGCCGTATTTTTACAATTTTCTATCTTATTTATTTATTTTACACTTATATAGCGTCATTAATTCCAAAGCGCTTTATAGACATTATGGGCATTATCCCCATTGGGGCTCACAATCTAAATTCCCTATCAGATCTTCTAACTGTTCCTTTTGTTCTCGGAGGAAATTAGCCACTACCAGATGTTAGTAAATTATAAATTGGGAATCTGAAAAATTCTGGTTTATCTCTGCCTGTTTGAATAGTGATATGATCTACTACGTGCTTCATGTATACACACCCCCTGAGGAAGCAGGGTGAAACGCGCGTTGGGACGCCGGGATGTTACATCCACACAACAGCTAAGTATGGCTTCCTTTCCGATTTACTAATATAGCTGTATTTGCACTTTTTTACTTATTTTCATCTTAGTAAGCACTTTATACCGATCTCTGGATATAGAAAGGGATCTATATATTACTATAATCTCTACTTTTTTATGCACGATTCCCCTTAAGTTTATTGGATACAGTATATCATACCGTCATCATTTTTGTTAAAATTATGTTTTCTTTTCTACATATTGCCTATTATTGTTAGGCTTCATATGGGGTTCCATATTAATGCCACAAATTCAGTTCACTACTATATACTCCTTTTGCTTACATGAATAATAATTTAGTTTTAATTTTCTATATGAGCATTTGTGCTTTATGGCAATTTATAACTTTAATAATAATTATAGGACTAATAGCCATCTAGCATTGTGTTACTTGCATGTAACATTTATTTGATTGGATTACTTTGTATGTCCCTCTTGTGTAACTTTGCTTCGTATTTTATCAATCTTTGTTTTTTAATATTTTTCAATAAAACAAAATGATTTTAATATGAAAGGGATTCTGTTTCATTATTTTTCTGGGTCTCATTACCTAGATGGTTGCTTCTGTCATATAATTTGAGTGCTTTCCTTGCTACTTTACAATGATCCTCAGTAAGGATTAATCATAGTATAGATCCAGAAGAGTCCAGTAAATATCATCAAATGGCAGTTTAGTTACCACTGATCTGTGGCTCTCTGACTTTTGGGAAACTACAGCTGTCAGGGCAGGCAGGGAGTTGTATTTCTTCAAGAACTGGATCGCTACCTACTAGAGTTGAGCAAAACGATTCACTGGACTTTGTTCTAGCGGCCATATCGGTAGCCCATGGCAGCTGAACTAGGACACCGCAAACTTCCTGTTACTTCCTGAATGTCTCTTCCAAATAGATGGCCTCTGTGACATCTAGACTTTGTCATGATGTGCATCACGCCACATAGTGATGTGCGTCCTAATCAGAAGAGGCGCCCAGGATGCTGGATGGTACTAGGTAGTTCCCAGGGCTCTGGTTCAGCTGCAGTGGACCAGGGTCCTGCAAATCATAATCATCAACTCTACTACCTGCTGAAATATGCAAAAGTGGAAGTCATAGTGTCACGGGGATAGCGTGACAGAGAGGGGCCATAATATTGCGGCGTCTGGTTTCACAAACTCCTGCACTGGTTAGAAGTACTTTACCATCTTATTAAACAGTGCAGTTTTTTTTCCTTGCTAGCAGTGCATGGGTTAATCTGTTCAGTTGAAGCTCCTGGAGCTTTCCTACCTGGATTGTCTCAGCTGTTCAGTGTTGGCCACTCTCCTCTGCTATATATGCTTGCCATTGGCACTTAGGAATTGCCAGTGTTAGTTCTTACTGCCTGGTTCTGGAGTTGGACGTGGCGTTTGGAGATTTGTTCAGGGATTATTGCTTGGAGTTTTGTTTGTGTGCACATCCTCATCCTCTCCTATTTGGTTTCTCCTTCCTTTAACTCCCCAGTGTTCCACCCTGTGGTTTGGTGAGTGTATTTTGTATGATTGTTATTTTCATCTATTCCTGTCCGTCTCCACTTGTTTGTCTGGTTAGTGCATTCCTATATATTTGAGCTTTCCATCTCCTTGTGTGGGGGAGGGGACAGATAAGGGTTGATATAGGAGCATAGCAAGGTACGTGAACCCGGCGTCTCCACCTTCAGGAGTAAACCAGGGGACAGGCATATACTAGGGTGCGCCTAGTTCTAGGGACCTGATTAGCACGCACAGTCCCAAGGCATTTTGTCACATGGTAAGAGCTTGAAACCACTTCTCAGAAATTTATGTAATGCATTTCGGCAATGCCTGGATATAATTTGCTCACAAGTGAAACTATGCCTGGCAAAAGCCCTAACTTTAATTGGGCAAAATCACTGTTGTGTACAAAATGAAATATATTGGAGGCAAATTAGAGATTTATTTAGTTCAAGATGTGAAACTACTTTGAAGAATGCCACTATTGAAATAAGAGTGGTTATTAGAGAAGCATGAAGCAGCAGCAGACTATAAAATGATAACTATTTCACAGTAAACTAATATTCATATCCAGATTGAAAATCCAGCCCTTCTAAACTAATTCAGACATATTGTCCAAAGTAACCACAGAAATTGCTTTCTGTCTGAATTGATCAATAAACCGATGGACATTCAGGATGAAGATTCCCTGGGAGACAAATGTATAATCTGTCCCCAGAGCTTCCTCTCCTGCCAGATCCCAATATGCCTTTGAAGTAAGAATACATTTACATTGCAATGCTTTTCTCTCAATACGCAATTGTTCAATGGCATTACAAATCCAATGTACACACGTGTCGGATTTTTTATAGACACATTTTTTATAGTGTTTTTTTTTTTTTTCAATTCCGCACAGAAATCTGAGGATAAAACCTGACTTTCTGCTGCAGATGTGCCAGTAAAAATTAAGGATTAGCTTCAATGCAGGAATAGGGAATGTGCTTGGATTTTAAAACCAGCAGTGTTTTTAATATTCTGCATGTCAATAAGGTAAAAATCACTTACATTAAAGTGAGCCTGTTACTAATCTCTATGCCCCCGAATCATTAAGCGATGCTCCAGCAGCGAGAAATTGCATTTTGAATTTCTTTGCATATGTGTGTGGAAGTGCATTGTGGCATGACAATGAATTTACAGCTCCTCTGCCAAACACTATATTCCCTTCTGTGCATCGGAGCCAACAACCTGTCAATCAACCAGAGGAGAGTGACACTACGAAGGGAATACAGTGTGGGGCCGAGGAGCTGGAAGTTCATCATCACGCCCCCGTGCACTTTCAGACACATATTTGAACTTCAAAACAAGATTTCTTATTGCTGAAGCAACACTTTGAGGACATAAAGAGATCCACTTGCCCATCTTTTAAATGGCTACAGAGACATAAATGTTTTGGGGGTGTAGAAGTTTCTGACAGGTGCCTTTTAAATGCAAAAAAGTCAGCTGATTTTGTCATGATCTATTTTGTCCCATCATTATCACTTCTCATATACTATTACATTCACAAAAATGATAACCAAATGTCATTAGCACATCCTAAAATTACTACAAATAAAGGGTATTTACAGAGAACATTCAAATGCAAACAATACAGAGAAGGTGGATCATTACACATAATACCACTGTAACTGCCTGTACTTAGTTTTCTATATATACAGTCATGGCTGAAAGTGTTGACACCCTTGAAATTGTCCCAGAAAATGAAGTATTTTTCCCAGAATATTATTGCAATTACTCATGTTCTGTTATACACATGCTTATTTCCTTTGTGTGTATTGGAACAACACAAAAAAAAAACAGAGAAGAAAAGGCAAATTGGACATAATTTCACACAAAACACCAAAAATGGCTGGACAAAATTGTTGGCACCTTTCCAAAATTGTTTGAAAACAGCTTTGTTTCAAGCATGTGATGCTAGTTCAAAGTCACTTGTGGCAAGTGACAGATGTGGGCAAAAATCACACCTGAAACCAGATAAAAAGGGGAGAAGTTGACTGTGTGTGCCACACTAAGCATGGAGAACAGAAAGAGGAGAAAAGAGCTGTCTGAGGACAGCAATCAAATTCAATAGCATATATACTCTAATCGGATTACTACTGCAATAGCCCAACTACTGTATTTTTTGGACTATAAGACGCACCGAACCATAAGATGCACCTGGGTTTTAGAAGAGGAAAATAAAAATAAAAAATTAAGCAAAAAATGTGTTCATGATTCACTTTTAAGGGGGGGGAGGGGGTCTTCTGCTGACACTGATATAGGGGTAATATCCCCCAATTCTGACAATATCCCCTATCCTGGTATATATGCCCCCCCTCCTTCCTTTTATACGTGGTCCCTATCCCCATCCTGGTATGCCTGGCATCCCTCCATCCTGGTATGCATGGAACTCCTCCATCCTGGTATGCATGGCACCCCTCATCCCTATCCTGGTATGCATGGCACCCCTCATCCCTATCCTGGTATGCATGGCACCCCCTAATCCCTATCCTGGTATGCATGGCACCCCCTAATCCCTATCCTGGTATGCATGGCACCCCTAATCCCTATCCTGGTATGCATGGCACCCCTCATCCCTATCCTGATATGCATGGTACCCCTAATCCCTATCCTGGTATGCATGACACCCCTCATCCTTATCCTGGTATGTATGGTCCCCCTAATCCCCATCAGGCTGCACATAAAAAAAAATAAATAAACACGCCTACTCACCTTTCTTCTCTCTTCCAGCACTGCATCCTGTCTGCCCGCACTGATCTCTCCATGTGAGTCGCGCAAGACGTCACTGCCATGCGTGGCTCACATGGAGAGATCAGCTGCCGGAAGTCACTGCTCCCCACGCTGGGACTGTGTGCGCGGGGAGCAGTGACTTCATGCTGCTTAATAGCCGGCACACAGTGTAGACGTGCTACGGCTCCAGCTGCTGCCGGGCGATAGCATGTGCCCGCTTATTAAAGGGCATGAATATTCACCCCTCTCCACTCCCATGGGCGTGGAGAGAGGTTGAATATTCATGCCCTTTAACAGCGGGCACAGGCGATTCCGGCAGCAGCAGGAGCCGCGCTGTGGCTACACTGTGTGCTGCTATTAAGGAGCAGTGAATATTAATTTTCTTTAGCAGCGGGGACAATGTAGGCTGCAGTAGGCGGCTGCTGCCTCCTGTGCCCTGCTCCTCCACTGCTGCCGCTCCCCCCCCACACCGCACATATATATACACCCCCCCCACATTCGGACTATAAGACGCACCCCCCATTTTCCTACAAAATTTTGGAGGAAAAAAGTGCGTCTTATGGTCCGAAAAATACGGTACTTTTCTTAGGATTGTAAGGATCAGGATATGTCATCAATACCAGATCTGTGGGGTTTGACAGCTGGCATCCCACCAAACAACTGTTTTCAGCTTCAGCATCGAACAAATGTAAACAGTGAACAGAGCTAAAATGGCACAGTTAATAGGAATCTGAGGGAAAATTGAAGAAATAGCAGCTGAGCCACAGTACCCGAGATCAGCCACTGCAGATTGAATGGAGCTGTGTTATTTCAGCTCTGTTCCTTATTTAGACCCGCTGACCGCCGGAGCTGAAAAAAAGGCTGTTTGGTGGGGTGCTGGGTGTTAGACCCCACAGATCTGATATTGATGACCTATTCTAAGGATAGGTCATCATTATCTTAATGGTGGAAAGTTTTGTCCCCCACTTGTGCCTTCTGTGGCAGAGCTCACTACAAGAGAAAGAGCATTTTGCAGAATTGGTCTGTCACAGCTGCTTCAGCAGGGAACTACAGGTGCTTCTCACAAAATTAGAATATCATCAAAAAGTTAATTTATTTCAGTTCTTCAATACAAAAAGTGAAACTCATATATTATATAGTCATTACAAACAGAGTAATCTAATTCAAGTGTTTATTTCTGTTAATGTTGATGATAATGCCTTACAGCCAATGAAAACACAAAAGTCATTATCTCAGTGAATTAGAATAATTAACAAAAAACACCTGCAAAGGCTTCCTAAGCATTTAAGAAAGTCCCTTAGTCTGTTTCAGTAGGCTCCACAATCATAGGGAAGACTGCTGACTTGACAGATGTCCAGAAGTCAGTCATTAACACACTACACAAGGGGGGTAAGCCACAAAAGGTCATTGCTAAAGAAGCTGGCTGTTCACAGAGCGTTATATCCAAGCATATTAATGGAAAGTTGAGTGTAAGGAAAAAGTGTGGTAGGAAAAAGTGCACAAGCAACTGGGATAACCGCAGCCTTGAAAGGATTGTTAAGAAAAGGCCATTCAAAAATTTTGGGGAGATTCACAAGTAGTGGACTGCTGCTGGAGTCATTGCTTCAAGAGCCACCACACAAAGACGTATCCAGGACATGGGCTACAAGTGTCGCATTCCTTGTGTCAAGCCACTCATGATCAATAGACAACGCCAGAAGCGTCTTACCTGGGCCAAGGAGAAAAAGACTTGGGCTGTTGCTCAGTGGTCCAAGGTGTTGTTTTCAGATGAAAGTAAATTTTGCAGTTCGTTTGGAAATCAAGGTCCCAGAGTCTGGAGGAAGAGTGGGGAGGCCACAATCCAACCTGCTTGAGGTCTAGTGTGGAGTTTCCACAATCAGTGATGGCTTGGGGAGCCATGTCATCTGCTGGTGTAGGTCCACTGTGTTTTATCAAGACCAAAGTCAGCGCAGCCGTCTACCAGGAAATTTTAGAGCACTTCATGCTTCCCTCTGCTGACAAGCTTTTTGGAGATGGAAATGTCATTCTCCAGCAGGACTTGGCACCTGTCCACACTGCCAAAAGTACCAATACCTGGTTTACAAACAACAGTATCACTGTGCTTGATTGGCCAGCAAACTCGCCTGACCTTAACCCCACAGAGAATCTATGTGGTATTCTCAAGAGGAAGATGAGAGACACCATACCCAACAATGCTGACGAGCTGAAGGCTGCTATCAAAGCAACCTGGGCTTCCATAACACCTCAGCAGTGCCACAGGCTGATCGCCTCCATGCCACACCACATTGATGCAGTAATTGATGCAAAAGGAGCCCAGACCAAGTATTGAGTGCATTTACTCAACATACATTTCAGTAGGCCAACATTTTGGATTTTAAAAGCTGTTGTTATGAAGTATTCTAATTTACTGAGATAATGACTTTTGTGTTTTCATTGGCTGTTAGCCATAATCATCAACATTAATAGAAATAAACACTTGAAATAAATCACTTTGTTTGTAATGACTCTATATAATATATGAGTTTCACTTTTTGCATTGAAGAACTGAAATAAATACATTTTTTGATGATATTCTAATTTTTTGAGAAGCACCTGTTTATGTGTTGCACATATCAGTATAACCAGCACGTTCTGAAATGTTATTATTACTATTGTTATTGAGAACAATTCAATGATGCAAATTATGTATATATATATACAGTACAGACCAAAAGTTTGGACACACCTTCTCATTTAAAGATTTTTCTGCATTTTCATGTCTATGAAAATTGTACATTCACAATGAAGGCATCAAAACTGTGAATAAACACATGTGGAATTATATACTTAACAAAAAAGTGTGAAACAACTGAAAATGTGTCTTACATTCTAGGTTCTTCAAAGTAGCCACCTTTTGCTTTGATGACTGCTTTGCACACTCTTGGCATTCTCTTGATGAGCTTCAATAGGTAGTCACCGGAAATGGTTTTCACTTCACAGGTGTGCCCTGTCAGGTTTAATAAGTGGGATTTCTTGCCTTATAAATGGGGTTGGGACCATCAGTTGTGTTGTGCAGAAGTCAGGTGGATACACAGCTGATAGTCCTACTGAATAGACTGTTAGAATTTGTATTATGGCAAGAAAAAAACAGCTAAGTAAAGAAAAACGAGTGGCCATCATTACTTTAAGAAATGAAGGTCAGTCAGTGCGAAAAATTGGGCAAACTTTGAAAGTGTCCCCAAGTGCAGCTGCAAAAATCATCAAGCGCTACAAAGAAACTGGCTCACATGGGGACTGCCCCAGGAAAGGAAGACCAAGCGTCATCTGTGCTTCTGAGGATAAGTTTATCTGAGTCACCAGCCTCAGAAATCGCAGGTTAACAGCAGCTCACATTAGAGACCAGGTCAATGCCACACAGAGTTCTAGCAGCAGACACATCTCTAAAACAACTGTTAAGAGGAGACTTTGTGCAGCAGGCCTTCATGATAAAATAGCTTCTAGGAAACCACTGCTAAGGACAGGCAACAAGCAGAAGAGACTTATTTGGGCTAAAGAACACAAGGAATGGACATTAGACCAGTGGAAATCTGTGCTTTGGTCTGATGAGTCCAAATTTGACATCTTTGGTTCCAACCACCGTGTCTTTGTGCGTCGCAGAAAAGGTGAACGGATGGGCTCTACATGCCTGGTTCCCATCGTGAAGCATGGAGGAGGAGGTTTGATGGTGTGGGGGTGCTTTGCTGGTGACACTGTTGGGGATTTATTTATTTATGCTCTACATGAAAATTAAAGTGTAGGAGCTCTAGAAACCATCTAGTTACCCGGATATTGTTCCCCTTCCTTTCCCTCATCCATCTCAGGGGTGCATGGTCTATTACTGGCCTGAATTTTCGGCCTAACAGATAGTATCTTAGTGTCTCAATTGCCCATTTGATGGCCAAGCACTCCTTCTCTACAATAGCATAGTTCTTTTCACAGGAAGAGAGTTTCCTACTCAGGAATAGGACTGGATGTTCGTCCCCATCTATTTCCTGGGACAACACAGCTCCCAAACCGACCTCGGAGGTGTCATTCTGAACCACGAACTCCTTAGTGAAGTCATCTGCTACTAAGACTGGCTGCTTATATAGGGCGAGCTTCAACTCCTGGAATGCCATCTCCGCTTTAGGGGACCATTTGGCCATCAATGTCTTCGTACCCTTAAGAAGATCAGTCAGAGGGCAGCTATCATGGCGAAATTTGGGATAAATCGACAATAATACCCCACAATTCGCAGAAACGCACAAACTTGCTTATTGGAGTTTGGTTGCAGGCAGTTTTGGATAGCCTCCATCTTCTTTACTTGTGGCTTTGTTTCGCCCCTTCCGATAACGTAGCCCAAGTATTTTGCTTCTTCCTTCCCGATGGCGCACTTCTTTGAGTTTATCATAAACCCTGCTTTCCTTAGCGCATCCAGTACCACCTGGACCTTCTGTAAATGACTTCCCCAATCCGGGCTGAATATTACGATGTCATCCAGGTAAGCTGCGGCGTACATCTTATGAGAGACTAGGATCCGGTCCATGGCCCTCTGGAAGGTAGCTGGGGCTCCCTGCAGACCGAACAGCATCCTGGTGTACTGAGAGCACCCGTCAGGAATAGAGAAGGTCATCTTCTCCTTGGCACTTGGGGACAAGAGAATCTGCCAGTACCCTTTTGTTAGGTCCAGGGTGGTGATATATTTGGCTGTCCCTAGCCTCTCAATAAGCTCGTCAACACGGGGCATCAGATACGCGTCGAACTTTGACACCTCATTTAGCTTCCTGTAGTTATTACAGAAGCGCCATTCTCCGTCTGGCTTCGGCACCAGGACAATGGGGCTGGACCAACCGCTCTTTGACTCCTCTATGACACCAAGGCTCCAAATTCTCCTCACCTCTTTGGAGATCAACTCGCGGTGGACTTCAGGAATCCGATACGGCCTTTCATTCACCCTCACATGCGGTTCTGTCAGGATTTCATGTTCGACCACCTGCGTACAACCTGGCAGCTCTGAAAGCAGGTCCCAGTTCTGCTGGAGCAGCTCTCTGCACTGTTGCTTCTGGGCCAGTGACAGTGTCTCTGCCACTGTGACATCCTCAACTCGGGCTTCCGGATGTGCCCCCAGGCACGTAGCTACCACCGGCTCCCTGTCTCGCCAAGGTTTGAGTAGGTTAACATGTGTAGGGATTGTACTTACTTAGGTGCGGTGGGAGGCAAACAGGAGGAGTGTTCCTTTAAATGTTCAGAACGGTTTATTTTCTTCATAAACCGCTCAAAAGTAAAATGCAAACTCACAGCATTAGGTGCAGGCAAAAACAAAGAGAACAGTCCTTTTAGCAACGTCTCTGGTTAGCCAGCGCTGTGGTCACACAGGCTGGTAAGCATCCAGTACACGGCCGTGTCTGCAGACAACCACACGCAGGAGGCCTTTCTACTTCCATACACACAGACCATGTGCCAAACAACAGCCTTCATTAAATAGGCTGTTAATCAAACCCAGAGCTAGACCCTCCCATCTCTTCACAGCTACTCGTAACCTGGTCCCAGGTGCAACAAACAATCCTCTTAGTGCTTATGTGCACTAGAGAAAACACTCCGGGTTACGTCACAGAGACCAGCCATCTCTGTGACACATACCTCCCATCAACTACGCGGCCATTAGTCACCTTACATACCTCCCCCTCTGCCTAAAGCCGTGGGGCTTGGCAGCTTCTACTTCCAGACAGGGGATTCTCGAGAGGGCATCGGCATTACTATGTAGCTTCCCTGCTCTATGTTCCACATGGAAGTTGAAATCCTGTAGAGCTAAAAACCAGCGGGTGACCCTGGCATTTTTTCTCTTTGTTTCCCTCATCCATCTGAGTGGGGCATGGTCGGATACTAATCTAAATTTTCGACCTAACAGATAGTACCATAACGTGTCCACTGCCCACTTTATGGCCAAGCTCTCCTTCTCTATGATTGAATAAATTTTATTGCAGGAGAACAGCTTTCTACTCAGGTAGAGGATAGGGTGCTCCTCCCTGTGTATCTCCTGGGAAAGGACTGCTCCTAAACTGACATCTAAAGCATCTGTCTGGAGTATAAACTCTTGAAGTCGGGGGCAACCAGGACCGGTTGCCAACACAGAGCCACTTTCATCTCTTGAAAGGCCATCTCCGCCTCTGCAGTCCACTTGGCCATGCCTGATTTTGTCCCCTTAATGAGGTCAGTCAGGGGTGCGGCCATCATGGCAATGGTTGGGATGAACCTCCTGTAGTATCCCACAATTCCCAGGAAGGCTCTAACTTGCTTTTTCGACAGTGGTCTCTGCCAAGTTTGGATTGCTTATACTTTAGTAATTTGGGGTTTGATTTCGCCTCTACCCACTACATATCCAAAGTACTTGGCTTCTTCTTTCCCCATGGCACATCTCTTCGGGTTTATTGAAAACCCCGCCTTCCTCAGAGCATCAAATACCGCCTGGACCTTTTCCAGATGACTGTCCCAGTGTGGGCTGAAGATAACAATATTGTCCAGGTATGCTACGGCATATTTCTTATGGGATGCAAGGATGCAATCCATGGCTCTCTGGAAGGTTGCAGGAGGAAGGAAGCTGATGCGAAACGCGTGTCAGGGGTGGTCCTAGGTGCACCTCCGGATCGGTATGCTCTCCCTGTTATTTTCCACTCATTTGTCTTGTTGACCTTTCCTGGTTGCTTCACCTTTCCCTGTATTGTATTCTATATATCAATTATGTGAACAGGCTGTCATCCACCCGTTGGTGGAATCTCAATATTTTTAGGGGGAAAACACTGTGAACACCTTATGAATGATGTTTATAAACCTCTGTGGGAGAGATAAGGAAGCTATTTAGCTGATATTTGATTTACCTTTCCCTACTGATCCGTGAGTGCACGCATGCTGTTTGCATATTCACCTTTTATCTTTATTTTGCGTATATTTTGGCATACTGCTCCAGTTTTTCTTTTAGGATTTATATGGTTATGTACCTTGCGAGCCCAAGCCTCTCGATCAGCTCATCGATGCGTGGCATGGGATATGCGTCGAATTTGGAGACCTCATCCAACTTCTGATTGTTGTTGCAAAATCTCTACTCACTATCGGGCTTTGGGACCAAGACGATCGGGCTCGACCAACCGCTCTTGGATTCTTCAATGACACTGAGTTTCAGCATATGAGCCACCTCTTTGGAGATCAACTCTCTTCGGGCCTCAGGTATCCGATAGGGCTTCAAGTTCACTTGCACATGTGGCTCCATCAGAACCTCGTGTACTATGACCCTTGTGCAGCCCGGCAATTCTGAGAACAGATCCCGGTTCTTCTGCAGCAAATCCCGTCACTACTGGGCCTTCGTTAGCGTTTCCGCTATTGCGACTCCTCCAACGTCACCTTCTAGCTTGCCCAGCAAGCATGGAGCTTCCACAACTTCTCTGTCTTGCCACAGCTTGATGAGGTTGACGTGGTATATCTGGTACGGTTTACATCATCCCGGTTGATGAACCTTGTAGTTCACTTTACCCACTTTTTCCACCACCTCATACGGCATTTGCCATATGGCCAAGAACTTACTCTCCACCGTAGGAATTAGCACGAGAACTCGGACTCCCAGATTGAATTGCCTCACTCTGGCTGACCAGTTGTAGACCCTGGCCTGAGCTTCTTGTGCCTGGAGATGTTCTTTTACGATGGGCATCACCTTCGCAATCCTTTCCTGTATCAGAGCGATATGCTCGATGATGCTCCTGTGGGGCGTGACCTCAGATTCCCAGGTTTCCTTTGCGACATCCGGAGACCCCACGGATGTTGGCCATACAGGAGTTTGAATGGCGAGAACCCTGTAGAGACCGGTGGAACCTCTCGGGTGGAGAACAACAGATACGGTAGGAGACAGTCCCAGTCTCTACCGTCCTTTTCTATGGCCTTCCTCAGCATACTCTTCAGAGTCTTATTAAACCTTTCAACAAGGCCATCGGTCTGAGGATGGTATACTGAAGTCCTCGGTTGGGAGATTTGCAGGACTTTGCATAACTCCCTCGTCACCTTACTCATAAAGGGAGTTCCTTGGTCGGTCAAGATCTCTTTTGGTAAGCCTGTTCGGAAAAAAACATGGATCAACTCGAGGGCTATACTCTTTGCGGAGGAGTTTCTCAGTGGAATCGCTTCAGGATAGCGTGTGGCATAGTCCAGGATAACCAATATATATTGATGCCCACTAGCAGATTTAACTAGGGGACCGACCAAGTCCATAGCAATTCTCTGGAACGGCAGTTCAATAATGCACAATGGCACGAGGGGCAAGCGGTTAACTGGCACGTAGGGCAAGACCTGCAATACTTCAATATTTCCCGGTGACATCCGGGCCAATATAACCTTTGCACTATCCGTTCCTGCATTTTTTCCACTCCCAGATGGCCCCCTAAGACATATTGTAGCGCTGGCGTCCCTGCCCTCTGCTAGGCAGGGACGCTGCTCCCCTCACCGCTCTGCTCCGTGCCCGGCGTCCTCTCCCCGCTCTGCTGTCTGCGCGCGCTCCGTCCCGGCGTCCTCCTCCTGCTCTGCTCTCGGCGCGCGCTCCTTCCCGGCCCCTGTGCTTAGGGCGCGCGCGCGCGCGCTCCCCTCCTCTTAAAGGGGCCGCGCGCGCCGCCCTAAAGAGTCCCCGGCCAATGGCCGGAGGACTTCATCATATAAAAGGCACCTCCTCCAAAATGGAGGTGCCCGAGCAATGTTGTTTGCACCTGTGTCTCACCTGTGCTTCAGCCCTCAGGTCCCGTTGCCAGTTACCTGCCAGTTTCCTGCCAGTTACCTGCCTGATTCCTGCCAGTTACCTGCCTGATTCCTGCCTGAATACTTGTTACCTGTCTGCCAGTCTGAGGTCCGACGGTCTGCCTTACTACTCCTGTCAGTCTGTCTAAGGACCAGCCTGCCCGCTCACCTGGGAGCGCATATCAGTTACCTGCCTGCTTGCCTGAGGTCCGACGGTCTGCCTTACTACTCCGGTCAGTCTGTCTATGGACCAGCTTGCCCGCTCACCTGGGAGCGCTTCTCCGTTACCTGCCTGCTTGCCAGCCCGGAGGCTCCGTTGTCACGTGCTGTGACCACCAGCTATCTCAGAGACTCTTGCCCGCTCACCTGGGAGCGCATCTCCGTTACCTGCCTGCTTGCCAGCCCGGAGGTCCCGTTGTCACGTGCGGTGACCACCAGCTATTCCAGAGACTCTTGCCCGCTCACCTGGGAGCGCTTCTCCGTTACCTGCCTGCCTGCCAGCCCGGAGGCTCCGCCGTCACGTGCCGTGACCACCTGCTATTCCAGAGACTCTCGCTTGCTCACCTGGGAGCACCCATCTACCATCTGCCTGCTAGCCTACCCGGAGGCTCTGCCATCACAGGTCGTACCTACCCCTTACCCAGAGACTGCCCTGATCACTTGCCGTATCTCCCTGTCCGTTCACCCAGAGACTGCCCTGATCACTTGCCGTATCTCCCTGTCCGTTCACCCAGAGACTGCCCTGATCACTTGCCGTATCTCCCTGTCCGTTCATCCAGAGACTGCCACCCGCTCCCTTACAAGGGCCGCCCCCTTGTATAGTAGCTCAGAGGTTCCGCCTCCCGGACCCGTTACAGTTTGCTCGGGCCATGGAACCCGGTGGCACCCAAGCTCCCTCGCTCTCGGACCTCTGTCTTGAACTGTCCCGTCAGAGGTCCCAACAGGAGACCATCCTGGGTCACCTGCGGAATGTTAATACTCGCCTGAACACTCTGTCTGATCCACCAACAACCTCCGCCAGTACCATGGTATCCTTTTCCGGACCCCGGCTCTCTGCACCTCCTCGCTTCGGAGGCGACTCCGTCCTGGCTCGGGGCTTCATAAATCAGTGCACCCTGCATTTTGAACTATTATCCCACCAGTTTAACTCCGACCGAGCCAAAATTGCCTTTATCATGTCCCATCTCACCGGGGAGGCCCTGGCCTGGCTAAATCCTCTATGGGAGAGAGGAGATCCCCTGGTGTCCGACTTGCCTGCCTTTCTCATGGCTTTCCGGAAAGCCTTCGACGAACCCGGACGGAGGACCTCATCCGCATCTTCTCTGCTTCGCCTCCGTCAGGGAAGCCTCACCGTGGGCCAATATGCCATACGGTTCCGTACCCTTGCCTCGGAGCTGGCCTGGGATAACGAAGCCCTGGTATCCGTCTTCTGGGAGGGTCTGTCCGGCCGTATTAAAGATGAACTTGCTGGTCGGGACATTCCTACCACTCTCGATGATCTAATAACCCTTGCCACCCGGATTGACCTACGGTTCCAGGAGCGTGCCAAAGAGGTCACCCGTGAGAGAAGGATTCCACGTCTAGCTCCTACTTTCCAGGAACCCGTCATTCCTTCCGTTTCTCCACAGGTACACTCTCCTGAGCCTATGCAGGTCGACCAGACCAAGATGGTCAAATCCCGTCAGGATTTCCGCCGTGCCGAGGGGAGCTGCTTCTACTGTGGCAGTAAGGAGCATCTGATCCGTGCCTGCCCGGAGAGGTCGGGAGAACGCCTGTATCTAGGTTCACTCAGAGGGGTCGATCTAGACAAAAATAAATCCTCTCCATCCCTGCTGTTGTCAGTCTCAATCATCTGCGGGGAGAATCGTTATTCCGAACTAGCCCAACTTGACTCTGGAGCAGCCGGAAATCTTATTTCACAGTCCCTGGTGGAGAAATTCCGCATCCCCACCAAACCTCTGGCTGTACCCTTGTCTGTTGTTGCCGTGGATGGGGGCCTCTTACCTCGCCCCATCCAATTCATCACCGAATCCATTACTCTGCAGGTGGGAATGCTGCATTCAGAGAGTATCTCCTTTCACGTTCTGCCTGGTCTCCCTCACGCCCTCTTGCTAGGTCTGCCTTGGCTCCAGAGACATGCACCCGTGCTTGACTGGCAAACCGGAGAAGTCCTTCACTGGGGACAGGCCTGTCATAAAACCTGCCTGGTTCCCGTCCATTCCGTCCGTCCCTCTCCTATCCCAGCTAATCTACCTGGACTTCCGATTCCTTATTGGTCTAGTGCTGATGTCTTTGTTAAGGAGGAGGCAGAGACATCACCACCTCATAGACCATGTGACTGCCCCATCGATCCCGCCAGAGTAATGCAGGTGGCTCCCGTGAGTCTAAATTGTCTCCCTCCTGGTAAGACGTTCGTATCGGTACCTGATCGGGAGAGAATCCTACACTGGGGTCATTCGTCTAAACTAGCTGACCACGCCGGTCGGAAAAAGACCCTCCAGCTTATTACCCGACACTACTGGTGGCCTAACCTGCACAAGGATGTTATGGACTTTGTTTCTGCCTGTGTGTCCTGCGCCCGCAACAAAGTTCCGAGACACCTGTCGGCCGGCCGCCTTCTTCCTCTGCCAGTACCTGCTGCCCCCTGGCAGCATTTAGCGATGGACCCTCCTCAATTCCGTCCTGGGGATAAAGTCTGGCTCTCGTCCAAATATGTCCGACTCAAGATCCCTTCCTATAAGTTAGGGTCTCGGTTCATCGGCCCACTGGTGGTCATCGGTCAGATCAACCCGGTAGCCTATAAATTGAAACTCCCGGCCAACTTACGGATCCCTAACTCCTTCCATGTATCTCTCCTCAAACCTGTGGTACTTAACTCTTTTTCTAAGTCTACAGGTACGCCTCCTGCTCTGGTTTCTGCTGAGGACAAGTTTGAGGTAGAGAACATTCTTGCCAGCAAAAGGGTAAGAGGAAAGACCTTTTTTCTGGTAGATTGGAGGGGGTTTGGTCCTGAGGAGAGAACGTGGGAGCCCCGGGAGAACATCCATGCCCCTCTCATCCTAGCTAAATTTCTGTCTGGCCTAAAAAAGGGGGGGCCTAAAGGGGGGGGTACTGTAGCGCTGGCGTCCCTGCCCTCTGCTAGGCAGGGACGCTGCTCCCCTCACCGCTCTGCTCCGTGCCCGGCGTCCTCTCCCCGCTCTGCTGTCTGCGCGCGCTCCGTCCCGGCGTCCTCCTCCTGCTCTGCTCTCGGCGCGCGCTCCTTCCCGGCCCCTGTGCTTAGGGCGCGCGCGCGCGCGCTCCCCTCCTCTTAAAGGGGCCGCGCGCGCCGCCCTAAAGAGTCCCCGGCCAATGGCCGGAGGACTTCATCATATAAAAGGCACCTCCTCCAAAATGGAGGTGCCCGAGCAATGTTGTTTGCACCTGTGTCTCACCTGTGCTTCAGCCCTCAGGTCCCGTTGCCAGTTACCTGCCAGTTTCCTGCCAGTTACCTGCCTGATTCCTGCCAGTTACCTGCCTGATTCCTGCCTGAATACTTGTTACCTGTCTGCCAGTCTGAGGTCCGACGGTCTGCCTTACTACTCCTGTCAGTCTGTCTAAGGACCAGCCTGCCCGCTCACCTGGGAGCGCATATCAGTTACCTGCCTGCTTGCCTGAGGTCCGACGGTCTGCCTTACTACTCCGGTCAGTCTGTCTATGGACCAGCTTGCCCGCTCACCTGGGAGCGCTTCTCCGTTACCTGCCTGCTTGCCAGCCCGGAGGCTCCGTTGTCACGTGCTGTGACCACCAGCTATCTCAGAGACTCTTGCCCGCTCACCTGGGAGCGCATCTCCGTTACCTGCCTGCTTGCCAGCCCGGAGGTCCCGTTGTCACGTGCGGTGACCACCAGCTATTCCAGAGACTCTTGCCCGCTCACCTGGGAGCGCTTCTCCGTTACCTGCCTGCCTGCCAGCCCGGAGGCTCCGCCGTCACGTGCCGTGACCACCTGCTATTCCAGAGACTCTCGCTTGCTCACCTGGGAGCACCCATCTACCATCTGCCTGCTAGCCTACCCGGAGGCTCTGCCATCACAGGTCGTACCTACCCCTTACCCAGAGACTGCCCTGATCACTTGCCGTATCTCCCTGTCCGTTCACCCAGAGACTGCCCTGATCACTTGCCGTATCTCCCTGTCCGTTCACCCAGAGACTGCCCTGATCACTTGCCGTATCTCCCTGTCCGTTCATCCAGAGACTGCCACCCGCTCCCTTACAAGGGCCGCCCCCTTGTATAGTAGCTCAGAGGTTCCGCCTCCCGGACCCGTTACACATATGAATGGGCCATGTCCAACACCTTCCGTCTATAGCAGCCCGACACTGTTAACTGCTCCATACACTCCTCCCTCACTTTCGTGACCCTGTACAACAACTCCCCACTCATCATAAAATGGGGGAACCTTGTGTCAGCCCCCGGCTCCTGTGACACCCCATTTATGACAGTGACATTATTAAAGGCTTTCTTCAGAGTTAAGTCCCTATGTTGGGCAGACCCAAAATTCTCGCTGGTCGCCCCTAACTATGGAATGTCAGACTCAGGGGGCACTACCTCCTCATCCCCCACAAGGACACAAAAGGGAAACCCGTCTGGCTCTGGGTGTGGTGATAACTCATCAGGGTTAACTGGTTTCTTATCCGAGCCAGCGAACCTGAAACCCTTCCCCCACAGCTCCCAAAATAAACAAAAGTCCCTGCCTATAATGATGGGGTGCAACAAGTCCTGAACAATGCTGACCTCGTGGGACTCAGTACCATGGACCGTTTCAATGTCCACTCAGGCCATGGGGTTGTCCTTTGCATCACCATGAATGCACTGTACACAGACTTTTTTCCCCGGGATCAGTTGGAGAGGAAGGGTGTCCCTCACAAGGGTCACCAGACTCCCGGAGTCTAGCAGTGCCGTTACCTGCCGTCCGTTCACCTTCACGGGACACGCTTGTGGCCCCTCGCTGGGTGGACAGTTCACACTGCAGGCCGGAAATGCTTAATATGAACAGCAGTGTCCCATGCTGTAGTTCATCTGCTCAGGGGTCAGGGGACAACGGGCGGCTATATGGTCTGGGCCGTGGCACCTCCAGCAAATAACATCACCCATAGGGACCTTGAGCATTTCCTCCCCCGCCCCTTTGGACCTTGGACTCACCACACCCTTTTGGGCCTCCGCCCCCTGTTGGGACCCCCAGTATGGAGTGGGCTGCCTTCCCAAGGAACCCCCAACCCTCTGGTATCTCTCGACCAGTCCAATCAGTTCATCGGCATTCCGGGGATCACCTTGGGCAACCCAAGTCTGTATTGGCCTCGGCAGTGAATGTACAAACCGGTCCATCACAACTCGCTCTACCATCTGCGCAGGTGTAGAGGACTCCGGCTGCAGCCACTTGTGGACTAGGTGCAAAAGGTCAAACATCTGGAAGCGAGGTGGTTTGTCACGGTGATACGCCCAGCGGTGAACCAGCTGCACCCTGATAGTCATTGTCACCCCCAAGCGCACCAGAATCTCGGTTTTTAGCCACACTCTTTGGCATCCTGCAAAGCTAAATCGTAGTACGCCTTCTGCAGCTCTCCCGTCAAGTATGGCGCCAGTTCCTCTGCCCACTGCTCTGACGGAAGCTTCTACCTCTCGGCGACCCTTTTGAAAACCATCGGGAAGACCTCTACGTCCCCCCCCCCCCGGGTAATTTTCTGCAAGGCCCATCTTAGCGCCTTCCGGACGTGGGAGTCTACAGCCGGACCTGGGGTTGGGGCGCTCTTCCTGCCCTGGATGGCGGTTGCCAGAAGCTGCATCTGCTGCCGCTTTTCCTGCTGGTGCTGCTGGATCTCCTGTAACAACAGCCTGTTGGTCTCCTGTTGCTGCTGCTGCGACTGGACCAGGTGTTTCAGCAGGTCCTCCATTTTGTCCGGCAATGCTTGCTGGCTTGTTGCAGACTTTACCCAGGACACGCAGTCCTGTTTGTAGCAGTCACACGTATCTGCTGGGAACACAGCATGCACGTCTAACACCAATTGCCATGTGCCAAACAACAGCCTCCATTAAATAGGCTGTTAACCACACCCATAGGTGAGGTATGTGAGTAGCTAGACCCGCCCTACTCTTCACAGCTACCTGTAACCCAGTCCCAGGTGCAACAAACGATCCTCTTAGTGCTTATGTGCACTAGAGAAAACACTCCGGGTTACATCACAGAGACCAGCCATCTCTGTGACACATACCTCCCATCGACTACGCGAGCATTAGTCACCTTACACATGGTACACCTGATACGGCTTCCGTCTTCCTGGTTGGTGAACCTTGTAGTTGACGTCACTCAACTTTTCGACCACCTCATATGGCCCTTGCCACTTAGCCAGGAATTTACTTTCCACCGTGGGTATCAACACCAACACCCGGTCTCCAGGGCTAAACTGCCTCAGTCTCGCCAACCGATTGTAGACCCTGGCCTGGGCATCATGTGCTTGAAGGAGGCTTTCTCTAACAATCGGCATTACTCTCACGATTCGGTCTTGCATCTGGGCCACATGCTCGATGACTCTGGTGGGGTGTTACCTCAGCTTCCCAGGTCTTTTTTGCAATGTCCAATAGCCCCAGAGGGTGCTGTCCATAAAGCAACTCGAAGGGTGAGAACCCCCGTAGAGGCCTAGGGAACTTCCCTAATGGAGAATAGCAGGTAGGGGAGTAGGCATTCCCAGTCTCTGCCATCCTTCTCTACCACCTTTTTAAGCATAGACTTTAGGGTCTTGTTGAATCGCTCAACCAGGCCGTCCGTCTGAGGATGGTACACCGACATCCGGAGTTGGGTAATTTGCACAGCTTTGCACAACTCCCTCATCACTGTCAACATGAATGGAGTTCCTTGGTCCATCAGGATCTCCATTGGCAAGCCCATTCGGGAGAAAATATGGACTAGTTCTCGCGCTATACTCCAGGCAGGGAAGTTTCTCAATGGTACCGCCTCCAGGTACAGTGTTGCGTAGTCCAGCACCACCAGGATGTATTGGTGAACCCTGGCGGACTTAATTAAGGGCCCTACCAGGTCCATAGCAATGCGGTCAAACGGAACCTCTATAATGGGTAATGGGACCAGGGGACTACTGAAGTGGGTCATGGGAGCAGTTAGCTGGCACGTAGGACAGGACCGACAATAATTAACAGCCTCCCACTGACACCCAGGCCAGTAAAACCTTTGAAGGATCTGCTCTTGGGTTTTGTCTATGCCCAGATGCCCCCCAGAGACATGAGAATGGGCTAGGTCTAGCACCCTATGCCTATAGGGTCCTGGTACCGACAGCTGCTCTAACACTTCCCCTCTGTGTTTAGTGACCTGATAAAGCAAATCCTCATTAACTACAAAATAAGGAAACCTGGTATCAGCCCCCGGCTCTTGGGCGACCCCATTTATCACAGTCACATTGTCCCATGCTCCTTTTAACGTAAGGTCCTCCATTTGAGCAGTCCCAAAATTCCCCCCAGAAACCCCCAGTTCAGGAATCTCCTCCTCCTGGGTCCCTGTCTCGTCCTCGTCACCAGCAAGGACACACAGGGGGAACTCATCAGCCTCTGGCTGTAATGTGGATTCTTCATGGACAAACCGGCTCTGGTCTGAGCTAGTGGGCACCCTCGCCATTCCCCACAAGTCCCAGAACAGCCTGAAGTCCCGCCTGATTATGACTGGGTGTAACAAGTCTCTGACTACCCCAACCTCATGGGACTCAGTACCCAGGTTCGTTTTTATAATCACTTGTGCGACAGGGTAGTCCTTGGCATCCCCGTTGATACAGCGGACGCCCACATGTTTCCCAGGGATCAACTGGTGGGGGAGTGTGGCCCTTATGAAAGTCACCAAACTCCTCGAGTCCAAAAGTCCAGACACCAGTACCCCATTTATGGTCACTAAACATGACTGTGGCCCCTCGGCCGGGCTGATTGCATACCCTGCTTGTAGTGTAGACTTAGTATGAACAGCGCCTCCCAATGCTGCAATCCATCGGATCAGAGGACATAGGACAATGGGAAGCTACATGTCCACCTCCAGCAGATCAAGTCTTTCCCAGTGGCTTTTGGCAGACCCTCAGGACCCCTTGGGACCTCGGACTCCCCCTAGTGGCTCTAATACCCCTCTTTTGGGACTCGGGCTCCCTGAGTTCCCCAGTATGGGGATGCAGCACCACCCGGCTTCCTTAGGGACCTCTCAACCACCTGGTATCTTTCTACGAAGCCGACCAGGTCTGGGGTCTCCCTGGGCAATCCAGGTCTGCATGGGCCTAGGGAGGGAGTGAATAAACCTGTCCATCATGACCCGTTCTACCATCTGGGCTTGGGTGGAGAACTCTGGCTGCAACCACTTCTGCACAAGATGGAGGAGATTGAACATTTGGGAGCGAGGGAGTTTATCACTGCAATACGCCCAGTGGTGAACCCTTTGGACTCTGACTGACACAGTCATTCCAGCATGTCCCAGTATTTCAGTTTTGAGTTTAACATACTCCTGGGTATCTTGCAAGGCCAGGTCGTAATAATCCTTCTGGGGCTCACCAGTCAGATAGCAGCAGCTTTTCCCGCTCTGCCACCCACTCAAACACAGTCAAAAATGCCTCAACATCATCCCCCAGGGTCATTTTTTGCATGGCTCGTCTTACCGTTTTCTGGACGTACAAGTCATCACTTGGAGGTAAGGGAAAGGTTGCTGGCCTCACACGAACTGTCTCTGCCAACAATTCCATCTGCTGCTTCTGTTGTTGGAGCTGGTCTTGTTGGTTCTGCTGCTGTTGGTGAATCTGTTGCAATAACAGTTGCTTGACTCCTGCTGAGCTTTCACCAGGTGCTTGATCAGGTCCTACATGATGTCTTTCGTCATTTCCTGGGGATCCTGTCCGCATTCTCCACCATCTGTGGTAGATCGCTCACTCAGCTGCACATGGATGTAGACTCAGGTACGCTGTCTCTTTAAAACTTTTGTTGGTTTATTATAATGTGGCATAAACCAACAGTTAGTCCATAAAAAATAAACACAGCCAGCTGGGCAAAACAGGAAAACAAAGCAAAAATGGAAACACCAAGAACACAGTCCTTGTAGTAGCAGGGGTCCATCTGCTGAGAGTTCAGCAACTCCATATGGTTCAGAAACAGACAAACAGAAGCTCCCTTCTGGAGCTAGCTTTTCCAGACATTGAACTCTGAATGCCTCAGCTGGCTGAGTATTTAAACTCCCCCAGACCACACCCTGAGGAGGCGATATGGTGAATGGCCTCCCACCCTTCACAATGGCCATTCACAAAAACCACTCCCTTCTACAATGAATTTAACCCCTCTCAACAAATAACATGCTGGAGGAAACTTAATGGTTTCAGTTCCCCTCCAGTTCCCTTCCAGATATATACAGATAATATTATGGCTAAATAAATTCTTCACTTATCCAGGGTATAACTTCTATTTGGTAATTAACCACTTAAAGTTGTTCCCCCCAAAATAACCTTTATCACCTAACCGCAGTATACAGTACAGACCAAAAGTTTGGACACACCTTCTCATTTAAAGATTTTTCTGTATTTTCTTGACTATGAAAATTGTACATTCACACTGAAGGCATCAAAACTATGAATTAACACATGTGGAATTACATACTTAACAAAAAAGTGTGAAACAACTGAAAATATGTCTTATATTCTAGGTTCTTCAAAGTAGCCACCTTTTGCTTTGATGACTGCGTGGCACACTCTTGGCATTCTCTTGATGAGCTTCAAGAGGTAGTCACCGGAAATGATTTTACAGAAAAATCTTTAAATAAGAAGGTGTGTCCAAACTTTTGGTCTGTACTGTAGATGATAAGTGAAGCAGTACTGGGGGTCTGGCTGCTGAGAACCTTACTAATCCCGAGAACATTTTCCTTGTATAAATGAAGTGTTGGTGAGCATTTGCAATTGCTGCTCTATTAACTAGTTCAAGACCGGGCCATTTTCCCCCCTTCACAACCAGGCATATTTTTTTTCTTCATACATATGGTTTCAGGAGTTAAAAATAAATTTTTCCAATAGGTTATTCAAATAATGCTTTGTCATAGTATGTGGGGTTTGAATTTTATGTAATTTTTATATTCTTATTTGTTTTTGACTATGTATTGAAAAAATGTAAATAAAAAAAATTCATCAACCTCTTTGAACACTGTGCGTTCTGCAAAAATGTTGCTAGTTTTGGTGTTTTTACACCAGCCCCACCATCCTTTCGAAAAGTGGACAGAGATTAGTAGGAGGGGCGTTTCTGAGCACTGGACTACAGATTCTCTATAATTCGCACCACAAAATCGGCTTAAATTATAGCAGAATCGTACGCGCGTGTTTTTCACATTTTTACTTTTTTTGGATTTTAGGTCCGCAAAGGGTCACCGTGATACATATGAAATTGTGGACTTAAAAACAGCAGTTCAGACTGGCAGTGGCTTGTCTCTTTTTTAATTTTTTTTATTTTGGTTTATTTAAAAAAAAAATTCTGATATGGCTCTGTGGACAGAAAAGTTAAAAAGTTATGGCACTTGGAAGAATGGGAGGGAAAAAAAAACGAAAGCGCGAAATCAAAACATCACTCGGTCAGAAAGGGGTTAATTAAAATTATAATTATCGGAAAAGAATTCGCTTATTAATTATTCTTTCATACAAGGACTTTTCCTGTGATTGGCAGGGGTCCAAAAGGTCGGACCCCAGCTATCATATATTTATTTTCTATCTTGTGAATGGGTAGAAAATGTTGTTTATAACACAACTTCTTTAACATTAAAGGTGTTGTACAGGACCATTTTATTTTTTTTTTTACCATGGGCCTAAAAACTAACAGGCAGGTGGTTGCTAACAGAGGCAACTACCTGCTTATCCTACCCGACTCCGGCTCAGATCGGTTACTGACCCATCCTGGTGCCGATTCAGCTGTTACACGTCAACAGAGCAGCTCTTCTTCTTCCGGGCTGCTCTGTCGACAGGGCTTGACTCCAGATCTCATGCTGATTGACAGCCGGGGAACCATCTGTCAATCAGCATGATGTTGGTAGTCACACCCCGTCAACAGAGCAGAGTGGAAGAGAAGCTGCTGCTCTGTCAACATAACATCAGCGGAAGACACTGAATCGCTGGCAGGAACTTTCTGTGACCGTTCTGTGTCAGGCGTGATCGCTGCGGGGCACAACAAGCATGTACAGTAGTTAGGAGCTACCTGACTGTTAATTCGTTGGTCCACAGTGAAAAAAATGTAATAGTCCCGCATAACCCCTTTAATTCTAATAACTCATAAGAAAAACTGCACTCACGGGACAATTAACAGAAAAGTGATTTTCTTACTTCAGTTTGCATTGTTAACACCAGGTAAGGTCACAAGGCTTCTCAGTGTTGTAGATTGTTGAACAGACCGAGATAAACTTACTCACAAAGATGTGGCCCCCAATGGCTGGAAACATAATAATCTTCATCATCAACTTCACCATCATCATGAATTGGTCCCTTTTTATGGCAAACGACTCAGACAAGGGGGTATTCAGCTAGATGTGTACTGTTTTTACAATATTCCTTTTCCACTGTCCCATGAAATATACAAGATCCATTCTTGGCACCTCTAGCAGCCGAGCACCGGCTATAAACTTTATGCCAGTGTGTACAATTGGACATTATACTATATCTAACTGGGAGTCAGTGTAAGTAGAGTTTCCAGGAATGGCATTTTGGATTAAATTCTGTATTCACGAACATCTTGAAGGCTAATGGGAATACCCATACACTGAAGGATTGTGACTTCTCTTAAAAAAGTGGTGGCATTCACCTTTTTTTTTAAATGCTAATTAATCAGTGAGTAGAGTCATTTATTTAATAATTCTATGTGAACCATCTTTATATGAATCTGTTTATACAACGTTGGCTGTGGGGCTATGAAAGAACCTATTAAACCCTTTGACAACGTCATTTCATCCACAACCAAAATTCAGGCTGTAGGTTCTTTTTTTGCAGCATAGGTCATTACCCCCAGAAAACGTTCTTGCGAGACCAAAGCCACCACTTTTCTGGTTATTGGATAGATAGTTATTTGCTGACAACAAACACCCTCCTATACTCAGCAGGAACTTTCTTATGAATTAATGACATCTGTGAATTGTCAAGTAGCTATCATAACAAATCTGCAACCTCGTTCTCCCTTGCTCTTGTTCTCATTGCCTTTTTGTAATGACCCTGATCTCATGATACATCATTTTTAAGGATGGTACAATTTAGCATTTTTCTTGTCGGAAAGCTGATTTGTGGCTTCGTGCATTGGCATCAGCCCTTATACTTTAGGTTTCAGGTTACCCCTTTGTCTTCAGGTTTCAGAACATCTGATGACACCAACTAAATATAGAAAGTCTGTAAGCCTAGGTGTCAATAATTCAAGGTGTTCTGCTGACCTCACAGCTCTGGTGGTTATGGTTTCTTCTTAATGGCAACCAAGGTTTATTTGACTCCGAATGTGAGAGTTAACCTTTCACAGTTTAGTATTTCAACACATCAAAATGCCACAGTCCTACCAACATTGACCAGCAGCAATCTCCTGAACGTGTCGCCATCTCTCTAATTCGTTATGTTTACAGCTTGGGACGTAGAATAATAGTATTCAGTCCTTGCTGTTTCAGAACATAGGTACTTATTTACCTAATCACAGTTTTCCATCAGTGTGTCATCCATGTCTCTGTGTGTACCATCAGTGCTTTTCTGATAGGGTTAACGAAAGAACTAATTTACAAACCTTCTCCTATAATTTGCAATGTTAAAAACGTACAGCACACAGATGGCACATGGATGACATCCGTGTGCTGTGCGTGTTTTTCATGGACCTACAGACTTGTGTTGGCCTTTGTCATGCATGCTGCCGGATAAAAAAAAGGGACATGTGCACAGCAGCATAGGTTATAATGGGTACATGTAAAATAACCTTGGCACTTGGGATTCTCTGTTAATGATTTCAGAATTTTATTGCAGTCCAAAGAATAGTACACAGAACACAAAACGTTTCGGTCTATACGACCTTCATCAGTTGACTGCAGAAAACAATAAATAAAGTATAAGAAAATGGACATAAACAAACAGAGTACACCTGTCATAAATCTAAATCTGAACCAAAACTTAAAGATTTAGCAAAAACAATATTGATATTAAAGGACAGGATCATGGGGGATGGGGAAGCGGAACATAAGTATAGGGGGGGTGCAATAGGGAGGAAAAGGGGGGGGGGGAAGCTCTATAATTGGTTAAAGGCACATACCCGTGTAATCTGTGGGCAGGTGTGAGAGAGGAGAGGAGAGTAGAGCTGTTAAGGGTCCCTGAGGACTACCTGAAGAGAGTACGGCACAACGGGTAAGTATGCATAAATTGATAATAGCATATCTAAGAAACTAGGAACAAAAGTGGAGTTACCTGCAATTGGATGTGTGAGGAGGATAAGGAGTGGCAACGCGGTGTCCACCGCTCGTCGCATGACTCCAGGTAAGAGGGAAGGACTTTTTATAGGGCTCTAGGTAGCAGGGTGTCCAATAATAATGGGAGCGCTAAAGTGACGGACTGTGCATGACCGGAAGTGTCACTGTGACGAAACCGGAAGTGACGTGTCACGTGTGCGTTCCACAGTGCAGAAGCTTGCGTTCCAGGATACAGGAAGTGCGTGCGCAAGCTAAGGAGGTTCGCGTGGTGCTCCGTAGTCATAATAGTGGGTCAGATACTGGAGAGGACAGCGGGGAGGAACCAGGTAATAAGTGATTCTGCAATAGAACAAAAATAAGTCACTGTGGTAATCATATCTCTGCATGGACAGTAGATCACAACTCTAAACAATACACCAACTGGTAAATGAATGATAGATTAATATGGTATGGGTCACTAATCGCTTGTGGTAATAAGATGGAGGTCACAATGCACTACAATACAGAGAATATAGATGAATATAGCATGGGTCCTAAATGGAACAAAAATATGGATATTGAATGAAACAACAAAAACAATATATATTTAGCAGACCCAGACATAATATATTATATAATAACATATCATATAATACCAAGCCCTCAGTAGTAAATAGAGGAAGCAAAGGTGATATATCAGTGTTCAAATAAAAGATAATAGGTCATAATCCCTATTTAATCCCCTGGGGGAGAGGGAATCAAGCTCAAGGATCCAGAATGCTTCACGCTGTTTGAGGAGGCGGATCCGATCACCGCCACGCCGGGGTGGCGCAACATGTTCCAGAACTTGAAATCTCAGTTGGGAAATGCTATGGCCTGATGATATGAAATGTTGTGGGCTGGGTAGCAGGAGGTTCTTGCATCTAATTGTGGACTTGTGTTTAGATATCCTGTCTCGTATAGGCTGAGTGGTTTCACCTATGTACAGGAGTCCACAGGGACACTTGATCAGGTAGACCACATATGAGCTGTCACAGGTGAAGTAGCCTTTGATATAGTATTTCCTGCCTGAGTGGGGGTGGTGTATTATATTGCCCTTCGTGACATTACTGCACTGCATGCATTGCAGGCACGGGAATGTGCCCATCTTAGAATTTTGAAGAAAGCGTTGGGTCAACTTTGGTCTGTTCGTGCCCATGTCCGCTCGGATGAGCGAATCCCTGAGATTGGGGGCTCGTTTGAAACATGGCATAAATGGTTTATGGAAGCTGGTAATGGCTCGGTCCCTTCTTGAGCACCGCATTAGGGAGTGCAGCGATTATTTGTTCATATAATGGGTACATGTGGCATCCGTGAAAAAAACTGATGCCTCATTGTCACGGGTGTGTCGCCACGAAGATCGTCACGATTACACAGCCTGACTTCTCGCAGCTGACTTTTTGGTGCTTTGTGTTTTTCGGCAGTGAGGGAGTTAATTCTCTCTCTCTCTGTGCTAGACGAGGTCCAGCCTCGCCCAGCTGCAATCAATGCTGCTGTAGTGAGACTCCTTCAAATGCCTGCTGGTCTGTTAGGGAAGTGTCGGTGAAAGCATTTCATGCAGACTAACAGAGCGGATCGTGGTATTTGGAGTTTCAGAGATAAGTGTATTTGGAGTGTTTTTTCCCTTCCTCGCTTTATCATTTATCTCCTTTCCCGTTGGTGTTCCCTCTGTTGTAGTTGTGTAGTTTTTGTATGCAAGGTGGTTTTGGTTTTTCCCTTGTACTGTCTCGTTCGTTTAAGTACTGTGTGTGGGCATATTATTACTTGTCCCCTTTTGTTGTGATCGGGGTCCTTCTCAGGACTAGATTACTTAGGTGCAGGGATCCTCAGGAGGTAGGGGTTACGCTGGCGGCCTGGACCTCTGTACCTTTAACAGTACCTCCAGGTTGAGGGATTAGTCAGGGCCCCAGCTTAGGGTCAGCTTAGGCCCCCTACCTCCAGTATACAGAGACAGCGTGACACTCATGTACTGAAAACACGGACATGTGAAGGAGGCCTTTTACTGTATTGGTTGCTGAAGAAAAAAGTTATCAGATGGCAATAAATTCCCCCTCCGCATCCCCTAATCTGGGAAAATCGGCTTATAAACTAAATTTTAGGGCATTTTCTCACATACTCCTGCAAATGTTGCAGCAAAAATGATGTGTGTTAGCTGCACATTTCACCCATTACATTTCCAAAGGGTAAAATATGCACAACACTCCTGTGCCTGATTTCTTACCCCGATCCACTGACTGGATGCTACATTTCACATTAGTCAGTTGATTTAAGAATCAGAATCCCACATAGGATTTTCAAGAAGTTGTGCTTATCTTCACCAACCCAAGGTCATACAATATCGCTGGAATCAGGCTTGGACTGGCCAACAAGAGAACTGGAGAATCCTCCAGTGGGCCACCACCCTCTTATATGAGAACTACTTGGCACAATATGCTTGAATCACTATATACAGACAAAGGCAGCATCTTATTCATTAACAATCTACCCAGTTCATATAAGTTTGTGATTGAGGATAATTGTGACATGCAGAAGTAGTGCTGTTACTTTAAAATCATTCAGCTACTATTAGCAGTAACACAAGCACATGAGACAGGCAGTGTTGTGCTTCAGAAGCATCTAGCAACTAGAGGGGTTAACACAGTCACAGGAGAAGGGGAGTGTTTTAGCAGAGCCCCAGGAGGATTGTGGGGAAGTTGTTTGCTGTCTGGCTGTAGCCAAGAGAAAGGTGGTGTTTGTGTCCTGTATCTCACAGAAGCGCCCCTGCAAGTGAAAAGGATTCAAGTCAGGAGTGAAGCTAAGCACAGGTCAGGTAGAGTGCCTGAACTAGCAGTGCAGAGTATTGTCAGGCAGAAAGATAAGGACTGTAAGAAATGGTGTCACAGGGATTATCTCCCTCAGCAAACCCTCCCCCCTCCTCCATCTCACTGTGCTGTAAAGAATGCTGGGTTCATTAATGTGCCTTTGCATTATAACTATGCTGTCCTGTACTACTGGGAAGACTGTGAACTGCTGTGCTGCTAAGGAAACTGTACTGTTTGTCACTGGAGCCTGTTGCTCATAAGACTTAACTTTCACTGGCTGTGCGGCTTCTTATTAAAAGCTACTGTTCTACCTTTGGAAGTGCATTGAGGTGAAGGGTACATTGCTGGAAAAGGAAAAAAAAAAAAAAAAAAACCTCTTTAAATCTCTTAGTTTGCGAGTGTGAACGAGCTGCGTGTGTCCGGAGCGTAAGTGCGAACGAAAGTAAGTGTGTGACTTGTTTTTCAGTGACTTTGGATTCAGGGAGTTTGGAAGGGAGGACTTAGGACTGAATTGCTGACTGTATTTCATTCTTTCTTTACTTTACTTTTTACTTAATTAATCCACCTGACCTACTTATCTGATTTCCCCGTCCATACCTGATACTTAATTGATCCCCCGTCCATACTTAACTGATCCCCCGCCGATATCTAATTGATACACTTGCACATCCCTAATTGATCCCCGTCAATACACCTATATATAAATAATTGTGTTTTGTACTTGTATATATAAACTGACTGTATCCCCATATTTAGAATGACGTCCATGTTGGCCGGAGCCGTGCAGTGTACATCTTGCGCAATGTATGCATTCCGTGAGCAACCGCTCGAGGATCCATACTGCTGCGAGAGATGTGAGCATGTCGTGCACTTGGAAGCCCAAATTCTGGATCTAAGTGCTCAGATAGCGATACTGAGGAGCATCGACAACATGGAACAGAGCTTGCTGCTCACCAAGCAGACACTCAATGGGTCAATACTGGGGGTGGAGCATAGAGGGGAAGTGCAGGCTGAACAGGCAGGGAGCTGGATAACAGTTAGGAGGGATAGAGGGAAGAAGTATAGGAAGGCTGGTTCAGAACCGGCATTATTGGAGCACGACAGATCCTCTGACCGCCGGGGGAGTGTATGCTCCAGTAATGAGGAAGAGGGGGGAAGTGTAGGGCAGGCAAGACAGGTTCTGGTAGTGGGTGACTCTATTATTAGGGGGACAGACAGGGCAATCTGTCACAAAGACCGGGATCGCCGAACGGTGTGCTGCCTCCCTGGCGCTCGAGTCCGGCACATCGCGGATCGGGTTGACAGGTTACTGGGTGGGGCTGGCGAAGACCCAGTGGTCATGGTCCACATCGGCACCAATGACAAAGTGAGTGGTAGATGGAGGGTCCTTAAAAATGATTTCAGGGACCTAGGTAGGAAGCTTAGGGCAAGGACCTCCAAGGTAGTTTTCTCAGAAATACTACCAATCCCGCGAGCCACACAGGAGCGCCAACGGGAAGTTAGGGAGGTGAATAAGTGGCTAAAGAGTTGGTGCAAGGCAGAAGGGTTTGGGTTCATGGAGAACTGGGCCGACTTCGCGGTCGGCTACAGGCTCTACCGTAGGGACGGGCTGCACCTCAATGGGGAGGGTGCAGCGGTGCTGGGGAAGAAGATGGCTAATAGGTTGGAGGAGTTTTTAAACTAGAGACGGGGGGGGGAAACCAAGGAAATAGGTGGGATGTGAGGCAAGCAAGGGGGAAGGGGAGAAGTGAATATAATGAGGGTGGAGAGGGGGGTGGGGATAGTACAGTTAGATCGTTAGAGAAGAATAGGATGCTAAATAACCCTAAAGTTTTATCTTGCATGCTGACCAACGCAAGAAGCCTGACCAATAAGGCGGATGAGCTGCGGGCGCTTATATCGGAGGAGAGGTATGACATCGTAGGTATAACAGAGACTTGGCTAGACGATAGCTACGACTGGGCGGTAAATTTATTAGATTATAGTTTATTTAGAAGGGACCGGAAACAGGGGAAAGGCGGAGGAGTCTGCTTATATGTAAAGTCATGTCTAAAACCCAGACTAAGGGAAGATATAGGAGAGGGAGAAGAGGGGGTCGAGTCCATGTGGGTAGAGATAGAGGGGGCAAAAAATAATAATAAAATATTACTGGGGGTCTGCTATAAGCCACCAAATATAACAGAGGAGAATGAGAATCTGCTATTAGGACAAATAGACAAAGTAGCAAAACATAATGAAGTGATTGTAATGGGGGATTTCAACTACCCGGATATTGACTGGGAAACAGAAACCTGTAGATCTCAGAAAGGAAAAAGGTTCTTGACAAATATTAAGGATAATTATCTCTCCCAACTAGTGCAGGAACCAACGAGAGGGAAGGCCGTGTTGGGCTTAATATTGACTAATAGGCCTGATAGAATAACTGAGGTACAGATAGGGGGGCACCTAGGTAATAGCGATCATAATATTATCGACTTCAAAATGCCCTTCAGTAGGGTTATCAATAAGGGAACAACAAAAACATTAAACTTTAGGAGGGCGAAGTTTGATCAGCTGATAGAAAACCTTCAACTTATTGACTGGGACAAAGTACTTAATCAATGGAATACGAATAGTAAATGGGAAACCTTCAAAAGAATTCTGAATACTCAGTGCGAGAGGTATATACCGTATGGGAATAAAAGGGCCAGAAATAAGAGGAAACCAATATGGTTGAACAAGAACGTAAAAGGGGCGTTAAATAGCAAAAAAGAGGCATTCAAGAGATTAAAACAGGAAAACAGTAAGGAGGCACTAATGTGTTACAAGGAAAAAACGAGAACCTGTAAAAAACAAATAAAAATAGCGAAGGAGGAAACAGAGAGCCGTATTGCTAGGGAAAGTAGATCAAATCCCAAACTGTTCTTTACATATATAAATAGTAAAAGGATTAAATCGGATAATATTGGACCGATAAAAAGTGAGGAAGGCAAAATCATAGAGAAACATGAGGATAAAGCTAATCTATTAAATAATTTTTTTTCGACAACTTTCACAAAGGAAATAGAACTAACAGGAGAAATGAGAAGTGACAAGCTTAATCCTCCACTAAGTATGACAAATCTAACCCAAGCTGGGGTACAGAAACGCCTCAGTAACATTAAAATAAACAAATCACCAGGACCTGATGGCATACACCCACGGGTACTAAGGGAACTAAGTAATGTGATAGACAAACCGTTATATCTTATATTTAAGGACTCTGTTGAGACTGGGTCTGTACCACTTGATTGGCGACAGGCGAATGTAGTGCCAATATTCAAAAAGGGAGCAAAAAGTGACGCCGGAAACTATCGGCCGGTGAGTCTGACGTCCGTTGTGGGCAAAATTTTTGAAAGCTTCATTAAAGAGGCAATTACGGAGCATCTTGATGCTGATAATCTTTTAATCCCGAACCAACATGGATTCATGAGGAATCGCTCCTGCCAAACAAGCCTGATTGACTTCTACGAGGAGGTTAGCTCTCGAGTAGATCAGGGGGAACCAGTGGATGTCGTGTATCTCGACTTCTCAAAAGCGTTCGATAGCGTGCCACATAATAGGTTGGTATACAAAATGAGAATGATGGGGCTGGGGGAAAATGTCTGCAAGTGGGTAGCAAACTGGCTAAAGGATAGAAGGCAGAGGGTGGTTATAAATGGAATATACTCAGATTGGGTAAGCGTCACTAGTGGGGTACCACAGGGGTCTGTACTAGGCCCAATGTTATTTAATATCTTTATTAACGACATAGTCAACGGGATAAATAGTAAAATATCAATATTTGCAGATGACACAAAGTTATGTAAAACAATTAATACAAAAGAGGACAGTGCAGACCTACAGAGGGATTTGGATAAGCTGGGTAGGTGGAGCATTAAATGGCAAATGAGGTTTAACGAGGAGAAATGTAAGGTCATACATATGGGAAGGAAAAATGGAAGTCACCAGTACTCACTGAATGGGAAATCATTGGGGAATTCAGAGATGGAGAAGGACTTGGGCATCTTGATTGATAGCAAACTAAATTGGAGTGCCCAAAGTCAGCCGCTGCTGTAAGGGCAAACAGGGTAATGGGATGTATCAGAAGAGGTATAGCTGCAAAGGATGAGAACATTGTTCTTCCACTGTACAAAGCACTGGTCAGACCACACTTGGAATACTGTGCTCAGTTATGGGCCCCAATATATAGAAAGGATATAAATGAGCTTGAAAAGGTACAAAGGAGGGCAACAAAATTAATAAAGGGAATGGAGGGACTGCAATACCCAGAGAGGTTGGCAAAACTAGGACTATTCAGCCTGGAAAAGAGAAGGTTGAGGGGGGACATAATAAATGTGTACAAATATGTTAGGGGACAGTATAGAGATTTTGCCCGGGATTTGTTCAAAAGGAGGGATATTACGGTAACAAGAGGGCATTCACTAAGACTGGAAGAGAAAAGGTTTCAGCACCAGCATAGGAAGGGGTTCTTTACGGTAAGAGCAGTGAGAATATGGAATTCACTGAGTGAGGAGACGGTAATGTCAGATTCACTACACCAGTTCAAGCGGGAACTGGATGCATTTCTAGATACCAGGCAGATTTCAGCATATACTTAAAAATAAAATAAAATAGTAGGTTGATACAGGGATTTATTCTGACTGCTGGTTTCAGAGTCGGGAGGGAATTTTTCCTCAGGTGAAGATTGGCTAAATCATTTGGGGTTTTTGCCCTCCTCTGGATCAACTTTAGCAATTACAGAACTAACAGGTCGAACTTGATGGATGCAAGTCTTTATTCGGCTTTACAAACTATGTTACTATGTTACCGTTTATGAGGACTCTTGTCAAGTGTGTCTGGTCAGCAAGTGAAACAACCTACGTGTCTGTGCCTGAGGGTCAATACCCCTGTGTCTAAGAGAAGCTGCAGCATATGGTCTATGGTCGCCCTAAGTAACGGTTCCCCCAGGATTCCAAAGAATTCATGTAACCTGCCTCGCCCCTATCTGAACCTAGCGCCGTGCGTATACCATAATGTCACATTTGCATGTAGTTGTAAAGTGGGGCCCTAGAGTTGGTTACTGATGGGCCCTTGGCACCCCTGTCCAACACTGGCTGGAGTATAGTCTGCTACTGGTTTCTGGGGAATTGGAGTTTAATGTCAAAATTCTTTCACATTATATGACTCTTGACCAATTGGATAAAATGTATTCTTCAACATCTCACATACAGTATGCTGGATGTGTTCTTTTTCCCACGGCACAATGATACATATTGTAGTGCCGGCGTCCCTGCCCTCTGCTAGGCAGGGACGCTGCTCCTCTCACCGCTCTGCTCCGTGCCCGGCTTCCTCCCCCCGCTCTGCTCTCAGCGCGCGCTCCTTCCCGGCCTCTGTGCTTAGGGCGCGCGCGCGCGCGCTCCCCTCCTCTTAAAGGGGCCGCGCGCGCCGCCCTAAAGAGTCCCCGGCCAATGGCCGGAGGACTTCATCATATATAAGGCACCTCCTCCAAAATGGAGGTGCCCGAGCAATGTTGTTTGCACCTGTGTCTCACCTGTGCTTCAGCCCTCAGGTCCCGTTGCCAGTTACCTGCCAGTTACCTGCCAGTTTCCTGCCAGTTTCCTGCTAGTTACCTGCCTGATTCCTGCCTGAATACTTGTTACCTGCCTGCCTGCCTGAGGTCCGACGGTCTGCCTTACAACTCCGGTCAGTCTGTCTAAGGACCAACTTGTCCGCTCACCTGGGAGCGCACATCAGCTACCTGCCTGCTTGCCTGAGGTCCGACGGTCCGCCTTACAACTCCGGTCAGTCTGTCTATGGACCAGCTTGCCCGCTCACCTGGGAGCGCTTCTCCGCTACCTGCCTGCTTGCCAGCCCGGATGCTCCGTTGTCACGTGCTGTGACCACCAGCTATCTCAGAGACTCTTGCCCGCTCACCTGGGAGCGCATCTCCGTTACCCGCCTGCTTGCCAGCCCGGAGGTCCCGTTGTCACGTGCGGTGACCACCTGCTATTCCAGAGACTCTCGCTTGCTCACCTGGGAGCACACATCTACCATCTGCCTGCTAGCCTACCCGGAGGCTCCGCCATCACAGGTCGTACCTACCCCTTTCCCAGAGACTGCCCTGATCACTTGCCGTAACTCCCTGTCCGTTCACCCAGAGACTGCCACCCGCTCCCTTACAAGGGCCGCCCCCTTGTATAGTAGCTCAGAGGTTCCGCCTCCCGGACCCGTTACAGTTTGCTCGGGCCATGGAACCCGGTGGCACCCAAGCTCCCTCGCTCTCGGACCTCGGTCTTGAACTGTCCCGTCAGAGGTCCCAACAGGAGGCCATCCTGGGTCACCTGCGGAATGTTAATACTCGCCTGAACACTCTGTCTGATCCACCAACAACCTCCGCCAGTGCCATATCTTGCAATCCGGCGGCTCCGCTGCTCACTAATACTATGGTATCCTACCCCGGACCCCGGCTTTCTGCACCTCCTCGCTTCGGAGGCGACCCCGTCCAGGCTCGGGGCTTCTTGAATCAGTGCACCCTGCATTTTGAACTTTTGTCCTACCAGTTTAACTCCGACCGGGCCAAAATTGCCTTCATCATGTCCCATCTCACCGGGGAGGCCCTGGCCTGGCTGAATCCTCTATGGGAGAGAGGAGACCCCCTGGTGTCCAACTTGCCTGCTTTTCTCACGGCTTTCCGGAAAGTCTTCGACGAACCCGGACGGAAGACCTCATCTGCATCATCGTTGCTACGCCTCCGTCAGGGGAGTCTCACCGTGGGCCAATATGCCATACGGTTCCGTACCCTTGCCTCGGAGCTGGCCTGGGATAACGACGCTCTGGTTTCCGTCTTCTGGGAGGGTCTGTCCGGCCGTATTAAAGATGAACTTGCCGGTCGGGACATTCCTACTACTCTCGATGACTTAATAACTCTTGCCACCCGAATTGACCTACGGTTTCAGGAGCGTGCCAAAGAGGTCACCCGTGAGAGAAGGATTCCACGTTTAGCTCCTACTTTCCAGAAACCCGTCATTCCCTCCATCTCTCCCCAGGTACACTCTCCTGAGCCTATGCAGGTCGACCAGACCAAGATGGTCAAAACCCGTCAGGACTCACGCCGTGCCGAGGGGAGCTGCTTCTACTGTGGCAGTAAGGAGCACCGGATCCGTGCCTGCCCGGAGAGGTCGGGAAACGCCTGTGTCTAGGTTCGCTCAGAGAGGTCCACCTAGACAAGAATAAATCCTCTCCATCCCTGCTGTTGTCAGTTTCGATCATCTACGGGGAGAACCGTTATTTCGAACTAGCCCAACTTGACTCTGGAGCAGCCGGGAACCTTATTTCACAGTCCCTGGTTGAGAAATACCGCATCCCCACCAAACCTCTGGCTGTACCCTTGTCTGTCGCTGCCGTGGATGGGGGCCTCTTACCTCGCCCCATTCAACTCATCACCGAATCCATTACCCTGCAGGTGGGAATGCTGCATTCTGAAAGTATCTCCTTTCATGTTCTGCCTGGACTCTCTCACGCCCTCTTGCTAGGTCTGCCCTGGCTCCAGAGACATGCACCCGTGCTAGACTGGCAAACCGGAGAGGTCCTTCGCTGGGGACAAGACTGTCATAAAACCTGCCTGGTTCCCGTCCATCCCGTCCGTCCCTCTCCTACCCCAGCTAATCTACCTGGACTTCCGATTCCTTATTGGTCTTATGCAGATGTCTTTAATAAAAAGGAGGCAGAGACATTACCACCACATAGACCATACGACTGTCCCATCGATCTGCTACCCGGTACTACTCCTCCCCGTGGGCGTATCTATCCTTTATCCGCTGCTGAGACCCGGTCAATGTCCGAATATATTGAGGAGAATCTGGCCAGAGGATTCATCCGGAAATCTACCTCCCCGGCGGGAGCAGGCTTCTTTTTCGTCAAAAAGAAGGACGGCTCTCTCCGTCCCTGTATAGACTATAGAGGCCTAAACCTGATCACGGTGAAGAATAAGTACCCCCTTCCGCTCATTCCAGAATTATTTGATCGTCTGAGGGGGGCTAGGATCTTCACCAAACTGGACCTTCGTGGGGCGTACAACCTGGTTCGTATTCGTCAGGGGGATGAATGGAAGACGGCATTCAACACACGGGACGGCCACTATGAATACCTGGTAATGCCCTTTGGTCTCTGTAACGCTCCTGCCGTCTTTCAAGAGTTGGTCAATGACATCTTCCGGGACCTTCTCTACTCCTGCGTAGTGGTGTACCTGGACGACATCTTGGTCTTCTCTCCGGATCTCCAGACTCACCGGAGGGACGTTCGTCAGGTCCTGCTCAGGCTAAGGCAGAACCATCTCTACGCTAAATTTGAGAAGTGCCTCTTTGAGCAGACCTCGCTTCCGTTTCTGGGCTACATTATCTCTCAGACCGGCCTTCAAATGGATCCTGAGAAACTGTCTGCCATCGAGAAATGGCCCCGACCGGAGGGGTTGAAGGCCATTCAGCGTTTCCTGGGCTTCGCCAACTACTACCGCCTCTTCATACCACACTTCTCTTCCCGGACGGCCCCAATTTCTGCGCTCACCCGTAAAGGTACTAATCCCAAAGAGTGGCCACCCGAAGCAGAGGAGGCCTTTCTTTCCCTTAAACAGGCCTTCTCTTCCGCCCCGGTGCTGCATCGCCCAGATGGCAACAAGCAGTTCTTCCTGGAAGTTGACGCCTCCTCCTCTGGAGCCGGAGCGGTACTTACTCAAAAATCATCTTCCGGGAGGATGGTAACTTGTGGCTTCTTCTCTAAACTCTTCTCCTCCTCTGAGCGCAACTATTCCATAGGAGACTGAGAGTTATTGGCCATCAAACTGGCATTGGAGGAGTGGCGTTACCTGCTCGAGGGGGCTCTTCACCCGGTAATAATTTACACTGACCACAAGAACTTGGCTTACCTCCAGCATGCCCAGAGACTTAACCCGCGCCAAGCCCGGTGGTCCTTGTTTTTTGCTCGTTTTGATTTTGTCCTTTATTTTCGCCCGGCTGACAAAAACGTCAAGGCGGATGCCTTGTCTCGATCCTTTCTGGTGTCTGATCTCGAGGAGGATCCGAAACATATCATCGATCCCGCCAGAGTAATGCAGGTGGCTCCCGTGAGTCTAAATCGTCTTCCTCCTGGTAAGACGTTCGTACCAGTACCTGATCGGGAGAAGATTCTACACTGGGGTCATTCGTCTAAACTAGCTGGCCACGCCGGTCAGAAAAAGACCCTCCAGCTTATTACCCGGCACTACTGGTGGCCTAACCTGCACAAGGATGTAATAGACTTTGTTTCTGCCTGTGTGTCCTGCGCCCGCAACAAAGTTCCGAGACACCTGCCGGCCGGCCGCCTCCTACCTCTGCCAGTACCTGCTGCCCCCTGGCAGCATATAGCGATGGACTTCATTACTGATCTGCCCGTCTCTGCCGGTTGTACGGTCATTTGGGTGGTCGCTGACCGCTTCTCCAAGATGGCTCACTTCATTCCACTACCAGGTCTTCCGTCTGCACCCGAGCTGGCTAAAGACTTTATCCGCCACATCTTCCGTCTTCATGGCCTGCCCCGTCACATCGTGTCGGATCGTGGGGTACAGTTCACTTCCCGTTTCTGGAGAGCCACTTGTAAATTGCTGGACGTCACCCTGGACTTCTCCTCCGCTTACCACCCACAGTCTAATGGTCAAGTGGAGCGGATCAATCAGAACCTGACCAGTTACCTTCGGCACTTCGTTAATGCCCACCATTCTGACTGGGTGGATCTCCTGCCATGGGCCGAATTCTCGTACAACAATCACGAGAGCGAGTCTTCCTCCAAATCCCCGTTTTTTGTAGTCTACGGTCAGCATCCTCGGATCCCGTTTCCCGTCTCCACCTCGGCGGACAATCCGGCTGCGGAATCTCTTGTTAACAAATTTTCCTCCATATGGGAGAGTACCCGGTCCGCACTCCTTCTGTCATCCGAGCGTATGAAAAGACACGCTGACAAAAAACGTCTGGACCCTCCTCAATTCCGCCCTGGGGATAAAGTCTGGCTCTCGTCCAAATATGTCCGGCTCAAGATCCCTTCCTATAAGTTAGGGCCTCGGTTCATCGGCCCACTGGAGGTCATCAGTCAGATCAACCCGGTGGCCTATAAATTGAAACTCTCGGCCAACTTACGGATCCCTAACTCCTTCCATGTGTCTCTCCTCAAACCTGTGGTACTTAACTCTTTTTCCAAGTCTACAGGTACGCCTCCTGCTCCGGTTTCTGCTGAGGACGAGTTTGAGGTAGAGAACATTCTTGCCACCAAAAGGGTAAGAGGAAAGACCTTTTTCCTGGTAGATTGGAAGGGGTTTGGTCCTGAGGAGAGAACGTGGGAGCCCCGGGAGAACATCCATGCCCCTCTCATCCTAGCTAAATTTCTGTCTGGCCTAAAAAAGGGGGGGCCTAAAGGGGGGGGTACTGTAGTGCCGGCGTCCCTGCCCTCTGCTAGGCAGGGACGCTGCTCCTCTCACCGCTCTGCTCCGTGCCCGGCTTCCTCCCCCCGCTCTGCTCTCAGCGCGCGCTCCTTCCCGGCCCCTGTGCTTAGGGCGCGCGCGCGCTCCCCTCCTCTTAAAGGGGCCGCGCGCGCCGCCCTAAAGAGTCCCCGGCCAATGGCCGGAGGACTTCATCATATATAAGGCACCTCCTCCAAAATGGAGGTGCCCGAGCAATGTTGTTTGCACCTGTGTCTCACCTGTGCTTCAGCCCTCAGGTCCCGTTGCCAGTTACCTGCCAGTTACCTGCCAGTTTCCTGCCAGTTTCCTGCTAGTTACCTGCCTGATTCCTGCCTGAATACTTGTTACCTGCCTGCCTGCCTGAGGTCCGACGGTCTGCCTTACAACTCCGGTCAGTCTGTCTAAGGACCAACTTGTCCGCTCACCTGGGAGCGCACATCAGCTACCTGCCTGCTTGCCTGAGGTCCGACGGTCCGCCTTACAACTCCGGTCAGTCTGTCTATGGACCAGCTTGCCCGCTCACCTGGGAGCGCTTCTCCGCTACCTGCCTGCTTGCCAGCCCGGATGCTCCGTTGTCACGTGCTGTGACCACCAGCTATCTCAGAGACTCTTGCCCGCTCACCTGGGAGCGCATCTCCGTTACCCGCCTGCTTGCCAGCCCGGAGGTCCCGTTGTCACGTGCGGTGACCACCTGCTATTCCAGAGACTCTCGCTTGCTCACCTGGGAGCACACATCTACCATCTGCCTGCTAGCCTACCCGGAGGCTCCGCCATCACAGGTCGTACCTACCCCTTTCCCAGAGACTGCCCTGATCACTTGCCGTAACTCCCTGTCCGTTCACCCAGAGACTGCCACCCGCTCCCTTACAAGGGCCGCCCCCTTGTATAGTAGCTCAGAGGTTCCGCCTCCCGGACCCGTTACACATATTTGGTGCAGTTGCTCTTACATATCATCATTTTGGCAAGAGAGATTTTTTCTGTATGTTTTGTACCAATCCAACTTCTGTATGGCACTATCGTTTATGTTTCACTGGGTAACCAGAAAATAAAACACCTATTATGAAATCACACATGAAAATTTTGCACAGAAAAACCCTACTGTCATATTATGTAGGTAATTTTCCATGAAGACAATTTTCTTTTTGGATACTTTTCCACCAAGGTGAGTATCAGAGAGACTGAGTGAGTGGGTTGATTCTCTGTTGCAACCATTATCACAAAGAACGGCTGGATTCTTAAAAGATACAGGAGATGTTCTGGAACAATTATCAGACATAATTTGGAGAAATGATTTTTCATGGATCGCATGTGATGCTGTTGCATTATACACTTCTATTCCGCCTGAGATTGCGGTAGAGGCTCTTCCTCACCATCTGAAGAAATATAGTGATTATTCAGAAGATTTATGCATGTTCATCATACAGGTAGTCAATTTCCTCATGACTTGCAATTACTTTTCTTTTGATGGTCAATTTTATATGCAATCTAGAGGAGTTTCGATGGGGGCCAAACACTCCCCCTTATTGGCCAATCTCGTAATGGCTTATTGGGAGGAGTGTTATCTCTATAGTGCTGACAATCCATTTGTGGAGCACCTGGTCTGGTATGGCAGATACATCGACGACCTACTGTTTGTTTGGTCGGGCGATGTCTCTGCCATACCGGACTTCGCACAATATCTTGATGTTAATCATTGCAATTTGGCATTTACATTTAAAACTGAAATTTCTGTCATTTCTTTTCTGGATCTTAATTTGCGGGGGATTCCGGGTCAACACATATCGACAAGCACACATTGCAAACCACGATCCGGTAATACTATTCTGCATGCAACTAGCAGTCACCCATATCATACAATCAAAGCGATACCTGTGGGTGAGTTCACCCGTATTTCACGTAACTGCAGCGATGATGGCAATCTGTCCTCTGAACTTGCACATCCATGGTTCAAGTTATCTAAAAGGGGCTACCCGAAATGGACATTAAATAGAGCCAATCGCATAATTGAGAACAAGAGATGTCGAGATTCTGAGCCACATTGTGTTCAGAACTTTGCAAATAAATCTAATAGATTGGTTTTGTCGCTGCAATTTAGTCCTCAGTTTAATGTTATTAAATCAATATTTTTCAAACATATTTCGATTTTATATGAGGATCCTTCTTTATCTAAAATCTTACAATCCAATTGTTCTGTGGTAGCAAGGAGAGGTACCACTATAGGTAATATTGTATCACCTTCTCTTTTTTCTTCCACTAGAAAATTCTAGTACCTGGTTGAATCACTCTGGTTTTTACACCTGTGGCCAGAATAGATGCCGCACTTGTAGACATTTATCAGCAACCAAGGATGTTCATAATCACAACCATACACAAACTTTTAAAATTAAGGATTATATTAATTGTAACAGTTCCAATGTAGTTTATGTAATCTTATGCAAAACATGTGATCTTATATATGTTGGATGTACCACAAGAAAACTCAAAGTTCGTATTTCAGAGCATTTAACTGATATATCTTCTCTTTCTAGTACTAATCGTAGCATTTCACATGCTTCCAGACATGTCATCGAACGTCACCAGAGATCTTCTAGTTCCTTACAGGTGATTGGAATTGAAAGGGTTAAGCCTGCACATCGAGGAGGGGATACTAGACACCCTTTACTTACCAGAGAGGCATTCTGGATCTATAATCTTGGATCCCGTTTTCCAGATGGCCTCAATGCACGACGTGAAATCATGTTTCATTATTGATCCTGTGTCTTGGTTTTGTTTAGTCAAATATGTCAAATTGCATTATATGTTGTCAAAAGTTCTATTTTAAATGTTTTTCTTTTTATGTATATTGTTCTTATATATTATTCTATGTGATTGGTTCACACTAATTATGCATTCCAGACGCACCCTCATGTGACCTAATTTCCTGATTTCATTGGTCGCTACTAAGTATAATACTATAGTGTGTCATATGTAGAGTTGAGCCACCCCCGTAGTGTTGCATAATAAATATAGGGTACTTAGTGAACTATTTTTGATCAAAAAAAGTATACAAGCCGTCCCACCAGCGGCAAGGTGACCCTAAATTGGGACGGTACCTATACTGCCTATATTAAAAACCTTACTGTATATCAAAGTTGAAGTAATGCATATAAAAGGGTAGACAAATAGGACCGGGTCCCAACTCCAGACCACCTAGGCCCGTGGTAAGCTACATATATACCAATCAGCTCAACAAAGGGCATGCCACACCCTTAAATTGCACAGAATGCAAACAAGTCAAAAAACCAGACAATGTGAACTGAGGTCTAAGATGGCAGACATACAAGAAACAGAGGCATGTTCACACTAGCAAAAAAGAAGCAAGACAAAAATATATCTCATACCCTACCATAATTATATATAAATGTAAAGCAAAATTGCATAATAAATATAGGGTACTTAGTGAACTATTTTTGATCAAAAAAAGTATACAAGCCGTCCCACCAGCGGCAAGGTGACCCTAAATTGGGACGGTACCTATACTGCCTATATTAAAAACCTTACTGTATATCAAAGTTGAAGTAATGCATATAAAAGGGTAGACAAATAGGACCGGGTCCCAACTCCAGACCACCTAGGCCCGGTGGTCTGGAGTTGGGACCCGGTCCTATTTGTCTACCCTTTTATATGCATTACTTCAACTTTGATATACAGTAAGGTTTTTAATATAGGCAGTATAGGTACCGTCCCAATTTAGGGTCACCTTGCCGCTGGTGGGACGGCTTGTATACTTTTTTTGATCAAAAATAGTTCACTAAGTACCCTATATTTATTATGCAATTTTGCTTTACATTTATATATAATTATGGTAGGGTATGAGATATATTTTTGTCTTGCTTCTTTTTTGCTAGTGTGAACATGCCTCTGTTTCTTGTATGTCTGCCATCTTAGACCTCAGTTCACATTGTCTGGTTTTTTGACTTGTTTGCATTCTGTGCAATTTAAGGGTGTGGCATGCCCTTTGTTGAGCTGATTGGTATATATGTAGCTTACCACGGGCCTAGGTGGTCTGGAGTTGGGACCCGGTCCTATTTGTCTACCCTTTTATATGCATTACTTCAACTTTGATATACAGTAAGGTTTTTAATATAGGCAGTATAGGTACCATCCCAATTTAGGGTCACCTTGCCGCTGGTGGGACGGCTTGTATACTTTTTTTGATCAAAAATAGTTCACTAAGTACCCTATATTTATTATGCAATTTTGCTTTACATTTATATATAATTATGGTAGGGTATGAGATATATTTTTGTCTTGCTTCTTTTTTGCTAGTGTGAACATGCCTCTGTTTCTTGTATGTCTGCCATCTTAGACCTCAGTTCACATTGTCTGATCCTTTGACAAGGCAATCAGACGGATCAAGAAGTTGGGAAGGGTCACCCTAATGGCCAAAACAGACATTGATGCGGCGTTCCGGTTACTTACTACCTGTGCCTCTGAATAGTGTCCACCTATTGGGCTGCTTCTGGGAAGGAGCATACTATATAGATCGCTGTTTGGCCATGGGGTGGTCTAGATCCTGCTCACTATTTGAGGCGTTTAGTTGCTTCCTCGAATGGGTTGTAATGGACGTTTCTAAGGGGGCACATATTATCCATTACCTCGACAACTTCTTATGCCTGGGCCCAAAAGATTCGCCACAGTGTGAATACACGCGGTAGTCCACCTGTGAGCAGGAGAGAGCTGGAGGGAGAGCGGACACCACAGAGCCGAGGGGTTAGATGGAGAACGGAAGAAGGAAAGAGGGCGAGGGAGGTAAGGGAGTACAGTGGAAGGCCGACCTGAGCTCCCCCACGTTCCTGCTGGGCGGGGAACAGCCCTGGGAAGAAAAGCCGCTTGCGCATCCCTTTGAGGTTACGGGCACGAGCGGGCAGAGGGACTACGCTGGAGTGCAAAGCCGACACGGCCAGTCCGTTCCTGCTCGTGCGACCTCCGTGTCACCGGGTTTGTGCCAGAGCCGCGGTGGACCCTGACGGCCAGCCCCCCTCTCCCAATACTGGTGCCTGTCCACTGGTGGGTCGAGCCCCCCCGCGGTGGGGGGGGGGTAACATCTGCAGAAGAAAGACCATCTTCCAGCCAAACTAAGATGTCTACTTCTTTTCGTGGACAATGTGATAGGATCCCTTTCTTACGGACACGCCCATCGCTACAAATTCCAGATGAGGCACAAAAACAGCAGGTGCTTCAACGGATATCAAGTGCTCCTTCAAGTGGGCTCTCCTCCACTTCAACTTCAACATCACAAATACTCCAGTCCTCAGAGGTGTCACCCCAATCGCACTTGCTTCCTCACGGCTCCCAAGTCTCCAGCTGCCCGTCTGAGTATGGGGTAACACAGATGGTTGAGTCTGCACAGCTGTTTACTCATACTATAGCCTGGGAAACGGAGGTCTGCTCCAGAGCTTCTGTTAATCCAGACGAGGAAATGATCTGCACTGATGCCCAGAATCTTTATGAGTCGGATCCAGGACCAGATGAAGAAGGTTCTGAGCATAATGTAGACCCTCGTTCCCAAACTGTAACTCCTGTTGGTGGAGACAATGATGAAGACGATGATGAGACTCAAATACTTGATTGGAGCGACAACTTGACTTTTCGGTCAGGGCAGGAAGAGGTTGGCTCTGAGGACGACGGGTGTGAGAACACACAGGGTGATGATGACGAGGTTGGAAATCCCACTTACTGTCAACCCACAGTCAGCCAGTCGATGAGGTCAGCAGAGGAGGTGGAGGAGGTTTGCTATTGACGACGAGGTTAGGTTGCGCCTTCCTGGACAGAGACGGAGTACTGGAAGCACGTCAACAACTGCATCCTCAACCACAACTCTGCCTCTGACCACAAGTCGTGGTGGCTCTTCAGGTCGCATGGGCTCTAAGCCTTGCATAGCCTGGGCATTTTTTCAGATCGATAAGGATGACCCAACTCGTGTTATCTGTAATATTTGTCACCAAAAGCTAAGTAGAGGCCAAAAAATCCATAGTTTGAGTACTTCATGCATGAACCGTCACATGGATATGAAGCATAAGTTGCAGTGGGAAGCTCACTGTGCTACAATGCGGTCTAACGGGCCGGGCCAACCACCGCCTGCCCCATCTTGTGCATCCGTGGCCTCTTCATCCTCTGTGACTGGGGGGACAGCAGTCACACATGTTTTTGGACGCAGACCTGCCACCTCTTTACCCGCAACAGCCAGTGTGATTGGCAGGTCATCATTTCATATGGAAGTGGAAACACCAGCTGGTGTTGAGCACTCTCCGACATCGAGAGCACCACCTTTGGATCAAGGCAACCTAACTTTTCCGCCTGCATCTTCCTCACAGACCGGCAGTTTGCCGGGGACACCCTACTCAACCCCGTCTAAGCACAACACCCAGCTCTTGGTCCCTCAGATGTGGACAAGTAAAAGACCATTTCCTCCTAGCCATGACAAAGCTAAGAGGTTGAATTTCACCATCTGCAAGCTGTTGGCTACAAAAATGCTGCCTTTCCGCCTGGTGGACACAGAGGATTTTCAAGACCTTATGTCCGTCGCAGTGCCCCAGTACCAGATGCCCAGTCGGCACTACTTCTCAAAGAAAGGTGTGCCTGCGCTACACCAGAATGTCGCACACAACATCACCGCTTTTTTGAGAAACTCTGTGTGTGACACGGTGCATTTCACCACAGACACTTGGACGAGTAGGCATGGACAGGGGCGTTACATGTCGCTGACTGGGCACTGGGTAACTATGGTGACAGCAGAACAAGGGGCTGCTGTCCAAGTCTTGCCATCCCCACAAGTTGTGCGTCAATCCTCTTTATCTAGAAGTTCCTCCACTGCTTCTGCCTCCTCAACCTCCTCTCGGTCCGCCACCTGCACCCAAAGCCTGTCTAGTAATGCCACCCGCTTTCTAACTGCGCAGAAGGAATCCTGCACACCTTCTTACTATGCTGGCAGCAGGGCTCAATGGCATCAGGCGGTGTTTACTTTGAAATGTCTGGGAAATGTGAGTCACACAGCTGAGGAGTTGTGGTCAGCTCTGGAGACCCAGTTTCATGAATGGTTGTCTCCACTGGACCTGCAACCAGGGAAGGCCGTGTGCGACAATGCTGCAAACCTGGGTGCGGCCCTTCGCCGGGGCAATGTCACACACGTGCCTTGTATGGCTCACGTGTTGAACCTGGTTGTCCAGTAATTTTTAGCCCACTATCCCGGACTAGATGGCCTTCTGCAGAGGGCATGGTCGCTGTGTGCTAACTTCCGCAGTTTGCATCCCGCAGCTCAACGACTTACATCTCTACAGAAGTGGTTGGGCCTGCCAGTTCACCGGCTGAAAGGCGATGTGCCGACACGGTGAAATTCAACTCTGCATATGTTGCAGCGACTGTGACAGCACCGACAAGCCCTGGTGCAATACGTTCTGACGTATAGCCTGGGCCAACGAGATCCAGAGGTGGGGCAAATCACGCTGCAGGAGTGGTCTCAGATCAGGGACCTATGCACCCTTCTGCACAGTTTTGAAATGGCGACGAAGATGTTTTGTGCTGACGATGCCATTATCAGCATGACTATTCCGGTGATTTACATGCTGGAGCACATGTTAAACAGAATTCGGAGTCAGGTGGTGGGACAAGAGGAGGTGGAGGAAGTAGAGGAGGAGTCGTATGCGGAAGGAATAACATCTCCAAGGTCCAGACGGTCGGCAGCACCAAGGCGGCAGGCATGGGAGGGTGGGGGAGAGGGATTAACCAGGGTGCATGGTAGCAGCCAAACTGTTGAGGAAGGTGCAGGAGCCGAGGAAGAAGTGGAGGACGAACTGGCGATGGGCATGGAAGACTCATCAGATGAGGGAGACCTTGATCACATTTCTGTTGTGCGAGGTTGGGGGGAGAGGGCAGAAAAAGGAAGCATAATTCTTACCTCGCTACCAACACAACAAGGACTTGGTCCTCCTGGATGTGCAAGACACATGAGTGCCTTCTTGCTGCACTACCTGCAACATGACCCTCGGATTGTCAGAATTCGAAGTAATCCCGACTACTGGATTGCCACACTCTTAGATCCCTGGTACAAAAGTAAATTTGCCGAAATAATTCCTGCCATAGAAAGGCATTCACGCATGCAGGAGTATCAGCAGAGGCTGTTGCAGAATCTTACATGTGCTTTTCCACAAAACACCAGTGGTGCACGTAGTGAATCTCACAGTTCTAACTTGCCAACCGTGGGACTGTTGAGTCTTCAGCACTCAAACCGTAACAGTAACACAGTATCTGCTGGTAACAGCAATTTTGTGGAATCGTTTCACCACTTTTTTAGACCATACTTTGCAAGGCCACAGGAGACAAGAAGTCAGACACATAGTCAACGCCTAGAGAGGATGGTACAGGAGTATCTCCAAGTGAACATCGATGCCATGACTGTGTCACTGGACCCTTGCTCATTTTGGGCTTCCAATCGGGAAAAACGGCCGGAGCTCGCCACTCACGCCTTGGAGATCTTGTCATGCCCTGCAGCCAGCGTTCTCTCTGAACGTGTGTTCAGTGCTGCTGGTGGTGTGCTGACAGATAAGCGCATGCGTCTGTCCACTGAGAATGTAGACAGACTCACATTCATAAAGATGAACAAATCATGGATCCACAAGGACTTTTCTACCCCTGTGTCATCCTGGGGAAACTAAAAGCTTGAGGATTTGGTAAAATCACCTCACCAACCGTTTTAAGCAACTCTGGGGCAATTGATGCCACTTAAGTGGTGTCTGTGCCACAATTTTTTGAAAAAATGGAGACTCTTTTTGGAGTCCCCTTGCTGTGTTTTACGTGATGTTGGCATCGTCAATTCCAGGTGGGTTGGGTCGCCCCCCCCCCTTTTAACCGTAAGAAATTACATACACTATGGCTTGGGGTAACACAGATGGTTGAGTCTGAAGAGCTGTTTACTCAGAGGTCTGCTCCAAAGCTTCAGTGTCTGCTAGTCAGCGTAGTAGCCCAGCTCTGAAGCAAGCTACACCGCCTGTGTATCTAATAAGAATTTTTAACTGTATCTAGCCTAGGCAGACTGTGGGGACCCCCAACCAAATCCAGATGCTCAGCCCCCCTACCGCCCCCCTTTCCTTGACAATACAATAATGTAACTCTTACAACTGGATGGGTGAGGATCGGTCACAGCTTTATTAACTCTTTATACTCATTCCATTATAAAGGCATTTTATCTCTAAAATAATTCAGCTTGTTGCAGCATGCCCTGTGTCTCCAGTCTCCACAACGGCAAGTTGGCCAACAAGTGTAACTCTCCAACATGTCCTTTCTATTTCCAGGCCACGGAGGATCCTGCATACTCGTATGCAGGGCTCTGACCCCCATCCATCACTCTTAACGCTTGTTCCACTTCGTCCTGGAGTCCTGACAGGAATATGTCCAGTCCAATATCCATTAAGTGAACACCGTCGGGCCGTATGAGGCCTGCTTTATCTCCTTCCAGTTGTCTGTGTCGTATCACTATACCGCCTCTGTCTCTTCTAAATTTTGCCATCCGAATATTTATTACCCGACTTGTCCGTTCGATGGCCGTGATGTCTCGCGCACCTTGCCATACCGCTATCGGCACAATCTCTGACCATACTATAGTTAGTTTTGTGAAAAATTCTCTGAAGCGCTCAGTGTCTAGTTTCATTATTGCCATTAGTTATGCGCTCTTGTGATGACCTAGGTTGTTTCCCCTGGCCTGTATAACTAAGATGAACGGACCTCTTGCCTCTCCCTACCTTGATTACCTCCATTAATACCTGTGGCCATTGCAGGCCTCTAATACCTCTCCAGTTGAAATATGTGTTATGAAACTCTAATTTCCTCCCGCCTGGGCGGACTTTTGCCCTTTTTTCTGCCCAATATATATACGAGTGGCCTATCACCCACACTGTTGGCTTAGCGTCACCTGTAAAAGAAACAAACCACGTTAGGATAACAAGTCCGGTCTTATGTATCTCGCCAAACACGTGGATCGCCATCTCCCTATCATCTGAACTTCCGTTTCTGACAGTCCTACTCTTGCTGCTTCCGTGGTCGCGCCTATGCGGAATGAGTGTGTCCCGTAATCTTTGGGGTGGTTCCCTGCCGATGTTAGGCATTTATTAAATATAGCTTGGAACTGGTATCTTGATAATGGCGTTCCATCAATGTGTGATAGGAAGAAATTACTTTGAGATCTGATGGTTATATATGTTTTTACTATTGTTACCCGACTCAGTGTACCGTTTGTGGGTTGTTGAAGTACCCAAGTGCCCCTGCCGCTGGAACCGTTTTCGATTTGCGTATGCGTAGACATATTGCATTATTGGCTATGACTACGTCCTGGTGTAATAAGCCTCCACTGGTGGTAATTTTGGATTGAGGGACTAATTCGCTTATGCATAGCGCCCCGAAGAAGGCGATCGCAAATGCTGTAGACAGTAGTGTTGCTTCAAATTGTGAGTGTCATGTTAATGGTGTTAGGGATATGATGTGAGAAATCAGTTTTAGTGACACGGGATGGGACGTCTACACTCCTGACTTGGCTGACCACTTTTCCACTCTTTTATGGATTGTCTGATGATGAATCTCTTTGTCACATCTCCCCAATTCAGTAGTTGGAAGTGAAATGCTACTCCGGTCAGACACCGCTGCGCTGACGCCCCTGATATGCCCCTCATCATTAGCTGGTGGAGAAATTCTATGGTGACTTGTAATCTGGCTTGTTCACATTGGTCAACCCGTCTGCCTGCTACTAGTCGTGTCCACTCTGCCCATGCCTTACCGTATGCTTGCCACGTAGACGGGGCAACTGACGCTCTGATTAATGGCATCAACTATTCGCCACTAGATCCCATAGGGAGGGTGGGCAACTGTTGCCCGATGGGTGGGCGTTGGGGAGGAGCTCTGTGAAAATCTGCCAATTGAATTGTGATAAAGCATTAGCAGCAGCATTAGACCCCTCAGCATCGTGGCTAGCGCGGACCCATACATTGTGTTTTAGGCACAGGAATGCTAGCCGGCGTAGTAGGCCTAGCACTGGGATAGACGATGATGCCATCTTATTAATGCAGTGTGCTAGGCTGGTGTTTTTTGTTATGAAGCGTATATTTTTGTTAGCCAGGCGCGCGCCCCATATTTCTATTGCTACCACTATTGGGAAGAGTTCCAGGAGTGTCTGTTTTTTTGTCAACACTTGTTCTGCCCAATACGGAGGCCATAAGCTTGTGCACCATTGGTTATTTAGTATCGCTGCATATCCGTACAGATGGGCTACTCCAATGAGTAACAGACACTGCTACAGGCCCAAAAGGTTTTACTTGGCTAGATGCAGTAAAAAATTGTTATTAAATACAAAGGTGGTGTAGCTTGGTACAGATGGGCTACTACAATGAGTAACAGACACTGCTACAGGCCCAAAAGGTTTTACTTGGCTACATAGTACATAGTGCATACATAGTTTGTAAAGCCGAATAAAGACTTGCGTCCATCAAGTTCGACCTGTAAGTTCTGTAGTTGCTAAAGTTGATCCAGAGGAGGGCAAAAACCCCAAATGATTTAGCCAATCTTCACCTGAGGAAAAATTCCCTCCCGACTCTGAAACCAGCAGTCAGAATAAATCCCTGTATCAACCTACTATTTTATTCTATTTTTAAGTATATGCAGAAATCTGCCTGGTATCTAGAAAAGCATCCAGTCCCCGCTTGAACTGGTGTAGTGAATCCGACATTACCGTCTCCTCACTCAGTGAATTCCATATTCTCACTGCTCTTACCGTAAAGAACCCCTTCCTATGCTGGTGCTGAAACCTTTTCTCTTCCAGTCTTAGTGAGTGCCCTCTTGTTACCGTAATATCCCTCCTTTTGAACAAATCCCGGGCAAGGTCTCTATACTGTCCCCTAACATATTTGTACACATTTATTATGTCCCCCCTCAACCTTCTCTTTTCCAGGCTGAATAGTCCTAGTTTTGCCAACCTCTCTGGGTATTGCAGTCCCTCCATTCCCTTTATTAATTTTGTTGCCCTCCTTTGTACCTTTTCAAGCTCATTTATATCCTTTCTATATATTGGGGCCCATAACTGAGCACAGTATTCCAAGTGTGGTCTGACCAGTGCTTTGTACAGTGGAAGAACAATGTTCTCATCCTTTGCAGCTATACCTCTTCTGATACATCCCATTACCCTGTTTGCCCTTACAGCAGCGGCCTGACTTTGGGCACTCCAATTTAGTTTGCTATCAATCAAGATGCCCAAGTCCTTCTCCATCTCTGAATTCCCCAATGATTTCCCATTCAGTGAGTACTGGTGACTTCCATTTTTCCTTCCCATATGTATGACCTTACATTTCTCCTCGTTAAACCTCATTTGCCATTTAATGCTCCACCTACCCAGCTTATCCAAATCCCTCTGAAGGTCTTCACTATCCTCTTTTGTATTAATTGTTTTACATAACTTTGTGTCATCTGCAAATATTGATATTTTACTATTTATCCCGTTGACTATGTCGTTAATAAAGATATTAAATAACATTGGGCCTAGTACAGACCCCTGTGGTACCCCACTAGTGACGCTTACCCAATCTGAGTATATTCCATTTATAACCACCCTCTGCCTTCTATCCTTTAGCCAGTTAGCTACCCACTTGCAGACATTTTCCCCCAGCCCCATCATTCTCATTTTGTATACCAACCTATTATGTGGCACGCTATCGAACGCTTTTGAGAAGTCGAGATACACGACATCCACTGGTTCCCCCTGATCTACTCGAGAGCTAACCTCCTCGTAGAAGTCAATCAGGTTTGTTTGGCAGGAGCGATTCCTCATGAATCCATGTTGGTTCGGGGTTAATAGATTATTAGCGTCAAGATGCTCCATGATTGCCTCATTAATAAAGCCTTCAAAAATTTTGCCCACAACGGACGTCAGACTCACCGGCCGCTAGATGCAGTAAAAAATTGTTATTAAATACAAAGGTGGTGTAGCTTGGTACAGATGGGCTACTACAATGAGTAACAGACACCGCTACAGGCCCAAAAGGTTTTACTTGGCTAGATGCAGTAAAAAATTGTTATTAAATACAAAGGTGGTGTAGCTTGGTACAGATGGGCTACTCCAATGAGTAACAGACACTGCTACTATGCGCAAAAGGTTTTACTTGGCTAGGTGCAGTAAAAAATTGGTATTAGATACACAGGTGGTGTAGCTTGCAACACAGATAGGCTACTCTACTGACTAACACACACGGCTGGAGGCCCAAAAGGATTGGCTTAGCTAGATTTAGCCAAATGCTGTGAAAAACACTTGCACAGCACTGGCACAGACCTGCCTGGCAAAAAGTGCTAGGAACTGCTGTAACCTAGCCCTCAAAAGGGCTGCAATTATAACTAGTCCCTACTCCCTAAACCTATCAGTCTATTTAAGAGCAAATTCGCTTGCAATTCACACAGTTACAAAGTATAGCGCCCACAGCAGCAGCGGTGCCGTCTAACACTCAGCTGCAGCAGTGAGAAAATGGTGGCGACGGGAAAATGGCTGGGTCTTATAGGGCAAGGACATGTGACATACACAGCCAATGACACATGCTCTTGCTTGTGTGAAAAAAAAGCACTTCGCTCCGTGTGTGCGCTGCTGATAGGCTGACAGACTGCACCTCCCAACTGTAAATGCGGGAAAGAAAAAAAAAATGGAGATCGGCATTATTTCTGCAGAGATCCATCCCCTGCTCCTCCCCCCACCCACTCTACACTGAAACTGTCTATTAACATTGATTAACAGTATTACTGTGAAAAAATCCAGTTACGATTTTGGTGCACGAACAGTTATCGAACATAATCTCGAACAGCCGGATTTTTTTGCAAATCGTTCTGGTTCGTCGAACGGCTCGAACACCGCCCAAAACAGCTCGAATTTGAGATTGGCGAACAGTTCGAGTCAAACACCGCTCATCTCTAGTCATGTGCATGTTAGCTTTGACAAAGAACACAGATCTGTGTTCGAAATGCGTTGCGCTTTTTCTATGTGAGATTCCCCAATATGACATGGAAATTTTAAACTACGTGGATTTATTTCAATAAACTTTGCTATTTTTGGAAGCTGGTTTCCCCCCCCCCCCCTTTTTTTTTTCTTCTAGTATAATCTGCTACTGGTTTCTGGGGATTTGGAGTTTAATGTCAAAATACTTTCACATTATATGACTCTTGACCATTTGGATAAAATGTATTCTTCAACATCTCACATACAGTATGCTGGATGTGTTCTTTTTCCCACGGCACAATGATACATATTTGGTGCAGTTGCTCTTACGTATCATCATTTTGGCAAGAGAGATTTTTTCTGTATGTTTTGTACCAATCCAACTTCTGTATGGCACTATCGTTTATGTTTCACTGGGTAACCAGAAAATAAAACACCTATTATGAAATCACACATGAAAATTTTGCACAGAAAAACCCTACTGTCAAATTATGTAGGTAATTTTCCATGAAGACAATTTTCTTTATGGATACTTTTCCACAAAGGTGATTTTCTGGTGCACGTATTTGATTTAGTTTTTTTTCCTGTATGTATTTTTTTCTTATAGAACCATTTTCCGGTTCTGTATCAAAAGCTAAGAAATTACTGCTAAGATATTTTATCCTTGCTGTAAAACAAATTATACCCAGATTATTCCCTCATTCTAGGTTAATATGACAAGAATTTTCTGTAAATCATTCATACTCTATTAATCTTGTATTGCAAATGAAGCACTACTCAAATAGTATTTATTATTGGACCATAAAATATGCACAGGTATAACAATTTTAATTGACATGCCGCAAATTTTAAATCCATGGTTCTGGTCACTGTGAAGACACTGGGTCTCCCGTGGGCAGAATACTACTCAGACAACACAGGGTGAGGGTAAAACAGTGTGGCAATATTTTATTAAACCACCAAATAGACAATGAACATATAGTATAGTCCCAGCAAATATCCAAGATAGTGCAAATTACAAAGTCTCACCTTTCCGCTGGTCCGCCGGGAATAGAGCAGCTGCTACTTTGGGGCTTCCAGGGCCGACTACCCCCACCAGTGGCACCCCACTTTTGCCGGGCCCCCACAAAGACGAGGTAACGACATGCTTAGGAAAGTGACAGTCCATTGAGGTACATGGCCAGGAGACATGAGTGTCCGAACCTGGCTTCTCTGTGCGTATCCATGGGTTCCAGGTGACCAGAGGGTCCGAACCTGCCTACCCCAAACATCTCCATGGGACCAGGCGATCGGAGAGTCCCAACCTGGTTTCCCCAAATGTATCCCTGGTTTCTGTGAAGTTCAATGGAGCAGATCTGTATTCCTCCAGCCAGGGCCGTGGTCCCTTAAGCTGGCATCGTGTAAAATCCAAATCTGTGTCCCTCTTGATGGGGCCATATTGTCCTAGCTGTTTCTCTGGCAAGTCACTCTAATTCTCTTTTCAGAACGATAGAAATCCCTTTTTATATTTATATCTGTAGCTCAGGTCTTCATCCACAGGTCAGGGGGGAACGTGGCAGGGACTTATGTCTCATTGATTGAGCATTTAATCAATTTGCATAGTTTTTCCTCCATTACTCTGCAGGTCAACAAACTAGCTGGCTTGGTACAATATGTAATCAGCATATTAGTAAACATCATTGTTCTATGACCCTGAATCCCTGTCCTGGAAAGCTAGCAGACAATAAGTAGCAGTAAATATCAACTCAAGTGTCAACATCCAGGCTTATTCAAACAATAGCCTGTGTTGATCAACCAAAGAAAACACATAAATTCAAAAGTCAACATTAAGATAAAAGCAAATGGCTCCTGGCCTACTGAATTTACGTCTGGATAATTAAGATTAAATGCTGTGTTGTCACAGTCACTATGGATATTTTTCACAGCATGTGAATGAAATTTCCCAAATGATTTCCCAAACGCTGCTGTTGTAAAACAGAACACATTTTCTGTCCAGAAAATTGGGACGAAAAATCCACTGTTTTTGTTCCGCAGCAGAATACAGTACCAGCAGTAAGTAGTTAGGATTCCAACAAAAGTAATCTAAATCTTGCTGAAAATTTCTGCATGAAACATCATCAGTATGTGAAACATTTGCAGAATTCATCACTGATTTCACAAGCAAAATCCGCATGTAAAAATAAATCCACAACACTTCTACATATGAATATACCCTAAAGTGAATTTACTCATGTATTTGTTACTGAATATTAAATGCCAAAGGTCCAAAAAATTTCTATGGTAAAGTAAAATACAATGTTAGTGAATGGGGTTTTAACCCCTTTACCACCTTGGTCGTAAAGGGGTTAACAAACCAAATGTATTAAATGTGAAAATTCAGCCATAAATTATCAGCTTGCTGCAGATTTTCAGATCCAGAGCATGCCATCTGTTTGTGTAAATCTCGCAAATTTGTATCAAAGATCAACACCAAAATCAAGAATGAATTTTACCCAATCCTGTGGCACTACCCCAGTTACAAGAGAGTCTAAGAATATGAGATACAGCGGTTTGTCAATTACTGAGCTCAATTCCCTCAGTATCCGTGGATGAATGCCATCTGGGCAGGGGGATTCGTCAATGTTTAATTTGCTTAGATGCAGGCAAACTTATTATTGTCCTAAACTAGTTATATCAGGAGGTGAAAGATCCCTGGAACAGTCAGTTCATTGGTAAACACTGATAAAAAGTGCCAGTTTAATATATCAGCCTTTTCTTTGTCCTCTATAATTATCTTGCTATTATCATCTTTTAAGAGGCCGATACCATCTGTTTTTTTCTTTTTGGCATTGATGTATTTATAAAAATTTTTGGGATTTATTTTAAGGTTGCTGGCGATTTGTTTCTCAGTAGATAACTTTGCTAGCTTGATTTATTTTTTACATTTCTTATTTACATCTTTATACTCCTGAAATTCTATTTCTATTTCTGTATTCTCGGCCTTCAAGATTTTGAATGCCCTTTGTTTTCGTCTTATTAAACTTTGTACTGTCTTATTTATACATAATGGTTTCTTTTTATTCCTGGATATTTCATTACCAAAGGGTATAAGTTTTCTACAGGATTCTAGTAGCAAAAAAAATGGAGAACATAGAGTTGGAGCTATTAATAATTTTTTTTACTTTATTTAATGTTTTTTTTAATTAATTATTTTTTTTATTTAGGATTCTAGTAGCATATCCTTAAACATGCCCCATTTATGTTCGGTATCCCCAGTTACCATGACATGGTCCCAGTCTACACAATTGAGCTCTTCCAATAATTTGTTAACATCAGCTTTACTAAAGTTCTGGATTTTTGCATTTCCTTTTTGAAATGTTTTATTGAATATTACATTGAAACTTACCATATTATGGTCGCTGCTTCCCAAATGCTCCCTGACCAGTAGATCTGAAACAGTATCAGGTCTATTTGACAGAACCAGATCCAGCAGATTATCTCCCCTGGTTGGTTCATCTACCAGCTGAGAGAGGTAATTGTCCTAAACTGTGGATAAGAACTTGCAGCTTTTAGCACAACCAGAAGATTCTATGTTCCATTGAATGTCTGGATAGTTAAAATCCCCCGTAAGGACCCTATTATTATTTGCTGCCTGTTTAATTTGTTGCAGCATTTCATCCTCTACCTGTTCAGCTATATTAGGAGGCTTGTAGCAAACTCCAATCAGCAGCTTTCCATTATTGCCATCCCCATGTACAGTACATTTACCCACACTGACTCTACATTATCGCAGCTCCCCCCATGTTGTCATTGAGCACAGGTCTTAAGTTGGATTTAACGAAAATACACACCTCTCCACATTTTTTGCCCTTTCTGTCCTTTCTGAATATGGTGTCCTCCTCTACGTTTGTCACCCAGTCATGGCTTTCATAAAGCCAGGTTTCTGTAATGCCGACATAAAAGTCTCCAGTTCATTAATTTTGTTTGCAAGACTTCTTGCATTTGCCGGCAGATATTTAATACTATTAGCACATTTATTACTCCTCCTCACCTTCCTATGTTCCTTGCATGTCCCAGTCCCCCCTAAATCCTCATTAACCCCTAATGTCTCACTCTCTCTGTCTATTCTATCACCTTACTTGCACAACTACCCTCCCTCCGCCAGATCCTAGTTTAAAAGCTCCTCCATCCTTCTGACCATTTTTTTCCCCAAGCACAACTGCACCCTCCCCATTAAGGTGAAGCCCGTTCCTACTGTAGAGCCTGTAGCCGACAGAGAAGTCCGCCCAGTTCTCCATGAACCCAAACCCTTCCTTCCTGCGCCAATTTATAAGCCACTTATTTATCTCCGTAAGCTCCTGCTGTCTTTCTAGTGACGCTCGTGGCATTGGCAGTATTTCTGAAAACACCACCTTGGAGGTCCTGGCCTTCAGCTTCTCTCCTAGTTCCCTGTAATCATTTTTAAGGACCTTGCAAATCTCTCTGACTTTGTCATTGGTACCGATGTGTACCATGACCCCTGGGGTTTCCCCAGCCCCACCCAGCAATCTGTCTATCTGATTTGCAATATGCCGAACCCAAGCACCCGGCAGACAATACACTGTTCGGCATTCACGTTCTTGGTGGCAGATGACCCTCTCTGTCCTCCTAATTATAGAGTTCGCTACCACCAACATCTGTCTGGCCTTTTCTGCACTCCTATTTCCCTCCTTCCTGGGCTTGCAATCCTAATATCAGCCAAACAGACATATTTACTAGGTTGTGCCAGATCAGGACTGGGCTCCCTGGCACTTTCCCCCCCTACCCCTTCTTCTAACTGTCACTCAGCTGCCTACTTCTGGGTCCTGATCATCCCCACTTCCACCCTCCTCCATATCACTGGCCCCAGCCAGAGCCGCTCAGTGAGCTCTAAACTCCTCTCCAGGTTTGCAATGCTCCTGAGTGTTGCTACCTGCACATTTAGATCCAGTATCTGGGCTTTTAAACATGCAACATGCTGACATCAAGCACAGACATATTCACCCTCAAACGGCTGTTCAAGGCATGCATACATCTCACAAGACGTACACCTGGTAGCATTGTCCATGGAGAACATATTAAATGGGGATAAACAATATAGATAAAAGCAGAAAACTAGTAAAGAAAACACCAAACTATGCTCTTGTGCTAAACTATGATGTTGTGTTTAACTATGCACTTATCTGCAGCCCCGCACTTAAAATGCAGCCTCCGCACCACTCTGCAACCTCGCTTAGAGTCTATGGATCTTGTTGTTCTCCAACCAGCATGGAACAGATGTGGCTACTACAAATGCCATTTTTATTTACATTCGTCTTTTTAATCGCATTTTATTCCACTTTTTGTTTGGCGGTTTGATGAAAAAGAGTACTTTTTCGCCTCCTTTTTTTTTTACGGTGTTCACTGAAGGGGTTAACTACCATGACAGTTTTATAGTTCAGGTTGTTCCAAACATGGCGATATCAAATATATGTACTTTTTTATTTTATTTTTGTTTTTACATAGAAATATGTATTTTTTGGCATAATTATTTTTTTCATTTTTTTATTTTAAATATTTTTACAATTTTTTTAAACTTTTTTTTACTTAGTCCCTCTATGGAAATTTAGCTTTCATTACTCTGATCGCCGGTATAATGCTTTGCAATGTATTACAGTGATAGAACGCCTTTTAGACAATGCTCTCAGCAGGGTCTAACAGGCTTGTGTAAGAATGTGGACTGTCTTACCCAGTCCCTACCCTAAAGACAAACACTTTATGCATATGTGTAATGTAAACAGTGTTATGCGGTTTATGCATATAATGTGTATGTGTATAATCCATATATAATGTGTTGTGGTAAAGTATATGACGCGCCCCTGGGCCTACTTGGTGTAGCGTTGCGCACGCGGGGACTACCCGGAGCCGGGCCTGTTGGGGGTAGTAGTCTCGTGGCGGTGACCCGGTCCGTGCCCAGGGAGTCAAACTGTGTGGCTGGGTATTAGCAGTAGATGTTGGACGACTACGCCACCCGTTGAATGCAGCTATGGAGCTGCCGCTGCAGGGCAGACCGCTGAGGCCGGTGGTACGATTGTGCAGCGTAGATGGTATAACCCCCAACGGGAGGGGTATGGCCTCAGGGCAGCCGACGTGGATGATGGGGGTAGCAGGAACCACTCAGAGACGATGCGGTGTAGTTCAGGGTCTTTACTGGTGATAAAGATAGACCCTCCTGGAGTACTGGCTAGCGATCGGGGCCTGGTCAGTCTTTGAGCAGATGGGATTTCCCCTGGCCAGGCGGAGTTGTAGGCCTCCCCAACTAATTGTACTCTTCTGGCTACCTTGCTAGAGGCGGGTAAAAGTAGCCCACGTCCCTGAGTGTACCGAGTGGTGCTCACCCGTATGGCCGGTGACTCGGGGCCTTCTAGTGGCTTCCGCTCCACGACGGCGGTGCTGGTCCCACGCGTGTGACCGTGCCTTCGGGTTTCTTGGCCAGAGGACCTGAAATCCCCTGCCGGTCGGTTTCTGCTGCTGGGTAAGGATTAGCCCCCACAGCCTCGGACTCCGGTGGTAACTCTTCAATCAGGGCGAGCTCTACAGCTGCCAGCCCCTGATTCCTTTTAGCACGACTTCCCCAGAGCTCCTGATCTCTCTTTCCTATAGCTGCTTCTCCTCTTCTCAACTCTCTAACCCTGCCTCAGCCCCAGTTTTATATAGGGGAAGTTCTTCCCCTCCCAGGACTGGGCAGGAGGTGTGGCATGCATAGGATTCCTGACCAGGAGACCTCCCACCTGCTCTCAGACGTAATATCTCTATTACTGTGGCAACCAGACCCCTGGGGTGTCACATTCCCCCCTAGTGAAATTTAGTACTCCGGGACTAAACATATTTTTGTAACATAACAAATTACAAACAGAAACAACGCAATAAAGAAAAAACATTAGGATGGTCACGGCGTGTCCGCAACCGGGTGCAGTTTTTCAAGAAAACAAGGGTGTCCATTTCACCAAAAACAGGGAGGCGTAACCAGGTAGGGGTCTGTCCTGCCCCGAGTCCTTAACAGTCTTTAGTCCGTCCTGGGTTACGCTCCAACTATATGCACAAAGGATTCCCGGTAAATCCACCAAAGACTCCTACAAATAACTAGAAACACATAATTATACACAAGCAACAATAAACAGGTAAACATTAATAAAATAGCTTGAATATTTAGATCCTCCACCGTATGGGCAACTGGCCTCTAGTGACCCTAGTGGACCTACGCAGCTGGCTGACTGGTCCTGAGCTACAGGGTATAGGAGCTGTCAAGGGTAAACTGGGCAGCCGTCTACGGACTCTTTGGCTCACTAGGGGCATGGCAGGCTCACTATAAGCAGAGGGTTGATTCTCCTGGTCTGCTTGTGTGGGGTCTTCTGCCTCCTGGACCGGCTGTTCTTCCAGCTCTACCTGTGTCTCCATAGGCACTGGGGATGCTGGTTGGAGGAACGTGAGGACGGGTACAACAGCACCATTGACTTGAGTCCAAGACCGAGGGAAGTCTCCGAGCACAGTACGAACCATATCTTCCCTTTCCTCTACGGGTCGAGGGTCTTCTTGTTCCTCTTCAGGGTTCCGTAGCTGTTCAGGACACTTCTTCAGGTGATCCCGGGATACAATGGCTGTGGTTTCCCCTCCATCTTTACTGATTGTACAGATCTTTGGGTTGTCGTGGCTTGAGGGCAGTACGGTGTACGGGTCCTTCTCCCACTGGTCGTCCAACTTGTGGAGCCGTCTTTTCCTCTTCAAGACCTGCTCTCCGGGCACCAGGGGAACAGCGGAAGCATACTGGTTGTAAGTTTTCACTTGTCTTTCCCTAGCTTGACAGAGACTTCGCTCCACGCTCTCCTGTACTTTCCGGTACTGCTGCTGCCTCTCTGTGTCCCAGCCTGCTTCTGGTGAAGTGTCCTCGGGTGTCAGGACTCCCATCTCCAGATCAACAGGAAGCTTACCAGGTCTTGCCCTCATTAGGTAAGCCGGGGTACAGTTGGTGGAACCTACAGGGATGTGGTTGTATAGGTCCACCAGGTCGGGCAGCTTTTCAGGCCACAGACTACGTTCTTCCAGGGGCAATGTTTTCAGAAGATCTATCACCACCTGGTTCATTTTCTCACAAAGTCCATTAGTTTGCGGGTGATAGGGTGTTGTTCTAATCTTCCGGCAGCCATACAGGGTGCAGAACTCCTGGAAGACTTCCGCTTCAAAGGCAGGCCCCTGGTCCGTCAGCACCTGCTCCGGGTATCCGTGCGGACGGCAGAAGTGCTGCTGGAAGGCTCTAGCTGCTGTTTGAGCCGTTAAGTCCTTGACGGGGACGACAACCAAGAACCGGGAGTAGTGATCCACGATGGTTAACGCGTAGACGTAGCCACTTCTGCTTGGGGTCAGTTTTACATGATCCAAGGCTACCAGTTCCAACGGCTGTCTGGTGATGATGGACTGCAGGGGAGTCTTCTGGCTGGCACGGTCCCTCCTTCTTAGGTTGCATGGGCCACAGTCTCTGCACCACCTCTCGATGGTTCCTCTCATGCCTACCCAATGGAACCGCCCGCGCAGCAGGAACTCCAGCTTCTTCCATCCGAAGTGCCCAGCTCCGTCGTGGTATGCCTCCATCACCATAGCTGCGTCTCTTCTTGGCACCACTACTTGCCAGATTAGTTCATGCGTCCGGGAGTTAACCATTCTGCGGCACAACTTCCCCTTGTAAAGGAACAGTCGACTCTTCTCAGCCCACAGTTGCTTGGCTTCCTCCGGAGCGTCTGGGTCAAGGCGTGCATCTGGCCGAGTCAGCATCTCCTTTACCAGTCGGAGGGCAGGGTCACTGTCTTGCGTCTCCGCCCAGTTGTAATGAGGTAATGGGTTGAACGTAGCGGATTGCTTACTCCTTACACGGTGGGAATACTGGATAGTCCAATGACGGTGGAACGCGGGGAGTTCAACTTCTTCCAGTTCCTCTGAATCTTCCCCTACGTCCTGTAGGTTCGGCATCCTGGACAGGGCGTCCGCGTTGGTATTGGAGCGTCCTGCACGGTATTTGATTGTAAACTCATAGTTGGACAAGCGGGCCATCCATCTCTGCTCTAGGGCACCGAGTCTTGCAGTGTCCAGGTGTGTCAACGGGTTGTTATCCGTGTACACGGTGAACCGGGAAGCAGCGAGGTAGTGCTTAAAACGTTCGGTGACTGCCCACACCACTGCCAGGAACTCTAGCTTAAATGAGCTGTAATTCTCAGGGTTTCTTTCGGTGGGTCGCAGTTCTCTCCCCTGCTGGATCTGGGACAGTACGGCTCCTAGCCCGATGTTACTGGCGTCGGTGTAGAGGATAAAGGGCTGGCTATAATCAGGGTACGCCAGGATTTCATCCCCCGTGAGGGCCATCTTCAGCTGGCGGAAGGACTCTTCTTCCAGCTTCTCCCATCTGAAGGGTGGCTTCTGGTTCTTGGCCTTCCTGGACTGGCCTATCAGGAGGTCCTGCATAGGAGCTGCCTTTTTGGTGAAACCGGGAATGAACCTTCGGTAGTAGCCTACCAACCCGAGGAACTGCCTCACTTCCTTTACGCTGGAGGGGCTTGGCCATTCCTTAATTGCGGTGATCTTATCAGGGTCGGGAGCCACTCCGTCAGCACTCACCACGTGTCCCAGGTACTGCACCTTTGGCTTCAGGAGGTGACACTTGGAGGGTTTCACCTTTAGGCCGTAACTTGCCAGAGCTTCGAACACTTCCGCCAGGTGTTTCAGGTGGTCCTCGTAGGTCTTGGAATAGACGATGACATCGTCCAGGTATAACAGGACCGTCTCAAAGTTTCGGTGTCCAGACAGCATTCCATCAATCGCTGGAAGGTTCCTGGTGCGTTGCAGAGTCCGAACGGCATGCAGGTAAACTCGCTAAGTCCCATCGGGGTGGTGAATGCGGTCTTCTCCCGGTCCGCCTCTGCTACAGGAACCTGCCAGTACCCGCTAGTGAGATCCAAGGTGGAGAAGAAGTTAGCAGATTTTAAAGCAGCCAAAGACTCCTCTATTCTTGGTAAGGGGTACGCATCTTTGTGTGTGATACGGTTAATTTTCCGGTAATCTACACACATTCTCATGGTGTTGTCTTTCTTTTTGACCAAGACTAGTGGAGCTGCCCAGGGGCTACAGCTATCCCTGATTACCCCAGCCTCCTTCATGTCTCTAAGCATCCCCTTGGCGTGTTGGTAGTGTGCAGGGGGTACGGGTCGATACCTCTCTTTTATGGGAGGATGGTCTCCCGTGGGGATGTGGTGTTCTACCCCCTTGACTCGCCCGAAGTCTAACGGGTGTTTACTAAACACTCTCTCGTACTCTCGAACCACCCGGTAGACTCCCTGTTTCTGGTGGGAGGGAGTGGAGTCAGTACCCAAATGTAGTTGCTGACACCAATCCTCCATTATTTTCATAGAGCCGTTACCTTCCTCCGGGTGAGATGGAGGCAAGGGTTCCACAGACTGTATAGAATTTTGGTTGATAGTATATAATTTGGCTAGCGTAGCATACCGGGGCAGGTATACTTCCCTTTTCCCGATATTTATTATACGAACGGGCACCCTCCCATGGCGTACATCAACTACCCCCCGTGCTGTCAAAATGGTGGGCCTACTGTCTGAGTAGACTGGTTCTACCATGGCCTGGTAATCTCTACCTCTCAGACCAATAGCTGCCCGGCACCAAATCATCATTTCACTTTTCGGGGGCATGGCAATAGGGAAAGGGTCACACATTCTTACGCTACCAATCTCACCACCGGAGAGTTCCACCTGTTGCCGTCGCATCAGTGCCCGGATCTCTTTCTGGAGCACTCGCTGCTGGCCGGAGCTGGCGTTCTTGGCAACCTGCTGTAAAATGAAAATCACCTCTGCAAGACAATTTTCAATCACATTAGTTCCTAGAGTTATCTTTGGGTGACTCTCGCGCTTGTCAATGTCTACAATGATCAGTCCCTGTGCTGCCAGTTCGACTCTACCGATTTTAATGGTCATTTCTTTAAATCCGATCTGTGGCACGGGCTGACCATTACTGGCGATGATACTCAAGTCGTCATCTGGATAGCGGGTTATATCCGAGTCATTCCAGTACTGCTTGAAGAGCACGTACGGGATGGTGGTGACCTGTGACCCGGTGTCCAGTAGGGCACTCATAGGGATGCCATCCAGTACCACAGGCAAGACTGGACGTCCTCCCACATATTTGTCGCGCCAGTTCTATGGGCCTGGTGATCTTTTTCCTGGGGGTTGGCCCTCTACCCCAGGTTGTGCCCGTTTAAAGGACAGTACCTTGCCATATGTCCGGGTTGATTGCAGCGGCGGCAGATGGGTTGTCCATCCTCGTTGTATCGGTCGCTGGGTCTTCCTCTGGCCGGTGGGGTCCTCCATGGTCGACGCCACGGGATGTCCTCCGGTCCGGATGCCAGCTGGATCTTCCCTGGAGTGGAAACCTGTAAAGACTGCACAGTTCGGGTTAGCGCAGCAACGCTTTTAGCTAGCTCTTGGACCTGATGGTGCAGGTCCGGAGCCGGGTCATTGTTCAAAGCCTGCGCATCAGCCCCCACAGGCCCTGCCGACAAGGGCGCCGCCTCCTGGTGGTAAGTGATAGCTGGGCGCCTGTGGGTCACAACGCCACCCGGTGTCGGTTCTCGGAGCACCCGGATGGCTCTGTCCTTGAACTGTGCAAAGTCCAGATGAGGATCCTGTAAGGCTATGGCCCGCAACTGGGTTCGGTGGACATTGCAATATAGTCCCTCTATAAATTGCTCGGTCAACAGCCTGTCCTCGTTTCCCACGCTGTCAGGGTCGGTCTGCTTAATGGCTCTCAGGGCCTCTTGTAGGTTTAGTGCATAGTCCCTTATACTCTCATGTGCTCGCTGCTTGCACCCATAGAATCTAAGCTTAATCTCGGCTGAGGTGCGGGTATCAAAGGTGTCCCTCAGCTGGGTTAGTATCCCTGCGACAGTCCTCCTCCCAGGTGGCCAGGACTTTACCTCCCTTTGGGCTGCCCCGGTTAGTTGGGCCACCAGGATGCTCACTTTTTGCTCTTCTGTGAGGGGGTACACCTGGAAGAGGCTATCCAGCTTTTCTTTAAAGTCATTCAGGGTATGTGACTCCCCTGAGTACTGGGGTAGCCAGGCTGCTCCCGGGATATAGGGCATGGTGAAAGGCATGACTGCAGCAGCGGTGGCGCTGGCGGGGGTTGAGGCAGTGAAGCTCTCCTCCGTATCCGACATCTTTCTCCCCCCCAGTGGACCGTGGCCTACCTTGCGATGATCCTCTTCCGTAGGCCGCGGCTCCGCAGTGGATCGTCAGGGTTGAGGACCTTCCGTCGCGCTCCTGTGACGTCGGCGTCTGCTGGGCTCCTTCCAGGACCTTACGCAACGTCCGGACGTGAGGCGGGGCTTCAGTTCTCGCGCGCTTTCGGAGTCCACGCCCCTCTTCTTCCCGCGCGGCGTCTTCAAGATGGCGTCCAACGGCGGGAAAACTCCACGGATGGCGGGAAGAAGGCAGAAGATGGCGCCGGATGGCGGGAAAACTTCACGGATGGCGGGAAGAAGGTAGAAGATGGCGCCGGATGGCGGGAATCTTCACCACTGGTGAGTTTGAACAGTCTTTTTCAGGCACGCAGTACCCGGTGGTTGCGGGCACGAAATCCTGCCGACTACGCAAAAAGATGACGCGCCCCTGGGCCTACTTGGTGTAGCGTTGCGCACGCGGGGACTACCCGGAGCCGGGCCTGTTGGGGGTAGTAGTCTCGTGGCGGTGACCCGGTCCGTGCCCAGGGAGTCAAACTGTGTGGCTGGGTATTAGCAGTAGATGTTGGACGACTACGCCACCCGTTGAATGCAGCTATGGAGCTGCCGCTGCAGGGCAGACCGCTGAGGCCGGTGGTACGATTGTGCAGCGTAGATGGTATAACCCCCAACGGGAGGGGTATGGCCTCAGGGCAGCCGACGTGGATGATGGGGGTAGCAGGAACCACTCAGAGACGATGCGGTGTAGTTCAGGGTCTTTACTGGTGATAAAGATAGACCCTCCCGGAGTACTGGCTAGCGATCGGGGCCTGGTCAGTCTTTGAGCAGATGGGATTTCCCCTGGCCAGGCGGAGTTGTAGGCCTCCCCAACTAATTGTACTCTTCTGGCTACCTTGCTAGAGGCGGGTAAAAGTAGCCCACGTCCCTGAGTGTACCGTGTGGTGCTCGCCCGTATGGCCGGTGACTCGGAGCCTTCTAGTGGCTTCCGCTCCACGACGGCGGTGCTGGTCCCACGCGTGTGACCGTGCCTTCGGGTTTCTTGGCCAGAGGACCTGAAATCCCCTGCCGGTCGGTTTCTGCTGCTGGGTAAGGATTAGCCCCCACAGCCTCGGACTCCGGGTCCGGTGGTAACTCTTCAATCAGGGCGAGCTCTACAGCTGCCAGCCCCTGATTCCTTTTAGCACGACTTCCCCAGAGCTCCTGATCTCTCTTTCCTATAGCTGCTTCTCCTCTTCTCAACTCTCTAACCCTGCCTCAGCCCCAGTTTTATATAGGGGAAGTTCTTCCCCTCCCAGGACTGGGCAGGAGGTGTGGCATGCATAGGATTCCTGACCAGGAGACCTCCCACCTGCTCTCAGACGTAATATCTCTATTACTGTGGCAACCAGACCCCTGGGGTGTCACATATAGAATAGAGGGGCAAATGTGGAAACCCCATGATAGTGTATAAAGATAATTTATTTTATACATAAAAGGGAACATGGATTATTAGTAATAGATTGCAGACATAGGAAAATAGATAAGGAATAGTTAATGTTAGGTACAAGCCCACAGATGGGAGGGGGATAGTGTTGATATAAGAAGAGGTACTTCCTGGATATGTGTGGTTAGGAGTAGTGGAAGGTTTGAGCAAATTCTTTGTGGAGTTCAAGTGCAGTGGGCTGGTAGGGCCAACATGGGTCTATCACTCGGGGCAGAGGATTGCCATACAACTCCTCCATACGGATCCGTTTGTCAGGCCCGGAACCTCGAGATTGGTGCCGGAGTCCACATGGACATCGCCCCTGCAGGCTTGCAGGTGAAGACTGACACGGATCCTAAGAGGCGGAGCATAATGTAATCCGGGTGCACTGCAATCGGTAAAGAGGGATCCCTAGAGGTAGTGAAGACAGCAGGAGAAGGGATCCTTTACCGGGAACGATTGTGGCGGCATGCTATGGGGCCCATGAGTCCGCGCTGGCACCGGGCCCCCTCCACACCCGTGCTTTAAACTGTTTGCAATACTTACCTCTACCTGTTACTCCGCTGACCAGTCTCTTCCACATCTCTCAGGGCAGAAGGCACGATGACGTCAGTACAGCGCACCCTCTGTACTGAGCAGCAGGGGTGGATTAAGAGTAGCCAGGGCCCCAGGCAGTTTGGAAGGCATGGACCCCCCATCATGTCACATAATCTCCTTTGATAGCTCATGTGATGGGTCATGTGAGTAACACAGGTGCTCTAGTTCACATCTGTAGATGGAAAACGACAATTTTTTTCCCTTATGTACAGCACTGTACATAGCGCTACATAAAATAGAACAGAGTGATCAACCTATGGGGGCTCTTATACATGTAAACCATAACAAAAATTTTTTTTAAAAAATCTCTATTTAGTTTAAAAACCCCATACATAAATGCAAACACTTTGCACAGAAAAACAGTGATATAAAATAAGAGCAGAAATGAGGGGAGATAGGGATTCGTTTTGGCCTTCACAATTCCCTTCCTGTCAGCGGAGGTTGCCACCCTAACTTGAAACAGTATGGCGCCCCCGCTCCTTGCCGACTGCCCCTATGTAGCCCTACCACTACTCTAACTGACCAGGCATCCTCAGTAGGTGATCAGATAATATGTAATGAACATATACAAATGTATACAGGATAGATACTAGTGGGCTGAGGGGTATGTATCAGAAATATTATTCAACTATCTGATCAGAAAAAAACCCTAACAAAGTCCAAGAAGAAGTGTATATGATGTCCTTGTCAAACAAAGAATAACCCTTCAGATCATAAATGGCCGGTCATGTGACAGTGCAATTAAAACCCCAAAACTTCCATATACCTCAGTCACGTTTCTATGGACATTGAATATCCTATATATGTATATAGCCTGAACACTTGTGTACTTAGCCTATTGGCATTTTCTTCCAACGCGTTTCCCCCCTCTTTTGGTCATTCAGGGATTCATCAGGTTATTCCTTCAATCAGGACAAGAAAAGGAGACCATAAGCTGTACTGCAATGAGGACACAGCCCCCTACATACAGTATGAGCCCGCACATAGCTCCCTAGATACAGTATGAGCCCCACATGTATATCTATATATATATACATATATATATATATATATATATATATATATATATATACAGGGTGGTCCAAAAGTAGGTGGACAGAAAGTGTAATAAGATTATGAAGGAGGAGATTTATCAAACAAAATCCAGTAATTTTAGATAACATTATGTGGAGTGATGAAGCTTCTTTCAAATTATCCGGCCATATTAACATAATTGTATTTAATGATATAATGAGAACATGCATTTAACATTAGAGCAACAACTAAATGAGCCTGGTGTCAATGTTTGGGGAGGTATTTCAAGTTTTGGTGTTTTAGGACCAATATTTTTTGATGGAACAGTCACAGGAGATAAGTATCTCGAAATTCTAATGAATCAGGTTGTTCCCCAGTTACAGCAACAGCCTAATTCAAATGACCTTTATTTCCAACAAGATGGGGACCCTCCACATTATTCAAGAGTAGTCCGCGAGTATCCTGATGAAACATTTCCTAATAAATGGATTGGCTGAAGAAGCCCACTTGATTAGCTGGCATGTTCACCAGACTTGACCCCAATGGATTTTTTCTTTTGGAGAGTACTCAAGGACAAAGTTTATGGTCGAAAACCAAAAAGTGTCAGTGATTTGAAAAATTACATAAGAGATGTATTTCAAGAAATTAATACCCAAAGAGACTTGTGCAAAAAAGTTTGTCGAAGCGTCAGAGGCGACTTCAAAGCTGTGCAAATTGTAATGGATAACAGTTTGAGCACCGGCGGTGATAAAATTTAAGGGCTTTTGTATTATTGTTCAGAATAAAATTTAATTGACAATGTTATGCTTGTGTTAGTAAATATAATTATATATATAAATCAAAATAAATGTTATTATTTTCTGTCCACCTACTTTTGGACCACCCTGTATATACACACACACACACACTATGAGCCCCCACATAGCTACCTACAGTATGAGCCAAGAGTGTGCAAAGCAGTCATCAAAGCAAAAGGTGGCTACTTTGAAGAACCTAGAATATAAGACATATTTTCAGTTGTTTCACACTTTTTTGTTAAGTATATAATTCCACATGTGTTAATTCATAGTTTTGATGCCTTCAGTGTGAATGTACAATTTTCATAGTCATAAAAATACAAAAAAATCTTTAAATGAGAAGGTGTGTCCAAACTTTTGGTCTGTACTGTATATACACACACACACACACACACACACTATGAGCCCCCACATAGCTACCTACAGTATGAGCACTTGCATGACTACCTATATACAGTATAAGCTCCACGTAGCCCCATATATACAGTATGAGCTCCCATATAGCCTCCTATATACAGTATGAGCTTGCACATAGCTATCTATATACAGAATAAGCCCGCACATAGCTCCCTACATACAGAGTGAGCCCCCACATAGCTCCCTACATACAGAGTGAGCCCCCATATAGTCTCCTTTATACAGTATGAGCCCACACATAGCTCCCTATATGCAGAAAAAGCTCACACATAGCTCCCTATATAGAGAATGTGCCTGCACATAGCTTCTCATATACATAATGAGCCCCCACATAGCCTCCAATATAAAGTATGAGTCTGCACATAACCCCCAACAGTATAAACCCCCATATACAGTATGAGCCCGCACAGAGCCTCCTATATATCACAAGTGAGAAAAAAATCGTACCAATTTTATTCATGAGAATGGGACCGATTTTTTTTATATGCTTGTGTGACCCTAACTTTCCAGTCATAGGGGTGAGGCCGGCACGGCGTCAGTCACTGCTCTGCGCATAGTGAGCAGCGGCTGTAACTGCATCCCTGCACTGATTGAAAGCTGTATCTAAGGCCTCTTTCACATGTCCGTGTTTCCAGTACATGTGGAACTTAAGAAACTGAATCTGTACTTCATTTTCTGTAAGATTACAGGGAAGATGGTTTTGAATGAGGTTATTATATTGCAAATAGTATAGCTGAAGAAGCAGATGTAGAGTTTTCATTGCCAATAAAAAGAAAACAAAAAAAAATAAAAATGTTTGATTATGAACGTCCAGCACTCCCGAGGAAATGGTGAAGAGGGTTTTGTCTTTAACCTTGATTGATGCGACACTTGTGGTCATAACTGAGAGGTTTTCTCAGGTGAAAGATTTTTACCACCTTTTTGGGTTCCTTTTTAAGAAGGAGGAAATGGAAGCTGTGAAAGATGAGCAGAGGCTTGTAGAATGCTGCAAACACTCTTCAGAAGAAATGGGTGATGTTGATCTCAATGACTTGAATTTTGAAATGTGTTCAGCAATTAGGAGCATCCCAGGTGATGTTTGCGATTCACCATTGAACATGCTTACTTACATTTACTGTACAAACCTATTGGATTTGTACCCAAATCTTAGTGTGGAGTTGTGTGTCCTAATGAGTGTTCCTGTGACCGTAGCGTCAGGCGAGAGAAGTTTCTCACTTTTCAAAGTGCTAAAAAATAATTTAAGGTCATCAATGTTACAAGATCGCTTTATTGGTCTAGCTGAGGTTGTAATTGAGCGTGACATTTGCAGAAATCTGGACTTCTCCAAAATAATTAAAGATTTTGCTTCAGAAAAATCCAGAAAGGTTCGCTTCTAGAAAGCATTCGCTATGATGCCAGTTTTATTACATAGACCTGTAAGGGCTCCTTTAGAAACCATTTGCTTGAACATTTTCTAGTTATTTAAGTTGTGGATCCCTTTGACTAAACCTGTAAGAGATGTTAAGTTATGTTTTATTATTTGTGTTTGGCAAAGTGTAAAATGATATCTATGGCTGTATTTATGCTGGTTTCAGCAGCACTTTATTATTTCTTTACTTAGTTCTAAGTATCTACAGACGGTAATGAAAAGATCTCACACATATGATTGTTCGGACTAAGCATATAGATGACAAGACTGTATTAACAAGACATTGCATGATATTGTGCATGCGTGACAAATAAGCCTTCAATGCATAATTCAACGTTGTAATAATACTTTTTGATTTACATATTTTCTACATATTATTTTTTTCATGTACTGAATTAAAACATATTACAAAGCTGTGTTCTTTGTAGGCTACAACTAAGTGAGGAAACCTGTGAAACTTGTGTTTTAGTGGCTGAACTGCTTGTAGTCAACAAAGAACACAACCTTGTGATATGTTTCACTCCTTTTGTCTTTCTTCTGAGTGGCTTCTTGGCGCTTAAAGACATTGTTATTAGCTCAAAACTCACTTCAATGCACAGAATTGACTGTAGTGCTGTTGTTAGCGCAGTATTTCAGAATCTGGGGCCCCACTTTGAATTTTTCCTAGGGCCACAATTTGTCTAAAGCCGGCCCTGGTCACAAGGTGGAACTAGAATAAAATGACAAAGACCACCTGATACTTCTATGACACATAATGCAAAAAGGAGTCAACAGTTCAAAAATACATTATATAGGAAGGTACAGCTCTCCTGTAATGTCCAGGAGGATAAACTGTAGCTTAAACGCTAAATGTGAACACCCCACAAAATGGAGATTGTGGACCTGATGACCAAATGTACAATAATTGGACAGAATTAAACAATAAAAGAATATGGAGAAAAACAGACAGAATGAAGGATTCTGCTAATATGGAGATAAAAGATCACCATTTAACAAGTGTTACTTCATTTAATGACAAAAATACAAACTAAAGTCCTGGCATAATGTCCCCATTGAGACCTCATGAACGCAAAATAGGACCCTAGTCTGATGACATCACAATTAAATACATGTCATAATTGGTATGATGACATCATCACCTTCTATATCCCAGTGTTCCGGCCTAAGAGAAGTCACTGCCTTGCAGACTTTCGAGGGTGAAGTAGTTGCTATGCGTTTCGTTGTAAACAAAGCAAAAGCATTTTATAATGGAGGAAGAGAGGAGAAGAGCCCAAAGAGATCGGGTTCTAAGACAGAGGAGAGGAATTGCTGAAGAGCAAAAACCACTGTTCGCTTTAGGACGAAAAGACTTTATAGTACCGGACATGGACACTGACGCCTCAGAAATGGCATCCAAAAGACAGAATTTGGAGAAAATAAGAAAGATCAAGAGACATGAGATCCTTATAGAGAAAAGGAAAATGGAGAACCTCATGGAATCTGACTCTGCAGACTCCGCAGATAATCAACTTCACAGGGCCATTCTTATCACCATGAAAAAAATCGGAGAACTTGTCCCTGAAATTAGGAGGAGGAACAAAGATGCCATCCTCAATAAGCGAAGAAATATCATCAGCGTAGAGTTAGAGCTGGAAGAGGTTGGCCAAGGAAGACCCAGACATGTCTCATTCTCCAGTTCTGAAAGCCAAGAGACTCAAAACCTACAAAGAGCGGCAGCCCAGAAGAGAATCAGAAACAACAGAGACTGGGTTGTCCAATGTAGGAGACGTCTTTTCTATGGGAATGGTGCATTACAAAGGGCCAGGTCACCAGATGAGAACATCTCCATCCCAGAGACCAAACACCTGATTGTTTCCCCACCACACACATCACTGGATAAAGATGCTCCAGGTAAAATGGAAACAGTTTAGTATAATAGACTGGGGGTTGACAGGCCTTGATTATCAAAATTGCAGAAATACTTTCCTTGTTGCCACAGCAACTCATCACAATGCAGCTTTCACTGTTCCATAGAATGTGAAAGATTGGAATCTGAGCTGTGATTGGTTGCTATGGGCAACAGGACAATTTTTCTACATTCGACAGTTTGGATGAATCAGGGCACAAATGTCAGACATTTTCAGCTTAATTACAGAAATTTGATTAAAAATGTAATGTATTTATATTTATCAATAACTCTTTTATTATCTCAGCAGATGAAAGCGCTGAGACACCCTCCGACACAGCGGTCATGCCAGTACAAGACCTTGATGAAGCCAGTTTCCGTATTTTACCCTTTAGAGAATTGGTCGGCACAGAAAATCATATTGACCTTTCCAATCTCAAATTCCATGAAGATCTTGGAGAAGGAGGCTTCGGAAAAGTAAGTGTGAATTTCTACTCTTCCGTGTTCCCCAATCTATTCTGCTCAATATTAAAATTAACATATTTATTACAATTATAATTAGTATTTTATATTATCACTTAATATTGAGCAAAATTAAGTATGCTGACATCCCCCTATATACCGTATGAGCCCAATAACAGCCCCCTATTTACAGTATGAACCCCCACACAACTTCCTTCGTAAAGTGTAAGCCCCCACATAGCTTCTCTATATACAGTATGAGCCCACACACAGCCCTCTATATACAGTATGAGCCCCCAAATTGCCCTTTAAAGTATGAGCCCCCACATAGCCACCTGTATACAGTTTAAGCCTCCACATAGCCTCTCTATATACAGCACGAGCCCCCACATAGCCTCTTTATATACAATATGAGCCCTCACATAGACCCTATTACCTCTCTTTATACAGTATGAGCCTCCACATTGTCCCCTATATACAGTATGAGCTCCACATTGTCTCCTATATACAGTATGAGCCTCCACATTGCCTCTTATATAGTTTGAACCCCCACATCGCCTCCTACATACAGTATGAGCCCCCACATTGCATCCTATATACAGTATAAGCCCCCACATTGCCTCCTATTTACAGTATGAGCCCCCACATTGCCTCCTATTTAAAGTATGAACCCTCACATTGCCTCAAATTTACAGTATGAACCCCCACATTGCCTCCTATTTACAGTATGAGCCCCCACATTGCCTCTTATATACAGTATGAGCCCCAACATTGCCTCTTATATACAGTATGAGCCCCCACATTGCCTCCTATATACAGTATAAGCCACCACATTGCCTACTATTTACAGTATGAGCCCTCACATTGCCTCCTACATACAGTATGAGCCCCTCATGGCCTCCTATATACATGCAAACATCTCATACATATATGGGGAAAAAAAAGAAACCAGCACATACTCACCTCGGTCCCATTCCCCCAACACTTTGCTCCTGTCTCCGGTGAACTGACTTTCCATACAGCAGACACGATGTAATGAAGTCATCACGTCTGCTGTCTCACATGCTGATTGCTGGAAGAAGTAGCTGGCAGCCCCTCTTCCACCAATGTATTTACCTGTGCCTGCATACTGAGGATGTGCGGATAGCGGTGGCATTGGGACAGCCTTTTTGCTGTCTCGGTCCGTGAAACGCACATTATCCAGCTCTGCATTAGACTGATTCCTGTGGGATGACAGAGTTTGGTCTGATCTGTTGTGATTTTCCTTCAGGTCATCTTGGCATCAGATCCGATCAGTGAAGAACTGCTGGCTGTCAAAATCATGGACCAGAGTCGTCGTGCTGAGGACAAAGTCATTACTGAGATAGAAGTCCTGAAAAGGGCCACTGGGTGCCGCTTCCTAACCTCTCTGCGGGGATTTATGGAGACACCTAATCAATACATCATAGCGATGGACTACATGGCTGGAGGAGACCTGTTTGATCACATGGAAAAATCAATGCCTATAAAGGCAACAAGGTAAATGTCTTATAACTGAATCCTAATAATCTGTTGCCCGTACATTGTAATCCCAGCAATGGACAATGACAACAGGAGAAAATGAAGATGTGCATGGGACAGGTGTGTGATCTCCTCATGCTCTCTGTATGATTGTGTGTGTAACCACTGATCCTCTACTTTCTTCTCCATAGGCTCTTTGCAGCAGAGATGGTCTGCGGAATCCAATATCTTCATGAAAAAGGCATCATACATCGGTAATCAGTTCAGCTACAGACATAAATATATCACCTCTGACTCCCTGTTGTCTCCTTCCTTACATAAATATTGTATAAAGTTCTTTTTATGAATTATCCTCCTCACAATCAGTATCTGCTCCTTTTCCTGCAGTGACCTGAAGCCTGAGAACATTCTCCTAGATGACATCGGACACATCAAAATCGCTGACTTTGGCTCATCAGCAATAAAAGTGTTTGAGAAGGAAACATTTAATGAATTAGTAGGCTCTATTGGTTACGCTGCGCCAGAGGTAAGGAACCTCCGTCTGATTGATGCTGATAGGACTGAGTAATACTCTGATTGTTATGTTCTGCTACCAGAGCTAAGGAAAGAGAGGAGATCTGTCCCTACGATAGAACTCAGCTGAATCCCTACGATGTAACAGGGAACCTGATCCTGCGATCAGACCTGCTAAAGTCCTAAGCTAGTCTGTACGGAGACCTATAGATGTGGGGAAGGAATCCCTACAAGTACTAAGGACTGGGAGGAAAATGGGACACCTCCTAACAGAAATAGTAGCAGACAGACGAACAAACAAAATATATAGAACATAGAGGTCCGTAGACCAAGCAAACTAACAGAGTTAGATACAGAGCACAGGCTAGCTAGAAAGTAGTCATACAATGAAGTCCAGCAAAGCCAGAAGGGCGGAGCAGGATTAAATAGGCCAACAAGGTCATGTGACCAGCAAAGGAAAAAACCTAAGAGCAAGGTTCTAACAGTACCCCCCCTTCTAAGAGGATCCTCCGGATCCCCTAGGACCAGGCTTATCAGGAAATCTCCTGTGAAACGCTCTGATAAGTCTGGACGCGGAAACATCATCTGACCTCACCCAAGAGTTATCCTCGGGTCCGAAACCTTTCCAGGCCACAAGATACTGCAAACTACCTCTATACCATGTAGAGTTAAGGATGCGAGAAATTTCATATTCCCTGTCCTCCACCACCAGAGGAACAGAGGCAGAGGCGTCACCATCCGACACAACAGCTTTTTTTAACAGAGAGACATGAAATACCGGATTAATTCTCCAGGAGGTAGGAACCTCCAACCTAACAGCAGATTGGTTGACAACCTGAAGCACCTTAAAGGGCCCTACAAACTTGGGACCCAATTTCTTAGAAGGAATCCTCAACCGCAGATTCCTAGAGGACAACCAGACCATGTCACCAACAGCGAACAAAACCTCCTGTCGTTTCCTATCAAAGTAGTCTTTAGATTTTCTGTTGGCCTCCTGAAGATTACCACGCACATCCGTCCAAACTCTCTCCAAATCACCGGAAAAATTCTCCTCCTCAGGCACGGCAGATCCCAACTTGGAGAACGACCCAAACGACGGATGTCTCCCAGAACAACAAAAAAAAGGCGAACAACCAGCAGAAGAAGATGTATGATTGTTCAGAGCAAATTCAGCAAGTGGCAGAAACTCAGACCACCCCTCTTGATTGTCTGCCACAAAACAACGCAAGAACTGCTCAACATCCTGTTTTTTCCTTTCTGTCTGGCCATTAGATTCAGGATGATATCCGGACGAGAACGACAAATGAACTCCCAACCTGTCACAAAAGGCACGCCAAAAACGAGCCACGAACTGAGGACCCCTATCAGAAACAATGTCAGTAGGAACGCCATGAAGCCTGACAATTTCCTTGACAAAGGCCTTAGCGAGAGTTTTAGCGCAGGGCAGTTTGACGAAGGGAACCAAGTGACACATCTTGCTAAAACGGTCCACGACCACCCAGATGACAGTAAAACCCTCAGAGGGGGGAAGGTCAGTTATAAAGTCCATAGCCAAATGTGTCCAAGGAGCACTGGGAACCTCCAAAGGACAAAGCAACCCCGCAGCAGGAGTATGTGAGGACTTAGATCTAGCACATATAGTACATTGACGCACCCACTTAATGACTTCCTTCTGCCATCCAGGCCACCAAAAACTGCGACCCACCAGTCTCTTGGTCTCAGAGATTCCGGGATGACCTGCCAACCGAGATTCGTGACACTCAACAAACAAATCTCTCCTAAAGGTCCCAGGCACAAACAACCTCCCATGAGGAGTGTTAGATGGGGCATTCTCCTGTGCTTTAAGAATCTCATCTTCCAAAACGGAGTCCAAAGCAGCTATCACAACACCTTCTTGTAAAATGTTCTCCTCTTTCTCAGCACCGACTATGGGAGAAAAACTGCGAGACAAGGCATCCGCCTTAACATTCTTAGTACCAGGGATGTAAGTAACGGAGAAATTAAACCGCGAGAAAAACAGTGCCCACCTAGCCTGACGGGCATTCAGGCGCTTGGCAGCATCAAGATATATCAGATTTTTATGATCCGTAAGAACCTGAACGGGAAATTCCGCACCTTCCAAGAAGTGGCGCCAGTGTTCAAATGCGAGTTTAATAGCCAATAATTCCCGATTACCAATATCGTAATTCAGTTCAGTCTCCGAAATTTTTTTTGAAAAAAAGGCACAGGGATGTAATCCATCCCCGTTATCCTGAGACAATACTGCGCCAACCCCCACAGAGGAAGCATCAACCTCAACCAAAAACGGCTTAGTCACATCAGGCTGCATAAGGATGGGAGCAGAGGTGAACCTCTCCTTGAGATACACAAAAGCTTCAATGGCCTCAGAAGACCACTGAACCGCATCAGCACCTTTCCTGGTGAGATCGGTCAGAGGTTTGACAATACTAGAAAAATTTTTTATGAATTTTCTGTAATAATTGGCGAAACCCAAAAACCTCTGTATCGATTTCAAACCAATAGGCCTAGGCCATTCCTGTACAGCTTGAACTTTAACCGGGTCCATCTCAAAACCTTCGCTGGAGATAATGTAACCCAAAAAAACAATTCTCTGTACAGCGAACTCACATTTCTCCAGCTTAGCAAAAAGCGAATTGTCCATTAATAACTGTAATACCTCACGTACGCTCCGCCAATGAGACTCCAGATCCGGCGAATAAATCAAAATGTCATCCAAATACACAACCACATTTTTGCCGATCAAAGGTCTAAGGATGTCATTAATAAGATTCTGAAAAAATGCAGGAGCATTAGTAAGACCAAAAGGCATAACCAGGTTCTCAAAATGACCCACAGGAGTGTTAAAAGCAGTCTTCCATTCATCACCCTCCTTCATGCGCAACAGATTGTATGCCCCCTTAAGGTCAATTTTAGAGAACCACTTGGCCCCCATTAACTGGTTAAACAGATCAGGAATCAATGGCAGTGGGTAAGGATTGCGTACAGTAATTTTGTTAATCTCACGAAAATCCAGACAAGGACGTAAACCGCCGTCCTTTTTTTTTACAAAAAAAAATCCAACCGCCACAGGAGACTTAGAGGGCCTAATGTGACCGGCGGCCAAACTTGTCTGTATGTATTCCTCCAAAGCCTTCCTCTCAGGAATAGTAAGGTTAAATAAACGACTTTTAGGAAGAGTCGCTCCAGGGACAAATTCAATAGAACAATCATAGTCTCTATGGGGAGGCAAAACCTGCGATTCCTTCTCAGAAAAAACTCTCCAAAAATCCTGAATAGGAACAGGCAATTCTCCCCTATCCAAAGCTGCAATACGCCCGTTACAACACTTGTCATAACATTTATGGCTCCAGGATTTAATTTCACTGGTAGACCAATCCAGTACAGGATTGTGAAATTTTAACCAGGGCAATCCCAATATTACTGGAGAAGGCAAGTTATTCAAAACTACCAAATCCAATTTCTCATGGTGAACACCATTAATAGTGAGAGGAAATTCACAGACCTTGAGAGTAATATTCTTCAAAGGGGAACCATCCACAGAAACCACAGCAATGGGGGATGATAAAGGTTCGGGTTTTAAATTGAGTCTTTCCAAGAATCCCCCATCAATTACATTCAGAGTAGACCCACAATCAACAAACACCCGAAATTCCATTAATTTTTCCTGAGCAATCGTGGAAGCAGCTAAAAATACACCCTTGGAATTTAAACAGGCAATACGGGCATGACTGACCATTTTTTTTTCTTTCTTCATACGAAGCTCACAGCCTTTAATCAAATGACCAGATTTTCCGCAATAGAAACACAAGCCTTCAGAAAATCGACGGTCTTTTTCTTGAGAGCGAGGTGCCACCGATCCAATCTCCATCGGTTCACCACTGTTAGTACACACATTCTCATAACCAGAAACTGACATAGCAGAGGATTTGCTCTCATTAACCCTTGCACGCAGTCTCCTATCCACCCGTATAGCTAATTGCATAGCCTGTTGCAAATCTTCAGGTGTAGGATAAGCAATTAGCAGGTCTTTAACCCTTTCATTGAGCCCAGCAAGAAATAGACTTTTCAGAGCAGAATCGTTCCACTCTGTTTGAGTAGACCATCGACGGAAATGAGTACAATATTTTTCCACATTACCTGATCCCTGTTTCAAACGTCTCAACTCAGTCTCAGCTGATGCGACACGGTCAGGATCATCATATAATAGTCCCAAAGCAGAAAAAAAACTATCCACTGATCTGAAGCATGTATCACTAGGTTGCAAAGAAAAGGCCCACTCCTGAGGCTCTTTGCGCAAAAGTGACATTATGAACCCTATGCACTGGGATTCATCCCCAGAGGACTTGGGTCTCAAACGAAAATACAATAAGCAAGCATTTTTAAATGAAAAAAATTCTCGGTGTTCACCAAAAAATAAATCCGGCAAACATACCTTAGGCTCCAAGAAATGTGCTCCAGGACAGTTACTCACGTGCTGATGGAGCTCGGCCACCTCCAGAGAGAGTCCCTGCAGGCGATGAGCCAAATCCTGAACCGACACCATGATGGAACAGAAAAATCTTTCCTAAGAAAATTTGCAGGCTGGACTTACTGTTATGTTCTGCTACCAGAGCTAAGGAAAGAGAGGAGATCTGTCCCTATGATAGAACTCAGCTGAATCCCTACGATGTAACAGGGAACCTGATCCTGCGATCAGACCTGCTAAAGTCCTAAGCTAGTCTGTACGGAGACCTATAGATGTGGGGAAGGAATCCCTACAAGTACTAAGGACTGGGAGGAAAATGGGACACCTCCTAACAGAAATAGTAGCAGACAGACGAACAAACAAAATATATAGAACATAGAGGTCCGTAGACCAAGCAAACTAACAGAGTTAGATACAGAGCACAGGCTAGCTAGAAAGTAGTTATACAATGAAGTCCAGCAAAGCCAGAAGGGCGGAGCAGGATTAAATAGGCCAACAAGGTCATGTGACCAGCAAAGGAAAAAACCTAAGAGCAAGGTTCTAACACTGATGCCTATGTATCCTGCTCATATCTAATCACAGATCGGTCCTCATGGCCTGTGCGTAAATCCCCTCACCAGTGTATTCAGCTCATCTCCTGTCTCATGTTCCCACAGATAATGTATGGAGAAGACCACAACTATCAGGTGGACTCATTTTCCTTTGGCGCCCTACTATTTACGATGATTGTAGGTAATCAGCCGTTCTATAGCCTCGGCTCAAAAGAGGAATATTGCGAATCACTGCAGAATGATGTTCCTTGTTATCCACCAAGCATCTGCCCTGATGCCATCGATATCATGGAAGGGGTGAGTAGGATCAGATGAAGACGGATGATGGAGGGTAATAAGAAGATATGAACATAAGATGTGGACAGTTCATAGACATTGTGTAATAACTGGCTACTAATAATACATAATATCATGACTAATGGTCTCTTTCATTTTCCAGCTCCTCTGCAAAATTCCATTTTCTCGATTGGCTATTATATCGTCCATCAGATCCCATCCATTCTTCAACTCCATAGACTGGAGCAAAGTGGAATCCTGCACAGCCGATCCACCATTCCCATGGGACTTCTGTAAGTATATCATATAGGGACATCTATATCACTGCCCAGTAACACACATACACACTATACACCTTATTCTTACACCCCCTGTATACAGTATATACTGTATATGAGGGGCTGATTCTCAGACGTGTATATTTCTCTTCTTACAGGAGTATTAGTCTGAGAGAAATCAGCCCCATTCCAGCAATATCTAGGAATGAACCTTTAATCGGACGACACAACTACACCGGACTTTCTTATTTACCAGACTTTGACAAACCTACCGAGCTTCCACCACATAACATCCAAGTAGATTAGAGCACCAACCATCCAGGGATTCATTCCGATCGCCATATTTGGGGTCAGGAAGGAATTTTTTTCCCCTGAAATTAGGATTATCCAACAACTAGTCTTCGGGGTTATTTTTCGCCTTCCTCTGGATCAACATAGTAAGTAATTATTGGCTGAAATTGAAGGAATTCTTTCAGTCATACTTGCTATGTCACCATCTGGATGACTCATCTACAATGTGGTGGAAATGGACAGACAGAAGGAAGCGGCTGCTCCTTCATTAATCGGATATGGATATACTGAAGGAAGCGGCTGCTCCTTCACATACCTGGACATGGATAGACAGAAGGAAGCGGCTGCTCCTTCACCCACCTGGACATGGACAGACAGAAGGAAGCGGCTGCTCCTTCACCTGCCTGGACATGGACAGACAGAAGGAAGCGGCTGCTCCTTCACCTGCCTGGACATGGACAGAAAGAAGGCCATATGGTTGAACGCAGTGTTGTAGGATGAACATCCTAGAGGGATCCAGGAAAACATTCCTGCTCTTAACCTCTCCGTCATGTGTGATGCAGACCTGGATTTCTAAAAACAGCACAAGTGCAAGCCGAGGCCTGAGGAGTGGAGTCATCATCATCATCTGCTCCATCACCTTCCATGATAATAACATCATTTATGGAAAAATAAAAAGAAGAACAATCTATAAAAGTTTCTGTATAATCTCCATTATTAGTGGCCTCTTATGCAGTAGTGATGTTATATTATTTATTTTGCCTCATTTACACTGTTCTTGTTTGATTGGTTTATTGGAAACAGCAGAAAGTTTGTGAATTTTGCAAAGAAACCTAATTTTTAATGGGGGTTCAAAACTTTTGATTGGAACGGTAAAAGTCCTATAAAAATCATAAACAGCAGAGCCTACACATATAAGTCATGTTTGTATAATGCAGGAAGGGCAGTCATCCATCTTGCCTGTCCTCCCTATACACATGTAGGTGGTTCTGCCTAAATAGGCGTGCAGTTTTTAAGGAGAAAGAGGAGTAGTTGACTGCCAGGCCCTTCTAAGGGCGACTTATCTCAAAGCAAAAGCTTAAAACAAAACTATGGGACATTGCAGTTTGTCATGGGTTGAGAGCCCCACAATACACGTGAGATATAGTAAATTGGCAAGTTCAGCTGACTTTGCACTAATGTGTTTAGGGGTCTTCATGCTTTTTCTCAGATATGAGCACACACATGCTCAGCCAAATGGAACATGCATGTGTTAGGAGGAGTTAGGAGTGATGGCTGCCGGCTTTATACAATACTGGCTATTGAACCCGTTCTACGCCCGGGTGGCGAGCATTTTTATTGGTATGTGCTGCCCCCATCCTGGTATTTGTGCTGCCTCCATCCTGGTATTTGTGCTCCCCAATCCTGTTATCCCATGCTGCTATGTGCTGCCCCCATCCTATCCTGGTATGCCTATCACACCTCATCCCTATCCTGGTATGCATGGCACCCCTCATCCCTATCCTGGTATGCATGGCACCCCTCATCCATATCCTGGTATGCATAACACCCCTCATCCCTATCCTGGTATGCATGACACCCTTTATCCACATCCTCGTATGCATGGCACCTTTCACCCCCAATCCTGGTATGGCATGGCACCCCTCACCCCCAATCCTGGTATGCATGGCACCCCTCATCCCCAATCCTGGTATGCATGGCACCCCTCATCCCCAATCCTGGTACGCATGGCACCCTCATCCCCAATCCTGGTACCCATGGCACCCCTCATCCCCAATACTGGTACGCATGGCACTCCTCATCCCAATCTTGGCATGCATGGCACCCCATCCCCAATCCTGGTATGCATGGTACCCCTCATCCCCAATCCTGGTATGCATGGCACCCTTCATCCCAATCCTGGTATGCATGGCATTCCATCTCTCATCCTGGTATGCATGGACCCCTCATCCCAAATTTGATATACACGGCACCCCTCATCCCAATCCTGGTATGTATGGCACCCCTCATCCCCCAATCCTGGTATGTATGGTAGTCAATCCCTCATCCTGGTATGTATGGCTTCCTCATCCCCCAATCCTGGTATTCATGGCACCCCATCCCTCATCCTGGTATGTATGGTACCCCTCATCCTGATTCTGGTATGTATGGCACCCCTCATCCCGCAATCCTGGTATGCATGGCACCCCATCCCTCAACCTGTTATGTATGGTACCCCTCATCCCTATCCTGGTATGTATGGTACCCCTCATCATGGTATGCATGGCGCCCCATCCCTCATCCTGGTATGCATGGTACCCCATCCCTCATCCTGGTATGTATGGTACCGCTCATCCTGGTATGCATGGCGCCCCATCTCTCATTCTGGTATGCATGGTACCCCTCATCCTGATTCTGGTATGTTTGGCACCCCTCATCCCGCAATCCTGGTATGCATGGCACTCCATCCCCCAATCCTGGTATGCATGGCACCCCATCCCTCATCCTGGTATGCATGGTACCCCACATTCCTATCCTGGTATGCATAGTAGCCCTCATCCCTATTCTGGTATGCATGGAACCACTCATCATGGTATGCATGGCACCCCATCCCTCATCCTGGTATGCATGGCACCCCATCCGTCATCCTGGTATGCATGGTACCCCGCATCCCTATTCTGGTATGTATTGTACCCCTCATCCTGGTATACATGGCACCCCTCATCCCAATTCTGGTATGTATGTCACCCTTCATCCCCCAATCCTGGTATGCATGGTCCCCTCATCCCCCAATCGTGGTATGTATGGCACCCCTCACCCCCCAATCCTAGTATGCATAGTCCCCTTACCCCCCAATCCTGGTATGCATGGTCCCCTCATCCCCCAATCCTGGTATGTATGGCACCCCTCACTCCCCAATCCTAGTATGCATAGTCCCCTCACCCCCCAATCCTGCTATGTGTGGTCCCCTCACTCCCCAATCCTGGTATGTATGGCACCCCTCATCCCTATCATGCTGCACACATACAAAAAAAATAAACACTTATACTCACCTTTCATCCCTGTGCTCCAGTGCTGTGTCCCGTTCTGCCGGAGGCCAGAGGAGGAGTGCGGCGCCCGAGTACGCACGTGCCCATACCGCACTGTCCGGCGCCATTTTGCTGAAGACACACTGCAAACGTGTCTTCAGTAAAATGGTGCCGGATAGCGCTAGGCGCATGTGCTGATTCCGACGCCTCACTCCTGCCCCGGTCTCCGGCGAGAAGAGAGGCTCCGCGGCAACGCTCCTCCCAGTCAGGTAAGTATGTAAGTGTGGCGCCGGAGACCGCGGTATGCATTCAGTGTCTGCGCATACCGTGATCTCTGGCACCATACACTCCTCTTACCTGTAGCGGCTCCATGCGTTCTTCTGTCTGGAGCCAGACTGGTGTGTCTCGTTTGCGCAGTCTATAACGGCTTCAGACAGAGGGATGCATCTCCGGTTATATTATAGATGTATGGCCTGCTGTAAAGGTCGGGATAATCTCCTCACTGTGTGTGCAGAGCTGACGGGTTCCACATACATGGTAGAGAAGAAGGCGAGCAGCAAATATGTCAGTTCTCTCCACACCAGATGTTAGAACCTTGCTCTTAGTTTTTTTTTCCTTTGCTGGTCACATGACCTTGTTGGCCTATTTAATCCTGCTCCGCCCTTCTGGCTTTGCTGGACTTCATTGTATATCTACTTTCTAGCTAGCCTGTGCTCTGTGTCTTGCTCTGTTAGTTTGCTTGGTCTACTGACCTCTATGTTCTATATATTTTGTTTGTTCGTCTGTCTGCTACTATTTCTGTTAGGAGGTGTCCCATATTCCTCCCAGTCCTTAGTACTTGTAGGGATTCCTTCCCCACATCTATAGGTCTCCGTACAGACTAGCTTAGGACTTTAGCAGGTCTGATCGCAGGATCAGGTTCCCTGTTACATCGTAGGGATTAAGCTGAGTTCTATCGTAGGGACAGATCTCCTCTCTTTCCTTAGCTCTGGTAGCAGAACATAACAGTAAGTCCAGCCAGCAAATTCTCTAAGGAAAGATTTTTCTGTTCCATCATGGTGTCGGTTCAGGATTTGGTTCATCGCCTGCAGGGACTCTCTCTGGAGGTGGCCGAGCTCCGTCAGCACGTGAGTAACTGTCCTGGAGCACATTTCTTGGAGCCTAAGGTATGTTTGCCGGATTTATTTTTTGGTGAACACCGAGAATTTTTTTCATTCAAAAATGCTTGCTTATTGTATTTTCGTTTGAGACCTAAGTCCTCTGGGGATGAATCCCAGCGCGTAGGGTTCATAATGTCACTTTTGCGCAAAGAGCCTCAGGAGTGGGCCTTTTCTTTGCAACCTAGTGATACATGCTTCAGATCAGTGGATAGTTTTTTTTCTGCTTTGGGACTATTATATGATGATCCTGACCGTGTCGCATCAGCTGAGACTGAGTTGAGACGTTTAAAACAAGGATCAGGTAATGTGGAAAAATATTGTACTCATTTCCGTCGTTGGTCTACTCAAACAGGGTGGAACGATTCTGCTCTGAAAAGTCTATTTCTTGCTGGGCTCAGTGAAAGGGTTAAAGACCTGCTAATTGCTTATCCTACACCTGAAGATTTGCAACAGGCTATGCAATTAGCTATACGGGTGGATAGAAGACTGCGTGCAAGGGTTAATGAGAGCAAATCCTCTGCTATGTCAGTTTCTGGTTATGAGAATGTGTGTACTAACAGTGGTGAACCGATGGAGATTGGATCGGTGGCACCTCGCTCTCAAGAAAAAGACCGTCGATTTTTTGAAGGCTTGTGTTTCTATTGCGGAAAATCTGGTCATTTGATTAAAGGCTGTGAGCTTCGTATGAAGAAAGAAAAAAAAATGGTCAGTCATGCCCGTATTGCCTGTTTAAATTCCAAGGGTGTATTTTTAGCTGCTTCCACAATTGCTCAGGAAAAATTAATGGAATTTCGGGTGTTTGTCGATTGTGGGTCTACTCTGAATGTTATTGATGGGGGATTCGTGGAAAGACTCAATTTAAAACCTGAACCTTTATCATCCCCCATTGCTGTGGTTTCTGTGGATGGTTCCCCTTTGAAGAATATTACTCTCAAGGTCTGTGAATTTCCTCTCACTATTAATGGTGTTCACCATGAGAAATTGGATTTGGTAGTTTTGAATAACTTGCCTTCTCCAGTAATATTGGGATTGCCCTGGTTAAAATTTCACAATCCTGTACTGGATTGGTCTACCAGTGAAATTAAATCCTGGAGCCATAAATGTTATGACAAGTGTTGTAATGGGCGTATTGCAGCTTTGGATAGGGGAGAATTGCCTGTTCCTATTCAGGATTTTTGGAGAGTTTTTTCTGAGAAGGAATCGCAGGTTTTGCCTCCCCATAGAGACTATGATTGTTCTATTGAATTTGTCCCTGGAGCGACTCTTCCTAAAAGTCGTTTATTTAACCTTACTATTCCTGAGAGGAAGGCTTTGGAGGAATACATACAGACAAGTTTGGCCGCCGGTCACATTAGGCCCTCTAAGTCTCCTGTGGCGGTTGGATTTTTTTTTGTAAAAAAAAAGGACGGCGGTTTACGTCCTTGTCTGGATTTTCGTGAGATTAACAAAATTACTGTACGCAATCCTTACCCACTGCCATTGATTCCTGATCTGTTTAACCAGTTAATGGGGGCCAAGTGGTTCTCTAAAATTGACCTTAAGGGGGCATACAATCTGTTGCGCATGAAGGAGGGTGACGAATGGAAGACTGCTTTTAACACTCCTGTGGGTCATTTTGAGAATCTGGTTATGCCTTTTGGTCTTACTAATGCTCCTGCATTTTTTCAGAATCTGATTAATGACATCCTTAGACCTTTGATCGGTAAAAATGTGGTTGTGTATTTGGATGACATTTTGATTTATTCGCCGGATCTGGAGTCTCATTGGCGGAGCGTGCGTGAGGTATTACAGTTATTAATGGACAATTCGCTTTTTGCTAAGCTGGAGAAATGTGAGTTCGCTGTACAGAGAATTAGTTTTTTGGGCTACATTATCTCCAGCAAAGGTTTTGAGATGGATCCGGTTAAGGTTCAGGCTGTGCAGGAATGGCCTAGGCCTATTGGTTTGAAATCGATACAGAGGTTTTTGGGTTTCGCCAATTACTATAGAAAATTCATAAAAATTTTTTCTAGTATTGTCAAACCTCTGACTGATCTCACCAGGAAAGGTGCTGATGCGGTTCAGTGGTCTTCTGAGGCCATTGAAGCTTTTGTGTATCTCAAGGAGAGGTTCACCTCTGCTCCCATCCTTATGCAGCCTGATGTTACTAGGCCGTTTTTGGTTGAGGTTGATGCTTCCTCTGTGGGGGTTGGCGCAGTATTGTCTCAGGATAACGGGGATGGATTACATCCCTGTGCCTTTTTTTCAAAAAAATTTTCGGAGACTGAACTGAATTACGATATTGGTAATCGGGAATTATTGGCTATTAAACTCGCATTTGAACACTGGCGCCACTTCTTGGAAGGTGCGGAATTTCCCGTTCAGGTTCCTACAGATCATAAAAATCTGATATATCTTGATGCTGCCAAGCGCCTGAATGCCCGTCAGGCTAGGTGGGCACTGTTTTTCTCGCGGTTTAATTTCTCCGTTACTTACATCCCTGGTACTAAGAATGTTAAGGCGGATGCCTTGTCTCGCAGTTTTTCTCCCATAGTCGGTGCTGAGAAAGAGGAGAACATTTTACAAGAAGGTGTTGTGATAGCTGCTTTGGACTCCGTTTTGGAAAATGAGATTCTTAAAGCACAAGAGAATGCCCCTTCTAACACTCCTCATGGGAGGTTGTTTGTGCCTGGGACCTTTAGGAGAGATTTGTTTGTTGAGTGTCACGAATCTCGGTTGGCAGGTCATCCCGGAATCTCTGAGACCAAGAGACTGGTGGGTCGCAGTTTTTGGTGGCCTGGATGGCAGAAGGAAGTCATTAAGTGGGTGCGTCAATGTACTTACTATATGTGCTAGATCTAAGTCCTCACATACTCCTGCTGCGGGGTTGCTTTGTCCTTTGGAGGTTCCCAGTGCTCCTTGGACACATTTGGCTATGGACTTTATAACTGACCTTCCCCCCTCTGAGGGTTTTACTGTCATCTGGGTGGTCGTGGACCGTTTTAGCAAGATGTGTCACTTGGTTCCTTTCGTCAAACTGCCCTGCGCTAAAACTCTCGCTAAGGCCTTTGTCAAGGAAATTGTCAGACTTCATGGCGTTCCTACTGACATTGTTTCTGATAGGGGTCCTCAGTTCGTGGCTCGTTTTTGGCGTGCCTTTTGTGATAGGTTGGGAGTTCATTTGTCGTTCTCGTCCGGATATCATCCTGAATCTAATGGCCAGACAGAAAGGAAAAACCAGGATGTTGAGCAGTTCTTGCGTTGTTTTGTGGCAGACAATCAAGAGGGGTGGTCTGAGTTTCTGCCACTTGCTGAATTTGCTCTGAACAATCATACATCTTCTTCTGCTGGTTGTTCGCCTTTTTTTTGTTGTTCTGGGAGACATCCGTCGTTTGGGTCGTTCTCCAAGTTGGGATCTGCCGTGCCTGAGGAGGAGAATTTTTCCGGTGATTTGGAGAGAGTTTGGACGGATGTGCGTGGTAATCTTCAGGAGGCCAACAGAAAATCTAAAGACTACTTTGATAGGAAACGACAGGAGGTTTTGTTCGCTGTTGGTGACATGGTTTGGTTGTCCTCTAGGAATCTGCGGTTGAGGATTCCTTCAAAGAAATTGGGTCCCAAGTTTGTAGGGCCCTTTAAGGTGCTTCAGGTTGTCAACCAATCTGCTATTAGGTTGGAGGTTCCTACCTCCTGGAGAATTAATCCGGTATTTCATGTCTCTCTGTTGAAAAAAGCTGTTGTATCGGATTGTGACGCCTCTGCCTCTGTTCCTCCGGTGGTGGAGGACGGGGAATATGAAATTTCTCGCATCCTTAACTCTAGACGGTATAGAGGTAGTTTGCAGTATCTTGTGGCCTGGAAAGGTTTCGGACCCGAGGATAACTCTTGGGTGAGGTCGGATGATGTTTCCGCGTCCAGACTTATCAGAGCGTTTCACAGGAGATTTCCTGATAAGCCTGGTCCTAGGGGATCCGGAGGATCCTCTTAGAAGGGGGGGTACTGTTAGAACCTTGCTCTTAGTTTTTTTTCCTTTGCTGGTCACATGACCTTGTTGGCCTATTTAATCCTGCTCCGCCCTTCTGGCTTTGCTGGACTTCATTGTATATCTACTTTCTAGCTAGCCTGTGCTCTGTGTCTTGCTCTGTTAGTTTGCTTGGTCTACTGACCTCTATGTTCTATATATTTTGTTTGTTCATCTGTCTGCTACTATTTCTGTTAGGAGGTGTCCCATATTCCTCCCAGTCCTTAGTACTTGTAGGGATTCCTTCCCCACATCTATAGGTCTCCGTACAGACTAGCTTAGGACTTTAGCAGGTCTGATCGCAGGATCAGGTTCCCTGTTACATCGTAGGGATTAAGCTGAGTTCTATCGTAGGGACAGATCTCCTCTCTTTCCTTAGCTCTGGTAGCAGAACATAACACCAGAATCTGCAGGAGTTTTGGAACAGTATTTTTGTAAATTGCGCTTCCTGTGACACTGTCCTGTGAATATACTCGTCATAAAAGCCTCCAACAGAGGAGCAGGATTCCTAATCTGAAGTGTTGGCTGATATTTCACATTGGAATTCATCCATTGTGCTCAACACACGTCACTACAGTCCTAGAGGAGAGGACACCCCAGCGTTACTCCATTAGGACAGCGCTATCATTCATGACTGCAGCATTGTTGTCGACTGGAGTCAGGGTGGTCTGAAATCCATCTCTAGTCTCATTAGTGGTCCAGGGGGCTGCTCTGTAACTCACACATGCTTTATACTGCAGCTTAGCTTGTTCAGAATTGGCTGCTGTGTAATGGCACACGTGCACCATGAAGTGATAAGTGATACAGTTAAAACCAGAAGTTTACTTACACTATATATGCATGTTTTTCTCAATATCTGACATGAAATCAGAATAAACCTTTCCTGTTTTAGGTCAATTAGGATTACTATAATTTTTAATAATTGCCAAATGCCAGAATAATGAGAGAAAATGTTTTAAGGCATTTTTATTAATTACTGCAAAGTCAAAAGTTTACATACACTATATTGTTTGTATACACAGATTACTATGCCTTTAAACAATTCTCGACTGCCCATATGATGATGTCATGTGTTTAGAAGCTTCTGATTTTTTGGCAACATCTGAGTTAATTAGACACACAACTATGGATGTATTTTAATGCACACCTGAAACACTGCTTCTTTGTGTAGCATCATGGGAAAGTCTAAAGAAATCAGCCAATATATCAGGAAGAGAATTGTGAACTTGCACTAGTCTGACTAATCCTTGGGGATGTAACGTCCGGAACGCTGGTGGAATGTGTACGAGGGATACGGCGGTGCTATGAATGACTCCGACCTCAGTGTAGTGGCAAATCAACTTTCTTTATACTTGTCAAACAAATAACAGGGTTGTACTTTTCTACAAAGTATGGGCCACAACAGCTACGAATACAAAATACAAGTTATGCAGCCCGAGAGAACCCAAGTGCCAATCTCGCAGGAATGAGCCAAACTACCCCTGAGCTGTGCCGCTCCCACCCTTATTCAGTACAGGGGCTACCCAGGATGTTACCGCTGACGTGGCACGTGGTCCTCCCAGGAATATAACCTTACACGCCCCTCCCACACTAATACAATGGGATCCAGATACCCTTGTTTTTCCCCTTAATAAACACTCTATGTTTAGCTAACGCGTTGTCTATACAGTGTACAGTTTCTCTTCCTACAAGAGCAAAGAGAAATCTCTCTAATTTAATATACACAAGCAATTAACAAACTAAACCTTTTATTAGACCCTGATCTCCGGCCACAAGGTTTAATCAGCTTCTCCTTCATACCAAGTTCTCTAGCACATCCCGATGCAGGCAGGAATCACAATCGATCTCAGTCTCAATGTATAGGTCACAACAGGGCTCCTTTGTAGTATCCACGTACACAAAGTCTTGTTATACCAGATCTTTCACAATCTCTGGATCAAGCCTGATCAGTCCATCAGCAATGATATACACCGGGCAGTTCTCAGTACTACTGGGATTACTAACTAGCTTTCCTTAGCTAAGTACACAGTTGGTGACTGGTCACAAATCTCAGTTACTCACAAGGCACAGTTTCTTTTTGGACACACCATTCGGCTCAAGTCTCTGCAAGCTCCACGTGTCTCTGGACATCATACATGTCTCGTCCCCTCAGAGGTCTTCCTGGATCTCAGATTCCCGGGCTTTTTCACAGATCCCCGGGCTTTTCTTTACTTGTCTCTTGCTGACCCCTAATGGCCGGACTAAGTCATTGCAGGATAAATTTATGCTATCAGTAATATGAACTCATTACTAGAAACACATGCCAACATGCTACACTCCACCCCACTTACAATTTGGCGTCCCGACAAATGGTTTCGTACAACACATATGTAACACATACTCCGCAGGATTATATCATATTTAGAGAACACCAGCTGTGCTCCTCTTTGATCTCTGCAAACCAGTATTTGCCGAGCTCGATGGAGGGTCCACCGCATCTGATGGAACAGTAACATCAGGGGCGGTGTGTGGAACACCTGGAACTTGCACTATCGGACTTTGCAAGTCCGAGGGTTCCACCCCGAAGTCATCCCAACAGTCGCATTCAACATTACTTGGTGCAACTGCTGTAGGTGGGGCAGGTGACTCAGGGTGACAGGCAGGTGTGTCGGACATACACTTCCTTAGCCAGTTTTGGTGCATTGTATAACGGGGTCCAATGTACCCTTCAAGAACCACTGTGTACACACTTCCCCCTGGGAATACCCTTTCCACTACTGTGTAGGGCGTATCCTCCCACCTGTCACTCAACTTATCTCCCGGACGCGTGACTCGCACTAGCACCTTATCATCCACCCGGAACTCATCTAGGTGCACAGGTCCCCGATCTCGGTGGGGATGATCCTGCACATGGTCTTTTACTATCCGGTGGATTTCCCGCAAACCTTCGGCGATGATCCTGGACCCACTCACTGGCTGTATGATATTCTGGCTTGTCGGGTACAGTGAGACCAAGTTCTTCAATTTCTCGCCCAGGCCAACCGAACATCGTCGCGTAAGGAGTGAATCCTATGGTGCTATGGACCCTATTGTTGTAGGCCTACATAAGCTCCTTCTGCCTCTGTTCCAGCGTTCTCAGCATTTGGAGCAAGGTTTGGTTGAACCGTTCACAGGCCCCATTTCCCTGTGGATGGCAGGGCATTGTCCTTGATTGCTGAATCCCATAGACTTGCAGCAACTCCGTCATGAGCTGACCTTGAAAGCAAGCACCTTGATCTGAATTTATCCTTTGAGGACACACATAAACCTGGATGAAATGCTTACAAATTGCCTCAGCTGCGGACTTAGCAGTCTGATCTTTGGTGGGGACAGCAACGGCAAAATTAGTAAAGTGATCAGTCATGACTAGGCATGAATGATGACCACTTCTGGCGTACCCGATTGACAAATAATACACCATTAGCACTTCCAAGGGGGCAGACGTCACAATTGTCTGAACAGGAGCCCTCTGTTCCGGGCACTTATTCAGCTCACATGCCCGGCACCTACCACACACCTCTTTCACAACTTCTTCCAAGCCAGGTGTGTACACGTACCGGTGCAGCCAACGATAAGTCTTCTCAGGCCCAAAGTGTGCACCCCGCATATAAGCTTCCCGGGCAATATCCGGAGCCACTGAAGCTGGGATTACTAACTGCCAATGGTACGTAGCTCTGCCGCTATGTAGATCCAGCGATACAGTATCCCCTCCGCTATGGCCAATCGATCCCACTGCCTTAGCAGCTTTTGTCCTTCTGCACCCAGACGGGCTCTTGCTCTCCCGTTGGGCCAGGACTTTTGACTCAGCCATTTCTTTACTCGTGACAGTTCAGAGTCTGCATCCTGTAACTCGGCCCACTCTTGACAAGTCTTACCCAGCAATGTGGCGATCCGTGTCGCCACCCCACTTGAGCGTGCCACGTCCACGAACACAGGCAATCGCCTCAAATCGGGGATCTCAGTATCCTCGAGGTCTTCATCCACCACCTGCTCGGGTGTGCCTCGGGTCACTCGTGATAATGCGTCGGCATTTGAGTTTTCTTTACCCTAACGGAACCGGATCCGTTAATTAAACTTGGACATCCACACCACCTCTCTCTGCTCCAGGGCTCCCAGTTTAGCATTTTCCAAGTGTGCAAGCGGATTATTGTCAGCCATCATTAGAATCTCTGACCCAGCCAGGTACTCTGCAAACTTCTCAGTCCTGGTCCACCCAAGGGCCAACATCTCCAGCTTAAACGAGCGGTAATTGTCCGGATTTCGCTCGGTATCCCGTAGAGACCGGCTAGCATACGCGATGACTCACTCACTCCCATCTTGTTCTTGAGCTAACACGGCTCCCAGACCATAGAGACTTATGTCAGTGTACAGGGTGAACGGTTGATCAAAGCGAGCATACGCCAATAAAGGTGCCTGCACAAGAGCGGCCCGGATCCGATCGAATGCCTGTTATTGTCGGTCCGTCTACCGAATCGGCTGATTCTTGGGCCCCTGCGCCGTCTCTCTCAACAACTCATTCAGTGGTTCAGCCACTTTAGCAAAGTCTTTCACAAACCGATGGTAGTATCCGGTTAAACCGAGAAATGCCCGTACTTCTCTCACGGTCTTGGGATGGGGCCACTCCTGAATGGCCTCAATTTTACTCAGTGCTGGCCGCACACCCTCAGCCGACACAGCACACCCTCAGCCGACACTACATGTCCCAGATACTCAATCTGCGTCTGGAACAAGTGACATTTCTTTGGCTTGATTTTAAGTCCATTGTCCCTGAGTCGGTGCAACACTTGCTCGAGCTTCTTCAGGTAGTCGTCGAACGAATCTCCAAATATAATCACATTGTCCGGATAGATCAACACGGACTCAAAATTGTAATCGCTCAAGCAGTATTCCATTAACCACTGAAACGTTCCTGGAGCATTAGTCAGTCCGAAGGGCATTCGATTAAATTCGTACAGTCCCATAAGCAAGATGAATGCTGTCTTCTGCCGATCTTGAGCTGCCATGGGCACCTGCCAGTAGCCGATGGCCAGGTCAAGAGTGGAGAAGTACTTCGCCTTTCCCAGGGCAGACAGGGATTCCTCGATCCGGGGCAACGGGTAGGATTGACGTACTGTGTGCACATTCAGATTACGGTAATCAACACGAAACCGTATGGATCCATCCTTTTTCCAGACCAATACGACCGGTGCGCCCAAGGATTTTGACTTGGCCGTACCACCCCATTATCCAGCATCTGCGCCAGCATTCCTTTGACCTCCTGATAAAGCCTCGGTGGGATCTGGCGATATCTCTCCCGAATTGGGGGGGGGGTGTTTCCCGTGGGTATCTTGTGCTCCACAACCTTTGTGCAGCCAAAGTCTTCATCTCCCCTGGAGAAAACAGCCTGATATTCCCACAGTGCAGCCTCCAGTCTGCGAGCCTGCTCGGGAGCCAACTGGGACTCATCCACTCCCATGATCTCCATAATCTTCCTGCCATTCCACGCGGGCGTGGGGGATTCTTCAGCTGCCGTCTGCATCGACAGGGTCCAGGCGGTTCGGCGGTCTGCCCTCAGTGTGAACTGGCTTTTGGGGATGACTCCTTCGTCACACACATATACCTCAGTCAGCTTCGTACCCACTGCCAGAGTCACCTCATGATTCTGCAGATTCAGACACCTCACTGGTACACTTCCATTTTGCACAATAGCCAACGTTCGAGCTATCATCGAACTGTCCGTACCTCCTGACCATCCCACCGGTTCCAGAACCACCTCCACATCATTCAGCTTCCTGTGCATCCCTACCGGTATCAACACAAGCTTCTCTTGACCCGGGGCGATCACAACAGCAAACCCGCATGGGACATACACCGCTCCCACCATTCTTCCTTCAGCCGAACTTTTCTGAATGCCGCACGAACGGACCACCTGTTGCAGGGCCCTCTGAGTGGCTTTGTGAGGTGTCGCTCATTTCCAATATCTTGGGCCATCACGCTCAAACAAAAGGGAGCCCAGCTCCCTCAGGATGTTCATTCCCAGAACCACCGGAAGATTAGGCCTCGCCTGTGTCTTCACGAGCACCACTCCTTTGGTTCCCAATTCTTGACCGCACAGCTGTACTTTCATCCATGCAATGCCTGCCACTGGAATTTCTTCATTATTAGCGGCCTTCAGCCTTAGCAGATGTCCCGACTTCGTTTTGACGGTCTCTTCGAAGTGCGTCTTGAAAAATTCTATCGGCATGGTCATCACCTCCGATCCGGTATCCACTAAGCACGCCACCTACTTTCCTGCAAACTGCACCTCTAACGTGGGATTCTCCGCAATCAGATCTTCGGAACATACGTTGGGCGTTGATTTTCGTTCCTGCCTCGCCGTATGCCCAACTACAGCGAGGGCCTCTCTTTTACCGATGCCGGGATTTCAGCCGGCAGGTTTTTCTGGCAGTACCGCTGCATATGCCCCAGTTCTCAGCATCGCCAACATTGAACCGATCTTCTTGCCCTACCTCCGGCTGCATCAGGTCTAGGAGCAGTCGGCGTCCTCCCTGAAGTATAGGGTGGTTGCCCATATAGGGGAATAGGGGGGTTAGTTAGGGCCGAGCATATCAGAGGCATCTCCCGAACTTGCATCCGTTGCACCTGTTCCTTCAGGCTTTCCATGGTTTTCTGTAAAACCGCCAGCTGTGCCTGAACAGGGTCTGGTCTCGGCTCTCTTGTGTTAGCCACTCGCAGGTTACTCCACTGCAAAGCAGGCCTCGCTTCCAAAGCCCGTGCTACTGCCTCTTCCTGTATTTCGGCATAGGTGACACCAGGAGTACTCCGCGCCTTCAGCAACAATTCGCTCCTTAGCGCTTCACTTCGTATCCCCTCGATGAACTGATCCCGAAGAATGCTGTCAACATCAGCCTGCCGCCGCCACAAGGTCAAAGGCTTTCTCTAGCATCCGGATGATATCGTCGACCGTCTTTCGTTTGTCTTTGGGTTTTAACAAGACAACTTTGCGCGCATCCCCCTGCAGAGCATTCAGCGCGACTTGCTGTTGTAGCTGGGGGCTGATGCCGTTCAAGGCAATGGCATTCTTCAACCTGCCTACCCAATCACTGAACAGCAAGTTATACCCATCAAACTTGGCCAGGTGGTTAAGCAGTGCTCCTGTTGTGGAGCAACCAACTAACCGGTCTCTACCGGTCACAATGGGAGAAGGGGGCTGGATTATTACAGTAGACGCAGCAGCACATTCTGTGCTACTGGCACCATCCATAGCGAGCACCGTATCCTGCAAACTATATCAAGATGTAACGACCGGAACGCTAGTCGAATGTGTATACGGCGGTGCTATGAATGACTCCGACCCCAGCGCAGTGGCAAATCAACTTTCTTGACACTTGTCAAACAAATAACAGGGTTGAACTTTTCTACAACGTATGGGCCACAACAGCCACGAATACAAAATGCAAGTTATGCAGCCCGAGAGAGCCCAAGTGCCAATCTCGCAGGAATGAGCCAAACTACCCCTGGGCTATGCCTCTCCCACCCTTATTCAGTACAGGGCCTACCCAGGATGTTACCGCGGACGTGGCACGTGGTCCTCCCAGGAATATAACCTTACACCCCCCTCCCACACTAATACAATGGGATCCAGGTACCCTTGTTTTTCCCCTTAATAAACACTCTATGTTTAGCCAACGCGTTGTCTATACAGTGTACAGTTTCTCTTCCTACAAGAGCAAAGAGAAATCTCTAACTTAATATACACAAGCAATTAACAAACTAAACCTTTCATTAGACCCTGATCTCCGGCCACAGGGTTTAATCAGCTTCTCCTTCTCACCAAGTTCTCTAGCACATCCCGGTGCAGGCAGGAATCAGAATCGATCTCAGTCTCAATGTATAGTTCACAACAGGGCTCCTTTGTAGTATCCACGTACACAGAGTCTAGTTATATCAGATCTTTCACAATCTTTGGATCAAGCCTGATCAGTCCATCAGCAGTGATATACACCGGGCACTTCTCAGCACTACTGGGATTACTAACTAGCTTTCCATAGCTAACTACACAGTTGGTGACCGGTCACATATCTCAGTTACTCACAAGGCACACCTTCTTCTTGGACACACCCTCCGGCTCAAGTCTCTGCAAGCTGCAAGCGTCTCTGGACATCAGACACGTCTCATCCCCTTAGAGGTCTTCCTGGATCTCAGATTCCCGGGCTTTTTCACAGATCCCCGGGATTTTCTTTACTTGTGTCTTGCTGACCCCTAATGGCCGGACTAAGTCATTGCAGGATAAATTTATGCTATCAGTAATATGAACTCATTACTAGGAACACATGCTACAGGGTCAATTTCAATGTACCTGAAGGTTCCTCGTTCATCTGTACAAACAATTATACACAAGTACAAACAAGATGGGAATGTCCAGCCATCATATGTCATGGGTGTGTCAGAGGTGAAAGACAGTCGCCCTGCAGTTGGTTGCAGGAGATCTCTATGTTTGGCATTTCAGACAGCTTCTTAGATTAGAGGCTGTCTTTAGGACCTAGCAGCTACCTCCCTCTTGCTAATTAGCTCTCTGGCCTGGGTGTATATATACCTGGTATGTCTGTGAGGGAGTTGCCGGCTATATTCCTTTTATACTTGTGAGGCTTAGCAGGAGCAGTACTTCGTCCTCTCTGGAGCTTGAGGGCGTGTGCATTTTTGGAGTCATCTAAAGTTAAGTTATTTCCCCCTGTTTTGTCTACCCTTGTTGTCTATAGTGTTTAGTGGAGGTTGACTAGTGCTCATCTCCTCCCATCCCTAGCTGTAGCCATACGCCAGGGAAAGTAGGGCGAGGTACGCATGCGGCGATTGCTGAGGAGGCAATGTAGGGACGGTAGTTGAGACAGGGTGATGCTAGACCAGACTAGGAGGTCTCCATTTCCCCCTTTCCCTAGTGTCTGGGCTCCCTTTCCCTTTTCACTCTGTGTTACACTAAGTCTTTCCCATACCTGGAGTGACATCATCCCGCTCATTAAGGAGACGGGTTCTGTGTCCCAGAGATGAACCTGTTTTGGTCCGACATGTGCATATAAACCCAAGGACAAAAGCAAAAGACCTTGTGAAGATGATGGCGGAACCTGGTTAGATTGTGTCAATATCCACAGTGAAATGAATACTGTATCAACATGGGCTGAAAGGTCACTCTGCAATGAAAAAGCCATTACTCCAAAAGAAACATAAAAAAGCCAGATTAATGTTTGCAAATGCACACAGGAACGAAGACCTTATTTTTGGTGACATGTCCTGTGTTCTGATGAAACTAAAATTCAACTTTTTGGGCATCATGACCATCGTTACGTTTGGAGGAAAAGGGGAGAAGCTTGGAAGCCTAAAAACCCCATCCCAACTGTGAAATATGGGGTTGACAGCATTATGTTGTGGGTTTGTTTTGCTGCAGGAGGGACTGGTGCACTTCACAAAATAGATGGCATCATGAGATAAGAAGATTATGTGGCAATACTGAAACAACATCTCACGACATCAGCCAGGAAGTTAAAGCTTGGACGGAAATGGGTCTTCCAAATGGACAATGACCCGAAGCATACTGCCAAAATGGTAACAAAGTGGCTTAAAGATAACAAAGTCAATGTTTTGGAGTGGCCATCGCAAAGCCCTGATCTCAATCCTATTGATCCTATTGTAAATAGATGGGAAAAGCTGAAAAGGCAGGTGCAAGCAAGGGGAACTACAAATCTGGATCAGTTCCACCAGTTTTGTCAGAACGAATGGGCCAAATTCTGACCAACTATTGCGAGAAGCTTGCGGAAGGATATCCCAAACATTTGACCTAAGTCATTCAGTATAAGGGCAATGGTACCAAATACTAATGACATGTATGTAAACTTTTGACTTTGCAGTAAGTAATAAAAATGCCTTAAAACATTCTCTCTCTCTCATTATTCTGGCAATTGGCAAATATTAAAAATTATGGTAATCCTAATTGACCTAAAACTGGAAAGGTTTATTCTGATTTCATGTCAGATATTGAGAAAAACATTCATATGTGTCTTTTTATATAATGTATGTAAACTTCTGGTTTCAACTGTATCTATCTAACAGAAGAGAACACTTGTTTGTTACTTAATGGCTGTCAAAATGTACAACAGAAAATCAAGAAAATTATTAAAAGTATAAAAGCGAAAATGGCTGAACATTTGCTGGACCTGGACTACACACAACCCCACTTCCAAATCGGTTATCACTGCATTGAAAAATTTCAAAACAAATTGTGGGATCTATTTTACACATTATGCCTTAGGAGAATGAAATATTTACAGGTAGTTTAACATTTTAGTTGTAAAATTCTATTTTTTGAATACCACGGCTCAATGTTATAACATTCTGTGAGGTACATGTGGGTTAAAAATACTCACTACACTCCTACATTAACTCCTTCATTGGTATAGTTTCCAAAATGATGTCATTTATGGTGAGGGGGTTGGTTTCACTGTTCTGCCACCTCAGGGGCTCTGCTAATGTACATGGCATCAGCAATCTATTCCAGCCAAAATTGCACTCCAAAAGTCAAATAGCGCACCTTCTCATCCAAGCTGAAAAAATTGTATCCAGTTTCCTTTTATAGGGGCATCACTGTGGAGAAATTGCATCACAAATTGTGGGGTCTTCTTTCTCTTATTACCTCTTGTGATATGGAAAATTTGAGGTTAAATCAACATTTTAGTAGGAAAATTTTAATTTTTCATGGTTATCACCCAATCTTATAAAATTAAGTGAAGCATCTAAGGTTTAAAAATGCTCACCACAAGCCAAGATGTATATCTTGAGTTTAATTTCTAAAATAGAGTCACTTGTGAGAGGTTTCTACTGTTTTAACACCTCACTGACTGAGCAAACGTGACATGACATCTGCAATCCATTCCAAGCCTTAGTGTGGCGCCCCTGAGGGTTCAGTCGCCACAGGGGTACTGCACCTCAGATTGAGGTGTGGTATCTCCTCTCCCAGGTAAGGATGGAGCATCACTCAGGTCCACACTTTACCACTCAACACTACACCACTCCTGTCCTGAAGGGGGCCTAAATGCACCAGGGTGCTGCCCCGGTCCGGGATAGAGGAGATGGGGGGAACCAAAGATAGGGGGAACCATGTAGTGGGTGAGGGTGGAGGACACACTTTTAGGAAACACTTATTGATTCATATTTAATCTACGGCCATCTTAGGTTCAAGGTCTTTTGATTGTGGTCTTCTGTCAGGGTCCAGCAAGAGTCTGCAGCTGGCTGAAGATACACGGTCCTCGTTCTCTGGCCTTGAGACGAGGAGCGGGTCAGAGTTAACCACTGTCTCTACCCGGTCAGGGTCCTGTCCTAAGAAGGCCTTGGAGGGGAGCGGAGGAGATAGGCTCCACAGGCAAAAGGATCCCAGGGGGATACGGACGGAGCGGAGTCGCCACCTGTATTCTTTACTCTGGCCTAGCCAGAGGGATTCCTGCTGCAAAAGGGGTAACCGGCCCCCGATATCTGACTTTGTCACTTCACGTCTCAGTCAGAAAAGCCCGGAGGCTTAGTGGATCCCAGGGGGATACGGACGGAGCGGAGTAGCCTCTGTATCTCTCACACTGCGTTTATCCAGTGGGACCCGGCCTTACACCACGTTCGTACCACACACAGTCAGGAGAAGACACACCAGAGGGGTCTTGACAGGTGCTCCTGATCTACCTGGGAAGTGTTGAAACCCCTTCCCGGTGGCCGCAGTACGCCGTGTGTAGCAGAGAGAAGCTTTGCAGCTGAAAGTTCATCTAAAGTGAGTAAAGACCCGGATGACTTCATACACCGCCTCAGCTTGTTTATTCCTGCACGGCACTGCACCCACCATACTTCCACATAGTCCTCTTTCCCGCTTCCCTGAGGCCTACTCCACCTGTGGGGAGTAGTACCATCTGAGCTGCTAGAACACTGGCCTCAGAGGACTGACGCAGCGCTTGTGGCTGTCACCAGGAACCGCAGGTGGCGTAGTCGAAATACCACTCATCCTTGAAAGCCCAATATTTTATTGTGACAGCCCTGGGCACGGAACGGGTCGAGGCCACAACTGCATCCCCCGCGTCCCCTACACTGACCCGGCTCCGAGTAACCCCACCGCTCAGGGAGGGCGAGGTGTCACAAACTTGGCGTAGTCGGCAGGATTGCGTGCCCGCAGCAACGGAAAAGGATAATCCCCATTGCCAACAGGTACTGTGCGCCTTTTCACAAAAAGACTGTAGTTTCACACTCAATGTGGCGCCCGCGCAGGAAGAACGGACGCCATTATGTGCAAAATCAACAGCAATCAAAGTCCTCCCATCGTGGGCCTGGCTCCCCAGTGGCGCCAAAAGTGCAGACCGCCCCCTCCAGCAGAGACCGTCCGCGTAGTAGTGTCCGTCAAGATGGATGGGATTTCCCAAGGAGTGCCCGTCAGCCAGCCGCCCTGGAGCTGCCCCAATAATGGAGGAGAAACAGACCGCACCCATCAGCAAAGATGGAAGCAGCAAAGGAGAAGTCCTCCGTCGCTGGCCCACCTGCTGCTACACCCCTCACTATAGAGGGAATCTACCTGACCGCGGAGGAGGCCGAGTTCCTCCGCGGTGAAACACAGGACCTGACCCGGAGGGTCGAAGAGGCCCAGTGACTGGCCGCCGCAGAGTGGAGAGAAGAGGTGTGGCGGAGGATCAGGGCCCGCCGCCAGAGCTCGTCGCGCCTGACAAGTGAGGCTCCAGCCCAGGCGGAGGAAGCCCAGAAGGCCCCGTGCAGCCCAAGTGCGGGTAAGACTGAAACCCCTATCCCGGGCGCGGGACGCACCGAAGCCCTCCTAAGTATCCTGCCGGCATCCCTATCCCCGGGCGCCATCGTATGGGAGCAGCTCCTGGCTCCAGAGGCCGAGGCCCAAGTCACCACCACTACCGGAGACAAGCTATGCCTCCCGACTCCCGAGCCGGGACCGCCTGCGTTTACCTGGGCGAACACCTGCCCCCACCCGGACTGGTCCGCACCAACAGAGGGCCCGCAGCAGCCCCTGTTACAGCCGCTACCCGCACCTCCGGTCACCTGTCAAGGGGCCGAAGAGTTTGCCTGGGACAACCGGGGGGGCGACCTGATGGGCTTCCCCCGGGAGACCCAGGCCGAAGCGCGTAGGCAGGAGGAGACTTGCAGAAAAGAGCTCCTCCAGTTCGAGAAGAAGCGGCGAGACAGGAGGGTCCACTGTGAGCGTCTGGTGGTGCGTGCCAAGGCTGCCAAGACACAGGCCCGTCAGGCGGAGGCCACCCGTTCAAGCCCCCGGGAAGAAGGCGTTGCTGTGCGCTTCCACCAGGTGGCAGGATGGGGCTTCATCCGCAGTTCACAGTTCGACCGAGACGTGTTCGTCACCCGGCGCGATGTCGAGCCGCGGCTGGAGCAGGGCCACCCTGGCCGGAACCTCTACCCGGGTCATTTGGTGTCCTACACCCGCCATCATGGGGAGCGTGGGTGGTATGCCCTGGATGTCCACAGGGTATTCAAGGAGGATGCCCCCACTCACCTACCCCCAGAGGACCGGTCAGGCTCCGTCGGGAAAGATGAGCCATTTCCCCGGTGGGGATATCACTTTTGAGCAGCCCCGGGAGATGTATCTCCCCTTTGTTTAAACTGTTATTTTATGTTATGCTCCCTTTTTACACCCGGATTTAGTTGAGAGAGACATTTGTCCCTGCGGACGCTAAGCAGTAGACAGACTAACTTTGTAAATAGTTTGCACTTATGCTCCCTATTGGTTTTATGCAAAACCACTTCTACCTCAGACCTCAGAAGCAAAACCTGTCTGGAGTGGCACTACTGGAGGTCCAACTCGGGATCTCCATGCCCTGCAGCCACCCCAGGGCCTACGTTGAGGGTTTGGGACAGGTCCCTCATGCTGCTGAACTGACACTTTCTACCGTATTTTCTACAGTACTGTCTACATGCATAATGTCTCTTTGATGTTTTCCATATATGCATAATGTCTCTTTGATGTTTTTTTTCATATATATATATATATATATATATATATATATATATATATATATATATATCATGCAACGTTAAAAGTGTCCTCACCTCCCATAAAGGGAAGTGTTATGATCTGCAACATAAACTAAGGAAAGAAAGGGGAAAGCTGTCCCTACAGTAAGACTAAGCTGAATCCCTACGATGTAGCGGGCAGCCTGTTCCTTGTGAACAGACCCGCCTTCGTCCTCGGCTAGTCTGAACGGAGACCTATAGAATAAAGGGAGGGGTCCCTAAAAGAACTAAGTTCTGGGACAAAAATGGGACACCTCCTAACAGAAGTAGTTGCAGAGCAAAAGACAAACAGACAAAAAGTACTAGAGGTCCCAGAGGACCAAGCGAACTAGACAGAGATAGGCACCGAAGCACCTGGCTAGAGAGACAGGCAAAAAACACTGAAGTCCAGCAAAGCCAGAAGGGCGGAGCTGGAATATATAGGCAGCTGGTCACGTGACCGCAAAACACAAGATAGCAAAAACTAACAGGAGGGTTCTAACAGTACCCCCTCTTCTATGAGGATCCTCCGGATCCTCCAGGCCCAGGCCTATCCGGAAACCTCCTGTGGAAAGCTTTAACAAGCCTAGGAGCAGAGACATCATCCGTCCTTATCCAGAAGTTGTCTTCAGGACCGAAACCCTTCCAGGAGACAAGATACTGTAATTTCCCTCTATGCCATCTTGAATTCAAAATACGAGAAATTTCATATTCACCGTCTTCCACCACAGGAGGAACTGTGACAGTGGCGTCCCTATTAGAACCGTCAGCCTTTTTCAACAAGGAAACATGAAACACAGGATTAATCTTCCAGGAAGAAGGGACACCCAACCTGACAGCAGATGGGTTAACAACCTGAAGCACTTTAAATGGACCCACAAACTTAGAACCCAGTTTTTTAGAGGGAATCCTCAACGGCAGGTTCTTCGAGGACAACCAAACCATGTCACCCACAGTAAACAAAACCTCTTTACGTTTCCTGTCAAAATACTTCTTGGACTTCTTGTTAGCCTCTTGCAGGTTACAATGTACATTAGCCCAAACTCTCTCCAAATCACCGGAAAAATTCTCCTCCTCCGGCACTGCCGACCCCAATTTGGAGAACGAACCAAAAGATGGATGTCTCCCAGTACAACAAAAAATAGGAGAACACCCAGCAGAGGAGGATGTATGATTGTTAAGAGCAAATTCTGCGAGAGGCAGAAACTCAGACCACCCCTCTTGATTGTCCTCCACAAAACAACGCAAAAACTGTTCAACATCCTGGTTCTTTCTTTCAGTCTGTCCATTAGATTCAGGATGATAACTAGATGAAAATGACAAATGGACTCCCAACCTGTCACAAAAAGCACGCCAAAAGCGAGCCACAAACTGAGGTCCTCTATCAGAAACAATATCCGTGGGGACGCCATGGAGCTTGACAACCTCCTTAACAAACGCCTTAGAGAGTGTCTTGGCGCAGGGCAACTTAATGAATGGAACCAAATGACACATCTTACTAAAACGGTCCACGACCACCCAGATGACAGTAAAATCCTCAGACACAGGAAGATCAGTAATAAAATCCATAGTGAGATGCGTCCAAGGCGCACTAGGAACCTCCAGAGGACAAAGCAACCCCGCAGCAGGAGTATGTGAAGCCTTTGACCTAGCACACACAGTACACTGACGCACCCACTTGATGACTTCCTTCTGCCATCCAGGCCACCAAAAACTGCGACTGATAAGTCTCTTAGTCTCCGAAACTCCTGGATGACCTGCTAACCGAGACTCATGACACTCCACAAACAAATCTCTCCTAGAGGATCTAGGCACGAACAACCTCCCATGGGGAGTGTTAGATGGAGCATCAGCTTGAGCATTCAGAATCCCATTCTCCAAATCAGAGTCCAATGCCGCCACCACAACTCATTTCTGCAAAATGCTCTCCTCCTCCTCGGCACCGACCGTAGGAGAGAAGCTGCGAGATAAAGCATCGGCTTTAACATTCTTAGTAGCAGGGATATAGGTAACAGAAAAATGAAACCGAGAAAAAAAAAGTGCCCACCTAGCTTGACGGGCATTCAAGTGCTTGGCAGCATCCAGATAGATCAAATTCTTATGATCTGTGAAAACCCGAATAGGAAATCTAGCGCCTTCCAAAAAATGACGCCAATGTTCAAACACGAGTTTAATAGCCAGCAACTCCCGATTTCCAACATCATAATTCAGTTCGGTTTCCGAAATTTTTTTCGAAAAGAAGGCACAAGGATGTACTCCACCCTCGTTCTCTTGAGACAAAACTGCTCCGACCCCCACTGATGAAGCATCGACCTCGACCAAAAAAGGCTTGGTCTCATCAGGCTGCATAAGGATAGGGACAGAACTGAACCTCTCTTTGAGATACTCAAACACTTCAATGGCTTCAGTAGTCCACTGGGCCGTATTCGCACCTTTCCTGGTGAGATCGGTTAGAGGTTTAACAATTACAGAAAAATTCTTAATGAATTTCCTGTAATAATTGGCAAAACCCAAAAATCTCTGTATAGATTTCAAACCAACAGGCCTAGGCCATTCCTACACAGCCTGAACCTTCACAGGGTACATCTCAAAGCCCTCGCTGGAGACAATGTAGCCGAAAAAACTAATTTTCTGCACAGCGAACTCACATTTCTCCAGCTTAGCAAAGAGTGAATTATCACTCAATAACTGCAAAACTTCACGTATACTCTGCCAATGGGACTCTAGATCTGGTGAATAAATCAAAATGTCATCCAAATACACCACCACATTCTTACCAATCAAAGGTCTCAGGATGTCATTAATAAGGTTCTGAAAAAATGCAGGTGCATTGGTAAGACCAAAAGGCATCACCAGATTCTCAATATGACCTACCGGAGTGTTAAAAGCAGTTTTCCATTCATCACCCTCCTTCACACGTAACAAATTGTATGCCCCCTCGGAGATCAATTTTTGAGAACCACTTGGCTCCCACTAACTGGTTAAACAAGTCAGGAATTAACGGCAATGGGTAGGAATGGCGTACGGTAATCTTATTAATTTCACAAAAATCCAGACATGGACGTAAACCGCCGTCCTTTTTTTTAACAAAGAAGAATCCGACTGCCACAGGCGACTTAGAAGGTCTGATGTGACCAGCAGCCAGGCTAGTCTGTATGTACTCCTCCAAGGCCTTTCTTTCAGGGATAGTCAGATTAAACAAGCGACTCTTGGGAAGAGTAGCACCCGGAACAAACTCAATGGCGCAATCATAATCCCTATGAGGAGGTAAAACTTGCGACTCCTCCTCTGAAAAAACCCTCCAAAAATCTTGAATAGGTACTGTTAATTCCCCTTTTTTCACAGCCGCAATGCGACCATTACAACATTTATAATAGCACTTCGGACTCCAAGACTTAATCACATTCGTAGACCAGTCCAATAAAGGATTGTGCAGTTTTAACCAAGGCAATCCTAGAACAACTGGAGAGGGCAAATTATCCAAAACAACCAAGTCCAAAATTTCTTGGTGAACACCATTGATAGTGAGAGGAAATGCAGCAGTCTTGTGAGTTATACATTTCAAAAGAGTGTTATCAATTGCAACCACAGAAATAGGAGATGACAAAGGTTTGGATTTCAATTTAAGTTTTTCCAAAAACCCTTTATCAATCACATTAAGTGTTGAACCACAATCCACAAATACCTGAAATTCAATCAAATCTCCCTGCAGAGCATAAACAAGCTATACGGGCGTAACTGACCTTTTTTTTTTCTTTACTTAAACGACGTTCACAATACTTAATCAAATGATCAGCTTTACCACAATAAAGACACAAGCCTTCGGCGAATCTCCGATCTCTTTCTTGAGAGCGGAGTGACATCGCCCCAACCTCCATTGGTTCTCCGCTGTCAGAGCAGATTTTCTGGAAACTAGGACCTGAAGTTACAGGAGTTTTTACATCATTGACCCTGGACCTTATTCTCCTGTCCACACGAACAGCTAACTGCATAGCTTCCTGCAGAGTCTCAGGTTCAGGGAATGCAATTAGCAAATCCTTAACCCTTTCACCCAGACCAGCAAGAAATAAACATTTCAACGCCGAATCATTCCATTTAACTTCTGAGGCTAATCTCCTGAAGTGTGTGCAATAAATTTCAACATCATCTGACCCCTAATTCAAATGTCTAAGTTCTGATTCAGCAGATGAGATTCGATCAGGATTGTCATATAATAGCCCCATAGCAGAAAAAAATTCTACAACAGAACTTAAACACAGATCATTAGGTTGGAGAGAAAAGGCCCACCCCTGTGGTTCATTGCACAAAAGAGACATAATAAAGCCAATGCGCTGTGATTCATTCCCAGAGGACCACGGTCTCAAATGAAAATATAACAAACAAGCATTTTTAAAGGAAAAAAAATCTTGCTGTTTACCATAAAAAACATCAGGCAGTCCTATCTTTGGTTCGACAAAATGAGCTCCAGGACAGCTACTCACGTGTTGCTGAAGCTCGGCCACCTCCAGAGACAATCCCTGCAGGCGTTGAGCCAACTCCTGGACGGAAACCATACTGATCCCCGAATTTCTTTCCTTTTAGTTTTTTTGGGCTGGACTTACTGTTATGATCTGCAACATAAACTAAGGAAAGAAAGGGGAAAGCTGTCCCTACAGTAAGACTAAGCTGAATCTCTACGAGGTAGCGGGCAGCCTGTTCCTTGTGAACTGACCCGCCTTCGTCCTCGGCTAGTCTGAACGGAGACCTATAGAATAAAGGGAGGGGTCCCTAAAAGAACTAAGGACTGGGACAAAAATGGGACACCTCCTAACAGAAGTAGTTGCAGAGCAAAATACAAACAGACAAAAAGTACTAGAGGTCCCAGAGGACCCAGCGAACTAGACAGAGATAGGCACCGAAGCACCTGGCTAGAGAGACAGGCAAAAAACACTGAAGTCCAGCAAAGCCAGAAGGGCGGAGCTGGAATATATAGGCAGCTGGTCACGTGACCGCAAAACACAAGATAGCAAAAACTAACAGGAGGGTTCTAACAGGAAGATTGTTTCATGTTTACAAAAACTTTTAAAATTTGAGTGTCTGTACCAATTCTTTACTCTATTGCAGCCCGCGGATGTGCTGTGTTTCACCGGGGGGGAATGTGGCGCCCCTGAGGGTTCAGTCGCCACAGGGGTACTGCACCTCAGATTGAGGTGTGGTATCTCCTCTCCCAGGTAAGGATGGAGCATCACTCAGGACCCCACTTTACCACTCAACACTACACCACTCCTGTCTTGACGGGGTCCTTAATGCACCAGGGTGCTGCCCCGGTCCGGGATAGAGGAGATGGGGGGAACCAAAGATAGGGGGAACCATGTAGTGGGTGAGGGTGGAGGACACACTTTTAGGAAACACTTATTGATTCATATTTAATCTACGGCCATCTTAGGTTCAAGGTCTTTTGATTGTGGTCTTCTGTCAGGGTCCAGCAAGAGTCTGCAGCTGGCTGAAGATACACGGTCCTCATTCTCTGGCCTTGAGACGAGGAGCGGGTCAGAGTTAACCACTGTCTCTACCCGGTCAGGGTCCTGTCCTAAGAAGGCCTTGGAGGGGGCGGAGGAGATAGGCTCCACAGGCAAAAGGATCCCAGGGGGATATGGACGGAGCGGAGTCGCCACCTGTATTCTTTACTCTGGCCTAGCCAGAGGGATTCCTGCTGCAAAAGGGGTAACCGGCCCCCGATATCTGACTTTGTCACTTCACGTCTCAGTCAGAAAAGCCCGGAGGCTTAATGGATCCCAGGGGGATACGGACAGAGCGGAGTCGCCACCTGTATCTCTCACACTGAATTTATTCAGTGGGACCCGGCCTTACACCACGTTCGTACCACACACAGTCAGGAGAAGACACACCAGAGGGGTCTTGACAGGTGCTCCTGATCTACCTGGGAAGTGTTGAACCCCCCTTCCCGGTGGCCGCAGTACGCCGTGTGTAGCAGAGAGAAGCTTTGCGGCTGAAAGTTCATCTAAAGTGAGTAAAGACACGGATGACTTCATACACCGCCTCAGCTTGTTTATTCCTGCGCGGCACAACACCCACCATACTTCCACATAGACCTCTTTCCCGCTGCCCTGAGGCCTACTCTGCCTGTGAAGAGTAGTACCATCTGAGCTGCTAGAACACTGGCCTCAGAGGACTGACGCAGCGCTGGTGGCCGTCACCAGGAACCGCAGGTGGCGTAGTCGAAACACCACTCATCCTTGAAACCCCACCGCTCAGGGAGGGCGAGGTGTCACACTGTCATGTACCTAATCAGTAATTATTGACCACATATGGGATACTGTCATGTTCAGGAGAAATTGCATAATAAATTATAGGTTCCATTGACTCGCCCCCTGGGCCGTGGGGCACGCGGATCCGGGCGATAGGGAGACGTTGGGGGTAGTAGTAGTGGCGGCCCGGTCCCGCGGCTCAGGGTGGTCAGGCCATTGGTAGTCTGCTACGTACTTCAGATAATGTCCGACTACGCCACCCGTGGATTGCGGTTATTAGGAACCGCCGCTGCAAGGCAGTCCGCTGGGGCTGATGATGGGTGCAGCTGAGGTGATGTGACTCCCCACGGGAAGAGTGCGGCCCCAGGGCAGTGTAGTGGATGTTGGGAGGGATGGTAGTGCGGGTCCCGGTGCTGAAAGTGCTGGAGGCGCGAAAGAGCACACAGACAACGTACTGCAGTCCAATGTCTTTTACTCACAGTTCAGGTAGTCCAGGTCACTTGTGCACAGATAGTGACCGCCCGAGCCGTGCTGCGTCCACCAGGTGTGGGGCTCGGTCAACTCCCAGGCAGTTCAGGAGCATGGCACAGGACCCCCTTTAATCCTCTCTCTGGCCTGCCTCACCAGTGGCCCACTTTTGTCCAGCTGCCGCGGACTTGTGCGGTTAAACGTGGGCCCCGTCCTCCGCTGTCCTATATGGTGCCTTCCTAGCAGGTTTGATGAGGTGTCGCACCAATAGATGATCACGACGACCGGTCTTTGGCTGAGGGTTGTTTCTCCTCCACCAACTTGGGATCCGGTACCCTTAATCTGCCTGACCCTTCACCCTGGATTCTCGTGGGTTCTTAGGGTCCCTTCCACCTTCTTATTCCTTAACCCCTTTGTTTCTCTGTCTCTCCTTCTCTTTCTCTGTTCCTTTCTTGTTCCGTTCTCTTGGAGCTGAGATGAGCCAGAATCTCAGCACCCCTTCACCTCCTCCTCGGCCTCTTCACTAGGCCCTCCTGGAGTAGAGCTCCTACAGAGCCTCTACTCCCTGTCTTCTCCTCTGGCTGAACTGACCCAGAACTAAGATGGTGCCCACCTTTTATACCTCCCTCTAGCCATGAGCCCAGGTGACCAGCAACCAATGGGCTCCTTCCTACACTCAGGAACTGCCCCCTATCTGCCCCTACAGCACTGGGTGTTCCACCCCTCCCTCCCCACTCCAGCAGGGACATGGTCGGTCGTGCCTGCACTTATGTCTAGTGGGAGCACCGTTGAGCTGTCCCTGAGAAATGGGGTGTGTGTGCTGCATGCAGCTAACTGAGCCCTGGTCCATACTCCATCCTTACCCGAGAGTGGAATATCACACCTCTGGTCTGAGGTGCAATACCCCTGTAGCGGCCGAGCCCTCGGGGCGCTACACCATCTTCTCCAATTACCTTTCTGAAAATGAAAAAAATTAGACAAAATAACATTTTTGTGGAAACAGGAAAACATGTCATTTTTCACTATAGCACATACTCACCTTGTTCCCTTTCACCAGGCGCTGCTCTGGTCTTTACTATGTAAACCGATGCGCCACACAGCAGACGCGATGTAATGACTAGTGATGAGCGAGCATCCACGTCACTGCTCGGTGCTCGTCCGAGCATCTCACTGCTCGACATGCTTGGCGTGTGGCGCCCCTGAGGGTTCAGTCGCCACAGGGGTACTGCACCTCACCCAGAGGTGTGGTATCTCCTCTCAGATAAGGAGGGAGTGCTGCCCGGAACCCCAAACACCTGCATCCAACACTACACTGCTCCAGCCAGCTAGAGGGGCAAGACGCAATGTATGTTTCTGCTGAGCCCTGACCCTGGCTGCAGTGGGGAGAACCAAAGGTAGGGGGAACCAGTAGTGGGTGTGGGTGGAGGAAGTAGTTAGAGGGAGCACTTTGGTAGGAGTATATATAGGGAAGCCATCTTAGGGTGGCAGGACAGATAGATTAGTAGAGGAGAGCAGTTCAGAAGAACAGCTCAGGACAGTTCAGAAGAACAGTCCGGGAGCAGAGTCTCATTAGGAGCTCTGCTCCACAAGTAGGGCCAAGTCTGGAGGCCCAGGAGGGGAGCAGGGAGTAGGTTCCATTCTAAGAAGGGATCCTAGGGGGTACGGCGAGTGCAGGACGGCACCCGTACGCCCCGAATCTGTCAGAAAACAGAGGGATCGTAAGCCGCATTGTAATCCCCAGGAGGGTCAAGCAGGTCCGGGATCCGACGTACAGGAGGGACTTCAGAGCACCTGAGCGGGATTGAGAGTGGGCAGCGCAGGGCAGGAGGGAGAAAGACCCAGCGTGAAGTGGGTCTAGCTAGGAACACGTGAAAGTGGGGTTCTGCCAGGTACCCCTGATCTACCTGAAAAGAGCTGAGCCCCTGCCTGGTGAATGCATTGCGACGCAGGAGGCTGCAATCTGACAGTGCACCCTGAGGAACTAAAGAACTGTGAGTAAAGACACGGATGACTGCACCGCACCGCCTCTGTCCAATTATTCCGTCTGCGCCACCATTCCCTCTCTGTACCACAACGCCCAGCACAACCATCCATTACACCCCACGCTGCCCTGGAGCTAGCTCTACCTGTGGAGAGCCACACCATCCCTGCTGCCGTAACACCAGCTCCAGAGGACTGCTCCGCAGCGGCGGCACCCCTTAGCCGCATTCCACAGGTGGCGTCACGAACACTTTCCCAAATCCCCCAATATTTTCCCCTTTTTACTGACCGCCCTGGGTCACGGACCGGGCCAGCTACCGTGATATCCCCCAAGCAACCAGAGGCCCGGCTGCCGAGTACCCCACGGCACAGGGGGCGCGTCAGGCGCTCCTCGAGTATTTCAGCTCCCCTCCCTGCATGTTTGGCGCTCTTTAGACAGTCAATTAAAATGCAGGGATTGCTTGCCACGCACTGTAATGCCGTAGCTATGTTGGTTGTGGCATCACAGTGATTGGCTGGCCGCATAGCGTCATCAGGTCTATATCAGACCTGGTGACCCTATGCTTGTGACAGTGTACCCCGGAAACAGGCAGAGTAGGGAGAGGTGCTGCTGAGTGAGTGACAGAATTGGTGGTTTATTAGTTACGTATAGGTATTCCACAACAAGATAAATGTCCATCTGATCTAACAGTCCTTCTGAGGACTAATCCAACTGCATGTATTCAGTAGTGATAGCAGGAGTTAGGCAGGTAAGGTTTGTGGAAGTGTATACAGCACAATAGGGTCTATTGCATGTTCTGTCTGTTGCTGCTGTTACAAATATCCATTGCCCTACAGTACCAGACTATTTTCTTTTTGCTCCTTATCCTGATTATTTGCTTAAAAAGCAATACAGAGTACACCATTTTACTGCTCCATTTGCTTGTTAGCAGAATACAGACAGATTTTTTGATTATATTTGCAATACTGTATTGTAGAAGCAGAGAAACTTTTCCATGATCACACGTGATCCCATGTTACTGCGGTAATAATACCCATTTTGTGAAGCGTGCCAAATATTATACTCCATTTAAAGTCAGCCAGCTGTGTTTTGGTCGCTGACAAATACCTTACTATTAGGTGACTGCCTGAAACCGTGGCCATCAGACTTGATCCCATATGACTTGCGTAACAATACAGAAATTTTTGGGAACGTGTCAGATATTACACTCCATTTAAAGTCTGCCAGGTGTATGTTGTTCCAAACTATTGATACTTGGTCACTGACAAATACCATACTATTAGGCGACTGACTGAAACCGTGGTCATCAGACGTGATCCCATATTACTGCCGTAATAATACGGAAATTTATGGGAATGTGTCAGATATTATACTTCATTTACAGTATGGCAGTTGTGTGTTCAAACCTATCCACAGTTGGTGCTGACCAATAGCATATCTGTGAACAATGTTGTCAGAGTTCAGACAGTGCATATATCCATATTAGATTTATTGGTTTTAAAAACAGATTTTGCTGTCAAACCACATTTATCATAAAAAAACTTTTAAAAATACAACGCGTTTCAACTTCTATGAGTCTTCATCAGGTGTAAAAGAAATAGTGACATATAGAAACTTTTATACCTTACTGTATACTTAATTAGTTTTGGGTGGAACACTCCACCCACAACTAATTAAGTATAAGGTATAAAAGTTTCTGTATGTCACTATTTCTTTTACACCTGATGAAGACTGTAAAAGACTGTAAAAAGTTTTTTATGAACACTCCACCCACAACTAATTAAGTATTAGTTATTAAGTATTAGACTGTTAAAAGTTTTTTATGAACACTCCACCCACAACTAATTAAGTATAAGGTATAAAAGTTTCTATGTGTCACTATTTCTTTTACACCTGATGAAGACTCATAGAAGTTGAAACGCGTTGTATTTTTAAAAGTTTTTTTATGATAAATGTGGTTTGACAGCAAAATCTGTTTTTAAAACCAATAAATCTAATATGGATATATGCACTGTCTGAACTCTGACAACATTGTTCACAGATATGCTATTGGTCAGCACCAACTGTGGATAGGTTTGAACACACAACTGCCATACTGCCATTTCTTTTATACCTGATGAAGACTCATGGAAGTTGAAACGCATTGTGTTTTTAATTTTTTTTTATGGTAAATGTGGTTTGACAGTAAAATCTGTTTTTAAAACCAATAAATCTAATATTGATATATGGACTGTCTGATCTCCACATTCAAACGGAAGCGCCATCCCAAGTTCTTCTCTCCTTGTATACCTCCAAGTGGAGCGGCTTCAGGGCCAGGAAAAGCACAGTACCACGACATTGGATGAGCAGCATACCGGAGGAGAAACTCCAGTCCTCTTCTAAATTTTCTGCCAGTGTTGTGTCTGTCCAGCACAACCATTTTGGGTGAGTTCATTACATACACTTCACCTCTCCACAGTGTTACACAGCGCTCTCTGTTCTTTTTCCTCCTTCTACCTTCTCCTGCCAAGGATAACTATTGCAATGTTGTCAGAGTATTACGCCACTTTTATGGGCTGACAATAAAACATACAAAAACCAAACTAAAATGGATTTTTCTGGAAAAAATAAAAAAATTTCGGCAGCACAAGCAGCATGTGACGCGCCCCCTGGGCCTGTGTTGTGCAGGGGATACCCGGAACCGGACCTCTGGTGGGATGTAGTCTCCGTGGCGCTGACCCGGTCCGTGCCCAGGGTGGTCAATTCAGTGGCAGTCTTAGTGTAATAACAAATGTCCGACTACGCCACCCGTGGATTGCGGTCAGTGGGGACCGCCGCTGCGCGGCAGACCGCTGAGGCTGATGTTGTTTGCGCAGCCGAGTATGGGATAACTCCCCACGGGAGAAGTATTGCCTCAGGGCAGCTAGTGTGGATGATAGGAATGATGGTGTGAGCGTCCCTGTACTAATGATACTGGTGCGGCTTTGAAACACAGAGACGTGTGGTGCAGTTTCCAATGCTTTACTCACAGTTCTCATCCAGGTCACTTGTGCACATGAAGGACCGCCTGAGCCGTGCTGCGTTCACCAGTCAAGGGGCTCGACCAACTCCCAGGCAATTCCAGAGCGTGGCACAGGGCTCCCTTCTCTTCCCTTCTCTGGCCGTCCTCACCAGTGACCCACCTTTGTCCAGCTTCCTCGGGCCTTCTCTTGGCGAAACCTATCTCCGGTTTCCCTGACCCTACGTGGTATGCTTTCCTGGAGGATGTAGTGAGGGGTCGCACCAAGATGTGGTCACAACCTCCGGTCCTTGGCTGAGGAATCTGTTGCCTCCACCAATTTGGGTCCCGGTACCCTGCTCTGCCAACCCTTCACCCGCAATCTCCTGGGCCTTTGGGGTTCCTTCTGCCTTCGTGTCTCTGGGCCTTTCTCTGTGTTCCAGTTCCTTGGTTCCTTTCTTACTTCCTTTGCTGTTCCTTCTCCTCTCTCTCTCAGGCCCCGGCCTCCTGACAAGGCCTGCCCGTGGAGCAGAGCCCATGCAGCAGCTCTGCTCCCTGTCACTTCTCTTCAGACTCAACTTTTTCTTCTTTCTCCTGACTGAACTGAACTGGCTACTCTAAGATGGTGCCCACCTTATATACCTCCCTCTAGCACCCGAGCCCAGGTGACTAGCAACCAATGGGCTACTACCTATGCCCAGAGACCCACCCCTATATGCTCCTACACCACTGGGTTTTCCTCCCCCTCCCCACTCCAGCCAGGGACAGAAGCTGTCGTGCCTGCACTTCTGTGGGAGCACCGTTGAGCTGTCCCTCGGAAATGGGGTGTGTGTGGTGCATGCAGCCTAACGAGCCCTAGTCCACACTCCATCCTTACCCGGGAGTGGAATATCACACCTCTGGTTTGAGGTGCAATACCCCTGTAGCAGCCGAGCCCTCGGGGTGCTACACATGCACTATTAGGCAATAATACCTAATACCGGTCTGTGTAATATGCTATCCAAACTGTGATACCTCACCCGTAAACGAATTTCAGATAAGACAGGTAATATTCTAGAATATAGAATCTATTTGAATTGTCCTACCCATTATTAAAGAGTGGCTCTCCTATACTGTTATTGCGTATATGCAGCAATGTCAAGGGCTGCCAAAAATTAGGACGCACTCCAATACACATTTGAAGAGACATAAAAAAAATATATATATATAAAAACACAGCAGGATCTTTAGTTAAAAAAAAACTGACTCTGGTACCTTGGCAATGCCAAATTCTGTTCTCCCTCTGATATCTAACAAACAGGTCATGCTGGAGAAACTTGCACCTACTGCCACTCAGTGTCTTCGGCTCCCTTGTGAGAAACTAAAGTTTGGGCAGCCACTCAGTCTACCAAATAAAATTCCTGTGAAGGAAATTGTGGATGGCTTCGCCTCTGATACTGGTTGCTAATACCAAACCGTGGAGTGCCTTAATTCACTGGAAATATTCCACGCTGGTTGGAGACAAGCTCATTCCCACAGAAAAGTACCATCAGCAAGCTAGTGAGATGATGGCCTCTATCATTATCACGACCTGTAAGGTTTGCATTATGAACTCTCCTGAAGGAGAAGCCAGGGCCTACCGGAGGAGTCTGCGGTTCTCTGGTGGGCCCGTCCAACCCTGCTGAGAAGCAGCCCTGGCTAGGAAAAGTCTGTGTGAGGGTTCCCGGACACTGTATGGCTGCCTTTTTACTGAGGAGCAAACCGGAGAACCTGGGCTAAACCCACGCAAACCCGAGGAGAACATACAAACTCCTTAAAGAAGTTGTCCAATACTTTTACATTGACGCCCTATCCGTAGGATAGGGAATCAATGTATGATCAGCCGGGGTCCCGCACGGGGCACCCTCGCCGATCAGCTGTTATATTCAATTGAATAGGAGGCGGATGTGCAGTACACCGCAGCGGCCACTACCACTTGATGGTGGAGCCCCTCAGGTAAGCACTTCCGGCCGGCAGCAGCCGCCGCCGGCACCGATAACAGTTGATCGGCGGGGGTGCCGCGTGGAATGTAAAAGTAGTAGACAACGCCTTTAAGGATGTTGTCCTTGCTGGGATTTGGAACCAGAACGCCAGCGCTGAAAGGCTGCAGTGCTAATGACTGAGCCACTGTGCTGCCTTCTCTGTTCTCCCTCTGATATCTAACATGCTGGAGAAATTTGCATCTACTGCCACTCAATGTCTTGAGCTCCTTTGTGAGAAACTAATGTTTGGGTAGCCACTCAGACTACCAAATAAAATTTCTGAGAAGAAAATTGTGGATGTTTTCACTTCTGGTACTAGGTGCTAATAACCAACCATGGCGTGCCATAATTCACTAGAAATATTCCAGACTGGTTGGAGACAAGCTCATTCCCACAGAAAAGTACCATCAGCAAGCTAAGGAGACGGTGGCGTCTATCATCATGAATAATTTGCTCATTGTGTAGGAGACCTTGTGAACATTGTGTTGAAGCTTGATTGACCCAGAGCCCACAATTCTATGTGTCGGGAAGACATGTTCCGTCCCAGGGTGCGACTGGGTCACGGCTTCCACAATATTAACCCAGTGTGCCGTCAGTGAGATGTACCGTCCCTGGTCACAAGTAGTGTTGAGCCACCCCCGTAGTGTTCGAGTTCGGTTCGGTTCGTCGAACACCCGTGTGTTCGCCGAACTGTTCGTCGAACTGTTCGTCGAACACCTTCGAACACCGTTAAAACCAATGGCAGGCAAACAAAAACACATAGAAACACATAGAAAACACCTTCAAAGGTGTCCAAAAACTGACAAACTGCTCAGAAGACACAACTAACACATGGAAAAATGACAAGTACATATAGTCATGCGAAAAGAAAAGAGGTGGAGGAGTAAAAGGAGGGGGAGACACAGATATAGGCATGTCATGCCCTTCTAAAATCCAAAAAGTGAGAAGCCGACACGTTCAGTCCGCTCCTGCCCGTGCCACCTCCGTGTCGCCGGGTTTGTGCCAGAGCCGCGGTGAACCCTGACGGCCAGCCCCCCTCTCCCAATACTGGTGCCTGTCCGCTGGTGGGTCGAGCGAACCCCGCCTGTGGTGGAGGCAGCTCTAAGCTTTTTAATTTAAATTGTCTCTCTAATTTGAATGAATACACTTTAAATCCATTTACAAGGATCTATTGGAGGGCAAGTCTCATGCCAGCAGCCGCGTAATTCCAGCTCCAGTAGCGTCCACTAAAGCTGCTGCAGTTAAAAAGCTTTTATAAGGATCGAGCTCGGCTGTCCACCGCAAGGCATCCTACTGCCAGTCCCAGCCCCTATGCCTTGGGGTGCCTCCTGATGCTCTTCACTGAGTATCCCGTGGTCCCGAAGCATTTCCTTTGAAAAAATTAAGTGTCCAAACTACAGGTGGTGTAGCTTGCTTAACAGCCGGGATAATCCGCTGACTAGCAGACACTGCTACTAGGCACAAAGTATTTCCTGGGCTGTAATTAGATACTCTCGTTGGATGCTGAGAAAGCATTCCATAGAGTCTCCTGGCACGCCATATATGATTCTCTTAAAAAGCTTGGGGTAGGGGTCTAGGGGACCCTTTTATAGCCAAAATCACGGCCCTGTATCACAATACGTCACCTAGGCTGAAGATAAATGGAACTGTAGCACCCTGAGGGCTCGGTTGCTACAGAGGTATTGCACCTCACCCAGAGGTGTGATATCTCACTCTCAGGTAAGGATGGAGTGTGGATCAGGACCCGACACCTGCATGCATTACACCACATTGCCGTGGGGCAGGGCGACCAATATGCCTCTGAGATGGGCACGACAGTCCCTGTCCCTGGCTGGAGTGGGGGGAGGGAACACTGAGGAAGGGGAACCCTGTAGTGCAGGAGCAGGGAGGAAGCAGTTCCTGGGTGCATTGAGAAGGGAGTATAAAAGGTGGGCACCATCTTAGTTCAGTGCAGAGAAGTCTGAGCAAAAGTGGCAGGGAGCAGGGGCTCTGCATGAGCTCTGCTCCGGAGGCGGGCCTAGTAACAGAGGCCCAGGCCTGGAAGAGGGAGAAGGAAGGAAGAGGAGCGGAGAAGGCTCCAGGAACGAGGAATGAAGGGATCCCAGGGGTGCGGACGGGCGAGTCGCCACCGCACGCCCGAATCCACCTGCGTGGAGGGGTCAGGCCAAAGGGGGAGACCGGTCCCCGAAACTAGTGGAGGCAGGAAACGACCCTCAGCTAGAAACCGGAGGCTGTGACATTTTATGTGGCGTAGCCCCTCGCTACACCCGCTAGGAAGGCACCACATAGGGTCAGGGAAACTGGCGCCAAGTTTGGCAAGAGGAGGCCCGAGGCAGCCGGACAGAAGGGTTGGTAAGAAAGGCCAGACAAAGGACACACAAAGGGGGTCCTGTGAAGTGCTCCAAAGTTATCTGGGAGTTGTCTGAGCCCCTCACCTGGCGAGCACAGTACGACGTGGGCAGCCGTTACCTGCAGACGTGGTCTGGATAATAAGAACTGTGAGTAAAGGCCCTGGACTGCATCACTGACTCCGTGTCGTTACTGCTGCTGCCCTGCACCATCACCCCCATCCTCCGCATACACTGCCCTGAGGCTATACTCCTCCCGTGGGGAGTTATGCTACGCTCTGCTGCACCCACAACACCAGCCTCAGCGGTCTTCCCTGCAGCGGCGGTTCACTCTGACCGCAATCCACGGGTGGCGTAGTCGGACATTTAAACATCAAAACCACATAAATAGTTCCGCCACTGGTTTGACCACCCTGAGCCACGGAACCGGGTCGCCGCCACGAAGACTACAACCACCAGCATCCACCAAAAAGGGTCCGGCTCCGGGTGTCCCAAGGCCCAGGGGGTGCATCAGAACATTTTCATCACCTTTCACAATCACCAATGGGACAAGGCAGGGATGTCCTCTGTCCCCTCTCTTATACATCCTAGTGACGGAGCACCTGCTCTCATCAATTCGCCATAACCCCAATATTAGGTGGATTGAGGTGGGAGGCACCGAGTACAAGTGCTCTCTATTTGCTGATGATGTCCTAGTATATATCACTCAATCACATATATCCATCCATGCTGTTATGGCTGAAATAGATCACTTTGTTACATGGTCAAATTTTAAAATCAATGCAGCGAAGTCTGAGGCCCTCGATGTCTCCCTCCCCAAATCCATATAGGATTCCATCCAGTCCAACTTTCCCTTTGCCTGGCCCTCACAGGGTATCAAATACTTAGGAATTCCTATTCATAGAGACCTCTCCCATCTATGTTATCTTAATTTTGGGCCCTTTATTGAACAACTCCATACAGACCACGGTTGGCAAGTTAGAACTGTAAGATTCACTACGTGAACCACTGGTGTTTTGTGGAAAAGCACATGTACACTGTGTTCCAAATTATTATGCAAAAAGTGTTTAGGAGTGATAAGGGAAGAATTTGTTTGTTTGTCAGTTAAACTCATTGATGGTGATGTGTGTCAGGGCTCTTTATATCACTGTAAGCAATTGCAGACACCTGTGCTAATTAGTTTGGCAGGTGTGTCCAATGAAAGGCAAGACTACTTAAGAAGGCTGTCTCACATTATTAAGCAGCCTACATTTTCTGCCAAAATGGGAAAGAAAAAGGATGTGTCGGCTGCTGAGAAGCAACAAATTGTGGAGTGTTTAGGTCAAGGCATGACTACAATCAACATTGTGCGATGATCAGGATGAAGTGTCTTGGCAATCAAGAAGTATGTAGCTGATTCACAGTACACACGTGTGCGTGCTGATAAGGGCAAATTGAGGACTCTTTCCTACAGGCAATTACGTCAGGTTAAAAGAGCAGCGGCAAAAAACCTTGTCATAGCAGCAGACAAGTTTTTGAAGCTGCTGGTGCCTCCAACGTCCCCCGAACAACAAGATGCAGGGTCCTTCAGAGGTTTGCAGCTGTGCATACGCCATCCTGTTGACCTCCTCTATCCACTTCACACAAGCAGAAACGGCTCCAGTGGGCCAAACATTACATGAAGACTGATTTCAAAACTGTTTTGTTCATGGATGAGTGCCGTGCAGTGCTCGATGGTCCAGATGGATGGAGTGGAGGATGGCTGGTTGATGGACACCCCACGCAAACACGGCTACAGCGCCAACAAGGAGGAGGTGGAGTAATGTTTTGGGCTGGAATCATGGGGAGAGAGATTGTCGGCCCCTTTAGGATCCCTGAAGGCGCTAAAGATGAACTCCATAATGTATGTGGATTTTCTCAAATAGCACTTCCTGCCATGGTTCAAGAAGAAGAACCGTGTATTTCTCAGCAAGATCATTTTTTTGCATGATAATGCACCATCTCATGCTGCACATAAAACATCTGCATCTCTGGCTGATATGGGCATAAAAGGGGACAAACTTATGGTGTGACCCCCATGCTCCCCTGACCTCTACCCCATTCAGAACCTCTGGAGCATCATCAAAAGGAGTGTCTATGATGGCGGGAGGCAGTTCACATCTAAGCAACAGCTCTGGGAGGGTATTCTGTCCTCATGCAAAACAATTGAAGCAGAAACCATCCAAAACCTGACAAATTCAATGGACGAGAGAGTTCAGAAGCTCCTTTCGAACAAGGGGTCCTATGTGAAAATGTAACATCACCTAGAATAAAGTTTTGAGTTGAAAACTGTTTGATTTCAGTTTCTAATAACCTGCTAATGCTTATAATTTCAAAAATGACCATTTTTTTGGTCTTTATTAAAATGAAAAGGTTGATCAAAAAGTTTGGGGGATCTAAGAGTGTGGCAACCCAGTAGTCATGATTACTTCGAATTCTGACAATATGAGGGTCATGTTGCAGGTAGTGCAGCAAGAAGGCACTTATGTGTCTTGCGCATCTCGGAGCCCCAAAATTATTTTCCGGGCTAGATGCAGCTAAAAATTATTATTAATTTTAAATCTGGTGGAGCTTAGTATAGATGGCCTAATAGGATCAGTGCTGCACACTGCTACAAAGCCCAAATTATTTTCCAGTCAAGATACAGATAAACATGATTAGTAATTTTAAATCTGGTGGAGCTTATTATAGATGGCCTAATAGGATCAGTGCTGCACACTGCTACAAAGCCCAAATTATTTTCCAGCCAAGATACAGATAAACATTTTTAGTAATTTGAAAGCTTAAAACGGTTGGTAGGGTGATTTTAACCAGTCATCAAGCTTTTACTCTCCCCAGGATGACACAGGGGTAGAAAAGTCGTTTCGGATCCATGATTTGTTCAGCTTTATGAACGTGAGTCTGTCTACATTATCAGTGGAGAGCCGCGTGCGCTTATCTGTCAGCACACCACCAGCAGCGCTGAACACACGTTCAGACAGAACGCTGGCTGAGGGGCATGACAAGATCTCCAAGGCGTAAGTGGCTAGCTCCGGCCATTTATCCAGATTGGAAGCCCAAAAAGAGCAAGGGTCCAGTAACACAGTCATTTCTTCAATGTTTACTTGGAGATACTCCTGTACCATCGTCTCTAGGCGTTGACTATGTGTCAGACTTCTTGTCTCCTGTGGCCTTGCAAAGGATGGGCTAAAAAAGTGGTGAAATGATTCCGCAAAATTGATGTTACCAGCAGATACTGTGGTTCTGTTACGGTTTGAGTGCTGAACTCTTGACGGTCCCACGGTTGGCAAGTTGGAACTGTGAGATTCACTACGTGCACCACTGGTGTTTTGTGGAAAAGCACATGTAAGATTCTGCAACAGTCTCTGCTGATACTCCTGCATGCGTGCATCCCTTTCTATGGCAGGAATAATTTCTGCAAATTTACTTTTGTACCGGGGATCTAACAGTGTGGCAACCCAGTAGTCAGGATTATTTCTAATTCTCACAATTCGAGGGTCATGTTGCAGGTAGTGCAGCAAGAAGGCACTCATGTGTGTTGCGCATCCAGGAGCACCAAGTCCCTGTTGTGTTGGTGGCGAGGTAACAATCATGCTTCCTTCCTCTGTCCTCTCCCCCCAACCTCGCACAACAGAAATGTGATCAAGGTCTCCCTCATCTGATGAGTCTTCCATCAGTTCGTCCTCCACTTCTTCCTGGGCTCCTGCACCTTTCTCACTAGTTTGGCTGCTACCATGCGCCCTGGTAAAACCATCTCCCCCACCCTCACATGCCTGCCGCCTTGGTGCTGCCAACCGTCTGAACCTTGCAGATGTTAGCCCTTCCGCATACAACTCCTCCTCCTCTACTTCCTCCACCTCCTCTTGTGCCACCACCTGACTCCGAATTCTGTTTAACATGTGCTCCAGCATGTAAATCACCGGAATAGTCATGCTGATAATGGCATCGTCAGCACTAAACATCTTCGTCGCCATTTCAAAACTGTGCAGAAGGGTGCATAGGTCCCTGATCTGAGACCACTCCTCCAGCGTGATTTGCCCCACCTCTGGATCTCGTTGGCCCAGGCTATACGTCAGAACGTATTGCACCAGGGCTTGTCGGTGCTGCCACAGTCGCTGCAACATGTGCAGAGTTGAATTCCACCGGGTAGGCACATCGCATTTTAGCCGGTGAAGTGGCAGGCCCAACGACTTCTGTAGAGATGTAAGTCGCTGAGCTGCGGGATGCGAATGGCGGAAGTGAGCACACAGCGACCGTGCCCTCTGCAGAAGGCCATCTAGTCTGGGATAGTGGGCTAAAAATTGCTGGACAACCAGGTTCAACACGTGAGCCATACAAGGCACGTGTGTGACATTGCCCCGGCGAAGGGCCGCACCCAGGTTTGCAGCATTGTCGCACACGGCCTTCCCTGGTTTCAGGTCCAGTGGAGACAACCATTCATGAAATTGGTTCTCCAGAGCTGACCACAACTCCTCAGCTGTGTGACTCACATTTCCCAGACATTTCAAAGTAAAAACCGCCTGATGACGTTGAGCCCTACTGCCAGCATAGTAAGGAGGTGTGCAGGATCCCTTCTGCGCAGTTAGAAAGCTTGTGGCATGACCAGACAGGCTTTGGGTGCAGGTGGAAGACCGAGAGGAGGTTGAGGAGGCAGAAGCAGTGGAGGAACTTTGACATAAAGAGGATTGACGCACAACTCGTGGGGATGGCAAGACTTGGACAGCAGCCCCTTGTCCTGCTGTCACCATAGTTACCCAGTGCCCAGTCAGCGACATGTAACGCCCCTGTCCATGCCTACTCGTCCAAGTGTTTCTCAAAGAAGCGGTGATGTTGTGTGCGACATGCTGGTGGAGCGCAGGCACACCTTTCTTTGAGAAGTAGTGCCGACTGGGCATCTGGTACTGGGGCACTGCGACGGACATAAGGTCTCGAAAATCCTCTGTGTCCACCAGGCGGAAAGGCAGCATTTCTGTAGCCAAGAGCTTGCAGATGGTGAAATTCAACCTCTTAGTTTTCTCATGGCTAGGAGGAAATGGTCTTTTACTTGTCCACATCTGAGGGACCGAGGGCTGGCTATTGTGCTTAGACGGGGTTGATAAGGGTGTCCCCGGCAAACTGCCGGTCTGTGAGGAAGATGCAGGCGGACATGTTAGGTTGCCTTGATCCAAAGGTGGTGCTATCGATGTCGGACAGCGCTCAACACCAGCTGGTGTTACCACCTCCAAAGAAAATGATGACCTGCCAATCACGCTGGCTGTTGCGGGTAAAGAGGTGGCAGGTCTGCGCCCCAAAACAGGTGTGACTGCTGTCCCCCCAGTCACAGAGGATGAAGAGGCCGCGGATGCACAAGATATGGCAGACGGTGGTTGGCCCGGCCGGCTAGGCCGCATTGTAGCACACTGAGCTTCCCACTGCAACTTATGCTTCATGTCCATGTGCCGGTTCATGCATGAAGTACTCCAACTATGTATTTTTTTGGCCTCTACTTAGCTTTTGCTGACAAATGTTACAGATAACACGAGTTGGGTTATCTTTATCGATCTGAAAAAATGCCCAGGCTATGCAAGGCTTAGCACCCATGCGACCTGAAGAGCCACCACGACTTGTGGTGAGAGGCAGAGTTGTGTTTGAGGATGCAGTTGTTGACGTGCTTCCAGTACTACGTCTCTGTCCAGGAAGGCGCAACCTGACCTCGTCGTCACTAGCATCTTCCTCCACCTCCTCTGCTGACCTCATCTCTTGGCTGACTGTGGGTTGACAGTAAGTGGGATCTCCAACCTCATCATCATCACCCTGTGCGTTATCACACCCGTCGTCCTCAGAGCCAACCTGTTCCTGCCCTGACAAAAAACTAAAGTTGTCGCTCCAATCAGGTATTTGAGTCTTATCATCGTCTTCCTCATTGTCTCCACCAACAGGAGTTACAGTTTGGGAATGAGGGTCTACATTATGGTCAGAACCTTCTGCGTCTGGTCCTGGATCCGACTCATAAAGATTCTGGGCATCAGTGCAGATCATTTCCTCGTCTGGATTCACAGAAGCGCTGGAGTCGACCTCTGATTCCCAGGCTATAGTATGAGTAAACAGCTCTGCAGACTCAACCATCTGTTCTACCTCATACTCAGACGGGCAGCTGGAGATTTGGGAGCTGTGAGGAAGCAAGTGCGATTAGGGTGACACCTTTGAGGACTGGAGTATTTGTGATGTTGAAGTTGATGTGGAGGAGAGCCCACTTAAAGGAGCACTTGATATCCGTTGAAGCACCTGCTGTTTTTGTGCCTCATCTGGAATTTGTAGCGATTGGCGTGGCCGTAAGAAAGGGATCTTATCACATTGTCCGCTAAAAGAAGTAGACATTTTAGTTTGGCTGGAAGATGGTCTTTCTTCTGCAGATGTTACTGTTGCTTTAACACCTACCCCACGGACACAACCTTTTTTCCCCTTCCCAACACGCCTATTCCCCTTTTCACCAGCAGCAGGCCTTTTTCCACTCATTTTGGTGGTTAACTAATTCACAACTCTGGAGTTGTTTGCACAAAAAAACAATGGATGGGAACCGAGCAGAGCTGAGTGGCCAAACTGTGGTATTAGGCCAAAACTATTGGCTGGGTTAGATGCAGAAAAAAATTATATTCAATTTGCAACCTGATGGAGGTCAGTATAGATGGACTAATAGAACAAGTCCCACACACAGCTAGAAGCCCAAATATTTTTTCAGAGGTAGATGCAGAAAAAAATTGTATTCAGTTTGCAACCTGATGGAGGTCAGTATAGATGAACTAATAGAACAAGTCCTACACACAGCTAGAAGCCCAAATATTTTTTCAGAGGTAGATGCAGAAAAAAAATATATTCAGTTTGCAACCTGATGGAGGTCAGTATAGATGGACTAATAGAGAAAGTCCCACACACTGCTAGAAGGCCAAATATTTTTTCAGAGCTAGATGCAGATATAAATTATTTTTAATTTGCAACCTGATGGAGGTCAGTATAGATGGACTAATAGAGAAAGTCCCACACACTGCTAGAAGGCCAAATATTTTTTCAGAGCTAGATGCAGAAAAAAATTATATTCAGTTTGCAACCTGATGGAGGTCAGTATAGATGGACTAATAGAACAAGTCCCACACACAGCTAGAAGGCCAAATATTTTTTCAGAGGTAGATGCAGATAAAAATTATTTTTAATTTGCAGCCTGATGGAGGTCAGTATAGATGGACTAATAGAGAAAGTCCCACACACTGCTAGAAGGCCAAATATTTTTTCAGAGCTAGATGCAGACAAAAAATTATTTTTAATTTGCAACCTGATGGAGGTCAGTATAGATGGACTAATAGAGAAAGTCCCACACACTGCTAGAAGGCCAAATATTTTTTCAGAGCTAGATGCAGAAAAAAATTATATTCAGTTTGCAACCTGATGGAGGTCAGTATAGATGGACTAATAGAACAAGTCCCACACACAGCTAGAAGCCCAAATATTTTTTCAGAGGTAGATGCAGATAAAAATTATTTTTAATTTGCAACCTGATGGAGGTCAGTATAGATGGACTAATAGAGAAAGTCCCACACACTGCTAGAAGGCCAAATATTTTTTCAGAGCTAGATGCAGACAAAAAATTATTTTGAATTTACAGCGTGATGGAGGTCAGTATAGATGGATTAATAGAGAAAGTCCCACACACTGCTAGAAGCCCAATATTTTTTCAGAGGTAGATGCAGAAAAAAAATATATTCAGTTTGCAACCTGATAGAGGTCAGTATAGATGGACTAATAGAGAAAGTCCCACACACTGCTAGAAGGCCAAATATTTTTTCAGAGCTAGATGCAGATAAAAATTATTTTTAATTTGCAACCTGATGGAGGTCAGTATAGATGGACTAATAGAGAAAGTCCCACACACTGCTAGAAGGCCAAATATTTTTTCAGAGCTAGATGCAGAAAAAAATTATATTCAGTTTGCAACCTGATGGAGGTCAGTATAGATGGACTAATAGAACAAGTCCCACACACAGCTAGAAGCCCAAATATTTTTTCAGAGGTAGATGCAGAAAAAAATTATATTCAGTTTGCAACCTGATGGAGGTCTGTATAGATGGATTAATAGAACAAGTCCCACACACAGCTAGAAGCCCAAATATTTTTTCAGAGGTAGATGCAGAAAAAAATTATATTCAGTTTGCAACCTGATGGAGGTCTGTATAGATGGATTAATATAACAAGTCCCACACACAGCTAGAAGCCCAATATTTTTTCAGAGGTAGATGCAGAAAAAAAATATATTCAGTTTGCAACCTGATGGAGGTCAGTATAGATGGACTAATAGAGAAAGTCCCACACACTGCTAGAAGGCCAAATATTTTTTCAGAGCTAGATGCAGACAAAAAATTATTTTTAATTTGCAACCTGATGGAGGTCAGTATAGATGGACTAATAGAGAAAGTCCCACACACTGCTAGAAGGCCAAATATTTTTTCAGAGCTAGATGCAGATATAAATTATTTTTAATTTGCAACCTGATGGAGGTCAGTATAGATGGACTAATAGAGAAAGTCCCACACACTGCTAGAAGGCCAAATATTTTTTCAGAGCTAGATGCAGAAAAAAATTATATTCAGTTTGCAACCTGATGGAGGTCAGTATAGATGGACTAATAGAACAAGTCCCACACACAGCTAGAAGGCCAAATATTTTTTCAGAGGTAGATGCAGATAAAAATTATTTTTAATTTGCAGCCTGATGGAGGTCAGTATAGATGGACTAATAGAGAAAGTCCCACACACTGCTAGAAGGCCAAATATTTTTTCAGAGCTAGATGCAGATATAAATTATTTTTAATTTGCAACCTGATGGAGGTCAGTATAGATGGACTAATAGAGAAAGTCCCACACACTGCTAGAAGGCCAAATATTTTTTCAGAGCTAGATGCAGAAAAAAATTATATTCAGTTTGCAACCTGATGGAGGTCAGTATAGATGGACTAATAGAACAAGTCCCACACACAGCTAGAAGGCCAAATATTTTTTCAGAGGTAGATGCAGATAAAAATTATTTTTAATTTGCAGCCTGATGGAGGTCAGTATAGATGGACTAATAGAGAAAGTCCCACACACTGCTAGAAGGCCAAATATTTTTTCAGAGCTAGATGCAGACAAAAAATTATTTTGAATTTGCAACCTGATGGAGGTCAGTATAGATGGACTAATAGAGAAAGTCCCACACACTGCTAGAAGGCCAAATATTTTTTCAGAGCTAGATGCAGATATAAATTATTTTTAATTTGCAACCTGATGGAGGTCAGTATAGATGGACTAATAGAGAAAGTCCCACACACTGCTAGAAGGCCAAATATTTTTTCAGAGCTAGATGCAGAAAAAAATTATATTCAGTTTGCAACCTGATGGAGGTCAGTATAGATGGACTAATAGAACAAGTCCCACACACAGCTAGAAGGCCAAATATTTTTTCAGAGGTAGATGCAGATAAAAATTATTTTTAATTTGCAGCCTGATGGAGGTCAGTATAGATGGACTAATAGAGAAAGTCCCACACACTGCTAGAAGGCCAAATATTTTTTCAGAGCTAGATGCAGACAAAAAATTATTTTGAATTTGCAACCTGATGGAGGTCAGTATAGATGGACTAATAGAGAAAGTCCCACACACTGCTAGAAGGCCAAATATTTTTTCAGAGCTAGATGCAGATATAAATTATATTCAATTTGCAACCTGATGGAGGTCAGTATAGATGGACTAATAGAATGATGCTATGCCCAAAAGATTTTACTTCACTAGGTGCAGTAAAAAAATTGGTATTCTATACACAGGTGGTATATCTTGCAACACAGATAGGCTACTCCACTGACTAACACACTCTACAATAGGCCAAAAAGGATTAGCTTTGCTAGATTCAGCCAAATGCTGTGAAAAAAACTTGCACAGCACTGGCACAGACCTGCCTGGCAAAAACTGATAGGAACTGATGTAACTTAGTCCTGAAAAGGACTGCAATTACAATTAGTATTTACTCCCACAATCTATCTATTTAAGAGCACAGACCTGCCTGATAAAAGTCGTAGGAAATGCTGTAACCTAGTCCTTAAAAGGACTGCAATCACAACTAATCCCTACTCCCAAGCTATCTGTAGATTTGTGTGAAAATTGGCTTGAAATTAACAAGGTATAGCACACACAGCAACAGCGGTGCCGTCTAACACGCAGCTGCAGCAGTGAGAAAATGGTGGCGACGGGGAAAATGGCTTGGTCTTATAGGGCAAGGACATGTGACATACACTGCCAATGACACATGCCCTTGCTTGTGTGAAAAAAAGCACTTCGCTCCGTGTGTGCGCTGCTGATAGGCTGACAGATTGCACCTCCCCACTGTAAATGCGGGAAAGAGAAAAAAAAATGGAGATCTTCATTATTCGTGCAGAGAGCCATCCCCTGCCCCTCCCCCCACCCTGCTGTACACTCAAACATTAATTTTCATCATTACTGAGAAAAAATCCAGTTATGATTTTGGTGCACGAACAGTTATCGAACATAACCTCGAACAGCCGAATTTTTCTCAAATCGTTCGTGTTCGCCGAACGGCTCGAACACTGCCCAAAACAGCTCGAATTTGAGATTGGCGAACAGTTCGAGTAGAACAACGCTCATCTCTAGTCACAAGCACTTGTACAAGATGTCTCTCGTGCATTTTGCCACCTACTCTTGAACTCTCTACCCCAACATATCAGACTCTCGCCTACTGTTGAAACCTTCAAAAGGAACCTGAACACCCATCTCTTCCGACATGCGTACAACTTTCAGTAACCTTCGCTCCACCATACCGCTGCACGATCAGCTCTACCCTCACCTACTGTTTCCTCACCCATCCCTTGTAGATTGTTTGTGCGCCCTCACGGGCAGGGTCTTCTCTCCTCTTATAGCAGTCGGTAACTTCTTTTCACATGTAAAGCGCCATGGAATAAATGGCACTATAAGAATAAATAATAATAATTATATTACTTGTACTCTGGGTCAATTGATGCCACTTTCCTGGTGTCTGCCCCTAATTTGATGTGTTTTGGCAGCTTTTGGGCCCGTTTGAAGGTGTTGTGTATGTGTTTGGTTTTGCCCCCCATTGAATCCAATGGCGATGTTGTGCTTTCTTAGTAGGCAGAGTTTCATCTTGCCTACGGCCTCGGCCTCTGGGTGCACCATCACCATTACGTCCACTTCCCCATCCCTTGCCACGCGCCTTGCCTATGTTAAATGGGGTTTAATATTTGTCACGTTGCCAAAAATGTCTGTATTTTTACCGCAGTAATATAGTATCACGTCTGATGGCCACGGTTTCGGGCAGTGACCTGGGAGTCAGAGATGCTTCCAGGGGTCTTCCATATATTGTTCCCATGTATTTTCAGCACTGTATGGATGTGTCTGATGATGTGTCACACACCACATGGCCAGATAAGATAGTAAAATGTTAAAATGACATTTACTGGTGAATGTATTTTTCACCATTGAAAGCAATGCAAAAGTGCAAAAACGCATCAAAAACGCTACATGTGAACATAGCCCAAGGTGTAAAGGAGCATTTTTGTTTTTGTGTTTGTTTTTTTGCCTTATATGCAAGTCATTACCCTGGAAAGAATGTCCCTTAACATTTTTTCCAGGAACATCCATTTTGGTTTAGTTTTTGTATGTTTTATTGTTGGTCCGTAAAAGTGGCGTAATACTCTGACAACATTGTTCATTGCAGTGACCTGGGAGTCAGAGATGCCTGAGTTCCCATGTCAATTCAGCACTGTTCCCATTGATTAGGGCAATCTTTAGGCCCCCTGCACATCTCTGGGGAGGGGGAACCGCCGGAAAAATGCTCGAGTTTCCCATAGACTTACATTGGGCTCGTTGCTCGTTCAGCATCTGAGCATTACGATTTTCTCGACCCGAGCAAAGAGCACCCGAGTTTTTTAGTGCTCGCTCATCACTAGTAATGACATCATCACATTTGCTGTCTGAGTCCCATAAACTGAGTGGTGGAAGGAGGAACCAGCAGCTCCATCCTCCACCATTGTGTTGACAGTTATCTGCTTCTTGAGGAGGCAGATAGCTGTGATATCGGGACTCCAGGTGGTCGAATGGTGCGGCCTGTGGGCCAGTGTTTTCAGCCCTGTAGCTGTCTAGGTCAGTGAGTTGGACTGGAACAGCCAGAGGGCCGTACATGGGCTGCACTCATTTTTGTAGCTGTAAGTTTATCCTGTATACCTCTATCCCCACATGTATGTACTTACACATGTGGGTTGGGTGATTATAAGAGGAATTATTATTTTTCATGTGATTTTAATTCTAATGGTTTTAATCATTGTCTTTTCTTTTGTTTCTTTTCCTCTTTTATTAGTCCATACTCATGAAAGTCCTTATAACCCCACTTGTGTCTGGAGAACAGTGAGACTTGGATATACACATTGGATCTCATGCCTAGACGGGAGTTATGATCATCAGGATCTACAATTGCTGCTAATTATACATAGGTGATTTTTTCTTGGAAAAAAACTTTGCTGTATGCAGTATCAGTTTCTTTGGCCCTTCTTCCATCTATGATCATTAGGCTCCCTCTTTGTCTCACCGCTGCTCCCCCTGTTTATCCTAATTCTTTTACAATGAGTGCTGCTATGCTGCTTCCTGACGTGGCTGAGCGCGTGCTCGCGGTGGGGATTGCGGCGCGCGCGCGCCTGTCTGTCTGAGGGCCGCCCTGCACCTGCGTGGGACTTCGTTCCCGCGCATGTGCGGTTCTGCGGTTTGACGGCTGGTGCGCGCGCGCGGTGTGCTCCCTGAGCCGCGCGCTTGCGCCGTGTGTGGCATACTGGCCACACGTCATGTGATCCGCGAGGCACGCCCCCGGTATAGCTGGCCACTTCCGGGTGCGTGCCTCGCCGACCAGCTGTCTGCACTCCAGATTCTAAGGGGAGAGATGAATATATACAGTATGCATCTTGGGTCACTATGAGGACATCACTTCTTGCCCTTGAGAAAGCGGCCTGGGACGCCGCGAAACGTACGTTGGGCTATCACCCTCACCACTTTGTTATTTCCGCCCGTGCTGTGCTTCCCTGTCAGGTAATTATCCCGCTGGTTGTAACATGATTTTGGCTTTAGAGATGGGCACATAGCTTAATACTAAGAACATTGTTTCACCCCCATCCCCTTTCATTTACCAGTCAGTGGGATCATGTTATATGTGTTAATCCTGTGATTTCTATCCTAGTTCACTTGTTTAAACTTATTATTATTTATAATTCAATTATCATGGTGGGCAACGTGCAATTGTGTAATTTTACGGATTTATTACAAGCATATTATAATATATTTACCAGACCTGTAAGAACTTTACCATCTGACACCACCTCATTGTCTGATTTCCTATTTGTGTTTTTATTGTGTATTACTAAATAAATACTTTTTGCAATATATGCTGAGCTGTTCTCCTCCTTTGTTCATGCTGCTTTCAGCAGCATGTGGACAGGCATCTGTAACACAGGTGGTTGCCCATCTTTTTTGGATACATAGATGGCATTTTTTGTGAATTTGATTAATTTATCTGTGTTTTTCACAGCTTTTGCCATTACCAACATGGATTATAGAGTGCGTGACAGCACGTGGCTCACGTTACTCGATGATGCATTAAAAGACAATTTTGAGGTTGAGTCCGGGGGAGACAGATGTACAGGAGGCTGCGGCCAAATTTAAAGATCTTTTGAGGAAACGCACCAAAGTTTGGTGGAACCATGCATTCCTTGAGAAATATCTACAAAGGGAACTGATCCCGAGGTTTTCCCCTCTTTTCCAATTTCTGACGAATCATTCAAAACTCGGTGGGAGGAACTATCGGACACGTGTTCCAAAGGATTTCTTACATTGTTGAGAGATATGAATGCCACTTCCTTACAGGAAATTGAATCCGAGATTGAGGGTCGCCAAATTATCCTTAAAAGTGGACTGTCTAGTGAGTCATTAAAAAAGATGAACGAAGACATTGATATTGAATTACAAAAGTGGGCCCATGATATCCAAGTAAAAAAAGCTAAGAAATTTCAAAGGGACATTTGGGACAAGCAGAACCGGTGTGTATATAGATGGAGGGGCCAACTAGACCGCTCTCGATCTAAGTATCGCAATTCATCAAACTCTAGATCAAGATCGAGGTCGATACAGTCTAATAAATTTCAAGACGATATTCATTCTACAGCTTCAGCGGGTTCTCATACATCAACATTAGGGTTGAGCGAGTATGTTCTGTCCGAGTATGCTCGGGCCGAGCTCCGAGTATTTACAGCTGCTCGGTGATATGGTTAAATCGCTGCCGTGTGCATGATTTGCAACTGTTTGACAGCTTTATTACATGTGAGGAATGTGTAAGAAATAGACATTCCTCACATGTAGTAAAACTGTCAAACAGTCGCAAATCATGCACATGGGAGCGATTTAACCTTATCACCGAGCAGCTATAAATACTCGGAGCTCGGCCCGAGCATGCTCGGCGAAAGGGTTAATAGAACATATTCGCTCAACACTAGTCAACATAACATCCAATGTCCCCAATAAAATGTAGACTAGACAGTCTAACAAAACTAAAGGATCGAGTCATGTTGGCCCTGCGGTCTCCTCTCAGGACGGGCTCCAGGTAATCAATCTGTCCTCACATATATTATCTAGGGCACAGGTCGAGGTCCTGGGGAGGGGACTGTCTTTCTCTCCCACTAATGCTTTTAATTCTTTTTAAGCGGTAAAGGACCTACATCTCTTTTCCCGCAAATTAATATTGAAAAAGTTGCACTACAGGGGTCCTGGAGTCCTAGATGCTGCGGCTGCCGAGGAGGAGGCCTTGAGGTGTTTGGAGGAATTGGCAGACGGACACAACAATCCTCCACGAGGTGGGTTCCCTCAATCAATTATGCCCAAATCTACAAGATTTCCCCCCCTATCTCTCTGTCCAGCAGTGGATATTTTCACTAAACTCGTCACTGAAGATTTTTTAAAATTATCTAAAAACGCAAATTTGATAACCTTACACAACAACATCACCAGGCATTACAACAACTTCAAGAACTCAGTGACGTAGTTATTAAAGGTGCAGATAAGGGGGGCAATATTGTAATCTGACCTATCCAGAAATATGAACGTGAGGCATTTCGACAATTGAGGGACCCACATACATATACTAAATTAACATCTTGCCCTCTGACCTACTTCTCGGCGAAGCTGCAGGATATCTTGACTCGGGCCCTTGAATGTGCAATTATATCTAAAAAAGTATATGAGGGACTGACGGTGGCCTTCCCTAGGACCCCGACCTTTTACCTGTTACCTAAAATCCACAAGGACCCCGTCGACCCTCCGGGACATCCTATTGTGTCCGGCATTGGGGGGCTGTGTGAGCTCATATGTAAATTTATTGATCACTATTTGAAACCTTTAGTAGCAAATTTGCCGTCTTATGTAAAGGACACGACGGACGTCCTTACGAGGGTCAACGGCGTCACTGTGGATGAAGGGACCCTCTTAGTCACTGCCGACGTTGAGAGCCTTTATACCAGTATTGACCATGATAATGGGTTGGATGCGGTCCGCCTCTTTTTGGGGGCCTCCGACCTGGACAGCCCCATGTGTGAACTTATCCTGGAGCTGCTGGAATTCACCCTGACCCACAACTTCTTTGTTTTCAAGGATCAGTTTTATCTTCAAAAGCGCGGCACAGCCATGGGGACGGCCTGCGCTCCCTCCTATGCGAATCTCTTCCTAAGGCAGTGGGAAAGAGAGATCTTTGATGGGGAGTGCGTGCCGGCCGCCAACCATGTGCTGTGCTGGCTAAGATATATTGATGACATCCTATTTTTGTGGCGGGGCTCGGTCCAGCAGCTCAGGGAGTTCATGGACTCTCTCAGAGTGAATTGATATAATATCAAATTGACTTACACTTATGACACCAGAAGAGTGGACTTCCTGGATATCTCCCTGAGTGTAGATACCAATGGGGGTATCCAGACGGACATCTTCAGGAAGCCCACTTCAGTCAATTCTCTGATTCATGCTGGGTCTGCTCATAGTCCGGCCACTATTGGGGCTGTCCCGGTCGGACAGTTCCTGAGAATGAGGCGGATCTGCTCCACAGAACAGGGCTTTGAACGCCAGGCACAAGACTTAAAACAATGTTTCACACAACGCGGTTATAGCTGGAGATGTATCAGAAGAGGGTATGATAGGACAAGAAAGACCTCCCGTATCTCCCTTCTCCATTCCAAGACACTAGTGTCGGGGAGGGATGATACTATTCGATTCATCTCTACCTATAACCATGAGTGGGACAATATGAGAGCAATCCTTCAAAAACATTGGGACATATTGATGGTGGAGCCTGCCCTGAGGGGACACCTCAGGGAGAGTCCATCCATGACACCTAGGAGATGCCGCAACCTCGGAGACATCGTAATGAATAGTCATTATGTAGCACCTACACCACATTTATTTGGCTCAAGTGGTCTGATAGTGAGTAATTTCAAATGTGGACACTGTGTGGCATGCCCCAATGTCCTACGCCGCACTAGCTTCCTCTCGGCTGATGGCATGAAGACATTTGATATTAGACATCACATTACTTGTGGTACGTCTAATGTCATCTACTATGCTACCTGAAGGTGCTCATTGATTTATCTCGGTTTGACATCAAGAGAGCTGCGGGTACGCATACGGGAGCATGTAAGGGACATTGTGGCTGCCAGTTCGGCAAATGATCCAACTCAACTAAAGACGATACCACGCCATTTCAAGGCCAAACATGATTGCAATCCCCGCTCCTTCATGGTATGTGGTATTGATGTAATACACATGGGGAGTCGGGGGGGCAATGTCAGGAAGACACTTGCCCAGAAAGAGTCACAATGGATCATGCGTCTGAACACGGTGACACCTAATGGCCTGAATGAGTCTCTAAGCTTCTCCTCATTTTTGTAGCCGTAAGTTTATCCTGTATACCTCTATCCCCACATGTATGTACTTACACATGTGGATTGGGTGATTATAAGAGGAATTATTATTTTTCATGTGATTTTAATTCTAATGGTTTTAATCATTGTCTTTTCTTTTGTTTCTTTTCCTCTTTTATTAGTCCATAGTTATGAAAGTCCTTATAACCCCACTTGTGTCTGGAGATCAGTGAGACTTGGATATACACATTGGATCTCATGCCTAGACGGGAGTTATGATCATCAGGATATACACTGTGTTCCAAATTGTTATGCAAATAATATTTTCTCAGATTTTGCCAAATTACCTATATGAATTGCAGTCATTGTAATTTTCCAGTCAAATAACTATTAGAGTACAATTGAAAGGTTTTTGTACAAACTGCCTATGATAACAGTATATTTAAAAAAAAATAAAATACTCAAACTGCACTCAAAATGCATGTTCCAAATTATTATGCACAGCAGAGTTTTCAACCTTTTCATTTTAATAAAGAACAAAAATATGGTCATTTTTGCAATTATAAACATTAGCAGGTTATTACAAACTGAAATCAAACAGTTTTCAACTCAAAACTTTATTCTAGGTGATCTTACATTTGCACATAGGACCCCTTGTTCGAAAGGAGCTTCTGAACTCTCTCGTCCATTGACTTTGTCAGGTTTTGGATGGTTTCTGCTTCAATTGTTTTGCATGAGGACAGAATACCTTCCCAGAGCTGTTGCTTAGATGTGAACTGCCTCCCGCCATCATAGACACTCCTTTTGATGATGCTCCAGAGGTTCTCAATGGGGTTGAGGTCAGGGGAGCATGGGGGCCACATCATGTGATCCGTGAGGCACGCCCCCGGTATAGCTGGCCACTTCCGGGTGCGTGCCTCGCCGACCAACTGTCTGCACTCCATATTCTAAGGGGAGAGATGCATATATAAGCATCTTGGGTCACTATGAGGACATCACTTCTTGCCCTTGAGAAAGCGGCCTGGGACGCCGCGAAACGTACGTTGGGCTATCACCGTCACCACTTTCTTACTTCCGCCCGTAATACTAAGAACATTGTTTCACCCCCATCCCCTTTCATTTACCAGTCAGTGGGATCATGTTATATGTGTTAATCCTGTGATTTCTATCCTAGTTCACTTGTTTAAACTTATTATTATTTATAATTCAATTATCATTGTGGGCAACGTGCAATTGTGTAATTTCACGGATATATTACAAGCATATTATAATATATTTACCAGACCTGTAAGCACTTTACCATCTGACACCACCTCATTGTCTGATTTCCTATTTGTGTTTTTATTGTGTATTACTAAATAAATACTTTTTGCAATATATGCTGAACTGTTCTCCTCCTTTGTTCATGGGCTGCACTTTGCCTAGGTTTAGTCTAAAGCAATGATTTAGTGGAAAAAATAAAATTTTTCATTTTTTTATTGCACTTTGTGTAAATTTCTGTGTAGCATGTGACGGGTTAACAAACTTTCTGACAGCAGCAACATTGAGGGGTGCAGTTTTTAAAACTTCCCAATCTCCCAATAAGTAGGTCCCTCAAAGTCACTTCAAGCCTGAATAGGGCCGTAGAAAAGGCTTTGAAAGTTTTCTTGAAAAGATCTAAATTTGCTATTAAAGCTTTAACCTTTATAACATTCTAACAAAATAAAAAAGTAATGGAAAAATGAGGCTGATGTAAAGTTCACAAATGGGAGATGTTATTAACCCTTTCACCTTGAAGCCTATTTTCACCTTCCTGTCCAAACCACATTTTACAATTCTGGCCAGTGTCACATTATGAGGTAATAACTCCTGAACGCGACACATTGTAATTTATGTTAATGGTAAATTTAGAGCGATATTTTTTGTGTTTATTTATGAAAATATGGGAAATTCTGGAGAAAATTTCACAATTTTCAAACTTTTCATTTTTATGCCCTTAAACCAGATAGTTATATCAGACAATATAGTTAATAATTAACATTTACCACATGTCTACTTTACATCAGCATCGTTTTTTAAATATTTTTTTTTGTTAGGAAGTCAGAATGGTTAAAAGTTGATCAACAATTTCTCAATTTTCCAACAAAATTTACAAAACCTCCCTCAAGTGACCCATTTTACAAACTTCACCTCTCAATGAATTCATCTAGGGATGCAGTGATAATGACACCAAAGGTGTCACAGAATTTTATACCATTGGGCAGTGAAGAAAAATAATTACATTTTTTCCAGAAAAATGTAGTTTTAGCCCCAAATTTTACATTTCATAAAGGAAAATCTGTAAAAATGACACCAAAATTTGTCCCACAATTTCTGCTGAACATAGAAATACCCCATATGTGACTGTGCAGTACTGCTTAGCCATACGGCGAGACTCAGGAAGGATGGAGCACTATTTGCCTATTGGAGAATAAGTGTTAGGCTATGGCCCCACTATCAGTATTTGGTCAGTATTTTTTCTCAGGAGTGGGAGCCAAAACCAGGAGTGGTTGATAAATGCAGTATTGGTGACTTGTTTCTATTATACCTTTCTCTGATTGTTCCTCACCTGGTTTTAGGAGGCACAACATTTAAGAGATATTACAGCAGGACATTTGTTCATGAGGTGTAAGGGATGATGCCTTATTCATTTGTCTTATTAATTCATTTGCAATCCTGCCTGAAGAAGGAGCTTCTGTGCTCTGAAAGCTTGCATATATATTTTTTCAGGTTAGCCAATAAAGGTATCAGTCCGAAAATGCTTTTGTCATTTTTGGCCATAAAAGTATTTACATCGGCCATGAATAAAAGAGCATTGTATATGCCCTGAAGTAGCCACACTCTTAATGTAGTCATCATTGATGCTGCTAAATCATCTGTTCTCTCTGTCACATTCTTTGGAGTATTGCAGCAAATGTATGTGCTCTTCAGCTCATGAACACTGCAATGTAAAAAATGTAACCAACCTGACCATCAAATCACTGTCTGATACTCGCTGGGAATGTTGGATTCACAGAGTAAAATTTCTTTGCTACCACCCCTTGAGAAAGCGGCTGCGGATGCCTCAAAACGTGCGTCGGGGTACTCCACTACGCCCACTGTGCTGCCAGTTCGCCCACAGCCCTTACCACTGGTAAGACCATCACCTTATTAGCGTGCCTAGTTATGGGGTAATTGATACGGATGTCATGGACACGTTTATCATTGGCATTTAGCTAATATAGGTGTATGGTTTTATGCCCTACCTGTGCTGCACTTTATGATTCATGCCTGCAGCCTTTTATAATTGCAATGTTTACTAGGCATTCCTTTTGGGTTGTGGACTCACTTGCTGCACAGCTGTTGCTGTCCCTTGCACATTTACAGTTGTCTTTTTTCTATATGAATTTTTGTCTTTAATAAAATAAAATATGTATTTTTTTGCCATCATAACTCTATTTCCTCATTATATATACTGGTTGTTAAGAGTTGGTATAATTTGGTGAATGTGGGAAGATTCCCTCCACACTCACATCATAGCATTGATGTTTGGGCTATACAGTTATTTCTACTCGATGGGAATGTCGGATTGACAGTGTAAAAGTTCTTCGCTACGACCTAAGGGAAGTTTGTTCTGCGCTTGAAGACCTTGTGATCTATGCTGCATCAAAAAAAGCTGATGTAAAAGCTGCGGAGGCCAAGAATGACATTTCTTCTGGTCAGTTTGCATCACTTGCATTGTTGCCTGGTATGATGTCTTATAACATATTAATGGTGCAAGCAACATCTTTCAGAAAACAAAAGTTGGCACGGACACACTTAAGAAACTGAATCTGTACTTCATTTTCTGTAAGATTACAAGGAAGATGGTTTTGAATCAGGTTATTATATTGCAAATAGTATAGCTGAAGAAGCAGATGTAGAGTTTTCATTGCCAATAAAAAGAAAACAAAACAAAAGAAAAATGTTTGATTATGAACGTCCAGCACTCCCGAGGAAATGGTGAAGAGGGTTTTGTCTTTAACCTTGATTGATGCGACACTTGTGGTCATAACTGAGAGGTTTTCTCAGGTGAAAGATTTTTACCACCTTTTTGGGTTCCTTTTTAAGAAGGAGGAAATGGAAGCTGTGAAAGATGAGCAGAGGCTTGTAGAATGCTGCAAACACTCTTCAGAAGAAATGGGTGATGTTGATCTCAATGACTTGAATTTTGAAATGTGTTCAGCAATTAGGAGCATCCCAGATGATGTTTCCGATTCACCATTGAACATGCTTACTTACATTTACTGTACAAACCTATTGGATTTGTACCCAAATCTTAGTGTGGAGTTGTGTGTCCTAATGAGTGTTCCTGTGACCGTAGCGTCAGGCGAGAGAAGTTTCTCACTTTTCAAAGTGCTAAAAAATAATTTAAGGTCATCAATGTTACAAGATCGCTTTATTGGTCTAGCTGAGGTTGTAATTGAGCGTGACATTTGCAGAAATCTGGACTTCTCCAAAATAATTAAAGATTTTGCTTCAGAAAAAGCCAGAAAGGTTCGCTTCTAGAAAGCATTCGCTATGATGCCAGTTTTATTACATAGACCTGTAAGGGCTCCTTTAGAAACCATTTGCTTGAACATTTTCTAGTTATTTAAGTTGTGGATCCCTTTGACTAAACCTGTAAGAGATGTTAAGTTATTTTTTATTATTTGTGTTTGGCAAAGTGTAAAATGATATCTATGGCTGCATTTATGCTGGTTTCAGCAGCACTTTATTATTTCTTTACTTAGTTCTAAGTATCTACAGATGGTAATGAAAAGATCTCACACATATGATTGTTCGGACTAAGCATATAGATGACAAGACTGTATTAACAAGACATTGCATGATATTGTGCATGCGTGACAAATAAGCCTTCAATGCAAAATTCAACATTGTAATAATACTTTTTGATTTACATATTTTCTACATATTATTTTTTTCATGTACTGAATTAAAACATATTACAAAGCTGTGTTCTTTGTAGGCTACAACTAAGTGAGGAAACCTGTGAAACTGTGTTTTTAGTGGCTTAACTGCTTGTAGTCAACAAAGAACACAACCTTGTGATATGTTTCACTCCTTTTGTCTTTCTTCTGAGTGGCTTCTTGGCGCTTAAAGACATTGTTATTAGCTCAAAACTCACTTCAATGCACTGAATTGACTGTAATGCTGTTGTTAGCGCAGTATTTCAGAATCTGGGGCCCCACTTTGAATTTTTCCTAGGGCCACAATTTGTCTAAAGCCGGCCCTGGTCACAAGGTGGAACTAGAATAAAATGACAAAGACCACCTGATACTTCTATGACACATAATGCAAAAAGGAGTCAACAGTTCAAAAATACATTATATAGGAAGGTACAGCTCTCCTGTAATGTCCAGGAGAACAAACTGTAGCTTAAACGCTAAATGTGAACACCCCACAAAATGGAGATTGTGGACCTGATGACCAAATGTACAATAATTGGACAGAATTAAACAATAAAAGAATATGGAGAAAAACAGACAGAATGAAGGATTCTGCTAATATGGAGATAAAAGATCACCATTTAACAAGTGTTACTTCATTTAATGACAAAAATACAAACTAAAGTCCTGGCATAATGTCCCCATTGAGACCTCATGAACGCAAAATAGGACCCTAGTCTGATGACATCACAATTAAATACATGTCATAATTGGTATGATGACATCATCACCTTCTATATCCCAGTGTTCCGGCCTAAGAGAAGTCACTGCCTTGCAGACTTTCGAGGGTGAAGTAGTTGCTATGCGTTTCGTTGTAAACAAAGCAAAAGCATTTTATAATGGAGGAAGAGAGGAGAAGGGCCCAAAGAGATCGGGTTCTAAGACAGAGGAGAGGAATTGCTGAAGAGCAAAAACCACTGTTCGCTTTAGGACGAAAAGACTTTATAGTACCGGACATGGACACTGACGCCTCAGAAATGGCATCCAAAAGACAGAATTTGGAGAAAATAAGAAAGATCAAGAGACATGAGATCCTTATAGAGAAAAGGAAAATGGAGAACCTCATGGAATCTGACTCTGCAGACTCCGCAGATAATCAACTTCACAGGGCCATTCTTATCACCATGAAAAAAATCGGAGAACTTGTCCCTGAAATTAGGAGGAGGAACAAAGATGCCATCCTCAATAAGCGAAGAAATATCATCAGCGTAGAGTTAGAGCTGGAAGAGGTTGGCCAAGGAAGACCCAGACATGTCTCATTCTCCAGTTCTGAAAACCAAGAGACTCAAAACCTACAAAGAGCGGCAGCCCAGAAGAGAATCAGAAACAACAGAGACTGGGTTGTCCAATGTAGGAGACGTCTTTTCTATGGGAATGGTGCATTACAAAGGGCCAGGTCACCAGATGAGAACATCTCCATCCCAGAGACCAAACACCTGATTGTTTCCCCACCACACACATCACTGGATAAAGATGCTCCAGGTAAAATGGAAACAGTTTAGGATAATAGACTGGGGGTTGACAGGCCTTGATTATCAAAATTGCAGAAATACTTTCCTTGTTGCCACAGCAACCCATCACAATGCTGCTTTCACTGTTCCATAGAATGTGAAAGATTGGAATCTGAGCTGTGATTGGTTGCTATGGGCAACAGGACAATTTTTCTACATTCGACAGTTTGGATGAATCAGGGCACAAATGTCAGACATTTTCAGCTTAATTACAGAAATTTGATTAAAAATGTAATGTATTTATATTTATCAATAACTCTTTTATCATCTCAGCAGATGGAAGCGTTGAGACACCCTCCGGCACAGCGGTCATGCCAGTACAAGACCTTGATGAAGCCAGTTTCCGTATTTTACCCTTTAGAGAATTGGTCGGCACAGAAAATCATATTGACCTTTCCAATCTCAAATTCCATGAAGATCTTGGAGAGGGAGGCTTCGGAAAAGTAAGTGTGAATTTCTACTCTTCCGTGTTCCCCAATCTATTCTGCTCAATATTAAAATTAACATCTTTATTACAATTATAATTAGTATTTTATATTATCACTTAATATTGAGCAAAATTAAGTATGCTGACATGCCCCTATATACCGTATGAGCCCAATAACAGCCCCCTATTTACAGTATGAACCCCCACACAACTTCCTACGTAAAGTGTAAGCCCCCACATTACCTCTCTTTATACAGTATGAGCCTCCACATTGTCCCCTATATACAGCATGAGCTCCACATTGTCTCTTATATACAGTATGAGCCTCCACATCGCCTCCTACATACAGTATAAGCCCCCACATTGCCTCCTATTTACAGTATGAGCCCCCACATTGCCTCCTATTTAAAGTATGAACCCTCACATTGCCTCAAATTTACAATATGAACCCCCACATTGCCTCCTATTTACAGTATGAGCCCCCACATTGCCTCTTATATACAGTATGAGCCCCAACATTGCCTCTTATATACAGTATGAGCCCCCACATTGCTTCCTATATACAGTATAAGCCACCACATTGCCTACTATTTACAGTATGAGCCCTCACATTGCCTCCTACATACAGTATGAGCCCCTCATGGCCTCCTATATACATGCAAATGATGCGCCCCCTGGGCCATATTCTTTAGGGGAATACCCGGAGCCGGATCAGATGGGGGTTGTAGTCTTCCGAGTGGCTGTGACCCGGTCCGTGCCCAGGGTGTCAAGCTCAGAGTATGTGGCAGTCCTACAGATGTTATAAAGTTCTTTATGTCGACTACGCCACCCGTTGTATTGCGGTCACTATGGCCGCCGCTGCAGCAGGGTCCGCTGAGGCTGATGGTGTTGGTGCAGCTTTTGGTAGTATAACCCCCAACGGGTGGGGTATAGCCTCAGGGGGTCAGGTGCAGAGGATGGGGGTTGTGGTGGTGCAGCATGGATGTTAAATGAAGACAGAGTCGGGTTGTGCAGTTTAGGGTATTTACTCACTGCTGATGTTCCGGTCACTCTAGCTTCAAGTGACCACCCGAGCCGTGCTGCGTCCACCAGGTCCTGGATTCGGCAAACCCCCAAACAAGTCCGGAGCGTGACCCTGAGCTCTCCTTCTGTCCTTTCCTCTGGCCGTCCCCACTAGTGATCCACCTAGGTCCAGCTCCCTCGGGCCTTCTGTTGGGAGACCCTTGGCCTTGGGTTCCCTGACCCTCCACGTGGTTTGCCTTTGGGGTGGATGTGGTGGGTGGCCGTGGCAGACGCTGCCCACGGCCTCCGGTCTCTGGCTAGGGTGTGCTTTTGCCCCCACCAGTTTGGGATCCGGTACCCTATTGCCGACTCTTCACCCGGGGATTGAATTTGGGTTCTCAGAGTCCTCTCTTTGTCCCCTCTGGGTCTTTCCTTCTCTGCTCCACTCTCTCTCTGCAGGCTCATCTGGTCCTCTTCTTCTTACTCTGACAGACTGACTCCTCTGCAAAGACTGACCCTGTTCTTAGATGGTGCCCACCTTAAATACTCCCTCTATGTGTGAGCTCAGGTGACCAGCACCCAATGAGCTCCTATCTTTACCCAGGCTGCTCCCCCTATCTGCCCCTACACTACTTGGGATGTACCACCCCCCTCCCACTCCAGCCAGGAACAGACTCGGTCGTACCTGCACATTTCTAAGTGGGAGTACCGTCGGCCTGTTCCTCGGAAATGGGATGTATGTAGTGCATGCAGCCTACCGAGCTCAGTTCCACACTCCATCCTTACCCGGGAGTGGAATATCACACCTCTGGGTTGAGGTGCAATACCCCTGTAGCAGCCGAATCCTCAGGGTGCTACATTCCCCCCTGGTAAATCACAGCACGTCCTCGGGCTGTAAGAACAAAACACCACAAAACATACAAATTTTTGCATAAACATATAAAACATCATTCAAAACATTATATATATATATCAATAAAACTTTTCATATAAAACATTCTCGTCGCCTCTGGCTCCTCCTCCGGTCACTGTGCAACGTGTGACCGGGTAAAGTGCGACAGTCTTTTCTTGAAAAATGGTTTTCCTATAAAACCGGTAGGGGGCGCTTTAGGAAGCGCAACTATTTACAAAAGGGAAGGTGGCCGCTCTCAGTCCTCGGCCAGGTAATGGGAATAGGGAGGAATGACCGCTCTCAGTCCTCGGTCAGTGGGATTTAAGGGTTAAACGGGTAAACAGTTCACACTTGCTGGTCCCAACGGGGACTATGATAGCAGCAGTAACAGTTCACGGTGCCCCGACGGGCAACTATATACAGCTTCTGCTTCGCTGTACTTAACGACGACGTCCTCCTGCTCTTTCTTTATGTTTTCCTTTAGCTTCAGACCCGTCCGGGTCCTCTTGTTCTTCCTCCTCACACCGCAGCTCTTCCTCCGTCAGGCGATGCACATGGAGGGCGTAGGGTCCTTTGGCACACTTGTGCCGGGTGAAGGTGACCTCGTCCCCGATGTAAAGGTCACGACCTCTGTGTCCCTCCGGTAGGTGGGACTCAACGTCTCTCCTGGTCACGAAGACGTCGCCTAGGGTGCGGTGGTCTCGGATGAAGCCCCACCCATGCTGCATGTTAAACTTGATCACAGTCCCGGTGGTGCGGGGACTATGCGCTGCACGGGGGTCTCTCCTGGCCCGGCTCTTCTGCTCCGCGCTCCTTATTTGAGCTTGCTGTTCCCGGACCCGCCTCTCTCTCCGCTCCCTCTCGAAGACCTCGAGTTGTTGGCGGCAGCACTCAGCACGCTCCGCTGCAGCTGCCCGAGTCTCCTGAGTGAACCCCATGAGGTCTTCTCCGGTGGGGTCCCACTCAAACTGGGTCTCTTCTAGCGGGGGCGAGATCCTCTTTACGGGCTTTGGAGCCGGGATCAGGGGTGCACACATGGCCCCAGCCTTCCTCTGCCGTTCCAGTTCATGATATTCTTGGGGCCAGATGAAAGGCTGCCCATCCGGGCACGTGTGTTGGTTAAACAGGTCCTCTCCCAGATGCGGCACTCTTGGTCTTATGGGCGCGGTGGTGTTAGCGCCCGGGTTGCCCGGGCCTTGCGGCCAGGCCTGGGGTATCTGGAAGGTGAAGGGCACCGTAAGGACGGCGGCGCCCTGGGCTACTTGGCCCTGCGACCAGGCCGGGGGCTCCGCGGAGGTAGGGGGCGCTGTTGGTATTGCGGCGCCCGGGGGTACTAGGCCTCGCGACCAGGCTGGTGGTACTTCCTGCTTGGTCACGCTCGGGGTCGAGGCGTGTGACGTCACAGGGGTCGCGGCTCCCGTTTGAGGCCTAGTCTGCGGCGGTGACGTTGCAGCGACGGGCACGGCAGGATAGACTTCGGGCTCTGCGACGGGGAGCTGGGGCAGGTACGCGGTTTCCCGGTTTGGGGTATAGACGTCCCCTTTACCTGCCTCCACTCGTTCGGCTCCCTTCTCGGCGCCGTCTCCGGCCTTCAGTCCTCCCGCGCCATCCTCAGAGGCGGTCTGTCTCCTCGTCTCGGGTGGCGTGCTCCGCTGACAGGTCTCGGTCTGCTGGGCCATCTCACGGCTCCACTCCGCCAACGTCTCTCGCTGCACCCGGGCCATCCTCCTTGCGAGGCCCTCCAGAGCGGTCTGTGCACACTCCCGGTCTCGGGGGAGCTGTGCTAGGACCTCCACTAGGCCTAGTGGGGTCGTTGTTTCCAGCAGGCTCCTGACCAACGGGTCGGTGCTGCTCTGCTCTCCTACAGTTGTCTCCAGCAGGCTCCTGGCCAGCGGGCCGGTGCTGCTCTGCTCTCCCTCCTCTGTTTCTAGCAGGCTCCTGGCCAACGGGCCGGTGCTGCTCTGCTTTCTCGCCATCTCCGGGTAAGCTCCTCCGATACTCTTCTCCAGGCTTCTTGCCTCCGGGTGCGCTCTCTCCAGACTGCTCCAGGCGACACCCATCTTTGCTCTCTTCTTCTCAGTCCTCCCACTTCGAGGGCGGTCCCGGGGCCACTTGGTGATTGTCAGCTCCAGGGGCAGTTCTTTCACGCTGACAGACACCTCTAGCATCACAGTCTCTGTTGGTGGGGGCGGTTTCCACTTTTGGCGCCATTTTCGGTCCTGGCCCACGATGGGAGGTGGCCTCTTGCCACCCTCTGGCACGCCCATAATGGCGTCCGCTCTTCCAAGGCGGGAAACCTTTGGAAATGGCGGGAATCGTCTCCCAGTGGCGGGAAACTCTGCAGATGGCGGGAAAACGCTGTTAATGGCGGACAACCGGCTGGAATCGACCTGTGATGGGGTCCGATGGCGGGGACCCTCCGGAACCGGCAGGAGACTTCTTTTTGAGGTAAACTCGTTCTTTTCTTCAGGCACGCAGTACCCGGGTGTTGCGGGCACGTAATCCTGCCGACTACGCCAAAGTTGACGCGCCCCCTGGGCCATATTCTTTAGGGGAATACCCGGAGCCGGATCAGATGGGGGTTGTAGTCTTCCGAGTGGCTGTGACCCGGTCCGTGCCCAGGGTGTCAAGCTCAGAGTATGTGGCAGTCCTACAGATGTTATAAAGTTCTTTATGTCGACTACGCCACCCGTTGTATTGCGGTCACTATGGCCGCCGCTGCAGCAGGGTCCGCTGAGGCTGATGGTGTTGGTGCAGCTTTTGGTAGTATAACCCCCAACGGGTGGGGTATAGCCTCAGGGGGTCAGGTGCAGAGGATGGGGGTTGTGGTGGTGCAGCATGGATGTTAAATGAAGACAGAGTCGGGTTGTGCAGTTTAGGGTATTTACTCACTGCTGATGTTCCGGTCACTCTAGCTTCAAGTGACCACCCGAGCCGTGCTGCGTCCACCAGGTCCTGGATTCGGCAAACCCCCAAACACGTCCGGAGCGTGACCCTGAGCTCTCCTTCTGTCCTTTCCTCTGGCCGTCCCCACTAGTGATCCACCTAGGTCCAGCTCCCTCGGGCCTTCTGTTGGGAGACCCTTGGCCTTGGGTTCCCTGACCCTCCACGTGGTTTGCCTTTGGGGTGGATGTGGTGGGTGGCCGTGGCAGACGCTGCCCACGGCCTCCGGTCTCTGGCTAGGGTGTGCTTTTGCCCCCACCAGTTTGGGATCCGGTACCCTATTGCCGACTCTTCACCCGGGGATTGAATTTGGGTTCTCAGAGTCCTCTCTTTGTCCCCTCTGGGTCTTTCCTTCTCTGCTCCACTCTCTCTCTGCAGGCTCATCTGGTCCTCTGCTTCTTACTCTGACAGACTGACTCCTCTGCAAAGACTGACCCTGTTCTTAGATGGTGCCCACCTTAAATACTCCCTCTATGTGTGAGCTCAGGTGACCAGCACCCAATGAGCTCCTATCTTTACCCAGGCTGCTCCCCCTATCTGCCCCTACACTACTTGGGATGTACCACCCCCCTCCCACTCCAGCCAGGAACAGACTCGGTCGTACCTGCACATTTCTAAGTGGGAGTACCGTCGGCCTGTTCCTCGGAAATGGGATGTATGTAGTGCATGCAGCCTACTAGCTCAGTTCCACACTCCATCCTTACCCGGGAGTGGAATATCACACCTCTGGGTTGAGGTGCAATACCCCTGTAGCAGCCGAATCCTCAGGGTGCTACACAAACATCTCATACATATATGGGGAAAAAAAAGAAACCAGCACATACTCACCTCGGTCCCATTCCCCCAACACTTTGCTCCTGTCTCCGGTGAACTGACTTTCCATACAGCAGACACGATGTAATGAAGTCATCACGTCTGCTGTCTCACATGCTGATTGCTGGAAGAAGTAGCTGGCAGCCCCTCTTCCACCAATGTATTTACCTGTGCCTGCATACTGAGGATGTGTGGATAGCGGTGGCATTGGGACAGCCTTTTTGCTGTCTCGGTCCGTGAGACGCACATTATCCAGCTCTGCATCAGACTGATTCCTGTGGGATGACAGAGTTTGGTCTGATCTGTTGTGATTTTCCTTCAGGTCATCTTGGCATCAGATCCGATCAGTGAAGAACTGCTGGCTGTCAAAATCATGGACCAGAGTCGTCGTGCTGAGGACAAAGTCATTACTGAGATAGAAGTCCTGAAAAGGGCCACTGGGTGCCGCTTCCTAACCTCTCTGCGGGGATTTATGGAGACACCTAATCAATACATCATAGCGATGGACTACATGGCTGGAGGAGACCTGTTTGATCACATGGAAAAATCAATGCCTTATGATATAAAGGCAACAAGGTAAATGTCTTATAACTGAATCCTAATAATCTGTTGCCCGTACATTGTAATCCCAGCAATGGACAATGACAACAGGAGAAAATGAAGATGTGCATGGGACAGGTGTGTGATCTCCTCATGCTCTCTGTATGATTGTGTGTGTAACCACTGATCCTCTACTTTCTTCTCCATAGGCTCTTTGCAGCAGAGATGGTCTGCGGAATCCAATATCTTCATGAAAAAGGCATCATACATCGGTAATCAGTTCAGCTACAGACATAAATATATCACCTCTGACTCCCTGTTGTCTCCTTCCTTACATAAATATTGTATAAAGTTCTTTTTATGAATTATCCTCCTCACAATCAGTATCTGCTCCTTTTCCTGCAGTGACCTGAAGCCTGAGAACATTCTCCTAGATGACATCGGACACATCAAAATCGCTGACTTTGGCTCATCAGCAATAAAAGTGTTTGAGAAGGAAACATTTAATGAATTAGTAGGCTCTATTGGTTACGCTGCGCCAGAGGTAAGGAACCTCCGTCTGATTGATGCTGATAGGACTGAGTAATACTCTGATGCCTATGTATCCTGCTCATATCTAATCACAGATCGGTGCTCATGGCCTGTGCGTAAATCCCCTCACCAGTGTATTCAGCTCATCTCCTGTCTCATGTTCCCACAGATAATGTATGGAGAAGACCACAACTATCAGGTGGACTCATTTTCCTTTGGCGCCCTACTATTTACGATGATTGTAGGTAATCAGCCGTTCTATAGCCTCGGCTCAAAAGAGGAATATTGCGAATCACTGCAGAATGATGTTCCTTGTTATCCACCAAGCATCTGCCCTGATGCCATCGATATCATGGAAGGGGTGAGTAGGATCAGATGAAGACGGATGATGGAGGGTAATAAGAAGATATGATAATAACTTGCTACTAATAATACATAATATAATGACTAATGGTCTCTTTAATTTTCCAGCTCCTCTGCAAAATTCCATTTTCTCGATTGGCTATTATATCGTCCATCAGATCCCATCCGTTCTTCAACTCCATATACTGGAGCAAAGTGGAATCCGGCACAGCCCATCCACCATTCCCATGGGACTTCTGTAAGTATATCACATAGGGACATCTATATCACTGCCCAGTAACACACATACACACTATACACCTTATTCTTACACCCCCTGTATACAGTATATACTGTATATGAGGGGCTGATTCTCAGACGTGTATATTTCTCTTCTTACAGGAGTATTAGGCTGAGAGAAATCAGCCCCATTCCAGCAACATCTAGGAATGAACCTTTAATCGGACGACACAACTACACCGGACTTTCTTATTTACCAGACTTTGACAAACCTACCGAGCTTCAACCACATAACATCCAAGTAGATTAGAGCACCAACCATCCAGGGATCCATTCCGATCGCCATATTTGGGGTCAGGAAGGAATTTTTTTCCCCTGATATGAGGATTATCCAACAACTAGTCTTCGGGGTTATTTTTCGCCTTCCTCTGGATCAACATAGTAAGTAATTATTGGCTGAAATTGAAGGAATTCTTCCAGTCATACTTGCTATGTCACCATCTGGACGACTCATCTACAATGTGGTGGAAATGGACAGACAGAAGGAAGCGGCTGCTCCTTCATTAATCGGATATGGATATACTGAAGGAAGCGGCTGCTCCTTCACATACCTGGACATGGATAGACAGAAGGAAGCGGCTGCTCCTTCACCCACCTGGACATGGACAGACAGAAGGAAGCGGCTGCTCCTTCACCTGCCTGGACATGGACAGACAGAAGGAAGCGGCTGCTCCTTCACCTGCCTGGACATGGACAGAAAGAAGGCCATATGGTTGAACGCAGTGTTGTAGGATGAACATCCTAGAGGGATCCAGGAAAACATTCCTGCTCTTCACCTCTCCATATTGTGTGATGCAGACCTGGATTTCTAAAAACAGCACAAGTGCAAGCCGAGGCCTGAGGAGTGGAGTCAACATCATCATCTGCTCCATCACCTTCCATGATAATAACATCATTTATGGAAAAATAAAAAGAAGAACAATCTATAAAAGTTTCTGTATAATCTCCATTATTAGTGGCCTCTTATGCAGTAGTGATGTTATATTATTTATTTTGCCTCATTTACACTGTTCTTGTTTGATTGGTTTATTGGAAACAGCAGAAAGTTTGTGAATTTTGCAAAGAAACCTAATTTTTAATGGGGGTTCAAAAATTTTGATTGGAACGGTAAAAGTCCTACAAAAATCATAAACAGCAGAGCCTACACATATAAGTCATGTTTGTATAATGCAGGAAGGGCAGTCATCCATCTTGCCTGTCCTCCCTATACACATGTAGGTGGTTCTGCCTAAATAGGCGTGCAGTTTTTAAGGAGAAAGAGGAGTAGTTGACTGCCAGGCCCTTCTAAGGGCGACTTATCTCAAAGCAAAAGCTTAAAACAAAACTATGGGACATTGCAGTTTGTCATGGGTTGAGAGCCCCACAATACACGTGAGATATAGTAAATTGGCAGGTTCAGCTGACTTTGCACTAATGTGTTTAGGGGTCTTCATGCTTTTTCTCAGATATGAGCACACACATGCTCAGCCAAATGGAACATGCATGTGTTAGGAGGAGTTAGGAGTGATGGCTGCCGGCTTTATACAATACTAGCTATTGAACCCGTTCTACGCCCGGGTGGCGAGCATTTTTATTGGTATGTGCTGCCCCCATCCTGGTATTTGTGCTGCCCCCATCCTGGTATTTGTGCTCCCCAATCCTGTTATCCCATGCTGTTATGTGCTGCCCCCATCCTATCCTGGAATGCCTATCACACCTCATCCCTATCCTGGTATGCATGGCACCCCTCATCCCTATCCTGGTATGCATGGCACCCCTCATCCATATCCTGGTATGCATAACACCCCTCATCCCTATCCTGGTATGCATGACACCCTTTATCCACATCCTCGTATGCATGGCACCCTTCACCCCCAATCCTGGTATGCATGGCACCCCTCACCCCCAATCCTGGTATGCATGGCACCCCTCACCCCCAATCCTGGTATGCATGGCACCCCTCATCCCCATTCCTGGTATGCATAGCACCCCTCATCCCTCATCCTGGTATGCATGGCTCTCTCATACCCAATCCTGGTATGAATGGCCCTCTCAGCCTTATCCTGGTATGCACGGGCCCTTCACCCCCATCCTGGTATGCATGGCACTCCTCATCCCTATCCTGGTATGCATGGTACCCCATCCCTCATCCCTATCCTGGTATGTATGGTACCCCTCATCCTGGTATGCATGGTACCCCATCCCTCATCCCTATCCTGGTATGTATGGTACCCCTCATCCTGGTATGCATGGTACCCCTCATCCCTATTCTGATATGCATGGCACCCCATCCCTCATCCTGGTATGCATGGTACCCCTCATCCCTATCCTGGTATACAGTACAGACCAAAAGTTTGGATATACCTTCTCATGTAAAGATTTTTCTGTATTTTCATGACTTTGAAAATTGTACTTTCACACTGAACATAGCGCTACATAAAATAGAACAGAGTGATCAACCTATGGGGGTTCTTATACATGTAAACCATAACAAAAAAAAAAATAAATAAATCTCTATTTAATTTAAAAACGCCATACATAAATGCAAACACTTTGCACAGAAAAACAGTGATATAAAATAAGAGCAGAAATGAGGGGAGATAGGGATTCGTTTTGGCCTTCACAATTCCCTTCCTGACAGCGGAGGTTGCCACCCTAACTTGAAACAGTATGGCGCCCCCGCTCCTCGCCGACTGCCCCTATGTAGCCCTACCACTACTCTAACTGACCAGGCATCCTCAGTAGGTGATCAGATAATATGTAATGAATAGTGTTGATCGAGCACTAAAATGCTCAGGTGCTCGAAGCTCGGGCCGAGCTCGCCGTGATACTCGGGTGCTCGACCCGAGCAACGAGCCCAATGTTAGTCTATGGGAGACCTGAGCATTTTTGTGGCGGCACCTCCGGCAGTCTTTTAAAAGCCTAACAAGTGCCCAAAACGATAGTGACAGTGCTCAAATGACATGGGGACAGCATGGGGATCGCCCCAGGAAGCATTTATGACCCCCAGGTCACTGCTGTCAACAACGTGGTCAGAGGTATTAAGCCACTTTTAAACCCTCCGTCAGGGGCAATGTTTCATAACGAATTTAGGGGCATTGCGCTTGTCAAGCACAGGCTAGAAAATTGGCTATATTTTCCTTTTTTTTAAATTTCAATGCTCTAAAAGTGATCAGTTACCTTAACCGCTTTGCGACGACCCACTGTAGATAAACGTCGGCGCTTGCTGGGCTCTGTGCAGCGCCGACGTTTAAAAACGGTGGGTGGTCCCACAGCGCTCAGGACCCCGAGGGTCCTGCAAGCTCTGCGGGTGCGGTGCAGAGCGATAGCTCTGATAGGGGACATCAACGGGACCTGATTGGATCAGGTCCCAGTGATGTTAACCCTTTGCTGTCTTCTATATGCTGCGATCTATAGTGATCGCGGCATATAGAAGATAGACAGAGGAGAGGGGGTCGTCTTACTTACATCTCCGACGACCCCTGATACCTTCCAGGACCTGGCGTTGCTATGGCAGCTGGAGGTCACACGACCGCCTCAAGATCTGCCATATATGGTGTCCTGCCAGGCTCAGCCTGCAGCTGAAGCCTGGCAGGACACACTGACTGTGAAACATTACATGAGATCAGTGATCAGAAAAATAAAAATTAATGTCCCATACAGGGACTAAGTAAAAATGTAAAAAAAAAGTAAAAAAAATGTTTTGAAACTGAAAAAATCACAAAATAAATAAAAATAAATAAATAAAATATTAAACCGATAAATCCGTATATTTATGCAAAAAGAAAAAAAAGTACACATATTTGGCATCTCCACGTCCGAAACAACCCGAGCTATAAAACTGTCACACTAATTAACTCCTTCTGTGCACATCGTAATAAAAATAAATAAAAAACGGAGCAAAAAACTATGCTTTTTCCTCATATTGCCAAACAAAAAGTGGAAAAAAATGCGATCAAAAAGCAAAATGGAAATAAAAATGGTACCGCTGAAAACACCATCTTGTTCCGCAAAAAAAAAGCTGCTATACAGCTCCATCAGCCAAAAAATAAAAAAGTTATAGTGCTCAGAATAAAGTGATGCAAAAAAAATATTTTTTCTATAAAATTGTTTAATTGTGTAAAAGCGCCAAAACATAAAAAAATAAAAAATATACAGTAAGTGTAGTATCGCTGTAAACGTACTGACCCGAAGAATAACACTGCCTTATCACTTTTACCACACGCAGAACGACATAAAAAAAAACCTCAAAAAACAATTCCTGAATTGTTGGTGTTTGTTAATTTTACCTCCCAAAAAACGGAATAGAAAGCGATCAAAAAATGTCACGTACCCAAAAATGGTACCAATAAAAATGTCAACTCGTCCCGCAAAAACCAAGCTGTCACATGACTCTGTCGGCCGAAATATGGAAAAATTATAGCTCTCAAAATATGGCGATGCAAAAACTAGATTTTGCAAAAAAAAAGCGTCTTTTAGTGTGTGACAGCTGTCAGTCATAAAAACCCGATATAAATCTGGTATCTCTGTAATCGCTCCGACCCGAAGAATAAAGTAATCTCATCACTTATACCACACGAGGAACGGCGTAAAAAATAAATAAAACCAATTCTTCACCTCCTACTGATTTGTTTATTATGTCTCCCAAAGATCGCAGTTAGGCTCTGCTCACATTTATCCTGCGCTCTGCGCTGAGCACTTACACCAGAGTTTCCGTGTAAATCTCTGAATTACACGGAAAAATCTCTGAAATACGTGATTCAGACGGAACCCATGACGGAAGATTCCCTGTAATGAGGCATATATAGGCCACTGTGGATGCAATCTGGCCTGTGATCCCAAGGTGTCAGTTTTTTTAGGCGTGCATAAAAGTGCGGTTGGCCACAGTTTTGTGCACGTCTGAGAAAAAAGGACACCGCTAAACAGAGGCCAGACGGAGTCCAGAGTAACTCTGCTGCCTCATTACAGTGAATGGATCCCACAGGGGTTTCATCTGAATTACATCACTTGGAAATTTAGATGGAAGCCCCGATGTAAGTGCTCAGCCTAGAGTGTCGGATAAATGTTAAGTAAAATGTTCCCAATAAAAGCTTCAACTCAGTCCTCAAAAAAAGCTAGTCCCCACTCAGGTCCGTCACCTGTTAAAAATATTCCAAGTTACTGGTAGCAGAAAGACTCTGGAAAAGCGAAATGGCCCTTGCCCCCCAAAAGAAATCCAGAAAATTTTGTGCTCCCAAATCCAAATGCCTATTCTACAATAATTTGTTCTCCAATTGTCAAATAGCGCTCCGTCCCTCCCAGATCTCGCCGTATGGCTAAGCGGTACGATACAGCCACATATGGGGTATTGCCACTTTTAGAAGAAATCGTGTGACACATTTCGGCACCATTTTTACCCATTGCCCTGTGTGAAAATGTAAAATCTGAGGGTAAAACATTTTTTTGTGGTAAAAATATAATTATGTTTTTTTCACTGCCCAATGGTATAAATTTAAAAATTAAAAAATACTCACTACTTCTCTAGATGAATTCCTTGAGAGTTGTAGTTTACAAAATGGGGTCACTTGTGGGGGTTTCTGCTATTTCGGCATGTCAGCGACTCTTCAAATGTGACATGGTGTCTGCAACCTATCCCAGCCAACATAGCGCTCCTTTCTCTTCCGAACCCTGCCGTACACCAAAGCAGTGGTTTTCCCCCACATATGGGGTATCGGCGTACTCAGGAGAAATTGCACAACAAATTTCATGGTGCAATTTCTCCTGTTATCCTTATGATAATGCAAAATTAGGGGATGAAAAACATTTTTTGTGGGAAAAATGTGAAAATTTTATTTTTACAGCTCAATATTATAAACTTCTGTGAAGCACCTGGGGGTGAAAGGTGCTCACCACACATCTAGATAAGTTCCCTAAGGGATCTAGTTTCCAAAATGGTGTCACTTGTGGGGGGTTTCCACTGTTTAGGCACATCAGGAGCTCTCCAAATGCAACATGGCGTCTGCTAATTATTCAAGCAAATTTTACATTCAAAAAGTCAAATGGCGCTCCTTCCCTTCCAAACCCTGCCGTGCGCCCAAACAGTGGTTTTCCTCCACATATGGGGTATCGGCGTGTTCAGGAGAAATTGCAAAACAAATTTCATGGTGCAATTTTTCCTATTACCCTTATGATAATGCAAAATTAAGGAATGAAAAAAGTTTTTGTGGGAAAAATGTGAAAATTTTATTTTTATAGCTCAATATTATAAACTTCTGTGAAGCACCTTGGGGTTCAAGGTGCTCACCACACATCTATATAAGTTCCCTAAGGGGTCTAGTTTCCAAAATGGTGTCACTTGTGGGGGGTTTCCACTGTTTAGGCACATCAGGAGCTCTCCAAATGCAACATGGCGTCTGCTAATTATTCAAACAAATTTTACATTCAAAAAGCCTAATGGCGCTCCTTCCCTTCCGAACCCTGCAGTGCGCCCAAACAGTGGTTTTCCCTCATATATGGGGTATCAGCGCGCTCATGAGAAATTGCACTACAAATTGTGTATTCCATTTTTTCCTGTTACCCTTGTGAAAATAAAAAAATTGGGTCTAAAGTAACATTTTTGTGAAAAAAAGTTAAATGTTCATTGTTTTCTTCCACATTCTAAAAATTCCCGTGAAACACCTGAAGAGTTAATAAACTTCTTAAATGTGGTTTTTAGCACCTTGAGGGGTGCAGTTTTTAGTATGGTGTCACTTTTGGGTATTTTCTGTCATAAAGGCCCCTCAAAGTCACTTCAAATAAGATGTGGTCCCTAAAAGAATGTTTTTGTAAATTTTGTTGGAAAAATGAGAAATCGCTGGTCAACTTTTAACCCTCATAGCTTCCTAACAAAAAAAAATGTTGGTTCCAAAATTGTGCTGATGTAAAGTAGACGTTCAAAAACGAAACTGAAACTGCTTTCCTTTGAAATAAGGAAGGAGGTTCCTTTCCAGGGTAAAGACTTGTGTATAAGGTAAAATAAATAACCAAAAACAAAAATACTCCTCCACACCTTGGGCTATGTTCACAAGTAGCATTTTTTATGCGTTTTTGCACTTTTGTATAGCTTTCAACCGTGACAAATGCATTCACCGAGAAATGTCATTTTAACATTTTACAACCTTATCTGGCCATGTGCTGTGTGACACATGCATACAGTGCTGAAAAGACATGGGAACAGCATGGGGAAGACCCCTGGAAGCATCTCTGACTCCCAGGTCACTGCCTAAAAGTGGGCCCATCAGAAGTCATCCTTGCCGCATCAGAAGATGCAGACTTGCAACTATCCCCGTGCAAGTTCTTGTCCCAGGGCAGTGTTCAATTGTACCTCCCCCATTCCTTGCAATGCAAGCGCAAATATGCAGGCAACCACCCACCCCCAGGCTGCAATACCATACTGCTTGCTTGCACTTGAAATTGGGCCTTTTAGGCATGTGGAGGCGGAATCTGGCCACCAAGTCATGGCTGTGTTGGCGGCCTGGAATCCATACTCAGTCCCCAGCCGCCCGACGGCCGCGTGTCCGCACTCGGTCCCCAGCCGCCCCGCGGCCGGGTGTCCACACACGGTCCCCAGCCGCCTGGGGGCAGCCGGGTGTCCATAAACGGTCCCCAGCCACCCCTATTTCTCCTTGGAACATCCCCCCACACACTTTTCTTAGCCCGGCCTGTTTAGGGCAGCATTGGACCAGCCCACCAGAGAACCAGACTCCTCCAGTGGGCCCTGGCTTCTCCATCAGGGGAGTTGAGAGTGCCAAGGTGAGGACCATGATGATGATGATACAAGTTAGCATCTGCTTTGTTTTCTTGGAATGCAAGCGCATGTATGTAGTAGCGGCTAGGCCTGAGGTGGTCAGCGTTTTGGCGCATATCCTACCTCCTCTGAGGATTGCTGGATGTTTTCCTGCTACTATTCCAGTTCTATGACTCCCGTTAAAACAAAGCTTCAGGTGATAAATGATGGATGAGGTAGTGGCAAAGGAGATAGAGCAGGAGGAACAGGGACCATTCACATCAATATCAGGCCAGTCAACCACATATGTCTTGTAGGATATGTTTCTGTAACAAAAGGAGTGGTTCGGCTACACAGTTATAGGGTATACAGTGAGTGAAATGCCTACCAAAAATTTTGAGGCACTCCAATGCCCCTTGGAAATGACATGGAGGTCAGAGGGCCTTAGCTAAACCATTTTTTCCATTAATAGCAACTGGGTCTCCTGTACATTGTTGGCCTAAGCAGTGAATGGAAGGCTTTCCAAAAATTATGAGGAACTGCAATGCCCATTGAAACAGACGTGGATTACAGTGTACTAAAAACCTTCTACCCATTATTGGGGAGTGGGTCTCCCTTAGTTTTCGCCTTTGCATTGAAAAGCAAAAGCTGACTAAAATTAGGAGGAAATGCAATGCCCGTTGGAAGAGTCGTGGAGGTTAGAGGTAATTAAAAACAACATTTCAATGCCCCTTGAAAGAGCTGTGGAGTTCAGAGTGGCTTAAGAAGACGCTTTTAATGCCCCTTTGAAGAGACGTGGAGGTCACAGTAGCTTAACAAGACGGTTTTAATGCCCCTCGGAAAAGACGTGGAGGTCCCAGTAGCTTAACAAGACGGTTTGAATGCCTCTTGGAAGAGAAGTGAAGGTCACAGTAGTTTAACAAGACGATTTTAATGCCCCTCGGAAAAGTGGTGGAGGTCGCAGTAGCTTAACAAGACGGTTTTAATGCCCCTCGGAAAAGACGTGGAGGTCCCAGTAGCTTAACAAGACGGTTTGAATGCCCCTTGGAAGAGACGTGGAGGTTACAGTAGCTTAATAAGACGCTTTTAATGCCCCTTACAAGAGCCATACAGTACAGCATCTTAAAAATATTATTCCCATTTTTGGGGAGTGGGTCTCCCACAGTATTTGCTTATGCCTTCCAAGCAAAAGCTTCCAAAAATTAGGATGGAGCAACTTGCAATGCCCGTTACAAGAGCCATGCAGTACAGCATATTACAAACATAAGTCCAATTATTGGGGAGTGTGTCTCCCATAGTATTTGCTTATGCCTTCCAAGCAAAAGCTTCCAAAAATTAGGAGGAAATGCAGTGCCCGTTCGAAGACTCGTGGAGGTCCCAGTAGCTTAACAAGACGGTTTTAATGCCCCTTACAAGAGACGTGGAGGTCAGAGTGGTATAACAAGACGCTTTTAATGCCCCCCAGAAGAGACGTGGAGGTCAGAGTGGTATAACAAGATGCTTTTAATGCCCCTCAGAAGAGACGTGGAGGTCAGAGTGGTATAACAAGACGCTTTTAATGCCCCTGAGAAGAGACATGGAGGTCAGAGTGGTATAACAAGATGCTTTTAATGCCCCTTACAAGAGACGTGGAGGTCAGAGTAGTATAACAAGATGCTTTTAATGCCCCTTACAAGAGACGTGGAGGTCAGAGTGGTATAACAAGACGCTTTTAATGCCCCTTAGAAGAGACGTGAAGGTCAGAGTGGTATAACAAGACGCTTTTAATGCCCCTTACAAGAGACGTGGAGGTCAGAGTGGTATAACAAGACGCTTTTAATGCCCCTTAGAAGAGACGTGGAGGTCAGAGTGGTATAACAAGACGGTTTTAATGCCCCTTACAAGAGACGTGGAGGTCAGAGTGGTATAACAAGATGCTTTTAATGCCCCTCAGAAGAGACGTGGAGGTCAGAGTGGTATAACAAGACGCTTTTAATGCCCCTCAGAAGAGACGTGGAGGTCAGAGTGGTATAACAAGACGCTTTTAATGCCCCTTACAAGAGCCATACAGTACAGCATCTTGAAAATATTATTCCCATTATTGGGGAGTGGGTCTCCCACAGTCTTTGCTTATGCCTTCCAAGCAAAAGCTGACAAAAATAAGGACGGAGGAACTTTCAATAATGGCAACACGGACCACGGTCACCCTGGTGGTATAGTGGTGGTGGAGGCTGAGGATAAGGAGAAGAACATAAAACAGCCGAAATGAGGAAGCGTATACCCATGTGTGGGTGTGAAGCGGTGCATGTGAATACACCTCCCGAAATAACACAGTGGATTTGACTTTATGTTACTCTGCTGTCATTTGGTGGTGATGAGAAGTCTGGCCCAATCCAGCCCTTGTTCATTTTGATAAGGGTCAGCTTGTCAGCATTGTCAGTTGACAGGCGAGTGCGCTTATCAGTTATAATTCCCCCAGCGGCACTAAAAACACGCTCCGATAACACGCTAGCGGCAGGGCAGGCCAGGACCTCCAAGGCGTACAGAGCGAGTTCATTCCAAGTGTCCAGCTTGGATACCCAATAATTAAAAGGCACAGAGGAATCACGGAGAACGCTGGTACAGTCAGCAAGGTACTCCCTCACCATCTTTTGAAACTTTCCACTCCTTGAGAGAGTACCCCACGCCTCAGGGTCTGTCCGAAGGGAGGGTCTGAGAAAACTGTCCCAGAACGTTGACAGTGTTCCCCTGCCTCTGCTGGATTGGAGTTGCCTCTCTCTCGCTTGTACGCTTTGGTTGGTCAACAAACTGTGACCTTTGCCGCTAGCGTGTTCAAATAGGAATTTTTTTAACAGTTCAGCAGCAAGGGCCTTCTGGTACTGGCCCATTTTTGTAGACCTCTCCACCTCAGGAATAAGAGAGTGAAAGTTCTCCTTGTAGCGGGGGTCTACAAGTGTCACCAACCAGTAATGACTGTCACCCAACATTTTGACAACGCGAGGGTCACGGTTAAGGCAGCGCAACATAAAGTCAGCCATGCGTGCTAGACTGGTAACGGGCAAGATTTCCGTGTCCTCACCAAGATGACGACTGACCATGCTCTCCTCCTCCTCCTCCTCCCCCCTGTCCTCAGGCCACCCACGCTGAACCGACGGTATGACACTTGTACAGGTACTACCGTCTACAGCACATGATAACAGCTCCTGTTCTTCCTCCTCCTCTTCTCCCTCATTGTCCCCCAATGCACGTTGGGATGAGATGAGGCTGGGCTGTGTGTAATCGCCCACTACGGCTTCTTGATCCATCTCATCATACTCTGGCTGCAATGCCTCCTCTTTAATTCTCTGCAGAGAGCATTGCAAAAGACAGACAAGTGGGATGCTGACACTAATGATGGCGTCATCGCCACTCACCATCTTGGTGGCCTCCTCAAAGTTTGTCAGGATGGTACATATGTCAGACATCCAGGTCCACTCATGAGGTCTTATGTGTGGAGTCTGACCTGAATATCGACGGCCTTGTTGCAGCTGGTACTCCACAACTGCTCTCTTCTGCTCACAAATCCTTTGCAACATGTGGAGGGTAGAGTTCCAACGTGTGAGGACATCACACACCAGTCGGTGTGCCGGAAGCTGCAAAAGCTGCTGCAACACAGCAAGGGCGGCGGAAGCTGTAGCCGACTTGCGAAAATGAGCTGACAGGCGGCGTACTTTCACAAGCAGATCTGGCAACTCGGGGTACGATTTAAGAAACCGCTGAACCACGAGGTTAAGCACATGAACCAGGCATGGTACGTGTGTGATCTCGCCTCGCCTCAGAGCCGCCACCAGGTTACGGCCATTGTCACACACGACCATGCCTGGATGTAGGTTCAGCGGTCTCAGCCACAGATCTGCCTGCTCTTTCACAGCTGTCCACAACTCACAAGCAGTGTGAGGTTTATCACCTAAGCTTATGAGTTTCAGCACAGCCTGTTGCCGCTTGGCGGAGGCAGTACTGCAGTGCTTCCAGCTTGTAACTGATGTGGTGATATCTGAGATTGAGGCTGAACATGAGGAGGAGGAGGAGGAGGATGATGCGCAGGAGCTGTACACTGTGGGGGCAACTCTGACTGACATAGGGCCCGCAATCCTCGGTGTGGGGAAGATGTATTCCGTCCCAAGGTCCGACTGGGTCCGGCTTCCACTATGTATACCCAGTGTGCCGTCAGGGAGATGTACCGTCCCTGGCCACAAGCACTTGTCCATGTGTCGTTGTCAGGTGGACTCTCCCGGTAACTGCGTTGTTGAGGGCACGGCAGATGTTTTGGGACACGTACTTGTGTAGTGCGGGGATGGCACACCGGGCAAAATAGTGTCGGCTGGGGACCGAGTACCGAGGGACGGCCACCGCCATAAGGCTGCGGAAGGATTCCGTCTCCACCAGCCTAAAAGGCAGCATTTCCAACGCAAGCAGTCGTGAAATGTGCAAATTTAGGACTGTGGCCTGTGGGGCGTTAGCTGCGAATTTCCGCTTTCGTTCAAAGGTCTGGGATATGGACAATTGAACGCTGCGGTGGGACGTGGACGTGGACGTTGATGCTGTTTCTTGAGAAACTGCCATAACAAGTGAAGACTGAGAGGAGGGGGCATCTTTACATGCAGTATGGACAGGGGATTGCCTTGCACACACAACAGGGGTTTTTATTGCACGCACAACAGCAGAAGAAGCAGTGGTGACACCCGCTGACACTGGTCGTGGACCCTGGGGTTCGCCCCACAAAGTCGGGTGCTTTGCTGCCATGTGCCTGATCATGCTGGTGGTGGTCAGGCTGGTAGTTTTGTTACCCCTGCTGATGCTGGCATGGCAGGTGGTACAAATGGCCTTTTGGGGTTATCAGCAGAGTCTTTAAAAAAATTCCAGACTCTGGAAGACCTACCGCTTGTACTGGCAACGTCCCTCGTGTTGGTGTTACGGGGAACGGTTGCAAGCCTTCTGTCTGCGGCCACCACACTGCTTCTTCCTGCCTGTTGGGGTACTCTGCCTCCCTCCCCGTGTGTGCTGCTGGCCTCAATCTGCATGTCCTCATGCCACGTTGGGTCAGTTACTAGATCATCCACCACCTCCTCCACTTCCACTTGCGCACCACGATGCTCCTCCTCACTTCCTGGCAATTGTGTCTCGTCATCGTCCACCTCTTGTGGCAAATTGCCAGCGTCGACTTCCTGTGGCCGTGGCTGTTCAAATATTTGGGCATCGCTACATGGGATCTCCTCTTCCATCACTTCAAGCGTAGCAGGCGAGGGGCACAAATATGGAAATGGACCAGTGAACAGCTCTTCAGAGTGTCCAAGTGTGGGATCAATTGCTGTCTGACGACACTCGGCATGGTGGGAGGAAGTAGCATCAGGGTGAAGAGGAGTATGCGGTCGAGATTCACGGCTACTAAGAGTTGACCGTGTGGAAGACAGACCGGAGGTGGTGGTGCCCAGGTAACTGGAAGTATTATCTGCTATCCAATTAATAACCTGTTCACACTGATCAGTTCGCAATACTGGTGCTGTTCTGTGCTTCCCTAGTAATTCGGTCAAGAAGTGGGAGCGAGAAGATGTGGCTGTTGGTTGTGGCACATTTTCACCTTGGCGACGGCCCCGTCCTCTGCATGCACCATCACCAGAACGTCCAGTTCCAGGTCCCTTGCCACGCGCCTTGCCCATTGTAAAGGAAGTAAAATAGCTTACACTCGCACTACCAATGGAAAAAGGGTAATAAAAAGTAGAATAGAACCGTGGAAGAGGAAAACCACAGTTCTATTTCTCTGGCCTACACCCGACTCTTTTAAACAATCAGAACAATCAGGGAGAAACTATTACTGTTTTTCCTTACCAAAACCTGAATAATAGAGATTTTTTACCGTGGAATGGCAAAACCACAGTTATTGTTTACTGGTGTATACCAGACTTTTTAAAAAATATAGATTTGCGGCTGAACAGTGAGCGACACACTCAAACTGTTTTTTTTTTAGATACCAAAGGCCCAAAAATGGATACTACACAGATTTTACCCGTTGAACTGCAAAACCACACTGGGATTTGTCAGGCGTACACCAGACTATTTTCAACAGATATATTTTTGTGTCAGAACACTCAGGAGTCACTACTGTTTTTTTTTTACTGCAAAAAATGCAAAAAGCAGGATAATAGAGATTTTTTACCGTGGAACAGCAAAACCACAGTTTTAATTTACTGGTGTATACCAGACTTTTTAAAATATATAGATTTGCGGCTGAACAGTGAGCGACACACTCAAACTGTTGTTTTTTTAGATACCAAAGGCCCAAAAATGGATACTACACAGATTTTACCCGTTGAACTGCAAAACCACACTGGGATTTGTCAGGCGTACACCAGACTAATTTCAACAGATATATTTTTGTGTCAGAACACTCAGGAGTCACTACTGTTTTTTTTTTACTGCAAAAAATGCAAAAAGCAGGATAATAGAGATTTTTTACCGTGGAACAGCAAAACCACAGTTTTAATTTACTGGTGTATACCAGACTTTTTAAAATATATAGATTTGCGGCTGAACAGTGAGCGACACACTCAAACTGTTGTTTTTTTAGATACCAAAGGCCCAAAAATGGATACTACACAGATTTTACCCGTTGAACTGCAAAACCACACTGGGATTTGTCAGGCGTACACCAGACTAATTTCAACAGATATATTTTTGTGTCAGAACAATCAGGAGACACTGGTGGTTTTTTTTACTGCAAAAAATGCAAAAAGCAGGATAATAGAGATTTTTTACAGTGGAACAGCAAAACCACAGTTTTAATTTACTGTTGTATACCAGACTTTTTAAAATATATAGATTTGCGGCTGAACAGTGAGCGACACACTCAAACAGTTTTTTTTTTAGATACCAAAGGCCCAAAACTGGATACTACACAGATTTTACCCGTTGAACTGCAAAATCACACTGGGCTTTGTCAGGCGTACACCAGACTAATTTCAACAGATATATTTTTGTGTCAGAACACTCAGGAGACACTACTGTTTTTTTTTACTGCAAAAAATGCAAAAAGCAGGATAATAGAGATTTTTTACCATGGAACAGCAAAACCACAGTTTTAATAAACTGGTGTATACCAGACTTTTTAAAATATATAGATTTGCGGCTGAACAGTGAGCGACACACTCAAACTGTTTTTTTTTAGATACCAAAGGCCCAAAACTGGATACTACACAGATTTTACCTGTTGAACTGCAAAACCACACTTCTGTTTCTGTGGCCTATACCAGACTCTTTTCAACAGATATATTTGTGTCTGAAAAATCAGAGACACACTTTTTTTGGGGGGGGGGGGGGGGGGACACCAATAGGTTAATAAGACGGGTATTTGTACAGTGTGTAGGAGGGAAAAAAAAAGAGGATTTAGATGAAAAAAAAGGATTTTTACTGGCCCCCCGAGACCTGCAGCTAAGTCCAGCAATTTCAGAAACAGGAGCACACAGGACTGTAATGCAGCGTTTGCTGGTATAACCACTGCGTCTCCTATACAGCCTGCCTGCCTGCCTGTTATCTGGGATGGATATTAGTCCTGAGAAGGACTGTTTGTTTGTTTTGGCAGCCTTTACAGACCCTACACTAACTATTTCAAAGCAAAAATCTCTCCCTAGCTCAGCAGCGCTATCCCTACACTGTCTGATCCGGAGCGTCTGTGTCCAAGATGGCGGCGCCCGGTTTTAAACACTCGAGGTGACTCCGTGGGGCCAGCCAATCACTGCAATGCCCACAAACAACATGGCTGCGGCATTACAGTGACTGGCTGACAATCCCTGCATGTTCATTGGCTCTATAAAGAGCGCCAAACATGCAGGGCGGAGACCTGAGCTCCCGCCCGAGTAACCCGGAAATGCTCGGTGCTCGCCGAACATCCCGAGTAGCGTGATGCTCGGGCGAATACCGAGCAGCGTCGAGCATGCTCGCTCAACACTAGTAATGAACATATACAAATGTATACAGGATAGATACTAGTGGGCTGAGGGGTATGTATCAGAAATATTATTCAACTATCTGATCAGAAAAAAACCCTAACAAAGTCCAAGAAGAAGTGTATATGATGCCCTTGTCAAACAAAGAATAACCCTTCAGATCATAAATGGCCGGTCATGTGGCAGTGCAATTAAAACCCCAAAACTTCCATATACCTCAGTCACGTTTCTATGGACACTGAATATCCTATATATGTATATAGCCTGAACACTTGCGTACTTAGCTTATTGGCATTTTCTTCCAACGCGTTTCCCCCCTCTTTTGGTCATTCAGGGATTCATCAGGTTATTCCTTCAATCAGGACAAGAAAAGGAGACCATAAGCTGTACTGCAATGAGGACACAGCCCCCTACATACAGTATGAGCCCGCACATAGCTCCCTAGATACAGTATGAGCCCCACATGCATATATACATATACATATATATATATATATATATATATATATATGTATACACACGCACACACTATGAGCCCCCACATAGCTACCTACAGTATGAGCACTTGCATGACTACCTATATACAGTATAAGCTCCACGTAGCTCCATTTATACAGTATGAGCTCCCATATAGCCTCCTATATACAGTATGAGCTTGCACATAGCTATCTATATACAGAATAAGCCCGCACATAGCTCCCTACATACAGAGTGAGCCCCCACATAGCTCCCTACATACAGAGTGAGCCCCCATATAGTCTCCTTTATACAGTATGAGCCCACACATAGCTCCCTATATGCAGAAAAAGCTCACACATAGCTCCCTATATAGAGAATGTGCCTGTGACTCGCCCCTGGGCCGTGGGACACTCGGATCCGGGCAAGAGGGGAACGATGGGGGTAGTAGTGGCTACCCGGTTCCGTGGCTCAGGGTGGTCAGACCAGTGGTAGTCCCTTTATAAGTTTTAAGTGATGCCCGACTACGCCACCCGTGGATTGCGGTCAGGGTTAACCGCCGCTGCAAGGTAGACCGCTGGGGCGGATGATGTATGCAGCCGGGATGGTGTGACTCCCCACGGGAAGAGTGCGGCCCCAGGGCAGTATAATGGAAGATGGGGGTGATGGTGTAGGGCGTCCCAGTACCGTTAGTGCTGGAGGAGCAAGGAGCACACAGACAACAGGTTGCAGTCCAGGGTCTTTACTAGAACAGGTGAACTGACCCACAAACAGTCCCGGCTAGGAGGGGACCTGGATGTCTGAGAGCAATTGGGAAATTGGCCCTGGTCAGGGTGAGGGTGTAGGCCTACCGTGCTCTCTGCGCTCCTTCTGGCTATTTCCTCCTGGTAGGGTAACAGCCCACGGTCCCGAGCTCACCGTGTCTTCTCGCCTATATGGTTTGCAACGTGGGTTCCTTTCTACTCCCGGCCTGGTACGGCTCTGCTGGTCCCTTCTGCTGTGGCGGAGCCTCCGGGCTTCTTAGGCCAAGGAACATACAGTCCCCTGCGGACTGGTTATCTGCTGTAGGACGTGGGATCCTCACAGCCTCAGACGCCAAAGTCTGGTAAATTTGGTTCTTTATCTGCCAGGACAGCCGTACTTCACCTCTTGTCCCTGGCTCATGGCTCTCCTACTGCCACACGTCCTCTTAGGGTGCAATACAACTGTCCCTCTCTGCTCTGGGACACCTCTCAATCCTGAGACAGGTCGTCCAGTTCTCCCTAACCCTGCCCCCAGTTCCAGCTTTTATAGGGGCAGCCTGCTCCCCTTACTGGCCTGAGACAGGAGGTATTGCATGCTAATGTTCCCCTGACCAGAGAACCTCCCCTTTGCTTTCAGACACAGCTTTATTATATTTGTGGCATCCAGGCCAGGGTAACACATTCCCCCCTAGTAGAATTTAGTACTCCGGGACTAAACAATAAACAAAGATAATAGGCATGACCATAAAACATTGATAGACAGATGACGCACAGGTTGAGTTCTTAAGGTCACAGTGTGGTCTGTGACTGGGTGTCCATATCACCAATACAACCAGGAGCCTTAACCAGGTGGGGGTCTGTCCTAGCCCCAAGTCCTTTACAGTCTTAGTTCATTCCTTGGTCAGGCTCCGAACGCAGTCCATACAAAGTCCCGGTTATTAAAAGTCCATAACCTTTGAGTCCGTATGGTAACTGCAAGAAACTGAAATACACTATTAATAATCATGCAGGTAACTTGGCAAACATTTCAACATTTGGCAGCAGGGTTATTTACAATTTTAGTGCACCCTATATTCTCCAGCGAGCGGGTATCTGCCCCTTTGTGCTCCTGGTTGACCTCCTTAACCCACTGTCTAGTGGTGGACCGACCTGGCTTTCCCCACTAGCGTTAGGGGTACAGCTACCAGCTGGACTTACAGGCAGGGCAGGCAGCTGTCTGCGGCTCCTTTGGCTTACCGCAGGCATGGCAGGCTCACTGTCAGCAGAGGGTTGATTCTCCTGGGCTGCTGGTACCGGCTCTTCTGCCTCTGGAACTGCTTGCTCTTCTTCACCTTCCGGCTCTGTTGCAGGTTGTTGCTGAGTCGGTTGCAGGAAATGCAGGACGGGTACCACTATGGCATCGTTTATTCGAGTCCAGGACTGAGGGAACTCTCCGAGAACGGTGCTGATCATTTCTTCCTTGTCCTCTGTGGGTTCAAGGCCACTTTGATCCTCTTCTGCATTACGGAGTTGCTCGGGGCATCTTTTGAGGTGGTCTCTGGAGACGGTACTAGTGGTTTCTCCTCCGTCCTTGGTGATCACGCACACCTTCAGGTTGTCGTGGTCAGACGGCAGTACGGTGTAGGGTTCCTTTTCCCACTGGTCGTCCAACCTATGTAGCCTTCTCTTTCGCTTCAGGACCTGCTCACCAGGTTCTAGGGGACCAGCAGGGGCGTGTTGGTTGAAGAGTCTTTCTTGCCTTTCTCTCACCTGGGCCAGGCTCCTCTCCACACTCTCCTGTACCTTCTTGTACTGCAGTTGCCTTTCTGTATCCCAGTCCGCATCCGGGAAGGTGTCCTCAGGCGTCAGGACTCCCATCTCCAGGTCTACGGGCAGCTTACCTGGTCTGGCTCGCATCAGGTAAGCCGGGGTGCAGTTGTAGCATTCACCGGGATATGATTGTATAAGTCTACCAGGTCCGGCAGTTTTTCTGGCCACAGGCTGTGTTCCTCCAGGGGCAACGTCTTCAGGAGATCAATGACTATATTGTTCATTTTCTCACACATCCCGTTGGTTTGTGGGTGGTAAGGCATTGTTCAAATTTTCTTACAGCCATAGAGGTTGCAGAACTCTTGGAAGATTTCAGCCTCGAACGCTGGACCCTGGTCTGTCAGGACCTGTTCCGGGTACCCGTGTGGACGGTAGAAGTATTGCTGGAAGGCTCTGGCCGCCGTTTGGGCTGTCAAGTCTTTCACCGGGACAACCACTAGAAAACGGGAATAGTGGTCCACGATTGTCAGGGCGTAGATGTATCCTGACTGGCTTGGGGCCAATTTGACGTGGTCCAGAGCTACCAGCTCAAGAGGCTGCATGGTGACGATGGGCCTCAAGGGTGTCTTCTGGCTGGCACGGTCCTTCCTCCTTAGGTTACAAGGGCCACAATCTCTGCACCACTTCTCTACAGCCCCTCTCATGCCGACCCAAAAGAACCGTCCTCTTAGCAGGAACTCCAGTTTCTTCCAACCGAAGTGCCCCGCTCTGTCATGGTAAGCCCCCAGGACCATAGCTGCATCCCGCCTTGGGACCACGACTTGCCAGGTCAGCTCGTGTGTCTGGTGGTTGACAAGTCGTCTGCACAGCTTGCCTTCATAGAGGAACAGCTTGCTCTTCTCTTTCCATAGCTGCTTGGCTTCCTCTGGAGCATCCGGACCTAAGCGGGCGTCTTCCTGGGTCAGCAGATATTTCACCAGGCGGACTGCAGGGTCACTATCTTGGGTCTCGGCCCAGCTGTGGTGAGGTAGGGGATTGATCATAATGGTTGTTAAATCTTCCTCCTTCACGCGGTGGGAGTATTGAGCGGCTCCATACCGGTGAAAGGCGGGCAGTTCTACCTCCTCCAGCTCTTCTGGGTCTTCGTCACCTTCAGGTAAGTGAGGCATTCTCGATAGGGCGTCAGCGTTGGCATTGGTTTTGCCTGCCCGGTACTTGATCATGAAGTCATAATTGGTGAGACGGGCCATCCACCGCTGTTCTAGGGCACCAAGTCTTGCACTGTCTAGGTGTGTTAACGGGTTGTTGTCCGTGTACACCGTGAACTTTGCGGAGGCCAGGTAATGCTTGAAGCGTTCCGTCATGTCCTACACCACCGCCAAGAATTCTAGCTTGAAGGAGCTGTAATTCTCCGGGTTCCTCTCGGTGGGCCTCAGCTTCCGGCTGGCGTACGCGATCACCCTTTCTCTGCACTGTTGGTTTTGTGACAGTACGGCTCCCAGTCCCACATTACTGGCGTCTGTGTGGAGAATAAAAGGCTGGCCATAATCAGGGTAGGCCAGGATCTCATCCCCTGTGAGGGCCATCTTCAACTGGCGGAAGGACTCCTCTTCCGGTTTATCCCTCTTGAAGGGTGGCTTTTGACTTCTGGACTTAGACTGTCCTATCAGGAGGTCCTGCATAGGAGCTGACATCTTAGTGAACCCGGGGATGAACCTTCGGTAGTAGCCTACCAACCCGAGGAACTGCCTCACTTCTTTAATGTTCGAGGGGCTTGGCCAGCTCTTGATTGCCGTGACCTTGTCAGTGTCGGGGGCTACTCCTTCCGCACTTACCACGTGCCCTAGGTACTGGACCTTCGGTTTCAACAGGTGAAACTTCGATGGTTTCACCTTCAGGCCATAGCCTACCAGGGCTTCGAACACCTCGGCCAGGTGCTTTAGATGGTCCTCGTAGGTCTTCGAATAGACGATCACGTCGTCCAGGTAAAGGAGGACCGTCTCGAAGTTTCGGTGCCCTAGACAGCATTCCATCAGCCTCTGGAATGTCCCTGGTGCGTTGCAGAGCCCGAAAGGCATACAGTTGAACTCGCTCAGTCCCATTGGGGTGGTGAAGGCGGTCTTCTCCTTGTCAGCCTCTGCCACAGGAACCTGCCAGTACCCGCTAGTAAGGTCCAAAGTAGAAAAGAATTTTAGTGCAGCTAAAGACTCCTCTATTCTAGGCAGCGGATATGCATCTTTGTGGGTGATACGGTTGATTTGTCTATAGTCTACGCACATTCTCATGGTGCCGTCTTTCTTTTTTACCAGAACCAAGGGGGCTGCCCAGGGGCTACAGCTATCTCTAATGACCCCAGCTTCTTTAATTTCTCTTAGCATGCCCTTTGCATTCTGATAATGTGCAGGGGGTACAGGCCTGCGTCTCTCTTTTATTGGTGGGTGGCTCCCCGTGGGGATATGGTGTTCTATCCCTTTTACTCTGCCGAAGTCTAGCGGGTGCTTACTAAAAATTCTCTCATACTCCTGGACCACCCAGTAGACTCCTTGTTTTTGGTGCAGGGGAGTGGAGTCAGCACCCACATGGAGTTTCTGGCACCAGTCCTCCTTTTGTTTCTGGGAGCCATTACCCTCCGCCTGTGGAGATGGAGGCAAAGGCTCCACGACCCTGATACCTTTTTGTTCGAGAGCAAACAGTTTGGCAAGTGTAGCGTACCTGAGTAAGTGTACCTCCCTCTCCCCAATGTTGAGAATGCGAACGGGCACCCTCCCATGACGGACATCAACCACCCCCCGGGCTGTCAAAATGGTGGGCCTGCTGTCTGAGTACACGGGTTCTACCATGGCTTGGTAGTCTCTACCTCTCAACCCGATTGCAGTCCGACACCAGATCATCATTTCACTTTTGGGAGGCATGGAAATGGGGAACGAGTCACTCATTCTTACGCTACCGATCTCACCAACAGACAGTTCTACCTGCTGCCGTCTCATCAGGGCTTTTATCTCTTTGCTGAGGACTCTCTGTTGGCTGGAACTAGCATTCACCGCCACCTGTTGTAGAATTACAATTACCTCTGAAAGACAATTTTCAATCACTTTAGTACCCACAGTTATTTTAGGGTGACTTTCACGACGGTCAATGTCCACAATAATTACTCCCTGTGCCGGTAGTTCAACTTTACCAATTTTAATGGTCATCTCCTTAAACTCCATCTGTGGCACGGGCAAGCCATTACTGGCGATGATGCTCAAGTCACTGTCTGGATACCATGTTATATCAGCATCAGTCCAATACTGCTTAAAAAGTACATAAGGGATAGTAGTTACTTGCGACCCGGTATCCAGCAAGGCGCTCATGGGGATACCGTCCGGCACCACGGGTAAAACCGGGCGCCGCCCAACGTACTTATCACGCCAATTATAAGGGCCTGGTGATCTTATGCCTGGGGGTTGGCCCTCTGCCCCAGGTTGGACCCGTTTAAATTACAGTACCTGGAAATGTGTCCGGGCTGGTTGCATCGACGGCAAATGGGCTCTGCTTAGCGGTCTGTGGGTCTCCCTCGGAATGACGGGATGCTCCTCTGTCGACGCCACGGGACATCCTCCGGACTTGAGGCCAACTCGATGGGTCTTGACGGGTCCACTTGCAACGCCTGGACTGTCCTGGTCAACGCCGCGACGCTCCTGGTCAGCTCCTGGACTTGGTGGTGCAGATCTTTCGACGGGGCTTGGTTCAGGGCCTGTGCATCAGCCCCCACAGAGTCCATAGAGGAGGGCGCCGCCTCCTGGTGGTAGGTGAGAGCAGGGCGCCGGGGGTTTAAAGCGCCACTGGTTGCGGGTTTACGGAGCACCCTTATGGCCCTGTCCTTGAATTGGGCAAAGGTCAGATCAGGGTTCTGAAAGAACATGAGGCGCAGCTGGGTCCTGTGGGCGCTAGACAGCTGTCCTTCTATGAACTGTTCTGTTAGGAGCTTATCCGTATCCTGCACGCTGCCAGGGTCAGCTTGTTTGATGGCCCTCAAGGCTTCCTGCAAATTTAGGGCATAGTCTCTAATGCTGTCCTGTGCCCGCTGCTTACATCCATAGAACCGCATTTTAATTTCAGCGGAGGTACGGGTATCAAAGGTACCCCGCAGCCGGGCTAGAATGTCCTTTACGGTCCTTTTCTCCTCAGTGGGCCATGACTTTACCTCCCGCTGGGCTGCGCCAGTTAACTGCCCTGTCAGTATGCTAATCCTCTGCTCCTCTATCAGGGGGTAAACCTGGAACAACCTGTACAGCCTTTCCTTAAAGTCAGTTAGGGCATGGGGCTCCCCTGAATACTTAGGCAGCCAGGCCGCTCCAGGGATGTAAGGCAGGGAAAATGGCATCACTGCTGCTGCAGCGGCGCTGGGGGTAGAAGGTCCCACCGCGTCCGTAATCTTCCTCCCCCCTAGTTAAGCGTGGCCTACCTTCTGACGATCCTCTTCTGTAGGCCGCGGCTCCATTGGTGCTGCTCCGGACGAGTACCTTGCGTCGCGTCCTGGTGATGTCAGCGTCGCTCTCTCTCTCCCTTCCAGGACCTTGCGCAGCGTCGGTGCGTGGGGCGGAGCTTCGGGTCTCGCGCGGTTTGGACGTCCACGCCCCTCTTCTTCCCGCGCGGCGTCCTGAAGATGGCGTCCGATGGCGGGAAAGCGGCTGAAGATGGCGGGAACCGACGGAAGATGGAGGGAGACGGTTGGAAATGGCGGGAAACGGCTCCAGATGGCGGGAAACCTCTTTTCAGGTGCTGGTACAGTCTTTTTCAGGCACGCAATACCCGTTTGTGGAGGGTTGGTTACTATCCTGCCGACTACACCAAAGCTGACTCGCCCCCTGGGCCGTGGGGCACTCGGATCCGGGCAATAGGGGAACGATGGGGGTAGTAGTGGCAACCCGGTTCCGTGGCTCAGGGTGGTCAGACCAGTGGTAGTCCCTTTATAAGTTTTAAGTGATGTCCGACTACGCCACCTGTGGATTGCGGTCAGGGTTAACCGCCGCTGCAAAGTAGACCGCTGGGGCTGATGATGTATGCAGCCGGGATGGTGTGACTCCCCACGGGAAGAGTGCGGCCCCAGGGCAGTATAATGGAAGATGGGGGTGATGGTGTAGAGCGTCCCAGTACCATTAGTGCTGGAGGAGCAAGGAGCACACAGACAACAGGTTGCAGTCCAGGGTCTTTACTAGAACAGGTGAACTGACCCACAAACAGTCCCGGCTAGGAGGGGACCTGGATGTCTGAGAGCAATTGGGAAATTGGCCCTGGTCAGGGTGAGGGTGTAGGCCTACCGTGCTCTCTGCGCTCCTTCTGGCTATTTCCTCCTGGTAGGGTAATGTGGCACCCCAGGGGTCTGGTTGCCACAGTAATAGAAATATTATGTCTGAGAGCAAGTGGGAGGTTTCTCTGGTCAGGAGCCTTAAGCATGCAACACTGCCCGCCCAGACCTGGGAGGGGAGGAATCTGCCCTTATAAACTGGGTCTGGGGCGGGATTAGGGGAGTTAGAGCTTGGAGAGGGAAAGATACAGCAGGAGCTCTGTAGGAACAGTAGCTGAAGACCAGGGGTTGGAGCTGAGCAGAGCTCGCCCTGGCTGAGGACACTACAACCGGACACCGGAGTCCGAGGCTGTGGGGACTGATATACACCCAGCAGCAGAAACCAGCCGGCAGGGGATTCCAGGTCCTCTGGCCATAGAAGCCCGGAGGCTCAGTCACAAGAAAGGGATCAGCGCCGCCATCCATGAGCGGAGGCTAACAGAAGGCCCCAAGTCACCAGCCATACGGGTGAGCACCACACGGTATACTCAGGGACGGGGGCTACTTGTAACCGCTTACAGCAAGGTAGCCAGGAAAGAGTGCAGATAGACGGGGAGGCCTACAACTCCGCCTGGCCAGGGGAGATCCTGCTTGCTCACAGACTGACCAGGCCTCTACTGCTAACCAGTACTCCCGGGAGGGTCTGCTTTATACCATCAGTAAAGATGCACCACACGACTCTGTGTTTCATCGCCGCACCAGCACCATTAGTACTGGGACGCTCACACCATCACTTCCATCATCCACACTAGCTGCCCTGAGGCAATACTTCTCCCGTGGGGAGTTATCCCATACTTGGCTGCGCTTACAACATCAGCCTCAGCGGTCTGCAGCGCAGCGGCGGTCCCCACTGACCGCAATCCACGGGTGGCGTAGTCGGACATTTGTTATTACACTAAGACTGCCACTGGTTTGACCACCCTGAGCCACGGACCGGGTCGCCGCCACACTGAGACTACCACCCCCAGCATCTCACCAGAGGCCCGGTTCCGGGTTCCCCACGCGGCCCAGGGGGACTTTTATACTTACCTGTGGCGAAGTTTCCCGCCGTCCGGAGTCGTTTCCCGCCATCGGACGCCATCTTGGGTCGTTTCCCGCCATCTTCTGCCGTCTTCCCGCCATCCGCAGCCGCTTCCCGCCATCGGACGCCATCTTCGGGACGCCGCACGGGAAGAAGAGGGGCGGGGACGCCTGAATGCGCGCGAGAGCCGAAGCTCCGCCCCACGCACTGACGCTGCGCAAGGTCCTGGAAGGGAGGAAGAGCGACGCTGACGTCATCGGAGCACGACGCAAGGTCCTCTACCCCGACGATTGACTGCGGAGCCGCGGCCTACGGAAGAAGAGCATCGCAAGGTAGGCCACGGTCCACTAGGGGGGTAGAAGGATGTCAGATACCGAGGGGAGCTCCACCGCCACACCGGCCGCCAGCGCAACCGCTGCTGCGGTCATGCCATTCACCATGCCCTATATCCCGGGGGCAACCTGGCTACCCCAGTACTCAGGGGAGTCACATACCCTAAGTGACTTTAGGGAAAGACTGGATAGCCTCTTCCAGGTATACCCCCTCACAGAAGAGCAAAAAGTGAGCATCCTGGTGGCAGCCCAAAGGGAGGTAAAGTCCTGGCCACCTAGGAAGAAGAGGACTGTCAGAGAAATGCTAGCCCGGCTGAAAGACACATTTGATACCCGAACATCAGCTGAGATAAAACTCAGATTTTACAGGTGCAAACAACGGGCACACGAAAGTATAAGAGACTATGCTCTAAACCTACAAGAGGCCCTGAGAGCCATTAAGCAGGCAGACCCTGACAGCATGGGGAATGAAGACAAGCTGTTGACCGAACAATTTATTGAGGGTCTACTGTGCAATGCCCACCAAACCCAGTTGCGGGCAATGGCCTTACAGGACCCTGACCTGGCTTTGCACAGTTCAAGGACAGAGCCATCCGGGTGCTCCGAGAACCGGCACCAGGTGGCGCTGTGACCCACAAGCGCCCTGCTATCACTTATCACCAGGACGCGGCTCCCTTGTCTGCAGGGCCTGTGGGAGCTGATGCGCAGGCTTTGAACAATAACCCGACTACAGACCTGCACCATCAGGTCCAAGAGCTGACTAAGAGCGTTGCCGCGCTAACCAGAACTGTGCAGTCTTTACAGGTCTCTTCTGCAGGAAAGATCCAGCTGGCATCCGGACCGGAGAACGTCCCGTGGCGCCGACTGAGGAGGACCCCACCGGCCAGAGGAAGACCCAGCGACAGATACAATGAGGACGGACGACCCATCTGCTGCCGCTGCAATCAACCCGGACATATGGCAAGGTACTGTCATTTAAACGGGCACAACCTGGGGTAGAGGGCCAACCCCCAGGCATAAGATCATCAGGCCCATCGAACTGGCGTGATAAATACGTAGGGGGACGTCCGGTCTTGCCTGTGGTACTGGATGGCATTCCTATGAGTGCCCTACTAGACACTGGGTCACAGGTGACTACCATCCCGTACGTGCTCTTCAAGCGGTACTGGAATGACTCGGACATAACCCGCTACCCAGATGACGACCTGAGCATTATCGCCAGCAATGGTCAGCCCGTGCCACAGATAGGATTTAAAGAAGTGACCATCAAGGTCGGTAAAGTTGAACTGCCGGCACAAGGACTGATCATTGTGGACACTGACCGTCGCGAGAGTCACCCAAAAATAACCCTAGGTACTAACGTAATTGAAAACTGTCTTGCAGAGGTGATTCTTATTTTGCAGCAGGTTGCCAAGAACGCCAGTTCCAGCCAGCAGCGTGTGCTCCAAAAAGAGATCCGGGCACTGATGAAGCGGCAACAAGTGGAACTATCTGGTGGTGAGATAGGTAGCGTGAGAATGTGTGACCCGTTCCCTATTGCCATGCCCCCAAAGAGTGAGATGATGATTTGGTGCCGGGCAGCTATTGGTCTAAGAGGTAGAGACTACCAAGCAATGGTAGAACCCGTCTACTCAGACAGTAGGCCCACCATTTTGACAGCACGGGGGGTGGTCGATGTACACCATGGGAGGGTGTCCGTCCGCATCATAAATATCGGGGAGAGAGAAGTATACCTGCCCCGGTATGCCACGCTAGCCAAATTGTTCACCATCAACCAGAACTCTGTACAGGCCGTGGAACCCTTGCCTCCATCTCAACCAGAGGAAGGTAATGGCTCTAAGAAACCAATGGAGGACTGGTGTCAGCAACGGCATTTGGGTACTGACTCCACTCCCTCACACCAAAAACAGGGAGTCTATCTGGTGGTTCAAGAGTACGAGAGAGTGTTTAGTAAACACCCGCTGGACTTCGGGCGAGTAAAGGGGGTAGAACATCACATCCCCACGGGAGACCATCCTCCCATAAAGGAGAGATACCTACCCGTACCCCCTGCACACTATCAGCACGCCAAGGGGATGTTAAAGGACATGAAGGAGGCTGGGGTAATTAGGGACAGCTGCAGCCCCTGGGCAGCTCCACTAGTCTTAGTGAAAAAGAAAGACAACACCATGAGAATGTGTGTAGACTACAGGAAGGTCAACCGTATCACACACAAAGATGCGTACCCGTTACCAAGGATAGAAGAGTCCTTAGCTGCATTAAAATCTGCTAACTTCTTCTCTACTTTGGACCTCACTAGCGGGTACTGGCAGGTTCCTGTAGCAGAGGCGGACCGGGAGAAGACCGCATTCACCACCCCGATGGGACTCAGTGAATTTAACTGTATGCCGTTCGGGCTCTGCAACGCACCAGGAACCTTCCAACGGTTGATGGAATGCTGTCTGGGACACCGGAACTTCGAGACGGTCCTATTGTACCTGGACGATGTCATCGTCTATTCCAAGACCTATGAGGACCAACTGGAACACCTGGCAGAAGTGTTTGAAGCCCTGGCGAACTATGGCCAAAAGGTAAAACCCTCAAAGTGTCATCTACTGAAGCCAAAGGTACAGTACCTGGGACAAGTGGTGAGTGCTGACGGAGTGGCTCCCGACCCTGACAAGATCACCGTGATTAAAGACTGGCCAAGACCCTCCAGCATAAAGGAAGTGCGGCAGTTCCTCGGGTTGGTAGGCTACTACCGAAGATTCATTCCCGGTTTCACCAAAATGGCAGCCCCTATGCAGGACCTCCTGATAGGTCAATCTCGGAAAGCCAAAAACCAGAAGCCGCCCTTCAGGTGGGAAAAGCTGGAAGAGGAGTCCTTCTGCCAGCTGAAGATGGCCCTCACGGGGGATGAAATCCTGGCATATCCTGACTATAGCCAGCCCTTTATCCTCCACACGGACGCAAGCAACATCGGGCTAGGAGCCGTACTGTCCCAGATCCAGCAGGGGAAAGAACGGGTAATCGCTTACGCCAGCCGAAAGCTACGGCCCACGGAGAGGAACCCTGAGAATTATAGCTCATTCAAGCTGGAGTTCCTGGCAGTGGTGTGGGAAGTGACCGAACGTTTCAAGCATTACCTTGCCTCTTCCAAGTTCACCGTGTACACGGATAACAACCCGTTGACACACCTGGACACTGCAAGGCTCGGTGCCCTGGAGCAGAGATGGATGGCCCGCCTGTCCAACTATGAATTCACCATCAAATACCGGGCGGGAAGCTCAAATGCCAACGCGGATGCCCTGTCTAGAATGCCAAACTTACCGGACATAGGGGAAGATCCAGAAGATCTGGAAGAAGTCGAGCTCCCTGCGTTCCACCGTCATGGGATTACCCTGTATTCCCACTGTGTGAAGGACAGGCGCTCTGTGACGTTCAATCCCTTGCCCCACTACAGCTGGGCGGAAACGCAAGACAGTGATCCCGCAGTCCGTCTGGTGAAGGAAATGCTGACACAGGCCGATGCCCGTCTTGACCCAGACGCTCCGGAGGAGACCAAGCAACTGTGGAAGGAGAAAAGAAAACTGTTCCTCTACAGGGAGAAGCTGTGCCAGAGAATGGTTAACTCTCGAACACATGAGTTGACCTGGCAGGTAGTGGTCCCAAGACAAGACGCGGCTATGGTTCTGGAGGCATACCACAACGGAGCAGGACATTTTGGATGGAAGAAGCTGGAGTACTTGTTGCGTGAACGGTTCTACTGGGTAGGCATGAGAGGAGCCATCGAGAGGTGGTGCAGAGACTGTGGCCCATGCAACCTAAGAAGAAAGGACCGTGCCAGCCAGAAGACTCCCCTGCAGCCCATCATCACCAGACAGCCACTGGAACTGGTAGCCCTGGACCATGTAAAACTGGCTCCGAGCAGATCTGGGTATGTCTACGCCCTCAAATCGTAGATTACTACTCCCGGTTCCTCGTGGTGGTTCCCGTCAAGGACTTAACGGCTCAAACAGCAGCTAGAGCCTTCCAGCAGCACTTCTGCTGTCCACACGGGTACCCGGAGCAAGTGTTGACAGACCAAGGACCAGCCTTCGAAGCAGAGATCTTCCAGGAGTTCTGCAACCTGTATGGCTGCAAGAAGATAAGAACAATCACCCGCAGACCAACGGACTCTGCGAAAAGATGAACCAGGTGGTGATAGATCTGCTAAAAACATTGCCCCTGGAAGAATGCAGCCTGTGGCCTGAGAAACTGCCCGATCTGGTGGACCTGTACAACCACATCCCGGTAGGTTCCACCAACTGTACCCCGGCTTACCTAATGAGAGCAAGACCTGGTAAGCTGCCTATTGACCTGGATATGGGAGTCCTGACACCTGAGGACACCTCGCCAGAGGCAGACTGGGATACAGAACGGCAGCAGCAGTACCGGAAAGTACAGGAGAGCGTCGAGCGAAGTCTCTGTCAATCAAGAGAAAGACAGGAGAGGACTTATAACCAACATGCTCCCGCTGTTCCCCTGGTACCTGGAGAGCAGGTCTTGAAAAGAAAAAGGCGGCTCCATAAGTTGGACGACCAGTGGGAAAAGGACCCGTACACCGTACTGCCCTCAAGCCACAATAATCCAAAGGTGTACGTCATCAGCAAGGATGGAGGAGAGACCACAGGCACTGTCTCCAGAGACCACCTGAAAAAGTGTCCCGAGAAGTTGCAAAGCACGGATGAAGATCAGGAAGACCCTCAGCCCGTAGAGGAAAAGGAGGAAATGATCAGCACCGTACTCGGAGACTTTCCCCGGTCCTGGACACAAGTAAACAACGCTATCGTGGTGCCCGTCCTCACCTTTCTCCAGCCAGCCCCTCAAGTGCCTACAGAAGACCAGGTAGAGCTGGAAGAGCAGCCGGCCCAGGAGGCAGAAGAGTCCACACCAGCAGCGCAGGAGGATCAACCCTCTGCTAGTAGTGAGCCTGCCATGCCCCTAGTGAGCCAAAGAGTACGCAGACAGCTGCCCAGATTACCCATAACACCTCATACACCCTGTAGTGCAGGACCAGTTAGTGAGCTCCGTAGGTCCACTAGAGTCACTAGAGGTCAGATGCCCGCTCGCTGGAAAATATAAAGTAATGCACTGTAAATTTACCTGTTTCTTGAAAATGTTTACGGTTTTTGTTGTTGCCTGTTATTAATTATGTTTCTCAGTTACCCTGCAGATTTATTTGGACTAACAGGTTATGGACGCTGGATAACCGGAACAGTTTTGTAGATAGTTGCACATTGTGCCTCTTGCGAAGACGGCCGCGGAAGAGAAAACCTGTTTGGCGTGGCCTCCTTGCGGTCCAAAGTAGCTAGCTTCAGCCTTGCAGCCACGCCCAAGGCCAACGCAAGGGGTTTGCTTTGGATAGGTCCCCTACTTCGCTTAAAACTTCACCTTGGGTGATATGGACACCCGGTTGCGGATACGCCGTGACCTTTAAAGAACTAAAGCTTCTTGTAAATATGTTATTGTATTATCGTTCATACCCTTGTATTTATGTTTCTTTAAAAATGTGTTTAGTCCCGGAGTACTAAAATTTACTAGGGGGGAATGTGGCACCCCAGGGGTCTGGTTGCCACAGTAATAGAAATATTATGTCTGAGAGCAAGTGGGAGGTTTCTCTGGTCAGGAGCCCTAAGCATGCAACACTGCCCGCCCAGACCTGGGAGGGGAGGAATCTGCCCTTATAAACTGGGTCTGGGGCGGGATTAGGGGAGTTAGAGCTTGGAGAGGGAAAGATACAGCAGGAGCTCTGTAGGAACAGTAGCTGAAGACCAGGGGCTGGAGCTGAGCAGAGCTCGCCCTGGCTGAGGACACTACAACCGTACACCGGAGTCCGAGGCTGTGGGGACTGATATACACCCAGCAGCAGAAACCAGCTGGCAGGGGATTCCAGGTCCTCTGACCATAGAAGCCCGGAGGCTCAGTCACAAGAAAGGGACCAGCGCCGCCATCCAGGAGAGGAGGCTAACAGAAGGCCCCAAGTCACCAGCCATACGGGTGAGCACCACACGGTATACTCAGGGACGTGGGCTACTTGTAACCGCTTACAGCAAGGTAGCCAGGAAAGAGTGCAGATAGACGGGGAGGCCTACAACTCTGCCTGGCCAGGGGAGATCCTGCTTGCTCACAGACTGACCAAGCCTCTACTGCTAACTAGTACTCCCGGGAGGGTCTGCTTTATACCATCAGTAAAGACCCTGAACTGCACCACACGACTCTGTGTTTCATCGCCGCACCAGCACCATTAGTACTGGGACGCTCACACCATCACTCCCATCATCCACACTAGCTGCCCTGAGGCAATACTTCTCCCGTGGGGAGTTATCCCATACTTGGCTGCGCTTACAACATCAGCCTCAGCGGTCTGCAGCGCAGCGGCGGTCCCCACTGACCGCAATCCACGGGTGGCGTAGTCGGACATTTCTTATTACACTAAGACTGCCACTGGTTTGACCACCCTGAGCCACGGACCGGGTCGCCGCCACACTGAGACTACCACCCCCAGCATCCCACCAGAGGACCGGTTCCAGGTTCTCCACGCGGCCCAGGGGGCGAGTCAGTAACAGCCCACGGTCCCGAGCTCACCGTGTCTTCTCGCCCGTATGGTTTGCAACGTGGGTTCCTTTCTACTCCCGGCCTGGTACGACTCTGCTGGTCCCTTCTGCTGTGGCGGAGCCTCCGAGCTTCTTAGGCCGAGGAACATACAGTCCCCTGCGGACTGGTTATCTGCTGTAGGACGTGGGATCCTCACAGCCTCAGACGCCAAAGTCTGGTAAATTTAGTTCTTTATCAGCCAGGACAGGCGTACTTCACCTCTTGTCCCTGGCTCGTGGCTCTCCTTCTGCCACACGTCCTCTTAGGGTGCAATACAACTGTCCCTCTCTGCTCTGGGACACCTCTCAATCCTGAGACAGGTCGTCCAGTTCTCCCTAACCCTGCCCCCAGTTCCAGCTTTTATAGGGGCAGCCTGCTCCCCCTACTGGCCTGAGACAGGAGGTATTGCATGCTAATGTTCCCCTGACCAGAGAACCTCCCCTTTGCTCTCAGACACAGCTTTATTATATTTGTGGCATCCAGGCCAGGGTGACACACCTGCACATAGCTTCTCATATACATAATGAGCCCCCACATAGCCTCCAATATAAAGTATGAGACTGCACATAACCCCCAACAGTATAAACCCCCATATACAGTATGAGCCCGCACAGAGCCTTCTATATATCACAAGTGAGAAAAAAATCGTACCAATTTTATTCATGAGAATGGGACCGATTTTTTTATATGCTTGTGTGACCCTAACTTTTCAGTCATAGGGGTGAGGCCGGCACGGCCTCAGTCACTGCTCTGCGCATAGTGAGCAGCGGCTGTAACTGCATCCCTGCACTGATTGAAAGCTGTATCTAAGGCCTCTTTCACACGTCCATGTTTCCAGTACATGTGGTGACAGTTTGCACACGTACTGGAGACACTGACACACGCAGACCCATTCAAATGAATGGGTCTGTGCTCATGTCAGTGTGTTTCCACAGACTGTGTGTCCATGTGCTCCACACGCTGACATGTCCGTTTTTTTTGTGGATGCATGGTCCGCAAAACATCCCACACGGATGACATCTGTGTGACACGTACCGGCGCCTGGGAACCAGCGCCACAGTTAGCATTGTTCCCAAGCGCCGATTGTCCCTGCAATCAGCACCAGCAGGCACAATGATGGGGGTAGTAGTGTCAGCTCTTGCTGTGTCCCTGTGTAAAAATAAGAATAAAATAATACACTATGTTCCTAATTATATGCAAATAATATTTTCTCAGATTTTCCCAAATTACCTATATGAATTGCAGTCGTAATTTTCCAGTCAAATAACTATTAGAGTACAATTGAAAGGTTTTTGTACAAACTGACTATGATAACAGTATATTTTTATAAAAATAAAACACTTAAACTGCACTCAAAATGCATGTTCCAAATTATTATGCACAGCAGAGTTTTCAACCTTTTCATTTTAATAAAGAACAAAAAAATGGTCATTTTTGCAATTATAAGCATTAGCAGGTTATTACAAACTGAAATCAAACAGGTTTCAACTCAAAACTTTATTCTAGGTGATGTTACATTTGCACATAGGACCCCTTGTTCGAAAGGAGCTTCTGAACTCTCTATTCCATTGAATTTGTCAGGTTTTGGATGGTTTCTGCTTCAATTGTTTTGCATGAGGACAGAATACCCTCCCAGAGCTGTTGCTTAGATGTGAACTGCCTCCCGCCATCATAGACACTCCTTTGGATGATTCTCCAGAGGTTCTCAATGGGGTTGAGGTCAGGGGAGCATGGGGGCCACACCATAAGTTTATCCCCTTTTATGCCCATAGCAGCCAGAGATGCAGATGTGTTATGTGCAGCATGAGACGGTGCATTATTCCAGCCCAAAACATTACTCCACCTCCTCCTTGTTCGCGCCGTAGCCGTGTTTGCATGGGGTGTCCATCTGTGTCACCCTGGCCTGGATGCCACAAGTATAATAAAGCTGTGTCTGAGAGCAAGGGGGAGGTTCTCTAGTCAGGGGAACATTAGCATGCAATACCTCCTGTCACAGGCCAGTAGGGGGAGCAGGCTGCCCCTATAAAAGCTGGAACTGGGGGCAGGGTTAGAGAGAACTGGACGACCTGTCTCAGGACTGAGAGGTCCTAGAGCAGAGAGGGACAGCTGTATTGCACCCTAAGAGGAAGTGTGGCAGAAGGAGGGCCACAAGACAGAGACAAGAGGCAAAGTGAGCCTGTCTTGGCAGACAAAGAACACAATTTACCAGACTTTGGTGTCTGAGGCTGGGAGGATTCCACATCCCACAGCAGATAACCAGTCCGCAGGGGACTGTATGTTCCTTGGCCTAAGAAACCTGGAGGCTCTGCCACAACAGAAGGGACCAGTAAAGCCGTACCAGGCCGGGAGCAGAAAGGAACCCACGTCGCAGGCCATACAGGCGAGAATACACGGAAAGCTCGGAAACGTGGGCTGTTACCCTATAAGGAGGAGATAGCCAGAAGGAGCGCAGAAAGCACGGTAGGACTACACCCTCACCCTGACCAGGGCCAATTTCCCAATTGCTCTCAGACATCCAGGTCCCCTCCTAGCCAGGACTGTTTGTGGGTCAGTTTACCTATTCTAGTAAAGACCCCGGACTGCAACCTGTTGTCTGTGTGCTCCTTGCTCCTCCAGCACTATCGGTACTGGGACTCTCACCACCATCACTCCCACCATCCACTACACTGCCCTGGGGCCGCACTCTTCCCGTGGGGAGTCACACCATCCCAGCTGCCTACATCACCAGCCCCAGCGGTCTGCCCTGCAGCGGCGGTTCCTAATTACCGCAAATCCACGGGTGGTGTAGTCGGATGTTATCAACAGCACATAGCAGACTACCACTGGCCTGACCACCCTGAGCCACGGAACCGGGATGCCACTACTACCCCCATCGTTCCCCTATTGCCCGGATCCGAGTGCCCCACGGCCCAGGGGGCGAGTCAGCTTTGGCGTAGTCGGCAGGATTGAGACCAACCCGCCACAAACGGGTATTGTGTGCCTGAAAAAGACTGTGCACCTACCTGAAAAGAGGTTTCCCGCCATCCGGAGCCGCTTCCCGCCATTTCTAGCCGTCTCCCGCCATCTTCCGTCGGTTCCCGTCATCTTCAGCCGTTTTCCCGCCATCGGACGCCATCTTCAGGACGCCGCGCGGGAAGAAGAGGGGCGTGGACTTCCAAACGGCGTGAGACCCGAAGCTCCGCCCCACGCACCGACGCTGCGCAAGGTCCTGGAAGGGAGAGAGAGCGACGCTGACGTCACCAGGACGCGACGCAAGGTCCTCGTCCGGAGCAGCATCAGCGGAGCCGCGGCCTACAGAAGAGGATCGTCGGAAGGTAGGCCGCGTTTAACTAGGGGGCAGTAAGATGTCAGACACGGAGGCGCCCACTACCACCAGCGCAGCTGCAGCAGCGGTGATGCCATTTTCCCTGCCCTACAACCCTGGAGTGGCCTGGCTGCCTAAGTATTCAGGGGAGCCCCATGCCCTAACTGACTTTAAGGAAAGGCTGTACAGTTTGTTCCAAGTCTACCCCCTGACAGAGGAACAGAAGGTTAGCATACTAACAGGGCAGTTAACTGGCGCAGCGCAAAGGGAGGTAAAGTCATGGCCTGCTGAGGAGAAAAGGACCATAAAGGGTATTCTGGCCCGGCTGCGGGGTACCTTTGACACACGTACCTCCGCTGAAATTAAAATGAGGTTCTATGGATGTAAGCAGCGGGCACAGGACAGCATCAGAGACTATGCCCTAAATTTACAGGAAGCCCTGAGGGCCATCCAACAAGCTGATCCAGGCAGCGTGCAGGATACGGATAAGCTCCTAACAGAACAGTTCATAGAAGGTCTGCTGTCTAGCGCCCACAGGACCCAGCTGCGCCTCATGTTCTTTCAGAACCCTGATCTGAGCTTTGCCCAATTCAAGGACAGGGCCTTAAGGGTGCTCCGTGAATCCCCAACAAGTGGAGCTATAAACCCCCGGCGCCCTGCTCTCACCTACCACCAGGAGGCGGCGCCCTCCTCTATGGACTCCGTGGGGGCTGATGCACAGGCCCTGAACCAAGCCCCGTCGAAAGATCTGCACCACCAAGTCCAGGAGCTGACCAGGAGCATCGCGGCATTGACCAGGACCGTCCAGGCGTTGCAAGTGGACCCATCAAGGCCCATCGAGTTGGCTTCAAGTCTGGAGGATGTCCCGCGGCGTCGACAGAGGAGGATCCCGTCGTTCCGAGTGAGGCCCACAGACCGCTACGCAGAGGATGGACAGGCCATTTGCCGCCGATGCAATCAGCCCGGACACATTTCCAGGTACTGTAATTTAAACGGGTCCAACCTGGGGCAGAGGGCCAACCCCCAGGCATAAGATCACCAGGCCCTTATAATTGGCGTGATAAGTACGTTGGGCGGCGCCCGGTTTTACCCGTGGTGCTGGACGGTATCCCCATGAGCGCCTTGCTGGATACTGGGTCGCAAGTAACCACTATCCCTTATGTACTTTTTAAGCAGTATTGGACTGATGCTGATATCACACGGTATCCAGACAGTAACTTGAGCATCATCGCCAGTAATGGCTTGCCCGTGCCGCAGATCGGGTTCAAGGAGATGACCATTAAAATTTGTAAAGTTGAACTGCCGGTACAGGGAGTAATTATTGTAGACATTGACCGTCGTGAAAGTCACCCTAAAATAACTGTGGGTACTAACGTGATTGAAAATTGTCTTTCAGAGGTAATTGTAATTCTACAACAGGTGGCGGTGAATGCTAGTTCCAGTCAACAGAGGGTCTTCAACAAGGAGATAAAAGCCCTGAAGAGACGGCAGCAGGTAGAACTGTCTGGTGGTGAGATCGGTAGCGTAAGACTGAGTGACCCGTTCCCCATTTCCATGCCTCCCAAAAGTGAAATAATGATCTGGTGTCGGACTGCAATCGGGTTGAGAGGTAGAGACTACCAAGCCATGGTAGAACCCGTGTACTCAGACAGCAGGCCCACCATTTTGACAGCCCGGGGGGTGGTTGATGTCCATCATGGGAGGGTGCCCGTCCACATCCTCAACATTGGAGAGAGGGAGGTACACTTACCCAGGTACGCTACACTTGCCAAACTGTTTGTTGTCGAACACAAAGCTATCAGGGCCATGGAGCCTTTGCCTCCATCTCTTCAGGCGGAGGGTAATGGCTCCCAGAAACAAAAGGAGGACTGGTGCCAGAAACTCCATGTGGGTGCTGACTCCACTCCCCTGCACCAAAAACAAGGAGTCTACCGGGTGGTCCAGGAGTACGAGAGAATTTTTAGTAAGCACCCGCTAGACTTCGGCAGAGTAAAAGGGATAGAACACCATATCCCCACAGGGAGCCACCCACCGATAAAAGAGAGACACAGACCTGTACCCCCTACACATTATCAGAACGCAAAGGGCATGCTAAGAGAAATGAAAGAAGCTGGGGTCATTAGAGATAGCTGTAGCCACTGGGCAGCCCCCCTGGTTCTGCTAAAAAAGAAAGACGGCACCATGAGAATGTGCGTGGACTATAGACAAATCAACCGTATCACCCACAAAGACGCATATCCGCTGCCTAGAATAGAGGAGTCTTTAGCCGCACTAAAATCAGCTAACTTCTTTTCTACTTTGGACCTTACTAGCGGGTACTGGCAGGTTCCTGTGGCAGAGGCTGACAAGGAGAAGACCGCCTTCACCACCTCGATGGGACTGAGTGAGTTCAACTGTATGCCCTTCGGACTCTGCAACGCACCAGGGACCTTCCAGAGGCTGATGGAATGCTGTCTAGGGCAGCGAAACTTCGAGACGGTCCTCCTTTACCTGGACGACGTGATAGTCTATTCGAAGACCTACGAGGACCATCTAAAGCACCTGGCCGAGGTGTTCGAAGCCCTGGCAGGCTACGGCCTGAAGGTGAAACCATCGAAGTGTCACCTGCTGAAACCAAAGGTCCAGTACCTAGGGCACGTGGTAAGTGCGGAAGGAGTAGCCCCCGACCCTGACAAGGTCACGGCAATCAAGAGCTGGCCAAGCCCCTCGAACATCAAGGAAGTGAGGCAATTCCTCGGGTTGGTAGGCTATTACCGAAGGTTCATCCCCGGGTTCACTAAGATGGCAGCTCCTATGCAGGACCTCCTGATAGGACAGTCTAAGTCCAGAAGCCAAAAACCACCCTTCAAGTGGGATAAACAGGAAGAGGAGTCCTTCCGCCAGTTGAAGATGGCCCTCACAGGAGATGAGATCCTGGCCTACCCTGATTATGGCCAGCCTTTTATCCTTCACACAGACGCCAGTAATGTGGGACTGGGAGCCGTACTGTCACAAAACCAACAGGGCAGAGAAAGGGTGATCGCGTACTCCAGCCGGAAGCTGAGGCCCACCGAGAGGAACCCGGAGAATTACAGCTCCTTCAAGCTAGAATTCTTGGCAGTGGTGTGGGCCGTAACGGAACGCTTCAAGCATTACCTGGCCTCCGCAAAGTTCACCGTGTACACGGACAACAACCCGTTGACACATCTGGACAATGCGAGACTGGGTGCCCTGGAACAGCGGTGGATGGCCCGTCTCTCCAACTATGACTTCGTGATCAAGTACCGGGCGGGCAAAACCAATGCCAACGCAGACGCCCTATCGAGAATGCCTCACTTACCTGAAGGTGACGAAGACCCAGAAGAGCTGGAGGAGGTAGAACTCCCCGCGTTTCACCGGTATGGAGCTGCCCAATACTCCCACCGCGTGAAGGAGGAGGATCTAACAACCGTGATGATCAATCCCCTACCTCACCACAGCTGGGCCGAGACCCATGATAGTGACCCTGCCATCCGCCAGGTGAAAGATCTGCTGACCCAGGAAGACACCCGCATGGATCCGGATGCCCCAGAGGAAGCCAAGCAGCTACGGAAAGAGAAGAGCAAGCTGTTCCTCTACGAAGGCAAGCTGTGCAGAAGGATTGTCAATCACCGGACGCACGAGCTGACCTGGCAAGTCGTGGTCCCAAGGCGGGATGCAGCTATGGTCCTGGGGGCTTACCATGACAGAGCGGGGCACTTCGGTTGGAAGAAACTGGAGATCCTGCTAAGAGGACGGTTCTTTTGGGCCGGCATGAGAGGGGCTGTAGAGAAGTGGTGCAGAGACTGTGGCCCTTGTCACCTAAGGAGGAAGGACCGTGCCAGCCAGAAGACACCCTTGAGGCCCATCATCACCACGCAGCCTCTTGAGCTGGTAGCTCTGGACCACGTCAAATTGGCCCCAAGCCGGTCAGGATACATCTACGCCCTGACAATCGTGGACCACTATTTCCATTTTCTAGTGGTGGTCCCGGTAAAGGTCTTGACAGCCCAAACAGCGGCCAGAGTCTTCCAGCAATACTTCTGCCGTCCACACGGGTATCCGGAACAGGTCCTGACAGACCAAGGTCCAGCGTTCGAAGCTGAAATCTTCCAGGAGTTCTGCAACCTCTATGGCTGTAAGAAGATTTGTACAACGCCTTACCACCCACAAACCAACGGGATGTGTGAGAAAATGAACAATATAGTCATTGATCTCCTGAAGACGTAGCCCCTGGAAGAACGCAGCCTGTGGCCAGAAAAACTGCCGGACCTGGTAGACTTATACAATCATATCCCGGTGAATGCTACAAACTGCACCCCGGCTTACCTGATGCGAGCTAGACCAGGTAAGCTGCCTGTAGACCTGGAGATGGGAGTCTTAACACCTGAGGACACCTCCCTGGATGCGGACTGGAATACGGAAAGGCAACTGCAGTACAAGAAGGTACAGGAGAGTGTGGAGAAGAGCCTGGCCCAAGTGAGAGAGAGGCAAGAGAAACTCTTCAACCAACACGCCCCTGCTGGTCCCCTAGAACCTGGTGAGCAGGTCCTGAAGCGAAAGAGAAGGCTTCACAAGTTGGATGACCAGTGGGAAAGGGAACCCTACACCGTACTGCAGTCTGATCATGACAACCCGAAGGTGTGCGTGATCACCAAGGACGGAGGAGAAACCACTAGTACCGTCTCCAGGGACCACCTCAAAAGATGCCCCGAGCAACTCTGTAGTGCAGAAGAGGATCAAAGTGACCTTGAACCCGCAGAGGACAAGGAAGAAATGATCAGCACCGTTCTCGGAGAGTTCCCTCAGTCCTGGACTCGGATAAACGATGCCATAGTGGTACCCGTCCTGCATTTCCTGCAACCGGCACAGCAACAACCAACACCAGAGCCGGAAGGTGAAGAGGAGCAAGCAGTTCCAGAGGCAGAAGAGCCTGTACCAGCAGCCCAGGAGAGTCAACCCTCTGCTGACAGTGAGCCTGCCATGCCTGCGGTAAGCCAAAGAACCCGCAGACAGCTGCCTGCCCTGCCTGTAAGTCCAGCTGGTAGCTGTACCCCTAACGCTAGTGGGGAAAGCCAGGTCGGTCCACCACCAGACAGTGGGTTAAGGAGATCAACCAGGAGCACAAAGGGGCAGATACCCGCTCGCTGGAGAATATAGGGTGCACTAAAATTGTAAATAACCCTGTTGCCAAATGTTGAAATGTTTGCCAAGTTACCTGCATGATTATTAATAGTGTATTTCAGTTTCTTGCAGTTACCGTACGGACTCAAAGGTTATGGACTTTTAATAACCGGGTCTTTGTATGGACTGCGTTCGGAGCCTAACCCAGGAATGAACTAAGACTGTAAAGGACTTGGGGTAGGACAGACCCCCACCTGGTTAAGGCTCCCCGTTGTATTGGTGATATGGACACCCGGTCACAGACCACACTGTGACCTTAAGAACTCAAGCTGTGCGTCGTCTGTCTGTTAATGTTTTATGGTTATGCATATTGTCTTTGTTCATTGTTTAGTCCCGGAGTACTAAATTTTACTAGGGGGGAATGTGTCACCCTGGCCTGGATGCCACAAGTATAATAAAGCTGTGTCTGAGAGCAAGGGGGAGGTTCTCTAGTCAGGGGAACATTAGCATGCAATACCTCCTGTCACAGGCCAGTAGGGGGAGCAGGCTGCCCCTATAAAAGCTGGAACTGGGGGCAGGGTTAGAGAGAACTGGACGACCTGTCTCAGGACTGAGAGGTCCCAAAGCAGAGAGGGACAGCTGTATTGCACCCTAAGAGGAAGTGTGGCAGAAGGAGAGCCACAGACAGAGACAAGAGGCAAAGTGAGCCTGTCTTGGCAGACAAAGAACACAATTTACCAGACTTTGGTGTCTGAGGCTGGGAGGATTCCACATCCCACAGCAGATAACCAGTCCGCAGGGGACTGTATGTTCCTTGGCCTAAGAAACCTGGAGGCTCTGCCACAACAGAAGGGACCAGTAAAGCCGTACCAGGCCGGGAGCAGAAAGGAACCCACGTCGCAGGCCATACAGGCGAGAATACACGGAAAGCTCAGAAACGTGGGCTGTTACCCTATAAGGAGGAGATAGCCAGAAGGAGCGCAGAAAGCAGGGTAAGCCTACACCCTCACCCTGACCAGGGCCAATTTCCCAATTGCTCTCAGACATCCAGGTCCCCTCCTAGCCGGGACTGTTTGTGGGTCAGTTTACCTATTCTAGTAAAGACCCTGGACTGCAACCTGTTGTCTGTGTGCTCCTTGCTCCTCCAGCACTATCGGTACTGGAACTCTCACCACCATCACTCCCACCATCCACTACACTGCCCTGGGGCCGCACTCTTCCCGTCGGGAGTCACACCATCCCAGCTGCCTACATCACCAGCCCCAGCGGTCTGCCCTGCAGCAGCGGTTCCTAATTACCGCAAATCCACGGGTGGCGTAGTCGGACGTTATCAACAGCACATAGCAGACTACCACTGGCCTGACCACCCTGAGCCACGGAACTGGGTTGCCACTACTACCCCCATCGTTCCCCTATTGCCCGGATCCGAGTGCCCCACGGCCCAGGGGGCGAGTCACATCAACCAGCCATCCTCCACTCCATCCATCTGGACCATCGAGCATTGCACGGCACTCATCGGTGAACAAACAGTTTTGAAGTCAGTCTTCATGTATTGTTTGGCCCACTGGAGCCGTTTCTGCTTGTGTACAGTGGATAGAGGAGGCCGACAGGATGGCTTACGCACAGCTGCAAACCTCTGAAGGACCCTGCATCTTGTTGTTCGGGGGACGTTGGAGGCACCAGCAGCTTCAAAAACTTGTCTGCTGCTATGACAAGGCTTTTTTGCCGCTGCTCTTTTAACCTGACGTAATTGCCTGTAGGAAAGAGTCCTCAATTTTCCCTTATCAGCACGCACACGTGTGTACTGTGAATCAGCTACATACTTCTTGATTGTGCGATGATCACGATGAAGTGTCTTGGCAATGTTGATTGTAGTCATGCCTTGACCTAAACACTCCACAATTTGCTGCTTCTCAGCAGCCGACACATCCTTTTTCTTTCCCATTTTGGCAGAAAATGTAGGCTGCTTAATAATGTGGGACAGCCTTCTTAAGTAGTCTTGCCTTTCATTGGACACACCTGCCAAACTAATTAGCACAGGTGTCTGCAATTGCTTACAGTGATATAAAGAGCCCTGACACACATCACCATCAATGAGTTTAACTGACAAACAAACAAATTCTTCCCTTATCACTCCTAAACACTTTTTGCATAATAATTTGGAACACAGTGTAGAATCCATAGACTCACCTGTCCGGAGATGTCCCCCGCTGCAATCCTCTGACCGCTGATGTCGGGGAGAATGAGCTGCTCCGGAGCTGCGCTCAGTTAGTGACAGGACACTGCTCCTGAGCTCAGCACTGCTCCGGGGCCCACTCGCTGGAGCGGCTCTTTCTGCCCGGCTCTTTGACGTCAGCAGTCGGAGGATTACAGGGGGGACATCTCTGGACAGGTGAGTATAAGGATTTTATTATTTTATTCTTATTTTTACAGAGGGACATTGCGAGAGCAGTGTTCAGCACCCTGCGCTTGGGAACAGCGCTAACTGTACACAGATTCCCAGGCGCCGGTCCGTGTGATCCTGATGTGGCACACGGACACACGGATATTTCCGGTACCGTGTGAATCCTGCCTAATGCTGATCGCTAGGATGTGGTTACAGCCATAAAGCCATGCTGGACGCACATCTATGACGGAAAGCCTGAGGCAACAGAGAGGAATAAAGTATAATTACTGCTGGCAGCGGGACTCTCAGAGCACTGGTCACATCACTTCAGAACGCTATTAACTGCATATTTGCATGTGAAATAGTGACAATGGTATAAATACACAGAAGCAGAATTTGCAGCAGTGCTCTGTATCTAAAGGCAATTGGCCATTATTGTTATGGATAAAATGTGGGTGATGGGAGTGTGATTGAACTACATGGGGCAAATGCCCCTGCACACTGTGCCCTCCACTTTGGCATTTTGCTTGCATCATATATGTATAAACCACATAAACAGATCCCAGTTAATTAAATGTAATATTTTACTGGGCTGCCAGCAGAAATTCCTCTATAAGGCTGTGTGCCCACGATGCGTTTTTTAAGCGTTTCCGCAGCGGCAAAAACGCTGCAGAAACGCTTAAAAAACGCATGGTAGAAGGTCTGCCATGTTCCCCAATGATAATCCGCATGTGCTATGCACATGCTGCGGAAATTTCAGCTGCGGATTATCATTGCGGAAAAAACCGCAGCACTACCAATTATTTTACGGAAGTGCTGCATTTTCGCCGCCATTGACTTGCATTAGAACGCGCCAATTCCGCAAGACTGCATCTGTACTTGCATAATTGGCGCGTTCTAATGTGCGGATGGTACCCGGGTGTGGAGGACAGGAGACTCTCCTCCACACCCAGGTATCCTAAAAGCTGTAAAAAAAAGAATAAAATAAAAAAGATTATATTCACCTTCCGACGGCCCCCGGACTCCTTCTCTGTGCTTGCCGACAGATCGCACAGGACTGAAGGACCTGCGGTGACGTCACAGTCATGTGACGGCAGGTCCTTCAGTGTAGTGTACCGCGATCTGCCGGCAGCCAGCACAGGAGCTCAGCAACACTCCGGGGGCCATCGGAAGGTAAGTATAGGTTTATTTTTTATTTTTTTGCCATTCTTTACGGTCACACTATATAAATCCATGCTGGTTGCATGGATTTATATAGTGTGACCAAGTTGTCAAGCACTTTCCAAGTGATGCTAAAATCGCTTGACAACCCGCATGCAGAAATGCATGTGAAGAACGCTTCACATCCACTTGTCCCTGGCAGGAAAAATGCATGTACAATCCGCATGTACAATCCGCATGTACAATCCGCATGTGTTTTTTCTGCCAGGGAGATGCAGAAACGCTCAGGAAAAATCCGGAGCATTTCTGCATCGTGGGCACATAGCCTTACACATCTCAAATGAAAGGGGTGATCCAGGCTAAGAGGAGAAGCCTGAGGTCACACTGAGGCTGAAAACATTACATCTATTTAACTGTGATCTCTTCATGTGCTATATAAATACATGATACAAGCTAATTCCCAAAGTGGAGAGGACATTGTGAGGGGCATCTGCCCCATGTAGTTCAATCACACTCCCATCCCCCCACAAGTTTTAGTAATTACAATGGCCCCCAGCTCCCTGCCTTTACATACAGAGCACACTCCCAGTGTGCCACATAGATACTTTACACTCCTTGCGCACACAGGAAGCAGACGGTGATGTGCAGAGGACTGAGAGACGACGCAGGATGGCACAGCTTCTCCAGTCTTCAGGAGCGACGCCATCCAGATGCTCCTCTCCGACAGAGAGATGGTAGGTGTGACTTAAACAGACGCGCCCGCGCTCTGTATGCTGGGTACGTCCTGCCAGACGTCATTCAGCAGGGCGGACCCAGCTTTATTTAAACAAGCTGCGGCTGCGGTGGCTGCTGTGCGGATTATAATGGGGGCAATTACTCTTTGGACAATGGGCCCTCGGGAACGGCCGGGCCCCGGGCAGTAGCCCAAATTGCCCTCATTATAATCCGCCTATGCTGAGCAGTGCAGAGAGCAGAAGATGTTGATGAGACCGGAGCAGCGGCCTGCGAGGATTTTTTTTATGTATGGAGCATTATATGGGGCCCATTAATAATAATAATCTTTTTATTTATATAGCGCCAACATATTCCACAGCACAATTACAATTCAGACAATTTACAGACATTGTGGGCACTGTCCCCATTGGGGCTCACAATCTACCTTCCCTATCAGAATTTCTTTGGAGTGTGGGAGGAAACCGGAGAACCTGGAGAAAACCCACACAAACACGGGGAGAACATACAAACTCCTTGCAGATGTTGTCCTTGGTGGGATTTGAACCCAGGACCCCAGCGCTGCAAAGCAACACTGCTAACCACTGAGCCACCATACAGTGCTAACCACTGAGCCACCGTGCTGTCCATTCTGTATGGAGCATTATATGGGGCCCATTATTTTGAGTGGAGCGCTATATGGGGCCCATTATTCTGTATGGAGCATTATATGGGGCCCATTATTCTGTATGGAGCGCTATATAGGGCACATTATTCTGTATGGAGCAATATATCGAGCCCATTATACTGAATGGAGCAATATATGGGGTCCATTATACTGAATGGAGCAATATATGGGGTCCATTATACTGAATGGAGCAATATATGGGGTCCATTATACTGAATGGAGCAATATATGGGGTCCATTATACTGAATGGAGCAATATATGGGGCCCATTATACTGAATGGAGCAATATATAGGGTCCATTAATCTATATGGAGCAATATATGGGGTGCTCATAATACTGTATGGAGGATTATGTGGTGCCCATAATACTGTATGGAAGACTATGAGGTGCCTGTAATACTGTATGGAGGACTATACTATTTGTGACTGCAGACTTTTGAATCCCCCCAGGACATGCACTGTGCGCTGTGAGGATTCGCCGGTTTCTGAGCTATTTTAGAATTTACAATAGATATCACTGATGTAATGTAAGAAGTGAAATCTTTGGCATTGTACTATACCTATATTATTCTGCGGTATCTGTGCATCATGAATTGTGGTATGTATTAAAGGGACCACTGAGACTCTTTTGCCCGGGGCCCACAAAAACCTGGAGCCGGCCCTGATGGTGAGTCATGTTTTAATTAAAGCTGCTCTGTTTTTTATCTTTCCTGGTATTTGGCTTTGGTAAAATATTATTGATACGGTCATGTAAGGATTAAATACGTTTTTGATGTGTTCACACTGTGGAAATGCACTAAAAATGCATGTTCATTTTTTACCTGCTGACTTTCTGCAAGTAATGGAAGTCTATGGGAAAAATGTGCAGAGAAAACTCAGTGTATTCGCAAGAGAAACTGACATGCTGTGGATTTTAAACACACATCACAGGTGAGTTTACACTGAATAAAAAAAAAGCACAGTGGGCAGGAGATTTCTACAAATCTCATCCACTTTGCTGGAACTGATATGTTCACACTTTGCGTTTTTGCTGCGTTTTTTATGTAAATTAAAAGCTGCGTGTTACAGTACCAGCAAAAGCTATGAGATTTCAGAAATCTCATGCACACACATTGTATTTTTTTCCTGACTGAATTGGAAAACTGCTGCTTTTTTTTAAAAACTGTGGCATGTCACTTCTTTCAGCGTTTTTACAGCTTTTTTTCACCCATAGAAAGTAATGAGTGAGTGCAAAAACACACCAAAAATGTTGCCATCAGTTTTAGCTATGTTTTTAGTGGAAAAAAAGGTACAACAGGAGGTGAAACCCATTCATTTTTGTGATTTTTTTCAAGTTTAAACTAAAATGTCTTGGTGTTCTCACCTGAGAATTGCAGTTATGATTAGTACAATTTAATGAAATTAATGATGTGTTAAAATAAACAATTGCCTGAGCAATTCAATGACCGACCAATGGGTTAAACTAAACATTGCCTGACTAATGTGTGAAATTGAATAATGCCTGACCAACTCAATGGCCAACCAATGTGTGAAAGTAAACAGTGTCCGTCCTACAAAATGCACTGCCAATTAGTGATGAGTGAGCATGCTCTCCACTATTCAGTACTTGCCTGGGCATCTCAGTGCTCGAGATGCTCAGTGCTCGGCGAGTTTTTCTGAAATGCTCGGGCGGGAGCTAGAGTCCCTGCCCCGCATGATTGGCGCTGTTTAGACAGCGAATTAACATGCAGGGATTGCCTGCCAGTCACTGTAATGCCGTAGCCATGTTGGTTGTGGCATTATAGTGATTGGCAGGCCGCATAGCGTCATCGGGCCTATATAAGACCCCGGACCCTATGTTCGTCACAGTCTACCCATCAGACAGGCAGAGTAGGGAGAGGTGCTGGTGAGTGAGGGAGAGAATTGGCATTTATTCTAGTGAGGTATTCCACACTATTATAAATCTAAACTAACAGTCCTTCTAAGGACTAATTCAGATGCATATCAATCCTGGTGATAGCAGGAGTTAGGCAGGCAGAGTTTGTGGAGAGCGTATAAAACAGAATAGGGTCCATTGCACGTTCTTTCTGCTGCTGTTACTCATATCCATAGCCCTAGATATCAGGGCTAATTATCTTTTCCTCTTAATCCTGATTATTTTGTTGAAAAGCAATATAATACACCATTTTTACTGCTCCATTTGCTTGTTAGCAGCATACAGCCAGATTTGGTTGATTTTAATAGCATTGCTGTATTGTGGAAGCAGAGAAATGTATCCATCATCAGACGTGATCCTATATTACTGCGGTACTAATCCTGACATTTTTGGGAACGTGACAAATATTATACTCCATTTAAAGTCTGCCAGTTGTGTGTTCAAACGTATTCACACTTGGTCGCTGACCAATACCATATCTATTAGGCCACTGCCTAAAACTGTGGTTATCAGATGTGATCCTATATTACTGCGGTAATAATCCTGACATTTTTGGGAATGTGACAAATATTATACTCCATTTAAAATGGGTAAGGCGCGTGGCAAGGGACGGGGAAGTGGACGTGATGGTGATGGTGCACACAGAGGCCAAGGCCGTGGGCAAGCTGAAATTGTGCCTGCTGAGGGAGCACAACAAGCACCCACATCATGTCGCCCTACCTTCCTGTCCCACTTTCTAGGGGACCGCGGAACACCACTCTTGAAGCCACACCAGTGTGAAAAGGTTGTTGATTATATAGCAGATAATGCTTCCAGTCAGTTTGCCACCACCACCACCCTGTCTTTCACACGGTCCAGTCTCAGTAGCCGTGAGTCTGGGCCACATATTCCTCACCCTGATCCTCCTTCCCCCACCATGCCGAGTCCCCGTAGACAAGTGATCCCACACTTGGATACTCCGAAGAGCTGTTCACTTTTTCATTTATAGATTCGGGCCTTTCACCCAGCCCGCTTGAAGCGGGGCATGAGGAGATCGCATGTAGTGATGCCCAAATATTTGCGCAGCCACGGTCACATGAAGGCGATGGTGGGAAAGTGCAATTACTGTCGCAAGAGGTGGATGATGATGAGACACAATTGGCAGCAAGTCAGGAAGAGGCCCAGGGTGAGTTTGTGGAAGACGAGTTGGTGGACGATGAAGTCATTGAGCCAACCTGGGAAGGTGACATGTATAGCGAGGACAGCAGCGCAGAGGGTAAGGGAACCATAGCACCACAACAGACAGGAACAAGCAGTGGGGTGGCCACAGACACAAGGCGGGCAACTGTTCCCCAGAACACCAACACGAGGGAAGTTGCCAGTTCAACTGTTAGGTCTTCCCGAGTCTAGCTGTTTTTTAAAGACTCTCCAGTTAACCCCAAAAAGGCTATTTGCAACATCTGTAATGCCAGCATCAGCAGGGGAAGCAAAACTGCCAGCCTAACCACCACCAGCATGCTCAGGCACATGACAGCAAAGCACCCGACTAGTTGGGCCGAACGCCAGAGTCCAGAAACAGTGTCTGCGGGTGACACCACTGCTTGTTTCACTGTTGTGCGTGCATGCCAATCCCCTGTCCATGGCACAGGCAAAGATGCCTACCACCCTGCACAGGTCGTTGCACACTTGCAACCACCACCATCAGCGTCCACGACCTTGCCCCAGCACAGCATTCAGTTGTACCTACCCCAGTCCTTTGAAAGCAAACACAAATACGCAGCCAAACACCCACAGGCCAGAATACTAAACTGCCACATGTCTCGACTGCTTGCACTGGAAATGTTGCCTTTTAAGCTCGTGGACACGGAAGCTTTCCACAACCTCATGGCGGCGGCCGTCCCTCGGTACTCGGTCCCCAGCTGTCACTATTTCTCCCAGTGTGCCGTCCCCGCCTTACACAAGCATGTGTCTCACAACATTACCCGTGCCCTCACCAATGGAGTTACTGGGAAGGTCCACCTAACCACGGACACGTGAACAAGTGCTTGTGGCCAGAAAAGGTACATCTCACTGACAGCGCACTGGGATAATATCGTGGAAGCCTGGACCCAGTCGGACCCTGTGATGGAACACGTCCTCCCGATGCCGAGCATTGCGGGCCCTGGGTCAATCAGGGTTGCCCCCACATTCTACAGCTCCTGCACCTCCTCCTCCTCTTCCGCCTCAATCTCCGAAATTACCACATCAGTCGGAATCTGGAATCACTACAGCACTGCCACAACAGGCTGTGCTGAAGCTAATATGTTTAAGTGACAAACCGCACACCGCTGCAGAGTTGTTGAAAGCTGTAACAGAGCAGGCAGATCTGTGGCTCTCACCGCTGAACCTACAGCCAGGCATGGTTATGTGTGACAATGGCCAGAACCTGGTGGCGGCTCTGAGGCTTGGCAACCTCGCATACGTACCATGCCTGGCCCATGTGCTCAACTTAGTGGTTCAGTGGTTTGTCAGAATCTACCCGGATCCGCCTAAGCTGGTTGTGAAGGTACGCCGCCTGTGGATCCATTTCAGAAAGTCAGCTACAGATTCCGCCGCCCTTGCCGTGCTTCAGCAGCGTTTGCAGCTTCCAGCTCACTGACTGGTATGCCACCACGCTTTGGAACTCAACGTTGCATACAGTGGGTACGGAAAGTATTTAGGCCCCTTTAAAATTTTCACTCTTTGCTTCATTGCAGCCATTTGGTAAATTTTAAAAAGTTCATTTTTTTTTCTCATTAAAGTACACTCTGCACCCCATCTTGACTGAAGAAAAACAGAAATGTAGAACTTTTTGCAAATTTATTAAAAAAGAAAAACTGAAATATCACATGGTTATAAGTATTCAGATGCTTTGCTCAGTATTGAGTAGAAGCACCCTTTTGAGCTAGTACAGCCATGAGTCTTCTTGGGAATGATGCAACAAGTTTTTCACACCTGGATTTGGGGATCCTCTGCCATTCTTCCTTGCAGATCCTCTCCAGTTCCATTAGGTTGGATGGTGAATGTTGGTGGACAGCCATTTTCAGGTCTCTCCAGAGATGATCAGTTGGGTTCAGGACAGGGCTCTGGCTGAGCCAGTCAAAAATGGTCACAGAGTTGTTCTGAAGACGCTCCTTTGTTATTTTAGCTGTGTGCTTAGGGTCATTGTCTTGTTGGAAGGTGAACCTTCGGCCAAGTCGAAGGTCCAGAGCACTCAGGAAGAGGTTTTCATCCAGGATATCTCTGTACTTGGCCACATTCATGTTTTCTTCAATTGCAAACAGTCGTCCTGTCCCTGCAGCTGAAAACACCCCCATAGCATGATGTTGCCACCACCATGTTTCACTGTTGGGATTGTATTGGGCAGATGATAAGCAGGGCCTGGTTTTCTCCACACATACCGCTTAGAATTATCCCCAAAAAGTTCTATCTTTGTCTCATCAGACCAGAGAATCCTATTTCTATAGTCTGGGAGTCCTAAATATGTTTTTGATCAAACTCTATGCGGGCTTTCATATGTCTTACACTGAGGAGAGGCTTCCGTCAGGCCACTCTGCCATAAAGACCCAACTGGTGGAGGGCTGCAGTGATAGTTGACTTTGTGGAACTTTCTCCCATTTCCCTACTGCATTTCTGGAGCTCAGCCACAGTGATCTTGGGGTTCTTCTTTACCTCTCTCACCAAGGCTCTTCTCCCACGATTGCTCAGTTTGGCTGGACGACCAGGTCTAGGAAGACTTCTGGTGGTCCAAAACTTCTTCCATTTAAGGATTATGGAGGCCGTTGTGCTCTTAAGAACCTTGAGTAATGCAGAAATTCTTTTGTAACCTTGGCCAGATCTGTGCCTTGCTACAATTCCATCTCTGAACTCCTTGGGCAGTTCCTTTGAGCTCATGATTCTCATTTCATCTCACATGCACTGTGAGCGGTGAGGTCTTATATAGACACTGTGTGCCTTTCCAAATCAAGTCTTATCAGTTTAGTTAAACACAACTGGACTCCAATGAAGGAGTAGAATCATCTCAAGGAGGATCACAAGGAAATGGACAGCTTGTGACTTAAATATGAGTGTCTCAGCAAAGGGTCTGAATACTTATGACCATTTGATATTTCAGTTTTTCTTTTGTAATAAATGAGCAAAAATGGGGTGCAGAGTGTACTTTAATGAGAAAAAAAATGAACTTTTTAGAATTTACCAAATGGCTACAATGAAACAAAGAGTGAAACATTTAAAGGGGTCTGAATACTTTCCGTACCCACTGTATGTTGGGAAGGATTTGTGAGCAGCAGAGGTTGTTGAGTACCAGCTTCAACACGCCCGTCGGTATTCAGGTCAGACTCCACACATAAAACCTCAGGAGTGGACATGGATGTCAGACATATGTACCATCCTCCAAAGCTTTGAGGACTCCACCAAGATGGTGAGTGGCGATGACGCCATAATTAGCGTAACCATCCTGCTTCTCTGTCCACAGAAACGCTCGCTGCTCACTATTAAAGAGAATGCATTGCAGGCAGAGCACGGTGAGATGGAGCAAGGAACTATACAGGGTGATGCTACACCGCCCAGCCTCATCTCATCTCAACGCGGATTGGGTGATGATGAGGAGCTGTTTCCTGCGCTACAGACGGTGCTACCCACGCAACATTCATACCGTCTGTTCAGCGTGGATGGCCTGAGGAGAGGGAGAACGAGGAGGAGGACCAGGAGGAGATTGAGGAGGATAGCATGGATAGTCGTCCTCTTGGTCAGGACAGGGAAGTCTTGGCTGTTGGCAGTCTGGCACACATGGCTGACTTTATGTTTTGCTGCCTTTCCCGTGACCCTCGCGTTGTACGCATTTTGGGTGACAGTAATTACTGGTTGGTCACACTTCTAGACCCACGCTACAAGGAGAACTTTCTATCTCTCTTTCCCGTAGTGGAGAGGTCTAATAAAATGTTGCATTACCAGAAGGCCCTTGTTGAAGAATTCTAAAAAAAATTCCCAGCTGACAACGCTGGCGACAGATGTCACAGTTCCTTGGAGAACCAAGGAGTACAAGCGAGGAAGACACAAACCAGATGCAGTAGAGGCAGGGAAACACTGTCAAAGATCTGGGACAGTTTTCTCAGACCCTCCCAGCGCCCAGGCCCTGATGCATGGGTTACTCTGACAAGGAAGGAAAAGTTTGGGGCTCACGTCTAGGGAATTGAGGAGACACGTGAGGGAGCATGTGTTGGACATTCTGGGAGCTGGGGAGGTGGAGGATCTAGCATCAATTTGGACCCTACCAAGACATTTTAAGCAACATCATCATTGCGATCCCATGAGTCTGCAGGTCCGCGGCATTGACCAGGTTCATTTGGGCCTAAGAGGAGGTGAAGTAAAGAAGGCACTGGCTAAACTGGAGTGCCGTTGGATCTATAGACTGGGAACCATGTCACCAGAGGGCCTTAATGAACGATTGAGCTTCTCCCCCTTTCTTTAACTGTGTGGGATTCACCTGCTCCCTCCGCGTCCCTTCTTCTTTGGACGTGGGAACCTTTATGATATGACCCGAGCTTTGGTTATTTATTTATTAGCTTTAGGCTTATATTGGATCCTCCTGCCTCTACCTCATGTGGCTATCCCCCCCAAAAAAAACAAAAAACATATAGACTAGGCTATCTGCTGTTGCTCGACTTCTCCTTATGATGGCCCATATTATGACTATCACAAATCGTCTTCTCTGGAAGCTTTGTCCTCCTGGTGACTTCCCTTGCATATTGTTTTAAGTATGAATAATTAATATTCTTCATTGGTATATCTCTGCTTTTCTGCTCCATACCTCTTTTGCAGTCTGTTTTTTAATTGTGTGTGTTTGTTATTTTTCACTCCCTTTTTAGTTCACTTATTTCCCCTGGCCTCTTTTTATATGTGGAGCTTCTTCTAAACTGCAGCTGGAATGAAATTGCATTATTTCACGACAGATAATATATTTGGATTTAAATGTAACCCGATTTCCTCCTAAAGAGAACAAATGACACGATGGACATGGACATTTATTTACATTATGGACATTTTTTGCAATATGATCTGTTGCGCACCATGTATGGTGTCTTAATTATATATCATGTGCGGGGTGACATTGGGTTATATGTGTGAACAGGTGCAGTATTCATTTCCCACATGGGAGCAATCTCCTGTTCTCCCTCATATTTGTCCCCTGCTTGTTTGTGATTGTCACCTTATCTTCTGCGGTTATGTGGGCCGACCTCGTGCGCATGCGCCGGGTGCCGCGGTCATGTGACTGTGATGCGACCTCTGGGGGGTAGAGTCCCGGAACATGTGACGTCAATGGGGGAGTTCCCCTCTTCCGGGATGCCACCTGAGACCGCGCCGCTGTCACCAATGTCTGGGGGCGCGTGGCGCTATGCGCCATTACTGGTCAGCGCCCACTCTTCTTCTCCTGGTTCACATATATAAGAGGCCCTGTATCCACTCACACCCCACCACTGACTCCTGAAGAAGTACGGAAACATGTGTCGGGGCCTTCCCTGACACTGTTGGTTATCTCCAACCTCTCACTAAGTATGTCATATTCAGCTTAACCTATGTGATATTTGCATCATTGTGTGTTGGACTGTATGACTTTTGGTCGTTTGCATTGACCTTACATAGGTCATATGATTAATGTTACTGTGATTTTATCAACACACATGTTACTGTTATCAATGAATTGTACTGGTCTTTAAGCTTTGTGACCTCATATGTTGTAGGCTTGGTTTAAATTTGATACCAACTGTGTCTCTATCTACCCTCTGTTGCCTCACTTACCCATGTTATGTCTTGAATTATATGGAACTTATACAATGTGTGTCTCCTTGAAAATATTTAATAAATTATGAAGTCTTTTTAGTCATCACATTGTATCTTAACTATGTTATATTCTGGGGTGGTTAAAACACTTATGGCTGTCCTTTTTTTTTCTCAATTGATATTTAGTGGTATGCCCCTTGTTACCCATGGGGTCTTGTTCTCCATTGTCATTCTTTTGTATCATGGCTGACTTTATGTTTCGCTGCCTTTCCCGTGACCCTCGCGATGTACGCATTTTGGGTGACAGTAATTACTGGTTGGTCACACTTCTAGACCCACGCTACAAGGAGAACTTTCTATCTCTCCTTCCCATAGTGGAGAGGTCTAATAAAATGTTGCATTACCAAAAGGCTCTTGTTGAAGAATTATAAAAAATATTCCCAGCTGACAATGTTGGCGGCAGATGTCACAGTTCCTTGGACAACCAAGGAGTACAAGCGAGGAAGACACAAACCAGATGCAGTAGAGGCAGGGGAACACTGTCAAAGATCTGGGACAGTTTTCTCAGACCCTCCCAGCGCCCAGGCCCTGATGCGCAGGTTACTCTGACAAGGAAGGAAAAGTTTTTGAAGATGCTGAAGGAGTACCTTGCCGACCGTACCAGCATCTTCCGTGACTCCTCTGTGCCTTATAACTATTGGATATCCAAGCTGGACACGTGGCATGAACTGTCTCCCTATGCCTTGAAGGTCCTGGCCACTAGTGTTTTGTCAGAGATGTATTTTAGTGCCACTGAGGTATTATAACATATACGCAATAACAGTATAGGAGACCCACTCCTTAATAATGGGAAGGCCAATTCAAATCGATTCTATATTCTACAATATTACCTCTCTTATCTGAAATTCGTTTATGGGTGAGCTATCGCAGTATGGTAGCGTATTACACCAATCCAGCCAGGTATCATTGCCTTATACTGCGTACTGCTGCAAAGAAAAAAAAATCTATTCTATTCCCTATTGATACCACTTTTAGCTGCATTTACAATAGGGACAGGTGCAAGGTATCCTCAGAGTGTTGTTCATTGTCGTCGAATACATCTCTTCCACAGTGCATTACTTGATTGATATTTTCCATGCACTCGTTGACCGATTCATATTTTTTAACGGTGATCTTTACTCACAAATTCATGAAAGCAGGCAAGGTTGCTTGCATCCCTTCATAGTTTGTTGCTGCCCCGTCCGAAAAAAAACTTTTTGGTGCCAATTAAAATCTATTTTTTATTGAACAATATTACCTCTCTTATCTGAGAATCATGTACGGGTGACCTATACCAGTAGGGATAGCGTCTTACAGGCATCTAGTCAGGGATTCTTATATTATAATCCGTGCTAAAAAAAATTTCTATTCCCTATTGATACCACTGTTAGCGGCTTTTAGAATAGGGACAGGTGCTAGGTATCATCAGATGAAAATGAGTGTTCATATTATGGTAACATACATATCTTCCACAGTGCACAACTTGATTGAATTTTTCCATGCATTTGTTGACCCATTCATAATTTTTAACGGTAATCTGTAATTAGAAATTGATGAAAGTAGACAGGGTTGTTTGTGTTCCTTCACAATTTGGTGGTACAGCGTACCAAAAAAACGTCTTCGGAGCCGGTTATACTCTATTTTTTATTGTACTATATTACCTCTCTTATGTGAGATTCATATATGGGTGACCTATAGCAGTTGGGATAGCGAATTACAGGTATCTAGTCAGGGATTATTGTATTATACTCCATGCTGAAAAAAAAAATCTATTCCCTATTGATAACGCTGTTAGTTGCTTTTTTTAAAATAGGGACAGGTGCTAGATGGTATTATCAGCTGGAAATGAGTGTTCATTCTGGATGTGTCTGATCATGTCTCACATACCACATGGCCAGATAAGGTAGTAAAATGTTAAAATTACATTTGCTGGTGAATGCATTTTCTCCTTTGAAAGAAATGCAAAAGTGCAAAGACACATCAAAACACTACGTGTGAACATAGACCAAGGTGTGGAGGAGCATTTTTGGTTTTGGTTATTTATTTTGCCTTACATATAAGTCATTACCCTGGAAAGAATGTTTTGTAACATTTTTTCCAGGAAAATCAACTTCCTTTTTGAATGTTTTATTGTCAGTCCGTAAAAGTGGCGTAATACTCTGACAACATTGTTCACAGTAGTGACCTTGGAGTCGGAGATGCTTCCAGGGGTCTTCTCCTTGCTGTTCCCATGACATTTGAGCACTGTTTCCATCGACTGGACCAATTTTCAGGCCCCCTCCACACCTCCGGGGGGGCGGGCCGCCGGAAAAATGCTCTAGTTTCCCATTGACTTACATTAGGCTCGTTACTCGGGTTGAGCACCTGGGCATTATGATGTGCTCAACCCGAGCAATTAACACCCAAGCATTTTAGTGCTCGCTCATCACTAGTAATTATGTATTTTTTCATGAACTCATTAACTTTTTTGTTCACATTAGTCACTATTTTTCCAGACATAAAAATCTTCCCCCACTAAATAATTTTATCAATTTGCCCTTTTTTCCAAAAAAATTTTACGCTTTCACATATGTCTTGCATTGGTGGCCTAACACCTTTGCATCGTTCATTGCTTGTATGGTGGAAGCAAAGCTAAACTTTGGGATCCTAAAAAACGCAGCAAACTAAAGCAACAAAAAAACAACAAAACAACAAAACTTGCTTTTTTGTCTGCAGCTTTTTTAGTGCCAAGAAATCAGGTTTTGGCTGCAGCAAAAAAGCAACGTGTGAATATAGCCTAAAATATACAGTTAAAAACTGACCAAAAGCTCATTCTAAGTGTACTCAGTAAAAGATTTACATCACAGGAACCAGTAGGCATAGATTTTCTCTTTTTTTCAATCCATTTAATCATCACTACTCAATAGCGCCCTACACAACTGCTTATATACTTCTCTTTCCAGACAAGTCAACACCAAATAATACATCAACAGAAATAAATATAATTGATATCAATGGTATAGTTTTTTCACATTTTTTTAGTACATACACATGAAATTCCTTGTATTTTCTTACTTTGACATACATAAAGATATTTATGCTTTTACATACAGTATGTTCATGGAGATCAATTTTAAAATGAGATACAACTCAAAGATCTTAGAAAATGCAACAATAAATGTATACTGCATAATACTTACTGATATTATAATGCAATCAGGAGATAAAGGGACTTTATTGGTCACACTTACAAGTTATTGTTTCTGTAAAAACAGCTTATATCTATTGAAAGGTGATGCTTGGTTTTCTCCTGTCTGCCCCTCATCATGCTGATCATACATGCAATTCCAGTCTGGCAGAGACGAGGAGTACAGTTACATCTAGTGGCGTCATGCAGACACTATACACCGCTGCAAAGTCAGTCCTCTAAAAATACCAACGTAGAAGAATAGAACCCCGAGGCTCAAACAGGAATCTACGAAGAAAGTTGTTACGCTGCTATAATAAAATAGTAAAATTACTTTCCAGGATAAATTATTTAATTTTAGCAAAGGGAAAATTAGCTTTATAAGATAAAGATCAGGAAATAGTTTCCACTGAAGAAGGGCTTCACATTTTTTTTTTACTGAAGTCTAACTTGCTGTAACAGTGATGTCTGGACCTCACCAATGGTTGACATCAAAGACAAAAGTATAAATATTGCTCAATGTATTTTTCATTTGCCTTCGGAACTTAAAATCTTATTACTAGGACATGACAAAATAATACTGTAGCAGATGAACTTGGAAAACTGCCTGTTAGTCTGGCCCTGGCGTGGATCTTGGGTGGCAGGATTGCAGATCCTGGGTGGCAGGATGGTTTGCAGATCATGAGAGTGTGTCTGGCTATGAGAGGTATTGATGTATCTGACGCGCCCCTGGGCCTTCTGTGTCGTGCGGCATCGCGTGCACGGGGGCTTACCCGGAGCCGGATCAGATGGGGGTAGTAGTCTCGTGGCGGTGACCCGGTCCGTGCCCAGGGAGTCAAACTAAGTGGCGGTCTATGGCAGTAGATGTTAACTTGATCGACTACGCCACCCGTTGAGTGCGGCTTTGAAGCCGCCGCTGCAGAACAGTCCACTGAGGCCAGGTGTATGAGAATGTGCAGCGTGGTGGTATAACCCCCAACGGGAGGGGTATGGCCTCAGGGCAGCAGGGATAGATGATGGGGGTGATGGTGGTACACGAGCGCAACAAAGACAACTCGGGAGTCTTGGTGGTGCAGTTCAGGGTCTTTACTCACGGTTACTCGGTTACTGCTCCAGGCCACCGCTGCAGAGGTGGCCGCCTGTGTCGCGCTGTGCTCACCAGGTGAGGGGCTCGGTTAACTCCCAGGTCTTTCTGGAGTGCTTTGCAGGACCCCCTTTTATGTCCCCTGTCTCTGGTCTTCAACCCCACTAGTGACCACGCTTATGTCCAGCTGCCTCGGACCTTCTTGGTGGGCAAACGTTGGCCTGCGTTTCCCAGGTCCTATGTGGTGCCTTTCTAGCGGGTGTGGTGAGGGGCTGCTCCACATGTAATGTCGCAGCCTCCGGTTCTTAGTTGAGGGTAGTTTCTCTCCTCCACTAATTTGGGATCCGGTTCCCATCTTCTTGACCTGACCCCCCTACTCAGGTAGCGGCGGGCGTGTGGTGGCTACCAGCCAGTCCACACCCCTGGGGTCCCCTCTGTCCTTCCTGGAGCCCAGTCTGCTCCTCTTCCTCCTTCTTCCCTCCTCCAGGCTCAGGCCTCCTGACAGGGCCTGCCTGTGGAGCAGAGCCCATAAAGCAGCTCTGCTCCCTGTCTTCTCCTCTCTCAACTCACTCCCTTTCCAAGATGGTGCCTCCTTTTATACTCCTGTACAGAGTGCACCCAGGATCTACTTCCCCCACGCACACATTACCGGGTTCCCTTCTCTAGGTGTTCCCTCCCCCCACTCCAGCCAGGGACATGCTCACTCGTGCCTGCATAACTAATGGGAGCACCGTCGAGCTGTCCCCCGGAAATGTGGTGTAGTGCATGTGGGTGTTAGGGTCCTGAGCCACACTCCATCCTTACCTGGAAGTGAGATATCGCACATCTGGGTGTGATGCAATACCTCTGTAGCAACCGAACCCTCGGGGTGCTACATATCCACTTAAAGGGAATCTGTCAGCAGGTTTTTGCAACATCATCTGAGAGCAGTATAATGTAGGAAAAGAGACCCTGATTCCAGCGATGTTTTACTTAGATTACTGTGTGCAGCAGTTGGGAAACAATCAGAGTTTTTAGATATAGCATGTACTGTAGCAAAGCTCAGAAAGCTAACCCTGCCCCCACCAGGCTCTTTGTGTACATTGTATATTAACAGTGAGCTGCTTATTAGAGGAGGGGGCGTGGTCAGATGACTTAGCATGAGGCAGCTAGTCAGGGTTATGATCATCTCCTAGTGATAAAACCTTCATTGTAAGTAAAGCACAGTACACAGCCTGATAAGTGACACATTGCTGAATTCAGTGTTTTAATCCCTATCTCCTGCTGTCCTCAGATTACAAAGCAAAAACCTGCTGACGGATTCCCTTTAACCCCTTCAGGACCCAGCCTATTTTGACCCTAAAGACCTTGGCATTTTTGTCAATTCTGACCAGTGTCCCTTTACGAAGTAAAAACTCTGGAACACTTCAACGGATCCTAGCGATTCTGAGATTGTTTTTTCGTGACATATTGGGCTTCATGTTAGTATTAAATTTAGGTCAATAATATTTGCGTTTATTTGTGAAAAAATCAAAAATATGGGAAAAATTTTGAAAATTTTGCAATTTTCAAATTTTGAATTTTTATTCTGCTAAACTAGAGAGTGATGTGACACAAAATAGTTAATAAATAACATTTCCCACATGTCTACTTTACATCAGCACAATTTTTGAAAAAAAAAAAATTTTTGGTAGGAAGTTAGAAGGGTTCAAAGTTCATCAGCAAATTTTCTTTTTTCCAGCAAAATTTGCAAAGCCATTTTTTTTAGTGACCACATCACATTTGAAGTCCCTTTGAGGGGTGTACATGACAGAAAACACCCAAAAGTGACACCATTCCAAAAACTGCACCCCTCAAGCTACTCAAAACTACATTCAAGAAGATTATTAACCCTTCAGGTGCATCACAGGAACTAAAGCCACATGGAAGAAAAAAATGAACATTTTTATTTTTCTAACAAAAATTTTCTTTTAGCCTAAATTTTTTAATTTTCACATGGGTAACAGGATAAAATGCATCCTAAAATTTGTTGGTCAATTTCTCCTTAGTACACTGATACCTCATATGTGGTCATAAACCACTGTTTGGGCACACGGCAGGGCTCAGAAGGGAAGGAGCGCCATTTTACTTTTTGAATGGAAAATTAGCTCCAAAAGTCAAATTGCGCTCCTTCTCTTCTGAGCCCTGTCATGTGCCCAAACAGTGGTTTACGACCACATATGAGGTATCAGTGTACTCAGGAGAAATTGACCAATACATTTTAGGATGCATTTTATCCTGTTACCCATGTGAAAATTAAAAAATTTAGGCTAAAAGAAAATTTTTGTGAAAAAAAAAGTACTTTTTTGTTTTCACAGATCATTTTGTGAAGCACCTGGGGGTTCCAAGTGCTCACTATGCATCTAGATAGGTGCCTTGGGGGGTCTAGTTTCCAAAGTGGGGTCACTTGTGGGGGAGCTCCACTGTTTAGGCACATTAGGGGCTCTCCAAACGCAACATGGTGTCCGCTAACAATTTGAGCCGATTTTCCATTCAATTTGTTAGCGGACACCATGTCGCGTTTGGAGAGCCGCTGTGTGGCCAAACATTGGAGCTCCCCCACAAGTGACCCCATTTTGGAAACTAGACCCCCCAAGGCACCTATCTAGATGCACAGTGAGCACTTGGAACCCCCAGGTCATTCACAAATTAATCCGTAAAAATAAAAAAGTGTTTTTTTTTCCACTTTTTCATTTTTATGAATCAATTTGTGAAGCACCTGGGGGTTCCAAGTGCTCACTATGCATCTAGATAGGTGCCTTGGGGGGTCTAGTTTCCAAAATGGGGTCACTTGTGGGGGAGCTCCAATGTTTGGGCACACAGCGGCTCTCCAAAAGCAACATGGTGTCCGCTAACAAATTGTCGGCTCAAATTGTTAGAAGACACCATGTTGCGTTTGGAGAGCCGCTGTGTGGCCAAACATTGGAGCTCCCCCACAAGTGACCCCATTTTGGAAACTAGACCCCCCAAGGCACCTATCTAGATGCATAGTGAGCACTTGGAACCCCCAGGTCCTTCACAAATTAATCCGTAAAAATAAAAAAGTGTTTTTTTTTCCACTTTTTCATTTTTATGAATCAATTTGTGAAGCACCTGGGGGTTCCAAGTGCTCACTATGCATCTAGATAGGTGCCTTGGGGGGTCTAGTTTCCAAAATGGGGTCACTTGTTGGGGAGCTCCAATGTTTGGGCACACAGCGGCTCTCCAAAAGCAACATGGTGTCCGCTAACAAATTGTTGGCTCAAATTGTTAGAAGACACCATGTTGCGTTTGGAGAGCCGCTGTGTGGCCAAACATTGGAGCTCCCCCACAAGTGACCCCATTTTGGAAACTAGACCCCCCAAGGCACCTATCTAGATGCATAGTGAGCACTTGGAACCCCCAGGTCCTTCACAAATTAATCCGTAAAAATAAAAAAGTGTTTTTTTTTCCACTTTTTCATTTTTATGAATCAATTTGTGAAGCACCTGGGGGTTTCAAGTGCTCACTATGCATCTAGATAGGTGCCTTGGGGGGTCTAGTTTCCAAAATGGGGTCACTTGTTGGGGAGCTCCAATGTTTGGGCACACAGGGACTCTCCAAACGCAACATGGTTCCAATTTGTTAGTGGACACCATTGTGTAGTGTATGTCAGGTTGGTGTGCGGTGTGGTATATTGTAGTGTATACACCACACACACACACACACACACTACAACACACACACCAACCTGACATAGCCTACTAAGCTGAGTACGCCCTAGACTGGGATGAGTGGGACGGGCGGGACATTTTGTGTGCTGTGTGCGTGTGTAAAAAAAAAAAAAAAAAAAAAAAATCGAAACTTTATTATAGTGTGAGTGTACGTGTGTGTGTGCTTGGTGTAACCTTCTGCAGTCACGTGTGGGGGCTGTCAGGCGTAGGGGGCTGTCAGGCGTAGGGGGGCTGTCAGGCGTAGGGGGGCTGTCAGGCGTAGGGGGGCTGTCAGGCGTAGGGGGGGGGCTGAAGAGATGGAGGAGCCAGCAGCTGCAGCAAGGGGGGTGATCACTGGGGCAGGAGCCGGCAGTAGCAAGGGGGGTGATCACTGGGGCAGGAGCCGGCAGCAGCAAGGGGGGTGATCACTGGGGCAGGAGCCGGCAGCAGCAAGGGGGGTGATCACTGGGTTTGCGGGGGGGGGGGATGATCACTGGGATGGGGAGTGAACACTGGAGACAGGGGGGGTGAACACTGGGGACTGGGGGGGTGAACACTGGGGTCAGGGGGGGTGAACACTGGGGTCAGGGGGGGTGAACACTGGGGACAGGGGGGGTGAACACTGGGGGAGGGGTGATTATTGGGAGGTGGGGGGTGATATCACTGGGACTGGGGGATGGTGGGTTTGATCACAGGAGCAGGGCATTTACACTGAGCCTGCTGCTGCTGTGATCACAGTCCACCGGCTGTCAGAAGGAGAGCAGCAGCCGGTGGATGAAGACGTGGGAGAGGGAGCAGAGGGAGCGGAGGTCGGGGTGCAGGTATGAAAGTGGAGGGGGGGTCGGGGGTGGAGGGGGGGGCAGGGTGGAGTGGAGGGGGGGTCGGGGGGGAGCGGGGGCAATACTACCTGATGCAGATCAGCGGCGGCAGCAGGCGATCAGCGGCGGCAGCAGGCGATCCACGGGGGGGCAGCTGCAGAGGGTCCACGGGGGGGCAGCAGCAGAGGGTCCACAGGAGGCAGCAGCAGAGGGTCCACAACGGCCGGCACCCGATCCATGGACGGGCAGTTGCGGCCATCATTAAAAACTCCCTCCACATCTGATTGGGGCTAGTATCCATGTGACGCTAGCCCCCCAATCAGATCTGGGGGGAGGGGGGGACAGAGGTGACACTCCCCCCAGCCAATGGCTGATGCTGTAAGCATCAGGCCATGCCCAGATTTAAATATTACACCAATTTTCATTGGTGAAATATTTAATTCATACCGATTGGCAGTTTCATTAAAAGTGAAAATGAAACAGCCAATCGGAGGGGTCCCAGGCACGGGGGGGTTAATCCACCCCCCGGGGGGTCGACTTCAGGATGTCCAGTTGCAGTAGCAACTGTGACACCTGAGCGACCCCGCTCGCAGGCGCTGCAGGGGGTCTTTCCCTCCATGTCACAGACGCTGTGACATGGGTCGGGAACGAACTGTTTTCCATGTCACAAACGGTGTGACACGGGTCGGGAAGGGGTTAAAGATGACCTGTCACTTGCCATAAATATGTATTTATTTTTTAGCTGGTGAAAATGCGACTGTTCTCCTGAATCTATTTTCGTTTTTGGTTACTGCACCTCATCGTTCTTGATAAACTGTATATGTCCCCCTGTTCATAAACGTTTTAGCCAAGGGGGTGTGGTTTTCAGCTTTTTTCTATGTGAGGCGTATGAGGAACACACCGTCTTGGCTAAAAGGTCTTGACTTTCACACAGAGAAGAGGAAGACATATCTTAGGATAGGAGAGGCTCAGGAACGAAAAAAACAACAACAACAATGCCAGATTCAGGAGAATGGCGGCATTTAGACTAGGTAATAAAAAGTAAATATATTTATGCCAAGTGACAGATACTCTTTAAAGGGATTGTTTGGGATTGAAAAAATGTGGCCTAACAGTATTAAAGTTGATAAAAAAAAAACTGTTCAACTCCCGACTGCAAATATGGCCTTATAAAAAGTCCATGTTACTGACGCGCCCCCTGGGTCGTGGGGTACTCGGTGCCGGGCCGGTCGTCGCTTGGGGAAATGTCACAGTGGCGGTGACCCGGACCGTGACCCAGGGCGGTCAGTCAAAAGGAGTTTATTTACAGGAGATTTTGTGATTTTATATATATATAGTTTGTGACGCCACCTGTGGTATGCGGCTATATGGAGCCGCCGCTGCTGTGCAGAACCTCTGGAGCTGATGTTGGTGCAGCAGGGTTGGTTCAGCTCTCCACAGGCAGAGCTTAACTCCAGGGTAGTGTAGAGATGTTGTAGATATTATAGGTGATGCTGGTCATTGTAGTGGAGGGGTGATGGCGCAGATAATAATCACAGAGACAGTGGGGTGCAGTCTTCAGGGTCTTTACTCATGGTTGTTGCAGTTCAAGTTACAAGTACCAGTGTAACGTCCCTCGTCGTGCTGCGCTTACTCAGGGAGGGGTTCAGTCAACCCTCAGATATCTCCGGAGTACTTAGCGGGACCCCCTTCTATGTGCTCTCTCTCTCTGGCCATCTCCCTGCACCTCATACCTAGTGTCCCAATCTGGTACCCGCGGGCCTTGTCTTGCGAAGTCTGTTCCGTCCCCTGGGTCCTCTATGGCTACCTTCTTGGTGAGACTGATATGGACTGTTGGCTGCAGGACTTGAAATACTGCAGCCTCCGGTTTCTAGTTGAGACATAAAGTCCTCCGCTAGTTGAGGGACCGGTCCCCTTTGTGTGACCTGACCCCTCCACCTCCTGGTAGATTCGGGCGTACGGATGGCCTTCAGCACTGCCCGTACTCCTGTGGTCCCTTCCTCGCTCCTGGAGCCTTTCCTTCTCCCCTCCTTCTCTCTTCAGTCCTGGGCCTCTCCTCAGGCCCTCCTCCTGAGCAGAGCTCCTACAGAGCTCCTGTTCCCAACTCCTCTCACTGTAGACTGATCTCTCTATTTATACCTTCCTTCACAAGTGCTCCCTTAAGCTACTTCCTCCACCCACACCCACTACATAGTTCCACCCTTCAGCTAGGGACCAGGGACTGTGCTCTCCCTTAGGAGCAATCTCGCCCTGCCCCCACTTAAGTAGAATGTGTTGGATGCAGGTGTTAGGGTCCCGGGCTGTACTCCTTCCTTACCTGAGAGTGAGATGCCACAACTCTGGGTGAGATGCAGTACCTCTGTGGCGACCGAACCCTCAGGGGCACCACATTACCACTGCAGCCAATTACTAACGTAATTGGACTTGTGCTGTACATTCTGGTATCATCACTGAGGCCAGTAATTTCAGACAATGTTGATAAGTGATAACCTGTTAAATTGGGACAATCCCTTTAATGGGGTTTTGTCAAGTTCAGGAGTGACAGCTTCTCTGCCTCCCATCTCCTAATTGTAGGGGCCATTGCACTCCAAATGATTGCCAGTTCGTACAGGAGTAGGTTTGCGACTCTGACCCAAACTAAGTGCTCTCCCATACTACAAGCAGACACAGTTTTGCCTTTGCAGCATTGGAGGAGTGCACCGGCACGGAAGCTCTCAGAATTCAATAATACTAACTACTTTAGTGCAGTGCAGCGCTTGCAAGATCTACAGCAAAGATTTTGCAAGCGCTGCGCTCCTTGCCTAGGAGACCACCTGTGAAGTATATTGGTGAAAATTAGACAATGAGCAGTAATTATAAAATTAAAAACCCCGCCGTTTTTGTGAATAATGAGGATTTTTAATAAGAGGTAAATTGCAAAATTGCTTGTTTTTACAAACACTTTGCAGTAATATACATTTAAGGAGATGAGGCAACCCCTTTAAAAATGTTATTGGGGCACAAGGAAATGCTGTAAAGTATGTATTTCAGTATTACATTGAGTGGACAAGTAATAATCCCAGAAATTATACTGTATAACATTAATATCAGTACAACATTAGTCAATTACAGGGTTGGCAACTATCTGTAAATTCTTAGCCTGTTAAAGTAGGGCACAATGTTCACTGTTCATAAAAAAGAGATTGATGCATGTGTGAAATTTTTAATGTACAGATGATTGTAATTATCATTTTATAGTTTCATTGGTTTTCCAATGTATCTATAAACATTTTTGGCTGCATGTGATTTTTAGATTAATTGTCCCGAAAAAAAATATAATCAAGGGCGCATCCCCTGTGAAATGTTTTGTTAAAACTTATATATAAAATATAGAGATTCAGTATTTCAGTATGTGTGTAAGGTGCCAGAGGGCGGTAGCCATGGTCAAGCTGCTGCTTCATGGGGCCCTGGCACCCTACAGGAAAATCATGTCACAGTCCCAATGTGCGGTCAGGTGTGGGGTGTTTTACGCTTTCTTGTAGGCCACGGGCCTCCATTTTCTCAAGGCCTCCATCTTTCGGAGCCACTGCACATAATACATAGACGTTTACTGGACGGTTCATCAGATTGTATCCCGCAGTATCAGGCACAAGATTTCTTATTTTTGTTTCCTTAATACCTTACATTTTCAGCATTACTATCCGTTCCTCCTGGACTATCCCTATGTTCACTGATTCCGTCAGACCCAGGGATTTCCCGTCTAGTTCCGCAGTACTCTGGGATCCGTTACCTTCCCTACATACGGTTCCACGTCTATCTTCCTCTATATGCCAGAAAATAAGGCACTCTTCATAGCACCTATACCGAGCCTAAAGCGGCGCACCTTGCAGGTTATGTCAGCAGGGAATTTCTGTAAGGACTCCCACTGCCTCAAACGATAGATTCTTACTTTCGCTATCAGCCAACTCCACCTTGAACTTGACCTTGGTTAACGAACTTCCCTATCTGACTGCCTATCAGGAAACAGTCCCTTTTTATTGGTCCCCCCTCCCACAGGAGGGCTAGTCCCACACTTTAACTACATCTATCCCTACAGTCTGTAGCAGACAGATCTCCTTCAGAACATTATGCATTACATTTACATTCATTAAACATATTGTACTAATAATGCTTACCAAAGTCTATCTTTCCCTATGTTATTCCCTAAAACCTAACCTATGTCTTACTCTATACATTATACATTACCATATCACAATGTATATAAAAGTACAAGAGAGGAAGCGCAATAGCACCGTTACCCAATAAAACAATATAGGTATGCAATGAAAGTTGCTCACCTGGATCAGTAATGATCTGCACAACAATGAAGTAAGACCAGGGGCTGCAGGCAGCACAAGATATCCCAAGAATATGAAGACGTCTGATATAGGGATGCAGAGTGGTGCTGATAATTCCGCGCTCCACCGGTGAAAACGAAGACAGGTACAGCAGGTACAGCAGTGAGGATAACTGTACTTTATTGTAACAATAAGCTAATAGACAGCGCGTTTCACGGACATACCCGTCCGCTTCCTCAGGTCATAGCTGTTGATATGTAATAGGAGTGGTGTCGGTATATATACAAAACCACATGATGAAAAAAAACGCCAATTTACATGGCGCCAAATAACAAAACTGATACCTTTATTCAAAAACTAGTAAAATTTTGAATATAAAATATAGTAAAATTTAAAATATAGTAATATATTTTATATTTTAAATTATACTAGTTTTTGAACAAAGGTATCAGTTTTGTTATTTGGCGCCATGTAAACTGCCATTTTTTTTCACCATGTAGTTTTGTATATATACCGACACCACTCCTGTTACATATCAACAGCTATGACCTGACGAAGCGGACGGGTATGTCTGTGAAACGCGTTGTCTATTAGCTTATTGTTACAATAAAGTACAGTTATCCTCACTGCTGTACCTGCTGTACCCGTCTTCGTTTTCACCGGTGGAGCGCGGATTTATCAGCACCACTCTGCATCCGTATATTGTTACGGGTCCGGGTGGTGGAACCTCTGTGCTTCGGTGCAAGGAGGGACCAGAGGGGCGTGACTAAGTGCCTACTCGGACCGACCCAGGTCTCACCTGGGCTTAGTCAACTCCGTGAACCAGGGAGGGACCGGGCAAGTGAACCAGATGCCACTCTGGGACCTACCTTGTGTGAGAGCAGGTGACTTCCACGGGTCAGATGACAGGAGCTGACCGGTACAGCGGATGAGCCCGGCAGGAAGGCAGGCGGGTGATCCGGGTAAATTAGCAGGCGGGTATGGCGGATAGCCAGACAGGTGCTCCGGGTAGGCAAGCAGGCGGGCACTGGCAGGTTCTCCAGATAGGCAGGCTGGCGGGCACGGCAGGTAACTGGCAGGTGCTCCTGGTAGGCAGGCTGGTGGGCACGGCAGGTAACTGGCAGGTGCTCCAGGTAGGCAGGCCGGCGGGCATGGCAGGTAACTGGCAGGTGCTCCAGATAGGCAGGCTGGCGGGTGACTCGCCCCCTGGGCCGTGGGGTACCCGGAACCGGGCCTCTGTACGATGCTGGGGGTAGTAGTGGCAACCCGATCCCGTGGCTCAGGGTGGTCAGACCAAATGTTGTGGCAGTCTATTTATAGATTTATGAATGTCCGACTACGCCACCAGTGGATTGCGGTCAGAGATAACCACCGCTGCGAGGCAGACCACTGAGGCTGGTGTTGGTGCGCAGCGCAGGGATGGGATAACTCCCCACGGGAAGAGTGTAGCCTCAGGGCAGTGTATATGGATGCTGGGGGTGATGGTGCAGGTGCAGCATAAATCACACAGAGTCCAATGGTGCAGTCCAGGGTCTTTTACTCACAGTTGTTATCCAAGTCACTTCTGTCAGCAATGACTGCCCAAGCTGTGCTGCGTCCACCAGGTGAGGAGCTCGGTCAACCCCCAGGCAATTCAGGAGTATGGCACAGGACCCCCTTCTGTCCTTCCTCTGGCCTCTCGTGCCCCACCAGTGACCAAACTTCTGTCCAGCTACCGCGGACCGTGACGGGCAAGCGTTGGCCTCCGCTTCCCGCTATCCTATATGGTGCCTTCCTAGCAGGTTTGGCGGGGGGTCGCACCAATAAATGATCAAGACCTCCGGTTCTTGGCTGAGGGATGATTTACCTCCACCAACTTGGGAATCCGGTACCCTTCCACAGCCTGACCCTTCACCCGATAAGACGCGGCGGGTTTGCAACGGTTACTGTCCGTTCTGCTCTCTTAGGGTCCCTTCTGCCTTCTTGTTTCTGGAGCCTTTCTACTCCTCTGTCTCTTCTCCTCTCTGGCCCCGGCCTTCTCCCTAGGCCTGCCTTGTGGAGCTGAGCTCAGGCTGAGCCGTAGTTCCCTGTCAGCTCTCTCTGGCTGAACTACTCTGCTTCTCTGAACTGAACTCTCTCTACTCACTGACTTAAGATGGCTCCCACCTTTTATCTGCTTCTCTGTGTCTGAGCTCAGGTGACCTGCACCCAATGAGCTCCTTCCTATGCTCCAGAAACCGTCCCCTTATGCTCCTACATCAGTGGGTTCTCTCCCCCCTCCCCACTCCAGCCAGGGACATGGTCAGTTGTGCCTGTATAAATGGGAGCACCGTCGAGCTGTCCAAAGGACATGGTCAGTTGTGCCTGCATAAATGGGAGCACCGTCGAGCTGTCCCCCGGAAATGGGGTGAGTGTGAGTATGCAGCTAACTGAGCCCTGGTCCACACTCCATCCTTACCTGGGAGTGGAATATCACACCTCTGGTTGATGTGCAATACCCCTGTAGCAACCGAACCCTCGGGGCGCTACATGGGCACGGCAGGTAACTGGCAGGTGTTCTGTGTAGGCAGGCTGGTGGGCACGGCAGGTATCTGGCAGATGCTCCAGGTAGGCAGGCTGGCGAGCACGGCAGGTAACTGGCAGGTACTCTGGGTAGGCAGGGTGGTGGGCACGGCAGGTAACTGGCAGGTGCTCCGGGTAGGCAGGCTGGCGTGCACAACTGATAGACTGGTGGGCTGGACTGTTAGACAGACTGGCGGGCTGGACTGTTAGACAGACTGGCGGGCTGGACTGTTAGACAGACTGGAGGGCAGGACTGACAGGCAGCGGGACCTGAGGGCTGAGGAAAGTGTTAGCACACAAAACAACAACCTTGCACAGGCACCTCCATTTTGGAGGAGGTGCCTTATATAGGGAAATCCTCCGGCCATTGGCCCGGGACTCTTTAGGACGGCGCGCGCAGCCCTTTTAAGAGGGAGCGCACGCCTTAAGTGACGCACCCCCTGGGCCATATTCTTTAGGGGAATATCCGGAGCCAGATCAGATGGGAGTTGTAGTCTTCCGAGTGGCTGTGACCCGGTCCGTGCCCAGGGTGTCAAGCTCAGAGTATGTGGCAGTCCTACAGATGTTATAAAGTTCTTAATTGTCGACTACGCCACCCGTTGTATTGCGGTCACTATGGCCGCCGCTGCAGCAGGGTCCGCTGAGGCTGATGGTGTTGGTGCAGCTTTTGGTAGTATAACCCCCAACGGGTGGGGTATAGCCTCAGGGGGTCAGGTGCAGAGGATGGGGGTTGTGGTGGTGCAGCATAGATGTTAAGTGAAGACAGAGTCGGGTTGTGCAGTTTAGGGTATTTACTCACTGCTGATGTTCCGGTCACTCCAGCTTCAAGTGACCACCCGAGCCGTGCTGCGTCCACCAGGTCCTGGATTCAGCAAACCCCCAAACAAGTCCGGAGCGTGACCCTGAGCTCTCCTTCTGTCCTTTCCTCTGGCCGTCCCCACTAGTGATCCACCTAGTTCCAGCTCCCTCGGGCCTTCTGTTGGGAGACCCTTGGCCTTGGGTTCCCTGACCCTCCACGTGGTTTGCCTTCGGGGTGGATGTGGTGGGTGGCCGTGGCAGACGCTGCCCACGGCCTTCGGTCTCTGGCTAGGGTGTGCTTTTGCCCCCACCAGTTTGGGATCCGGTACCCTATTGCCGACTCTTCACCCGGGGATTGAATTTGGGTTCTCAGAGTCCTTTCTTTTTCCCTCTCTGGGTCTTTCCTTCTCTGCTCCACTCTCTCTCTGCAGGCTCATCTGGACCTCTGCTTCTTACTAACTCTGACAGACTGACCCTGATCTTTGATGGTGCCCACCTTATATACTCCCTCTATGTGTGAGCTCAGGTGACCAGCACCCAATGAGCTCCTAACTTTACCCAGGCTGCTCCCCCTATCTGCCCCTACACTACTTGGGATGTACCACCCCCCTCCCACTCCAGCCAGGAACAGACTCGGTCGTACCTGCACATTTCTAAGTGGGAGTACCGTCGGCCTGCCCCTCGGAAATGGGATGTGTGTAGTGCATGCAGCCTACCGAGCTCAGATCCACACTCCATCCTTACCCGGGAGTGGAATATCACACCTCTGGGTTGAGGTGCAATACCCCTGTAGCAGCCGAATCCTCAGGGTGCTACATTCCCCCCTGGTAAACCACAGCACGTCCTCGGGCTGTAAGAACAAAACACCACAAAACATACAAATTTTTTTCATATAAACAACATAGTAAAAACATATAAAATATCATATATATATCAGAAAACTTTTCATCTAAATAACATTCTCGTCGCCTCTGCTCCTCCTCCGGTCACTGTGCAACGCGTGACCGGGTAAAGTGCGACAGTCTTTTCTTGAAAAACTTGTGGCTTTCCTGTAAAACCAGTAGGGAGCGCTTTAGGACGCGCAACTATATACAGGGGATATGGCCGCTCTCAGTCCTCGGCCAGGTATAAGGGAGGAATGACCGCTCTCAGTCCTCGGTCAGTGGGATTTAAGGGATAAACGGGTAAACAGTTCACACATGCTGGTCCCAACGGGGACTATATTATCAGCAACAGTTTCTTTGGTACCCCGACGGGTAACTATGTACAGCCTCTACTCTGCCGTACTTAACGACGACGTCCTCCTGCTCTTTCTTTGTGGTTACCTCTAGCTTCAGACCCGTCCGGGTCCTCTTGTTCTTCCTCCTCACACCGCAGCTCTTCCTCCGTCAGGCGATGCACATGGAGGGCGTAGGGTCCTTTGGCACACTTGTGCCGGGTAAAGGTGACCTCGTCCCCGATGTAAAGGTCACGACCTCTGTGTCCCTCCGGTAGGTGGGATTCAACGTCTCTCCTGGTTACGAAGACGTCGCCTGGGGTGCGGTGGTCTCGGATGAAGCCCCACCCATGCTGCATGTTAAACTTGATCACAGTCCCGGTGGAAGGGGGACCATGAGCTGCACGGGGACTCCTCCTGGCCCGGCTCTTCTGCTCCGCGCTCCTTATTTGGGCTTGTTGTTCCCGGACCCGCCTCTCTCTCCGCTCCCTCTCAAAGACCTCGAGTTGTTGGCGGCAGCACTCAGCACGCTCCGCTGCAGCTGCCCGAGTCTCCTGAGTGAACCCCATGAGATCTTCTCCGGTGGGGTCCCACTCAAATTGGGCCTCTTCTAGCGGGGGCGAGATCCTCTTTACGGGCTTTGGAGCCGGGATCAGGGGTGCACACATGGCCCCAGCCTTCCTCTGCCGTTCCAGTTCATGATATTCCTGGGGCCAGATGAAAGGCTGCCCATCCGGGCTCGTGTGTTGGGTAAACAGGTCCTCTCCCAGATGCGGCACTCTTGGTCTTATGGGCGCGGTGGTGTTAGCGCCCGGATTGCCCGGGCCTTGCGGCCAGGCCTGGGGTATCTGGAAGGTGAAGGGCACCGTAAGGATGGCGGCGCCCTGGGCTACTTGGCCCTGCGACCAGGCCGGTGGCTCCGCGGAGGTAGGGGGCGCTGTTGGTGTTGCGGCGCCCGGGGGTACTAGGCCTTGCGACCAGGCTGGTGGTACTTCCTGCTTGGTCACGCTCGGGGTCGAGGCGTGTGACGTCACAGGGGTCGCGGCTCCCGTTTGAGGCCTAGTCTGCGGCGGTGACGTTGCAGCGACGGGCACGGCAGGATAGACTTCGGGCTCTGCGACGGGGAGCTGGGGCAGGTACGCGGTTTCCCGGTTTGGGGTAGAGACGTCCCCTTTACCTGCCTCCTCTCGTTCGGCTCCCTTCTCGGCGCCGTCTCCGGCCTTCAGTCCTCCCGCGCCATCCTCAGAGGCGGTCTGTCTCCTCGTCTTGGGTGGCGTGCTCCGCTGACAGGTCTCGGTCTGCTGGGCCATCTCACGGCTCCACGCCGCCAACGTCTCTCGCTGCACCCGGGCCATCCTCCTTGCGAGGCCCTCCAGAGCGGTCTGTGCACACTCCCGGTCTCGGGGGAGCTGTGCTAGGACCTCCACTAGGCCTAGTGGGGTCGTTGCTTCCAGCAGGCTCCTGACCAACGGGTCGGTGCTGCTCTGCTCTCCTTCCACTGTTTCCAGCAGGCTCCTGGCCAGCGGGCCGGTGCTGCTCTGCTCTCCCTCCTCTGTTTCTAGCAGGCTCCTGGCCAACGGGCCGGTGCTGCTCTGCTTTCTCGCCATCTCCGGGTAAGCTCCTCCGATACTCTTCTCCAGGCTTCTTGCCTCCGGGTGCGCTCGCTCCAGACTGCTCCAAGCGACACCCATCTTTGTTCTCTCCTTTCGTCTCCTCCCACCTCGAGGGCGGTCCCGGAGCCACTTGGTGACCGCCAGCTCCAGGGGCAGCTCTCTCACGCTGACAGACACCCCCAGCATCACAGTCTCTGTTGGTGGGGGCGGCCTCCACTTTTGGCGCCACTTTCGGTCCTGGCCCACGACGGGAGGCGGCCCCCCGCCACCCTCCGGCACGCCCACAATGGCGTCCGCTCCTCCAAGGCGGGAAACCCCTGGAAATGGCGGGAATCGTCTCCCAGTGGCGGGAAACTCTGCAGACGGCGGGAAAACGCTGTTAATGGCGGACAACCGGCGGGAATCGACCCGCGATGGAGTCCGACGGCGGGGACCCTCCGGAACCGGCAGGAGACCTCCCTTCGAGGTAAACTCGTTCTTTTCTTCAGGCACGCAGTACCCGGTTGTTGTGGGCACGTAATCCTGCCGACTACGCCAAAGTTGACGCACCCCCTGGGCCATATTCTTTAGGGGAATATCCGGAGCCGGATCAGATGGGAGTTGTAGTCTTCCGAGTGGCTGTGACCCGGTCCGTGCCCAGGGTGTCAAGCTCAGAGTATGTGGCAGTCCTACAGATGTTATAAAGTTCTTAATTCTCGACTACGCCACCCGTTGTATTGCGGTCACTATGGCCGCCGCTGCAGCAGGGTCCGCTGAGGCTGATGGTGTTGGTGCAGCTTTTGGTAGTATAACCCCCAACGGGTGGGGTATAGCCTCAGGGGGTCAGGTGCAGAGGATGGGGGTTGTGGTGGTGCAGCATAGATGTTAAGTGAAGACAGAGTCGGGTTGTGCAGTTTAGGGTATTTACTCACTGCTGATGTTCCGGTCACTCCAGCTTCAAGTGACCACCCGAGCCGTGCTGCGTCCACCAGGTCCTGGATTCAGCAAACCCCCAAACAAGTCCGGAGCGTGACCCTGAGCTCTCCTTCTGTCCTTTCCTCTGGCCGTCCCCACTAGTGATCCACCTAGGTCCAGCTCCCTCGGGCCTTCTGTTGGGAGACCCTTGGCCTTGGGTTCCCTGACCCTCCATGTGGTTTGCCTTCGGGGTGGATGTGGTGGGTGGCCGTGGCAGACGCTGCCCACGGCCTCCGGTCTCTGGCTAGGGTGTGCTTTTGCCCCCACCAGTTTGGGATCCGGTACCCTATTGCCGACTCTTCACCCGGGGATTGAATTTGGGTTCTCAGAGTCCTTTCTTTTTCCCTCTCTGGGTCTTTCCTTCTCTGCTCCACTCTCTCTCTGCAGGCTCATCTGGACCTCTGCTTCTTACTAACTCTGACAGACTGACCCTGATCTTTGATGGTGCCCACCTTATATACTCCCTCTATGTGTGAGCTCAGGTGACCAGCACCCAATGAGCTCCTAACTTTACCCAGGCTGCTCCCCCTATCTGCCCCTACACTACTTGGGATGTACCACCCCCCTCCCACTCCAGCCAGGAACAGACTCGGTCGTACCTGCACATTTCTAAGTGGGAGTACCGTCGGCCTGCCCCTCGGAAATGGGATGTGTGTAGTGCATGCAGCCTACCGAGCTCAGATCCACACTCCATCCTTACCCGGGAGTGGAATATCACACCTCTGGGTTGAGGTGCAATACCCCTGTAGCAGCCGAATCCTCAGGGTGCTACATTATTTTGGAGGAGGTGCCTTATATAGGGAAATCCTCCGGCCATTGGCCCGGGACTCTTTAGGACGGCGCGCGCAGCCCTTTTAAGAGGGAGCGCACGCCTTAAGCATAGGGCCCGGGAAGCTGTGCGCGGAGCGCGCCACAGCAGCAGCAGGAGGAGAGCAGGAAGACGCCGGACCGGGACCGCGGCGGTGAGGGGTACGGCGATGCTACACATATCTAATGTATATAAAAGACGCATAACATTATTCACACTGTGTTACAATGCAATTGGTGGCTTCAGGGGTAGAAATGTGACCGTACAGTCCACCAGTCCACCACTCTTACATGTGTATAGTAGCTTCTAACGCTTTATTCACATCTGTGTTGTGTTTTCTTTTTAGAACACAAGTCAGAACACTCTGCGAACATTATTAATTTACAGTATATAGGGGTTATTTGTTTCTTCCATGGTGTCTGACATTTTGATGGGTAACATACTGCTGCTTAGAGTGTTGTTGTTGCTTTTTTTTTTTTTTTTTCAATATGCTGTAATCTGGGATGTAGAATTGGAATGGAGCCCCAGCTCGGCTGTGAACATCCTTCTGGGGAGTTCTACCCAAAACACTAACTTGGCTACATATTAGTAAATAAGTTAGAGTAGTTGCCAAACTTTAATCATTATGTTTCTGCTATTTACGGAGATGATGACAACGATAAGCCTTTTTCTCAGGAACAGGAAGAGTTACCATACTGGTTGTCACCTTAGTTTCTTGCTGATTGTCAACTTGTTATTAATTTAACATGCTGAGAAAATAAAGCTAATTCATTGGTATCATCCAACATTGCTGCACTTCCGTTTGTCACTTTTTCAAAGTCAAAGACTGGACTTTAGTAGAGGAGTACGATTTAGCATTGTACGGGCTACAGTGCGGTAAATTAGACCCCTTTTATGTTCCAAAATGGTTCTTTGTTGTTCCAAGATATTTTGAGATCATAAAAAATTTGTCCAGAGAGAGGGATTGGTATGAAATAACAAAAATAAAGCATTAATATCACCCCCTCCCCAACCCCTAAAGGGGTTGTCCACTACTAGGACAACCCGTTCTTAAACTAAATGTTTGGCTCCAATAAAATAAAAAACATTATACTCACCTCCTGTGCTGGCTCAGTTCCAGCGGTGTCAGCAGTTGCGGTCCCACAGTTGTGATGTGGTAGAATGACATGTGGAGCTCGGCGCCCAATCAGCGCTGGCGTCACTGTCTCTGCCTTCTGACAAACTAAACATGAAGAGGAGGTCCAGGATCAGCTGCAGCCCTTGCTTCCTCCTGGCTTCCTCTTCATGTTCCCTCATATCCCTCATGCAGAACTTTTTTTTTTACATTCTAAAAGCTGACACATTACACAAGCAGGAAGGCACATGAGCAGCGAGCACAGGAATCTCAGGAGCAGCAGGATGGATGACGTGGAACCCAGCAAGGACAAGCACAAAAAGTGGTGCACGACAAACATAGGACTAGAGTCTCAATCCCAAAACACAAGAGACTCAATCCCAAGACATTTTCAAAACCCAACATGGAGCACAGCAGAGTGCAGCAGACCCAGGGCAAAGAAATGGTGCCCGGGATACCCTGGACTGATGTGTAACAGGCACCTCTGCATCTGTTTGCGTCTGTTATGCAGCAGATCAATTTTTTTAATTATTTGTGTATTATTCGAAACGGAACAACATTTGGAATGTCCGAACTAAAGTGTGAACATAACCTAATTATAATCCTGCCTGTGATGATAATGAAATGATGGCTGAATACTGATAACTCTTGAACAGAAAGCTTCAGCTTAGGCCTCTTTCACAAGTCCAGATATCCGTGTCTGTGTGTACCTGTGTGGCTAGCGCTGTTCCCAAGCGCCGGGTGCTGCCCTCATTATTGTCCCAAGCTTGCGCTGCGATCAGCGCGAGCAAGGGACAATGTTGAGAGTAGTATTCTGCTCCTGCTGTGTCCTGGTGTAAAAATAAGACTAAAATAAAAAAATCCACATACTCACTTTTCCAAAGATGTCCCCCGTTGTAATCCACCTGACCACTCACACTGAGGAGCCAGGGAGAATGACTCGCTTCAGCGAGCAGTGTCCTGTCACTCACTGAGCGCAGCTCTGGGGCCCGCTCGCTGGAGAGAGTCATTCTCCCCAGCTCCTCGGCATCAGCGGTAAGATAATTAGGACAGGTGAGTATAAGGATTTTTTTATTTTATTCTTTTTTTTTACAGCATGAGACAGCGGGAGCAGAATACTACTCTCAACATTGTCCCTTGCTCACGCTTATCGCAGCGCAAGCAGGGGACAATGATGACAGATGCCTGCAGCACCCCGCTCTTGGGAACAGCGCTAACTGTAGCGCTGATTCCAAGGAGCCGGTACGTGTCACATGGATGACACACAGATGTCATCCGTGTCTCATCAGTGTGCTGAACGTTTTGTGGCCCGTGCAGCACGAAAAAAACAGAAATGTCAGCGGGTTTTGCCCATGGACACATGGTTTGTGGAAACACAGTGACGTGCACAGACCCATTCATTTTAATGGGTCTACGTGTGTTAGTGTCTCCAGTACATGTGGAAACGGACACCACACGTACTCAAAACACTTGCATGTGAAAGAGGCCTTATTGTAAGGCTCAGTGACCAGTGTCAAAACTATCTCAGGGCTTTTTTCAATATTAGAAATGACATAGAGAAAAAAAAAATAGCAATATTTATTGCTCAAAATATTTTTAAAATTAATATGTGACAGAAACAATAAGTCGTTTTCTGTCGATTTCCTTTGAGCAAAAATAGTTATGACATTTGAGTGACTAGCATAAAGAGGGCAAACAGCTTTTTCCGCAGCAATATTTTTATTAATTTATTGAAAATTGTACTAACAAACAAAGTACAATATAATGAAGGGAGGTAGCCTTGAAGGGATATATTAAGAACTTGCATTTAGGGCAGAAGCAGATGAGCATATTTGCTGTCCGAGTACGATCCGTCACAACATCGGATTGCATTCGGACCAATGTTAGTCTATGGGGCCGTGCACACGTCCGATTTTTTCTTCAGACAGAGACTGTCTGAGGAAGAAAATCTCAGCATGCTCGAGTATGATCTGATATTCGAATCGCACTTGGCCATGCAAGTCAATGAGTGAATGGAAAACATTGGACTGCATTCGGATTTCCGTGCACTGGCAGAATAGAGAAGATGGAGACATTTTGTTCCTCCATCTTCTCCTCATCCGAGAGAATCAGATCACACTATGATCAAACTCTGATCAAACTTTGATCAGAGATTGAACAGAGTGTAATTTGCATAATTGTCCCGATTCTCTCGGATGAGAAAAAATACTGTCGTCTGCACCTGCCCAAAGAATATCTACCCAGAACAGCGATGAACAATAAAATACTGTCTAAAGGGGAACATGGAGAAAGCTGCTTACAGAGACCTCTGAGACAAAAGGGTCAAGAATTAAAATCATAACTGTCTGACCCTTCTCTACCAACATCATCTGTTGGGATAGAATCGGGGATCTGCGATACACATTAGGCCTCATTCAGATGTCCGTGAGACACGAAAAGACCTTGAATCTCCCAACCCAAGCTTCACAGAATCTTAGGCATAAGTTCTGGTTGAGTTCTGGTTGAGAGTCCGTACATCGGTCCATACATCCGTGATATACAGATTTCTTATGCAACGTTTGTCTGTCAGCCGATCCCACCGACATCGTTGGGTTCAGTCAACTTTAGCCTAATGTGAATGGGGGTCTTTATAGGGAAAACGTGAGCGAAAGTAGATAAGAGAGGGAGGATGTACAAGAAGATGAAGAAGGGGAGTGGGGAACTATAGAGGGAAAGTTTCCAGTATGGTCTGTGGATTAGTGTAAGGGATCTTGGGAAACCAACATTTCGAAAATGTATCATAGGTACTCATAAGGATTCTAATGAATTTTTCATCAATCAAAAATCCATGTGGTCTGTATTTATTTCCCCAGACTGGAGAGAGGGTTTCCAAAAGTTTTATTCAAAATTGGAATGGTGTAAATTTGGCTGAGGGGGGCTCTCAAGATTTTTTTTCCAAAGGTGGATATGAAACAAGAGGGAAAAAATAAGTCTATACACACTAGACTAGAATAGAACCAACTTTTTACATATCCACTGTCTGAGGAGTATATTACCTTGTTGCACACAGCTTCAAAATGTATACATGGGAGAATACCCTGAAATAGCTTTTGCTATGCAGGAAGGTATCAAATAAAATTTCATTTAATACCTGTGTGATCGATGGGAAACAGCTTTTTTATATCAAAGTAGATTTTTTTCTAGTATTGCAAGTATTTTTAAAACTTTTTTATTAACATAATTTACTGAATATTTAGAGTGTAAATATTGTTACACTTATATAAAAACAAAACTATTCTAACAAATAAAGAAAAAAAAATCAAACCAGGCTATTTTGGAAAATGTGGTAGAGGAAAATTATTACTTCTAGTATTTTCCAAATTAAATCACAAGCCACAAGATGATCCTTGGCACACATTCATCTCTATACCGGAGCTTGCTCAAGCAAACTTACAAGTTGGAGATGAATAGTACTTAAGTAAGAAGCCTACAGTTTGCTCAGTACAGAAACACTGGTGTAAGGGTATGTGCACACTGTCCGGAGCCCGGAAACAGCAGAATAGCCGCCGGCAGCTTCCACTCATTTTATGCAAATGAGCGGTGCCTTTTTTTTTTCACCTGTGGACTTACCTCATAGAGGTTAGGTCTATGCGGACCCGCTGGAGAAATTGACATACTGCGGTCTGGAAAGAGGCGCCGTGTGTCTGTGTCCGCGAGTGATCCGCAGGTGCACGGGAACGCATAGTGGACATGGGATTTCTAGAGATTCCATCCACTCTGCTGTAACATCTGGCCGCTGCGGGTTTGGCTCTGCATAAGCACGCAGCCTCAAACCCGCAGCAGCTCCTGACCATGTGCACATACCCTAAAAGGATATCATATAAAAAGTATTAATTAAAAAGTGATACAAATAAAAGTTCTTATTTAATAATAAATGATGCCACAAACAGTACTTCACCCAGTACTTGACCACTGCTCAGAGTTGCCTTATGCTGTTTGTAAGTCATAGGGGTATACGGCCAAACTCCGCAGTAATTTGTATCCACTCTGTCCTGCACAGATTTTCTTACCTATTACCAATTGATATATCAGGCGACTCCACCCTCCATTCCTCATCAGAATGTTAGTTCCTAGCCTGCTAGGCTTAGCCTTATCGACTGAGCCTGTTTACCCGCTTTCCTTGACATCTCCATTCCTAACTCTGGCTTTGAATAATGAATCCATGCTGCCTGCACACGCCTCGGACTGTCTAACTACGTTTCAATTTCGCCCTTCTGAACCTCGTATTCGTGTCTCTGACTCTCCGGTCAGCTGCTGCAGTACCAGGGACTGCTCTGGAGTGGTACTTGGTGTCTACCGGCAGCCCAGCCTATCCTCACCATCAGAGGCTCTAGTGAAGACCTGGTAGACACTTATGCAAATTGCCTCTTCAGAGATGAAGAGGACTTGAACTTTACAGTGCCACCTATTGGAAGCAGAAATCCTAGAAATCAAGATTGACCCTTTAACGAGCCTTGCAATATGACTTAGGATAAAAGCCAAATCAGAATCTCAATTTGCAGACATGGTGTTTCGGGCTGTTGGCCCTCGTCAGTGCAAAGTATGCAATCTGATTTGGATAGGTGAGAGGCTCTTTGGGCTGAGGTCTAAGGGGTAACGTTTCTCCTTGTTGAGAGTGACATACCAGCACTGGCATGCCAATGTAAGGAGGATTATTCGCCGTGCAATGCTCCTCTGACACTTAGTCACGCCCCTCCATGGTAAGGCCGGCCCATGGCGCAATAGGTCCACACCTACCAACATTACAAGAAATAGTATAAAATAATGAAAACCTTGGCAATGTATCCAAAATACTAAGGAAAATAAGCACAGTATGTACATCAGACTTACACCAAGACCTTACCAAGCAAAGAAGGTAAACAAAACGGAAAATATACAGTGGCGACCAAAAGTTTTGCATTTTTTTTTAAAGTGTGATTACTTCTGTCTGGTTGATATGATGCCATTTTCCTGGTGATTTTAGTAAACCGGAAGCAAATGGTTGTCAGCTATAAGGACGGAAATTGTGTTTGATATTGTTTTATCCCTTTATGTGTTAGTTTTCAACATTTGCTGGGCCAAATGTTTTGCATATTTTGTCATAGGTAGTCAAATTTTGCCTAAATTTTTTTTTGTGTGCGTTTTTAGGTTTAACCATGGCAAAGACTGAGCCAAATTTATCACCAGATGTCAGGAAGCTTATTATTCTGAGAGTGAAGTCAGGCAAAAGACAAAAAGAGGCAGCTAGGGAATTCACCTGTTCTCAGAGTCAAGTGTCACGTATATTAAAGAAAGAAAAAGAAGCTTATGGAACAGCTGACAAACCTAAAAGTGGACGACCACAGAAAACTTCTTCCAGAGTTGATCACATTATTAAGAAAAAGTCAGTATCTGATGTCTATAAAAGTTCTGGACAGATTTCACACGAAATGAATGAACAATATGGGGTCAAAGTGAGTCACCAAACTGTGGTGCGATGGCTAAGAGCAGTAGGGTTGAGTGCACGAGTTCCAGTTAAGAAGCCTGTCATCTCTGCAAAGAATCGGAAAGTCGGACTTGAGTTTGCCAAAGAGCACAGCCAATGGAAAGAGACAGATTGGTCTAAGGTGTTGTGGTCGGATGAATCCAAGTTCAATCTGTTTGGTAGTGATGGCAAACACTATATATACCGCCCGACTGGAAAATGTAAACATGTAAGGTACCAAACACCTACAGTGAAACATGGTAGTGGCAATGTCATGGTTTGGGGCTGCTTTTCTGCATCTGCCATTGGCCCTCTTGCATAGAATTGATGGAAATATGAATGCTACCATGTACAAGGATATACTGGAGAATGTAATGCTGCCACATGGTAAAACCAAAGTAGACAGGGGATAGAAATTCCAGCAAGACAATGATCCTAAGCACATATCTAATTTGGTCAAAAATTGTTTAGCAAAGAAAAATGTTCGCCTGTTGCAATGGCCAAGCCAATCACCAGATGTACAGTCATGGCCAAAAGTACTGAGAATGAGACAAATAGTAATTTTTCCAAAGTTTACTGCTTCATTTTTTGTAATGGCAATTTGCATATACTCCTGAATGTCAAAGAGTGATCAGCTTAACAGCAATTACTGTACTTGCAAAGTCGATATTTGCCCAGAGAATGAACTTTAACCCCCAAAACACATTTCAACATCATTGCAATCCTGCCTTAAAAGGAGCAGCTAACATCGTTTTAGTGATTGATCCATTAACACAGGTGTGGGTGTTGATGAGGACAGGGCTGGCGATCAATCAGTCATGATTAAGTAAGAATGACATCACTGGACACTTTAAAAGGAGGCTGGTTCTTGGTATCATTGTTTCTCTTCAGTTAACCATGGTTATCTCTAAAGAAACACGTGCAGCCATCATTGCACTGCACAAAAATGGCCTAACAGGGAAGAGTATTGCAGCTACAAAGATTGCACCTCAGTCAACAATCTATCGCATCATCAAGAACTTCAAGGAGAGAGCTTCCATTGTTGTCAAAAAGGCTCCAGGGCACCCAAGAAAGACCAGCAAGCGCCAGGACCGTATCTTAAAACTGTTTCAGCTGCGGGATCGGACTACCAGCAGTGCCGAGCTTGCTCAGGAATGGCAGCAGGCTGGTGTGAGTGCTTCTGCACGCACTGTGAGGCGGAGACTCTTTGAGCAAGGGCTGGATTCAAGGAGGGCAGCAAAGAAGCCACTTCTCTCCAGAAAAAACATCAGGGACCGACTGATATTCTGCAAAAGGTACAGGGAGTGGACTGCTGAGGACTGGGGCAAAGTCATTTTCTCTGATGAATCCCCTTTTCGATTGTTTGGGACATCTGGAAAACAGCTTATTCGGAGAAGAAGAGGTGAGCGCTACCACCAGTCTTGTCTCATGCCAACTGTAAAGCATCCTGAAACCATTCATGTGTGGGGTTGCTTCTCAGCCAAGGGAATCGACTCACTCACAGTCTTGCCTAAAAACACAGCCATAAATAAAGAATGGTACCAGAATGTCCTCCAAGAGCAACTTCTCCCAACCGTCCAAGAGCAGTTTGGCGCCTAACAATGCCTTTTCCAGCATGATGGAGCACCTTGCCATAAAGCAAAGGTGATAACAAAATGGCTCATGGAACAAAACATAGAGATTTTGGGTCCATGGCCTGGAAACTCCCCAGATCTTAATCCCATTGAGAACTTGTGGTCAATCATCAAGAGACGGGTGGACAAACAAAAACCAACAAATTCTGGCAAAATGCAAGCATTGATTATGCAAGAATGGACTGCTATCAGTCAGGATTTGGTCCAAAAGTTGATTGAGAGCATGCCAGGGAGAATTACAGAGGTCTTGAAGAAGAAGGGGCAACACTGCAAATATTGACTTGCTGCATTAACTCATTCTAACTGTCAATATAACCTATTGGTACTCATAATATGATTGCAATTATATTTCTGTATGTGATATAAACATCAGACAAACACTAATAAAAACCAGAGGCCAGCAGATCATGTGAAAATATAATTTTGGTGTCATTCTCAATACTTTTGGCCATGACTGTAGACCCTACAGAGCACCTTTGGGATGAGTTAGGGCGACGAGTTGGGGCCTGTACCAATAACAATAAAGATGAATTGTTTGCAGATTTGTGAATGGAATGGAGCAAGATCCCTCAATATGTCTTGCATACCCGAGTGGCTCCAATGCCCCATCGGTGTGGTACAGTAATTAAAACAAGAGGTTATGCTACAAAATACTAAGTTATGGTATTGTAAGCAATGAATTACTCTCTATGTTGTGATCAATAAATAGTAAATGCAAAACGTTTAGCAGTCAGTTTTCTTTAATTAAATGACCATACCTATAAACAAAAGCATTTTGGTTAAAATTAAGGTCTTGCATGATGACAACTTCATGCACTTTCAATTCATCACCAGGAAAATGGCATCACAACAACCAGACAGAAGTTATCACACTGAAAAAAAAATGCAAAACTTTTGGTTGCCACTGTTTATCTTGTCTAATAATAATTTTAGCACCCATGATCTCAAGTTTATAAATGTATCAAGACATTATCTAGTTGAATATGTTAGTTTACACATTATGTGTTCCTTTCTTGAATATTATAACCTCTAGGACCCTGCCATTGTGCAATGAGTCTCTTCATTCTAAGGATTGGTGGTGCTCTCACCAAGTGGACCCCTACAATCAGTGAATCTTTGATTCTGTGGGTCCACTTTCTGTGGCCATGCCAACACCTAGTATGATGAAATACTATAGCCTACAAGAAGAAAGGCCACACTTGAACGGAAGTTTAAAATACATTATTTATTAAATAATTTAGAAATAAATTATATTAATTTAATTTGATAAATAAATATAAAAATTCCATGGAAGTAGTGAGCACAGTAAACAGAAATGAAAAGAAGGAAAGGGGATATGTAGGGCAATAATCCTGGACGGTTATTGTTAGGATCATTTCCATACATATCCACTTTTCTTCTCCTGATATCCATTTATGATGATCACTACTTCCCTGAAATTTTTATATTTAGTTACCAAACGAAATTAATATTATGTATTTCTAAACTATGTAATTAATAATGTATTTTAAACTTTCATTCAAATGTCTCCGACACATACTTAATATTTCCTTTTTGTGTAAATCGGTAATATGATGAAATACTGTAAACCCTTTTCGGTGTTATGCTATGAAGCAAGTCAGCACCATTCAGAAGTTATTTTGGGGTGTTTAGAATTCAGCACAAGATCCTAGAGACCTTAGAGACTTATCTTCTCTGCTACCAAGTTTTGTACCAAGAATATTCCTGCAGTTTGACAATAAGCGATTATTCCTGGAATATGTGAAGGAATATTTTGCCCAGTGCCAGAAATCTAGTACTAGGATAAGCTTGTACCTAGTTGAGACTACAAGGCAGAATACATTGGTGAAAACTTACTCCTCTTCATGATTAACCAGGGAGAAAGCAGTCCATTTTTAGCCAGGTAAAGCTACTTAAAACTTTCAAAAAGAGTAACTAAGCCACTGTTTGTAGAAGATTTGTGATGCTGAGTCACTACTCACGGACAAGCCGTGAGGCAGGGTAGTCAAGAGGTCTGGGGTCAGATACCAAGAGAGATTGTCATAAACAAAGGGGTAAGGCAAAGGCATAGCCAGGTCACAGTCCAGGGTCAGAATTCCAAGAAGGTAGTGGATCAAGACAAAAGGGGTTAGACAAAAGAGTAGTCAAGGGCAAATCCAAGGTTAGGCAACAGAGATCAGAATACAGGAACTCAGAGCATAGAACAATCACACACACAACTTGAGCTAACCTATAAGTGGCACTAATTGGAGGCTGAGAGCCACATTAAATAGCCAGATAATCACTTTGAACAGGAGACAAATGGAAGAAACTCTGCACGCCCTGGACCTGATTGGGCAGCTGGTCTGTCACTCAACAACACTGACAGTGTAGCACACCCCAACCTCTATTTGGATGGCTGAGCTGTCCATCAACATACTGACAGCTCAGCATGCTCCTGCCCTAGATTGGATGGCTGAACTGTCTTTCACTGCATCCAAGCACACCAATAGGAGGAATCATGAAAAGATAGATATTAATTCATCTAATACCTTTGGAGGAGTATTCATGTCATGGCTCAGTTTGGGGATTCAGTCCGTCAATCCGCTGACCTGTTTCTGCGTAGTCGGTTCCTCTGTCTGCTGAGCTATTGCCTTTTCCTCCCTGTTCAAATGCTGATGGTTCCAATTGTCTTAGCTTCCCCCCTTCTTGGGTTGCTCCTCTCTGGATATTTTCCATCTTCCCATTTTGGTTTGCCCTATCACATTCTGGGTTGGGTTTTAAATGTTTATCCTTCACTGCACTTCCTTGCTAGCTATACCTGTAGGTGGACTTGGGTTTAGGAGTTCGATCCCTTCAGCTAAGGGGTTTACCTTGCATGTTAAGCACCAGTTGAATTCCTACAGTGAGTCTGTTTGTTTTCCTTTCCAGTTCCTCTTCCTTTCACCTCTTTCGGTTTTTGGGAGGTTATATTTGTTCTGTTTACATTTGGCTCTCCTTAGCTTTCCCTCTCTATCCTAAATGAACGTGTTTTAATTTTCTCACCCTGGGTTTTCATATCTTCTTGCACACTTTCCTCCCCTCTTCTTGGCAGCGTGTTGCGGCTTCCTCTCTGGTTTCTCAGGAGGTATGAGAAGCCCATCAATAGCCTTTTCGGGAGCCAAGTCCGCCGTGGTGTTTTTGCGTTGTGTGGCTAGGGTCTTTCTAGTCTTACAAGTACCAGCTGGGTGTGGGTGCGGCATCTCCCTGTAGTAGGTCTTCCCTTTTTTTTCGTTATGCGTGACAGAGTGTGTGTTACTCTCATAATTCAATTTTAAACAATTTATTACCTCTCTACTAGAAATATGATTATTATTATTAGATTGTTGTGGGTCTCACATTATGCTATCGGTATTAGATTGGTGTGGGCCCCATTATCACCCTATCATGTGATCGCAGTCCCCACTGTGTCCACCATCTACTTACTGGCGTGCATGGCAGAGACAAGTCCTTTATTCTGGAGATTGCTAAGGGTCCTAGCAGTAGGGATGACACAGGTGTAACAGTTATCACCCATCCTGTAGCAATGAATAGATGATAATTTGTTCAGTCGGAATACCCCTTTAAATAGGGCTTCTTATTTTTAAATTTAAAGATGTTTTCTACTGACAACCACCATCATTTTCCAATATGCTCAATTGGAGGGTTGTGGTCCCCTGATAGAACCCTTTACATTGGCCAGAGCAGATACGTTTGGCTGAGATGTAATTCCACATTTATCCTGAAGTGTTTACTGCTGTGAAAATTAACTACTTGGGGGTTTCAGAAGTTGTCCCGAGTGGGATTAAGAAGCCAAATCTACAGCTATGACTTAATTTAAAAGCAGAGTCTGGATAAAAAATTATTTGTCTTGATGAAGCAACAATAAATAGAGACCATTCCATATGTAAAACTCCTCTTAAATCATTATTTAAAAAAAAAAATTGCATAAAGCCCAAGCAGAAAATACTCCAACATATATTAGATGAGAACCTCTCCATGGGTGGTACATTATTACTTTCGCTTGCTTCTGACACAGGGCCTTTCACCATTGTGGTTGAAGTGAAGATATGGGGTGTTTGGGCCAAGAATATGATGGTTACCTTATAATTTTAGTACTTTGCGGTGTCAGAAACCATCAAGTAATTTGTCCACCATTTCATTGGTATTTGTTCAGTTCAGCAACATACAAAATTAACTAGTCATATTAGTAGAGCTTCATTTATTTGGTATAATAGCAATATATCAGGTATACAAGAGTATAAAACCGAACTTATGGTTAAATTACAAAAATCCTAATGCTCAGTGATTAATAGGAAAATATGTAATGAGATTGGGTGTCTCAACATGACACAAAAAAAACAAGACCAAAAGCCAAAAAAGGCAAATAAACACGGTTGGGGTATTATCAATTTAAAGACCAGGGAAGAACAACAAAACCCCTTAAAAATTAACTTTTAATAGATATAATTAAAATTGAATTGAAACAATTTTAATAATATCTATTAAAAGTTAATTTTTAAGGGGTTTTGGTGTCTCAACATTATAACCTCTTTTTAGATTTATGCCAACCCAGCATTTTGCTGAGAGCTACAGGACTAGCTTCTAAGGCTGGGCTCAGACAGGCGTATTTCTCGGTCGGTATATGGGCCACAATATCCAGACTGACCACAGATTCCCCAACCCAAATTTACAGCCTCACATATGACTCTGGGAGACACCTGGCCAGTCTGGAAAGTAGAAACACTGTAAAGACAATTGAGCGCAAAATAGGGCTTTAACTGGTTAAAATAAAGGCAAAATAAAAGAGATTTTACGCTCACCTTAATAAGTTGCAACCTGCAACTATATGAAAGCATATACCAGCTGCTGCACAACCGTGGATCAATAGATCATACTTGGATGCAATAAGGAGTTCAAACGTTTTTTACACTGCGCTGCTGGTCATCCACGTGGAAAAGACATCTCAAAACAAAAGATTCCAATAAGGATTTTTTAGTTTTGTTTGTTACAAATTAAAAATCGACGCGTTTCGAAGTCTTTCCAACTTCTTCATCAGAATGGGATAATTACATTCATGACCCATTCTGATGAAGAAGTTGGAGAGACTTCGAAACACGTAAATTTTTAATTTGTAACAAACAAAAATAAAAAATCCTTATTGGAATCTTTTGTTTTGAGATGCCTTTTCCATGTGGATGACCAGCAGCGCAGTGTAAAAACCGTTTGAACTCCTTATTGCACCCTGGTCAGTTTGGACATTGTGGTCCATCTATGGACCATGAAATACCATGAAATACGGCTGTTTGGGTCCAGCCTAAGGCTGTGTGACACATGGATTAAAATCTGAAAAATATTTTTTGGCAGAAATCTGAAGGTCAAGGATGTGCCTGCAGATTTTTTCTGGAGCAGAACCAAAAATCCCTGCACAAAATTTACAAAGCATATGAATGGGGTTACATTCAAGCCAAGAATTTATATAAGAGGTAAAATGAAGAGTTAATCCAGAAAGCGAGATTGCTTGTTTATCACATTGCGGAAGTTTATGGAAGAAATCCAATTGTGTCTTACTAAGTAAAAATGATGTTTTTTTGGTCCAAAAAGTTACTTTTGTGCATTTGCTAATGGTTTTACCCAAACTAATTATTAATTTACAGATAACCTCTAGTCAAACTTGTATAATGGTATCATTTTATTTTACTCTTATCTGGATTTAGGGTGCAAAATTTTTGTTTTTTACAAGTTTCTCGTACCCATTGAATAGTACATTTTGGACAGCACTCATATGACACATGGATGGCCTCCGTCTGATATGTCTCTGTTTTTTTTTTTTTTTTTTAACATTGCAGACACAGTGCTCTAAAAAAAAAGCACGTTAACATCCTCATAGACTATAAATGGGTACATTTTTTTATCTGTGAAAAATATGAAAAGAACAAGAACATGAAAAATTGACGTCTGGATAAGGCATTAAGAGTTTTCTTTGTTTAAGGGAACCTGTCACCATGTTTTCCCCAAACATATTTAAAAACATTTTTATTTATTTAATATTACAGAATGGGTCATGAATGTAATTTTACAATAGACAATTTTGAAGAAACTAAACTAAATGCTGTAAAAAAATCATTTCATTATATTCAGATTTTATACAGCATTTAGTTTAGCTTCTTCAAAATTGTGTATGTACATATTGTAAAATTACATTCATGACCCATTCTGTAGTATTAAATAAATAAAAATGGTTTTAAATATGTATACACAGTGGTGAAAATAAGTATTTGATACGCTGCTGATTTTGCAAGTTTTCCCACCTACAAAGAATGGAGAGGTCTGTAATTTTTATCGTAGGTCACTTCACCTGTGATGGACAAAATCTAAAAATAAAATCCAGAAAATCTCATTGTATGATTTTTACACAATTGTTTTGCATTTTATTGAATGAAATAAGTATTTGATACAAGAGAAAAACAGAACTTAATATTTGGTACAGAAACCTTTGTTTGCTATTACAGAGGTCAGACCTTTCCTGTCGTTCTTCACCAAGTTTGCACACACTGCAGCAGGGATTTTGGCCCCTTCCTCCATACAGATCTTCTCCAGATCATACAGGTTTCGGGGATGTCGCTGGGCAACATTGAGTTTCAGCTCTCTCCAAAGATTTTCTATTGGCTTCAGGTCTGGAGACTGGCTAAGCCACTCCAGGAGCTTGAAATGCTAGTTACGGAGCCACTCCTTAGTTGCCCTGGCTGTGTATTTCGGGTCATTGTCATGCTGGAAGATCCAGCCACGAACCATCTTCAATGCTCTTACTGAGGGAAGGAGGTTGTTGGCCAAAATCTCATGATACATGAACCCATCCATCATTCCTTCAATGCAGTGCAGTCGTCCTGTCCCCTGTGCAGAAAAGCACCCCTAAAGTATGATGTTTCCCCCACCATGCTTCATGGTTGGGACAGTGTTTTTGGGGTTGTACTCCTTCTCCTTCCTCCAAACACGGCGAGTGGAGTTGATACCAAAAAGTTCTATTTTGGTCTTATCTAACCACATGACCTTCTCCCATGCCTTCCATTTTCTAATAATTGTGCCAACAGTTGTTGCCTTCTCAACCAGCTTCTTGCCTATTGTCCTGTAGCCCATCCCAGCCTTGTGCAGGTCTACAATATTGTCCCTGGTGTTGTTAGACAGCGCTTTGGTCTTAGCCATGGTGGAGAGGTTGGAGTGTGATTGAGTGTGTGGACAGGTGTCTTTTATACAGGTCATGAGTTCAAACAGGTGCAATTAATACAGGTAATGGGTGCAGAGTAGGAGGGCTTCTTAAAGAAAAACAAACAGGTCTGTGAGAGACAGAATTCTTGCTGGTTAGTAGGTGATCAAATACTTATTTCATGCAATAAAATGCAAATTAATTATGTAAAAATCATACAGTGTGATTTTTCTGGATTTTTTTTAGATTCTGTCTCTCACAGGTGAAGTGTACCTACAATAAAAATTACAGACCTCTCCATTCTTTGTAGGTGGGAAACTTGCAAAATCGCCAGTGTATCAAATACTTCCCCCCCCCCCACTGTATATATATATGATCAAAGGAATCATGGAAGATGAATTTTATCATTTAATACTGTACGCATTCTTTCATTTCTAGGCTTGCCCTCTGTTTTTTTTTTATTTTTTATATATTGCTTAAAGTAAATTGATTTAAAGTTGATAGAATAGACTCAGACATAAAGTCCCCAAAACAAGTGGTGCTTAAATACTACATTGCAGAAACTAGAAACACATTTTTGGATACTCACACAGCGACCCCCATACCCATTCTTTGAACGTACTGTTCCTGCCAGTATTTTGTGCTTATTAACCAACTCACTGGTTGAACTTTAGTTTTGCAACTTTATTTTTTTTTCTTTCTGGATACAGCTACAGTAACTGGAGATACCAGACTTATTTATTGCGCGCGTAAGGGTAGGGTCACATGAGTTTCATCCAGAAAAGTGGGAAATTTCTTTCACACTTGTCATCCGTGTGCAGTCTATATGAAATCTAGTTTTTTACAGCAGCAACTATTACGGTATTTATTTACAAGAACATTTACAGCTTTCTATGCATCAGATCTGCAATGTATCCCTAAAAATTGAATGCTATTCTGTGGTTCCGTATGGCATCCAATTTTTTTTCCTGCACCCGTAGAATTGAAGACCAATTTATGGAAGAAACGAATGAAAAATAAGTGGAAAAAAAAAATTGCTCAGCTGCTCCGCCCCATTGAATAACATAACCCTGAGTGCAGTTCATTTTTTCCACGGATAGCACTCTGACTGAAAATGCGGTTGTGTGAACGAGCCCTTAGACAGATAAAACTGCCATATAATTATTGAGCTCTATTTTTTTGAGCAATGGGCATGTACAAAGCTGGCTTTACACTAAACGACCGATGGTATAAAATGGCCCCCATTTGGCAACATGTTTATTTGCCTGTCTAAACAAGCCGATTGAGTTTCAAATGTGCACAGAACGATCAGTAGAAGATTGTTCTGTGCGCATAGGCTGCCATTGTTCTCGGCAGCGAGAGTCCTGTTTACACAGGACAATGTGCTGCCGAGAGTGATGATCTTTTAACCAAGACGAAAGATCATTTCACCTGATGAACTAGCGTTTTGCTCTTTCTTCTGGTGATTGACAGCCTATTTACACTGCACGTTATTGGAGGGGAGCAATAGTTCTAAGAAACCATCAGATATTCTGCAGAACAATTATTTATATGGCAATTAGAAAATATGTGCAATTCTGATGGCCCTCACCCAGTCCCCCATGAATTTTCATGTATTTATCCGGCTTTATATGTGAAAATGACATGGCAAGGTGAACGGCGAAACACGGACATGAGTGCAACAGGGTTGCTTTTACGAAAAATATGGGCAGCAAGACTTAGCCTTACTAGCTCCAGCCTTACCTCCAGTCACATGGAGCTTAATGATTAGGCAGAGCTTTCATGAACACTCTGCCCCATCACTCAGGCATCCCCATTGCAGAGCTGCACAATCCTCAAAGACTCTTACATTGCACTGATGTGTTTTGTCAGTGTGAAATAAAATACTAGACTTGCCGGAGCTTGGACAGGTGCGTTACTAGTAAATCACCATATATTTAACGCCTTCTCCTCTGCAGTGCACCATGGATAGGGCCAATATCCTAGATTACGCTAAACCCAAAAAGATCTATTACCTATCTGCTATCCCCATACTATTAAATCATGCATTTATATATCGCCTGCTGCACACATGGCGGTATTATTTATGCACTATATAAAGGTATTATTTAAAAACACCTTATAATTTTTACACAAAGCTACAGAAATCTCAAACACCTCTGGGTATCATGTGTTTGAGTTGGTCTAAAGGTCCCTCTGCCTGTGCCAAATTTTTCAAAATGGCGAACATGGTTCATGAACTTGTCTTAAGCTGCTTTTTAATGCAAAAAGTCGCACATTTTGCTAAATTTTGCAAAAAAATTTTTTTATCTCTGTCTTGAACAATAAGTTGAAAAAATTGCACCAAAAAACTGGTGTACTGAGAAAGTGGGGGAACTGGAGTGGAGTTGTGCCAAATTGTGCTAAAATTTCCTCTATAAATGGGCCACAACTGACCTTATTTGCAAGATGATGTTTTTTTTCCTGTGTAGATTGAAATCGGCGATCAAATTCCACATCAAAATCAGCAAAGAAATCTGCATGTAGCACATTTTAGGAGGGATTCATAAAGGTATTTTTTATCTATATGTTCACATATGTGTTTATCTATATGTTTATCTATATGTTTATCTGTGTGTTTATCTATGTGTTTATCTGTGTGTTTATCTATGTGTTTATCTATATGTTTATCTATGTGTTTATCTGTGTGTTTATCTATATGTTTATCTATGTGTTTATCTATGTGTTTATCTATGTGTTTATCTGTGTGTTTATCTATGTGTTTATCTATATGTTTATCTATGTGTTTATCTGTGTGTTTATCTATGTGTTTATCTATGTGTTTATCTATGTGTTTATCTGTGTGTTTATCTATGTGTTTATCTATATGTTTATCTATGTGTTTATCTATGTGTTTATCTGTGTGTTTATCTATATGTTTATCTATGTGTTTATCTGTGTGTTTATCTATGTTTATCTATGTGTTTATCTATATGTTTATCTATATGTTTATCTGTGTGTTTATCTATATGTTTATCTGTATGTTTATCTATGTGTTTATCTATGTGTTTATCTGTGTGTTTATCTATATGTTTATCTATATGTTTATCTATATGTTTATCTATGTGTTTATCTGTGTGTTTATCTATATGTTTATCTGTGTGTTTATCTATGTGTTTATCTATATGTTTATCTGTGTGTTTATCTATGTGTTTATCTATGTGTTTATCTGTGTGTTTATCTATATGTTTATCTGTGTGTTTATCTATATGTTTATCTATGTGTTTATCTATGTGTTTATCTGTGTGTTTATCTATATGTTTATCTGTGTGTTTATCTATGTGTTTATCTATGTGTTTATCTATATGTTTATCTATATGTTTATCTATATGTTTATCTATGTGTTTATCTGTGTGTTTATCTATATGTTTATGTGTGTGTTTATCTATGTGTTTATCTATGTGTTTATCTATATGTTTATCTGTGTGTTTATCTATATGTTTATCTATGTGTTTATGTGTTTATCTGTGTGTTTATCTATGTGTTTATCTATGTGTTTATTTATATGTTTATCTATGTGTTTATCTATATGTTTATCTATATGTTTTATCTATGTGTTTATCTGTGTGTTTATCTATATGTTTTATCTACGTGTTTTATCTACGTGTTTATCTGTGTGTTTTATCTATGTTTTTATCTATGTGTTTATCTGTGTGTTTATCTATATGTTTATCTGTGTGTTTATCTATATGTTTATCTATATGTTTATCTGTGTGTTTATCTATATGTTTATCTATGTGTTTATCTGTGTGTTTATCTATATGTTTATCTATGTGTTTATCTATGTGTTTATCTGTGTGTTTTATCTACGTGTTTATCTGTGTGTTTTATCTACGTGTTTATCTATGTGTTTATCTATGTGTTTATCTATTTGTTTATCTATGTGTTTATCTGTGTGTTTATCTATATGTTTATCTGTGTGTTTATCTATATGTTTATCTATATGTTTATCTGTGTGTTTATCTATATGTTTATCTATGTGTTTATCTGTGTGTTTATCTATATGTTTATCTATGTGTTTATCTATGTGTTTATCTGTGTGTTTATCTATATGTTTATCTATATGTTTATCTATATGTTTATCTATGTGTTTATCTGTGTGTTTATCTATATGTTTATCTGTGTGTTTATCTATGTGTTTATCTATGTGTTTATCTATATGTTTATCTGTGTGTTTATCTATATGTTTATCTGTGTGTTTATCTATGTGTTTATCTATGTGTTTATTTATATGTTTATCTATGTGTTTATCTATATGTTTATCTATATGTTTTATCTACGTGTTTTATCTACGTGTTTATCTGTGTGTTTTATCTATGTGTTTATCTATGTGTTTTATCTACGTGTTTATCTGTGTGTTTTATCTATGTGTTTATCTATGTGTTTATCTATATGTTTATCTGTGTGTTTATCTATATGTTTTATCTACGTGTTTTATCTACGTGTTTATCTGTGTTTTTTATCTATGTGTTTATCTATGTGTTTTATCTACGTGTTTTATCTACGTGTTTATCTGTGTGTTTTATCTATGTGTTTATCTATGTGTTTTATCTACGTGTTTTATCTATGTGTTTATCTATGTGTTTTATCTACGTGTTTTATCTATATGTTTTATCTATGTGTTTATCTGTGTGTTTATCTGTGTGTTTATCTATATGTTTATCTGTGTGTTTATCTATATGTTTATCTATGTGTTTATCTGTGTGTTTATCTATGTGTTTATCTATGTGTTTATCTATGTGTTTATCTGTGTGTTTATCTATATGTTTATCTATATGTTTATCTATGTGTTTATCTGTGTGTTTATCTATATGTTTATCTGTGTGTTTATCTATGTGTTTATCTATATGTTTATCTGTGTGTTTATCTATATGTTTATCTATGTGTTTATGTGTTTATCTGTGTGTTTATCTATGTGTTTATCTATGTGTTTATTTATATGTTTATCTATGTGTTTATCTATATGTTTATCTATGTTTTATCTACGTGTTTTATCTACGTGTTTATCTGTGTGTTTTATCTACGTGTTTTATCTAAGTGTTTATCTGTGTGTTTTATCTATGTGTTTATCTATATGTTTATCTGTGTGTTTATCTATATGTTTTATCTACGTGTTTTATCTACGTGTTTATCTGTGTGTTTTATCTATGTGTTTATCTATGTGTTTTATCTACGTGTTTTATCTACGTGTTTATCTGTGTGTTTATCTGTGTGTTTATCTATGTGTTTTATCTACGTGTTTATCTATGTGTTTATCTGTGTGTTTATCTATGTGTTTATCTGTGTGTTTATCTATATGTTTATCTATGTGTTTATCTATGTGTTTATCTATGTGTTCAAATATGTGTTTATCTATGTGTTTTATCTATGTTTTATCTATGTGTTTATCTATGTGTTTATCTGTGTGTTTATCTGTGTGTTTATCTATGTGTTTGATCTATGTGTTTATCTATGTGTTTATCTGTGTGTTTATCTGTGTGTTTATCTATGTGTTTATCTATGTGTTTATCTGTGTGTTTATCTGTGTGTTTATCTATGTGTTTATCTATGTGTTTTATCTATGTGTTTATCTATGTGTTTATCTGTGTGTTTATCTGTGTGTTTATCTATATGTTTATCTATGTGTTTATCTATATGTTTTATCTACGTGTTTTATCTACGTGTTTATCTGTGTGTTTTATCTACGTGTTTTATCTATATGTTTTATCTATGTGTTTATCTGTGTGTTTATCTGTGTGTTTATCTATGTGTTTATCTGTGTGTTTATCTATATGTTTATCTATGTGTTTATCTATGTGTTTATCTATGTGTTCACATATGTGTTTATCTATGTGTTTTATCTATGTTTTATATATGTGTTTATCTATGTGTTTATCTGTGTGTTTATCTGTGTGTTTATCTATGTGTTTATCTGTGTGTTTATCTATGTGTTTTATCTATGTGTTTATCTATGTGTTTATCTGTGTGTTTATCTGTGTGTTTATCTATGTTTTTATCTATGTGTTTTATCTACGTGTTTTATCTACGTGTTTATCTATGTGTTTATCTGTGTGTTTATCTATGTGTTTATCTATGTGTTTTATCTATGTGTTTATCTGTGTGTTTATCTGTGTTTTATCTATGTGTTTATCTGTGTGTTTATCTGTGTTTTATCTATGTGTTTATCTGTGTGTTTATCTGTGTGTTTATCTATGTTTTTATCTATGTGTTTTATCTACGTGTTTTATCTACGTGTTTATCTATGTGTTTATCTGTGTGTTTATCTATGTGTTTATCTGTGTGTTTATCTATATGTTTATCTATGTGTTTATCTATGTGTTTATCTATGTGTTCACATATGTGTTTATCTATGTGTTTTATCTATGTTTTATATATGTGTTTATCTATGTGTTTATCTGTGTGTTTATCTGTGTGTTTATCTATGTGTTTATCTGTGTGTTTATCTATGTGTTTTATCTATGTGTTTATCTATGTGTTTATCTGTGTGTTTATCTGTGTGTTTATCTATGTGTTTATCTATGTGTTCACATATGTGTTTATCTATGTGTTTATCTGTGTGTTTATCTGTGTGTTTATCTATGAGTTTATCTATGTGTTTTATCTATGTGTTTATGTATATGTTTTATCTATGTGTTTATCTGTGTTTATCTATGTGTTTATCTGTGTGTTTATCTGTGTGTTTATCTATGTGTTTTATCTATGTGTTTATCTATGTGTTTATCTGTGTGTTTATCTGTGTGTTTATCTATATGTTTTATCTACGTGTTTATCTATGTGTTTATCTGTGTGTTTATCTATGTGTTTTATCTATGTGTTTATCTGTGTGTTTATCTATGTGTTTTATCTATGTGTTTTATCTATGTGTTTATCTGTGTGTTTATCTACGTGTTTTATCTACGTGTTTTATCTACGTGTTTATCTATGTGTTTATCTGTGTGTTTTATCTATGTGTTTATCTATGTGTTTATCTGTGTGTTTATCTATGTGTTTATCTGTGTGTTTATCTATGTGTTTATCTGTGTGTTTATCTATATGTTTATCTATGTGTTTTATCTATGTGTTTATCTATGTGTTTTATCTATATGTTTTATCTATATGTGTTTATCTATGTGTTTATCTGTGTGTTTATCTATGTGTTTATCTATGTGTTTATCTATGTGTTTATCTGTGTGCTTATCTATGTGTTTATCTGTGTGTTTATCTATGTGTTCTATCTATGTGTTTTATCTATGTGTTTTATCTATGTGTTTATCTGTGTGCTTATCTATGTGTTTATCTATGTGTTTATCTATGTGTTCACATATGTGTTTATCTATGTGTTTATCTGTGTGTTTATCTGTGTGTTTATCTATGTGTTCTATCTATGTGTTTTATCTATGTGTTTATGTTTTATCTACGTGTTTATCTATGTGTTTATCTATGTGTTTATCTATGTGTTTATCTGTGTGTTTATCTGTGTGTTTATCTATGTGTTTATCTGTGTGTTTATCTATGTGTTTTATCTATGTGTTTATGTTTTATCTACGTGTTTATCTATGTGTTTTATCTATGTGTTTGTTTTATCTACGTGTTTATCTATGTGTTTATCTATGTGTTTATCTGCGTGTTTATCTATGTGTTTATCTATGTGTTTATCTGTGTGTTTATCTGTGTGTTTATCTGCGTGTTTATCTGCGTGTTTATCTATGTGTTTATCTGTGTGTTTATCTGTGTGTTTATCTATGTGTTTATCTATGTGTTTATCTGTGTGTTTATCTGTGTGTTTATCTATGTGTTTATCTATGTGTTTATCTATGTGTTTATCTGTGTGTTTATCTGTGTGTTTATCTATGTGTTTATCTGCGTGTTTATCTATGTGTTTATCTGTGTGTTTATCTGTGTGTTTATCTATGTGTTTATCTATGTGTTTATCTGTGTGTTTATCTGTGTGTTTATCTATGTGTTTATCTATGTGTTTATCTATGTGTTTATCTGTGTGTTTATCTGTGTGTTTATCTATGTGTTTTATCTATGTGTTTATCTGTGTGTTTATCTATGTGTTTATCTGTGTGTTTATCTATGTGTTTTATCTATGTGTTTATCTGTGTGTTTATCTATGTGTTTATCTGTGTGTTTATCTATGTGTTCACACAAGCTTATTGGATTTTTCCCCACAGAATTTGATTTCTTGATAGCTTACTTCAATTATCAATTTCATGTGGTAGCTTGATTTTTCTAAAGATTACGATCATCATAATTCAATAGGATCAATGAAGTAGTAAAATGCAAACATCTATTTTTTTCCGTATGGCCACAGCCCCACTATCAGTATTTGGTCAGTATTTGGTCAGTATTTTTTCTCAGGAGTGGGTGATAAATGCAGAATTGGTGACTTGCTTCTATTATACCCTTTCTCTGATTGTTCCTCACCTGGTTTTGGCTTCCACTCCTGAGAAAAAATACTGACCGAATACTGATAGTGGGGCCGTGGCCTTTGAGAAAAAAACAGACCATTCTTGTATGTCCTTTTTTACCATCAGTGTGAACAGCATACGTTTGACACACATATGGCATCTGAGAGCTTTTAGTTTTTTTTTTGTTTTTTTTTATGGACCCATCCACTTAGGCCACATATCAGTTAAAAATGAACATGTCCATAGTCCGCCAAAAACAGAAGTGAGAACACGACCATTAACTATAATGGGTTAAAAAACACGGATAGAACATGGAAGTCAAATAAGAACTTCTGATTTTTTTTTGTCATACAAAATCTCAATTACACCTGTTACAGATGTAAGGGGTGTGGACTGGACTGTTGCGTTCCTAACCCTGAAGACACCAATCGCGTTGTGTATATTGTGTCCTGCGTCTTTTGAATATATATACAGTACAGACCAAAAGTTTGGACACACCTTCTCATTTAAAGATTTTTCTGTTTTTTAATGACTGAAAATTGTACATTCACACTGAAGGCATCAAAACTATGAATTAACACATGTGGAATTATATACTTAACAAAAAAGTGTGAAACAACTGAAAATATGTCTTATATTCTAGGTTCTTCAAAGTAGCCACCTTTTGCTTTGATGACTGCTTTGCACACTCTTGGCATTCTCTTGATGAGCTTCAAGAGGTAGTCACCAGAAATGGTTTTCACTTCACAGGTGTGCCCTGTCAGGTTTAATAAGTGGGATTTCTTGCCTTATAAATGGGGTTGGGACCATCAGTTGTGTTGTGCAGAAGTCTGGTGGATGCACAGCTGATAGTCCTACTGAATAGACTGTTAGCTGCTTTTTTCTTGCCATAATACAAATTCTAAGTAAAGAAAAACGAGTGGCCATCATTACTTTAAGAAATGAAGGTCAGTCAGTGCGAAAAATTGGGCAAACTTTGAAAGTGTCCCCAAGTGCAGTTGCAAAAACCATCAAGCGCTACAAAGAAACTGGCTCACATGAGGATCGCCCCAGGAAAGGAAGACCAAGAGTCACCTCTGCTTCTGAGGATAAGTTTATCCGAGTCACCAGCCTCAGAAATCGCAGGTTAACAGCAGCTCACATTAGAGACCAGGTCAATGCCACACAGAGTTCTAGCAGCAGACACATCTCTACAACAACTGTTAAGAGGAGACTTTGTGCAGCAGGCCTTCATGGTAAAATAGCTGCTAGGAAACCACTGCTAAGGACAGGCAACAAGCAGAAGAGACTTGTTTGGGCTAAAGAACACGAGGAATGGACATTAGACCAGTGGAAATCTGTGCTTTGGTCTGATGAGTCCAAATTTGAGATCTTTGGTTCCAACCACCGTGTCTTTGTGCGACGCAGAAAAGATGAACGGATGGACTCTACATGCCTGGTTCCCACCGTAAAGCATGGAGGAGGAGGTGTGATGGTGTGGGGGTGCTTTGCTGGTGACACTGTTGGGGATTTATTCAAAATTGAAGGCATACTGAACCAGCATGGCTACCACAGCATCTTGCAGCGGCATGCTATTCCATCCGGTTTGCGTTTAGTTGGACCATCATTTATTTTTCAACAGGACAATGACCCCAAACACACCTCCAGGCTGTGTAAGGGCTATTTGACCAAGAAGGAGAGTGATGGGGGCTACGCCAGATGACCTGGTCTCCACAGTCACCTGACCTGAACCCAATCGAGATGGTTTGGGGTGAGCTGGACCGCAGAGTGAAGGCAAAAGGGCCAACAAGTGCTAAGCATCTCTGGGAACTCCTTCAAGATTGTTGGAAGACCATTTCCGGTGACTACCTCTTGAAGCTCATCAAGAGAATGCCAAGAGTGTGCAAAGCAGTCATCAAAGCAAAAGGTGGCTACTTTGAAGAACCTAGAATATAAGACATATTTTCAGTTGTTTCACACTTTTTTGTTAAGTATATAATTCCACATGTGTTAATTCATAGTTTTGATGCCTTCAGTGTGAATGTACAATTTTAATAGTCATGAAAATACAGAAAAATCTTTAAATGAGAAGGTGTGTCCAAACTTTTGGTCTGTACTGTCTATCTATCTTTTTTAATATATGTATTTATATATAATGTGTGTGTGTGCTGTGTATATATTGCTAAAAAATGAAGGGAACACAAAAATCACATACCGATTCTCTGAGTGAGTGTGAGAGAGGTTGTATATCTTTATTGATATAAATTGTTTAAGTCAATGAAAAAGATGACATGTCAATGGAACCCAAAATAATTAAGCAATTGATGTCTGGATTCCAAATCATCTAAAACGTTTTACTAAAACCTAGAACTCACCGGCAGATACAATTTGAGTGGATTTGATTGCAGCAGCTCAGGCTGTGACTAGTAGTGGTGCATAGGGGTCTCGCTGTCTGGGCGCCCTCCGACGGTGTGTCCAAACTTTTGGTCTGTACGGTATATATATATTGTGTCATGTGAAGTATAATATGTTTACCTCTATAATTTGCAGTAATGGCAGTAGTGTACAGTGTAGGGTAAGCATAGGATAAGACATAGTTTAGGGCTTAGGACATAAGATAGGTAGGATAAGGTCGATGACTGTAGTTAGGTAGTGACATTAGGGTAAGGTAAGAGTTAACGTCCGGGACTAGTCCGTAGTGGGAGAGGCTTAGTGTTAGGGAAAGTGACTGCTTCCTGGATATAGTTAGATAGGGACAAGTTCAAGTTCAAGTAGGAAGTATCTGTGAGCTGTGCTGCCATGTGGGTGAATTATTGAGGAAAGAAAACTAAGAGACAAGGGAGTAGCGTGATCTTGAATTGACCGAAGAAGAGGCAGAGTGGCCTTCCACCACAAAAGGGGTCCTTGGATAGGACAACGTGTCACGAGAAACCCTGAGCTTTCAAAATGCCGAATGTAACTGACCTAAACAGGACTGAGTTCATAGGACTAGTGGGGGTCCCACGGGATAGATCCAGGGTGCTAGTAGTGGAAGAAATAGGACGCAGAACCGCTGAGCAAGTGGAGAGACTTGCTGATCAGGACTGTGGCGACAAGCTAGGCTGTGATGAAGTAGAGTGAAACAGAGTGCTTCACCGGCCCTGGAGTAGACTACAGTGGAAGGATACTGTGTGTGTGAAAATGCTTTACACTGGGAAGGGAACGTCCATAAGACTTTGTACCTGCTATCCCTTGCACATAACCCTTACCAAGTTACCGTCCAGTAAAGACTGTTTTAGGATGGGAGTCTCCTTTATTGAACTGCGGATCCTACGGTCCTTGCCGGCCAACACCATTGGCTACAGGTGGTCTGCACTGGCGTAAGGCCCTCACAGCGCCAACACTAACACCCAGCCAGGACCCACTCTTTCATGTAGTGGACCGGGGTGTAGAAGGAGGAGACGAGTGCCTGCAATGAACGTGCAGGACAAGTGTACAAGTATCAAAATGACCTCCCAAAGTCACTCTATGGAGTTGATACAAAACCGTAGTAGCCATTATACGTAGTCCTCTAAAAGGACTTTGTCACCAATTTGAGGTTGTTTCCTTATGTTTCATACAATGGCAGATAGGCAATAATCTCTGCCTTGTACAGTCGTCATCATCCACAGAAATCCTGCACTGAAGTAGAGATTTGCTTCTGTCTGCAATGAATAAATGACTACATTAGAAGCCAGGATGACACAACACCAGTGCAGATAACACAGAAATAGACTGATAAAAGCAGAATTCAGTTTGGTTTTTAAGCTGCAATTTAATTGTATTGTGCTCAGGGGGATTTAAGTGCATTAGTTAGTGCACATGGAGATTGTATTTCTTGATCTTTTTTTTTTTATATAATTGGTAGTATACAATTTTCCTTTGTTCTCATGCCATAAACATTCTTTGGACGTGAAAGTGCAGTCAGATAAGTCAGTCAGATACCGCTCTATGATGGCCTTCATGAGTGTAATTTATAATTCATCATTTACATAATATATTTATACTGCACTTTACATAATTCAATACATAAGCTTGGGTCATATTATACTGGTGGGCAATACCAAGGCACAGTGGTTACTATGAATGCTAACGTATACCACTGGATCCAGAAATTGACCAGCTTCAAAGCAGCCCTTACAAGCTTTACAGCAAAGAGCCTGTAAGCGCTGCACTCCTTTTTAATGATACCAACCTTCTCTGATAGACGGCAGAGCTGGCTGGTAACTTGAGCAATGAGCAGTAATCTATAAAATTAAAAAAAAACATACTGATGACATTGGTTACACAAGAATTTCTAAACTTCTGAAGGTTCCAGTGAGCACTGTTGGGGCCATAATGTGGAAGTGGAAAGAACATAATTTCACCATATGTAAGGTGCCTCAGTGAGGTAGTCGTGGGCGAGCTGTAGCCCCTGCTCGCTCTGGCACCCTACAGACAATACGTGTCCTCCCTCTGATGTGTGGCCATGTATGTGGTGCTCTCCACTTACTTCAGATCATCCAATCGCGGCTGTCTCCAGGCATTTCTCTTCTGGGACCAGGGCAGCAATAAATTCAGAGGACACGAGGTTCTTAACCATAACTGGAACTTTACTTGGGGAAGAGGAATATATACAGTATTTAAAGGCAGACATAATGGATAAGGCCCTACAGGTTATCATCTCCTTCACAGGCGCTGGCAACATCTTCAGCCCTGGTTCCCTCTTTAAGTGAAGCATCACTGTGACTCTAATCTCTAGCCCAAGAGAATCTTCCTCTGCTCCGACAGTATATCCGGATTCTATATCTCCCCCACGTCTTAGCCTGGAGTCAAATATAAGGTCTAACTACGGGAACATTTTCTTTAACTACTTCAGTGCCAAAGGAAGGTTACATACTTCCTCACTATTACACATAGACCAGCCAAGACCAGGTGCTCATCACAAGATTTCAGACAGAGGAGTGAAAAGAATTATCAGAAGAATTGTCCAAGAGCCAAAGACTACCTGCGGAGAGCTACAAAAAAACCTGGAATCAGCAGGTGCAATTGTTTAAAAAAAAACTATAAGTAATGCACTCAACCTCCATTCCCTATATGCGTGCTTACCATGCAAGACTCCATTGCTGAACAAAAAGTATTTTCAAGCGCGTTTAAAGTTTGCTCAACATCATTTAGACAAGCCTGTGAAATACTGGGAGAATATAGTCTGGACAGATGAGGCCAAATTGAACTCTTTGGATGCCATAATGCACACCACGTTTGGAGGCCAAAGGGCACTGCATAACACTCCAAAAACACCATACCAACAGTGAACTTTGGAGGTGGGGACATCATGGTGTGTGGCTGTTTTTCAGCATACGAAACAGGAAAACTTCATATAATTGAAGGAAGGATGAATGGACAAATGTATCGAAACATTCTTGATAATAAACTGCTTGCATCTACAAGGTTGATGAAGATGAAAAGAGGGTGGACATTTCAGGACAATGGACAATGATCCCAAACACACAGCCAAGGAAACTCTCAATTGGTTTCACAGAAAGAAAATAAAGCTGCTAGAACGGCTGAGCCGATCACCTGACCTGAATCCAATAGAAAATTTATAGAAGGAACTAAAGCTCGGAGTTCATAGATGCTTATGTGGAAGAATGGGCAAAAATCACAACTGAGCAATGCCTGCGACTAGTTTCTCCATACAGGAGGCATCTTGAAGCTGCCATCACCAACAAAGGCTTTTGTACAAACTATCAAATAAATTTCAGCAAACGTGTTCAATACTTTTTCCTTGTGTAATTTTTCATTATTACACATAACTTTATTTATGGACAGCTATGGTTTGATTTCTTTGCCTGTGTGGATTGGATGGGTTGTTACCGACATCTGGTGAGGATTTCATTTCAATAGCACCTTTAGAAATATATTTACTTAGAAAATTGATGACGTGTTCAATACTTATTTCACCCGCTGTAGATAGCTGAATAGATTACATAGATAGAAAGATGAGCCTTTTCAGCAGTACTGTAACATGATTAAAGCTTCCATCTCAATATTTTTCATATTGACTAAGGTATGAGTTGCATTAATATTTTTATCAGACTGTCATCAGAGTTTAGTCAGCATGTCATTTTTTACCATCAGAGTTTGGTCTGCATTTCATTACTTTTTTCAGATTAAAAAAAAAACCATATGGTGGTTTCTTAAGTTTCTCCTATCTAACAGTCTGTGAAAAATGGAAAGAAGAAAGATGGCATCCGAGTGCTATCCAATTTTTTCATTGACCCAGAGACTTGAATTGGCGAATCCAACACTCAGTCCATGAGCAGCTCCATAGACTATAATAGGTACAAGTTCTATCAGTGAAAACTATGGATAGAACTCGCACGAGAAAAACTGACGTCTGAATGAGCTCTTACAGCCAACATAAAAAAGGCATAAAAAAGTGCTACAAAACATGGCATTATGCAAATAAGCAACATGTGAAATCTACTTGCTCAAGCTTTTTTGTTGTTTTTTGGAGCCACAAATTTCATGCATTTTTTACAACTTTTTAGTGTATTGTCTCTTCTCTTCTCATGCGCCTTTGGCATGCTTATTTTCTTTCTATATAGTTTATTGAAAACCTCTTGAAAACACACCATAACTAGAGCCTGCTGCACATATGCACTTGCATACCAAAGTCACAAAACCTCCCACTATGTTGGTATTGCATTTCATAATTTTCCATTGACTTCCAACTAAAAGTAACAGTGCCTATATATACCAAAAGTAGTGCCCATAGTGCCAACCATTCATTAATGCACTTACTACAGTGCCAGATGACTCTACTACTTAAGGTACTAGTGACTCGCCCCCTGGGCCGTGGGGTACCCGGAACCGGGCCTTCTGGTGTACGGTGCTGATGGGGGTAGTAGTGGCAACCCGATCCCGTGGCTCAGGGTGGTCAGACCAAATTGTGGCAGTCTATTTATCAGTGTTTTGAAGGTCCGACTATGCCACCCGTGGATTGCGGTCAGGGGTGACCGCCGCTGCAAGGCAGACCGCTGAGGCTGGTGTTGGTGTGCAGCACAGGGATAGAATAACTCCCCACGGGAAGAGTGTAGCCTCAGGGCAATGTAGGTGGATGCTGGGGGTGATGGTGCAGGCGCAGCACAAATCACACAGAGTCCAATGGTGCAGTTCAGGCCTTTTACTCACAGTTGATATCCAAGTCACTTCTGTCAGCAATGACTGCCCAAGCCGTGCTGCGTCCACCAGGTGAGGGGCTCGGTCAGCCCCCAGGCAATTCAGGAGTGTGGCACAGGACCCCCTTCTATCCTTTCTCTGGCCTCTCGTGCCCCACCAGTGACCACGCTTCTGTCCGGCTGCCTCGGGCCTTCTCTGGTAAAACTTGGCACCAGTTTCCCTGACCCTATGTGGTGCCTTCCTAGTGGGTGTAGCAAGGGGTCGCACCAATAAATGATCACGACCTCCGGTTCTTGGCTGAGGGATGATTTACCTCCACCAACTTGGGAATCCGGTACCCTTCCACGGCCTGACCCTTCACCCGATATAACGCGGGCTTGCAACGGTAGCTGTCCGTTCTGCTCTCTTAGGGTCCCTTCTGCCTTCTTGTTTCTGGAGCCTTTCTACTCCTCTGTCTCTCCTCTTTCCTTCCTTCTCCTTCTTCTCTTCTCCTCTCTGGCCCCGGCCTTCTCTCTAGGCCTGCCTCGTGGAGCTGAGCTCAGGCTGAGCCTCGGCTCCCTGTCAGCTCTCTCCTGCTTCTGCTCTGACTGACTGAACTCCCTCCTAAGATGGCCCCCACCCTTTATCTGCTTCTCTGTGTCTGAGCTCAGGTGACCTACACCCAATGAGCTCCTTCCTATGCTCCAGAAACCGTCCCCTACTGCTCCTACATCACTGGGTTCTCTCCCCCCTCCCCACTCCAGCCAGGGACATGGTCAGTTGTGCCTGCATAAATGGGAGCACCGTCGAGCTGTCCCCCGGAAATGGGGTGAGTGTGTGTATGCAGCTAACTGAGCCCTGGTCCACACCCCATCCTTACCTGGGAGTGGAATATCACACCTCTGGTTGAGGTGCAATACCCCTGTGGCAACCGAACCCTCGGGGCGCCACACTAGCACATGGCCTTGAACAGTTTTCTTAGGAGTATCCAAGCTTGGACGGGCCCACAGGAGAAGAGGAGAATTCTCCGGTAGGCCACCCCTGTGAAGGAGTGCTAATGAGTAGTTCTATTACACTTGATTCACAATTTGCAGAAAAAGGTATAATCTAATCATGCATTAAACAAGCTAGCCAAGTTAATATTACAAAGAAGCAAAAGTAAATTTGTTCACTAGGGTGAGGTTATTTTTACATGTAGCTGAACAGTGAGCCCCAAGAATCAATGTTACTGGTTCGCCTTTGTCAACCCAGTCCGACATTAGGAGTATCCCAGGGCCAATCTTTATACCCTATACATCAATGGACATCTTCTAGTATTCACCCAGGATAAGGAGAAATATATTGGTTAATATTTCTTCTATATAAACTCAGTAATTGATTTTGGAATTGTTTGGGCTTTTCAGGTCTGTCATCAATATTATCGTTAATATTATCACCATAGAGTTAGACATTGGACAGCTTCTCTCAACATCGAGAAGTTTGTATGTGGTTCCTGTCACAGCAAGGTGGTTCTTGTAAACTGCACCTAAAGAAGATCCATCTGCAACCATCATGCACCATCATTAATCAGAACAAATCACAAGACAAGAGAGCAGCACATGGAAGAAGTAATGCAGGAGTCTGCTGCTGCTGTTCGATAGTTCATGCTGGCAAGAAGAAGAGTCAGACATCTCGTCAGAACCAGGAGGTACAAAACCACCAGGCAGGAGAAACGTCAATAAACTAGCTGAGGTCAGAGAACGAGATAAATCAGGATGAAACATCAGAAGGACAGTACAAATGTAAACCAGGTAGCACAAACATTGACTGGCAATGGGAACTGACTTTCAGGGGTTTATATAGTGAGCAGCCCACCCAGTGCTGACAGCAGGAAGAAACACAAACTAACAGGATTAACCCCATAGCTTCTGGATTGGCCAGAGCCACAGGTCCCAGGAATAAAACGGTCCCAGGAATCACTCGTAGATTGTAACGGCCAAGCTGAGTACTATAAACTGTAACTACTAAACTGTGTACCTTAGTCTGTAACTACCAAGCTGTGTATCACAGACTGCAACTGCCAAGCTACTATATATAGAATATAGACTAACTACCAACCTGAGAACTAAAGACAGTATCCACAATCTGTGCACCACAGACTACAGCTGTCAAGCTAGATACTATATAGACTAACTACCAAGCTGTGTACCATAGACTGTAACCACCAAGGTGTGTACAATAGACTGTAGCCACCAAGCTGTGTACCATAGACTGTAACCGCCAAGCTGTGTACCGTAGACTGTAGCCATCAAGCTGTGCACCATAGAGTGTAACCACCAAACTATGTATTATAGATTGTAACTGCCAAGCTCTATATTATAGACTGTAACCACCAACCTGTGTACCATAGACTGTAGCCACCAAGTTGTGTATTATATACTGTAACCACCAAGCTGTTTACCATAGACTGTAGCCACCAAGTTGTGTATTATATACTGTAACCACCAAGCTGTGTACCATTTATTTATTTACTCACTTATGTAGCACCATTAATTCGACAGCGCTTCACAGACAATATCCCCATTGGGGCTCACAATCTACATTCCCTATCAGTATGTCTTTGGAGTCTAGGAGGAAACCGGAGAACCCGGTGGAAACCCACGCAAACACGGGGAGAACATACAAACTCATTGCAGATGCTGTCCTTAGTAGAATATGAACCCACGACCACAGCGCTGCAAGGCTACAGTGCTAACCACTGAGCCACCATACAGAGCTAACCACTGAGCCACCATACAGTGCTAACCACTGAGCCACCATGCTGCCCATAGAGTATAACCACCAAGCTGTGTATTATAGATTGTACCCGCCAAGCTCTATATTATAGAATGTTACCACCAAGCTGTGTACCATAAACTGTAACCACCAAGCTGTGTACCATAGACTGTAACCACCAAACTGTGTACTATAGACTGTGACCACCAAACTGTGTACCATAAACTGTAACCACCAAGCTGTGTACCATAGACTGTAACCACCAAGCTGTGTACCATAGACTGTAACCACCAAGCTGCGTATTACGTACCACAGACTGAGCTAAATGCCATTGTCTACAACCATTAAGGGTGGTGCCCCATATGGAGTGTGGTTTCAGTTGTTTTACACATGAACTATTTTAGTGACAAGGACTGGGTCCTCCACTCTCTTTCATATGTACTCTCGAAAGGAAAAAGTGTTACACGCACGCCGCTAGGTTCAGATAGGGGCGAGACAGGTTACATGAATTCTTTGGAATCCTGGGGGAACTGTTACGCAGGGCGATCATAGACCATGTGCTGCAGCTTCTCTCAGGCACACAGGAGTATTGACCCTCAGGCACAGACACGTAGGTTGTTTCCCTTGCTGACCAGACACACTTGACAAGAGTCTTCATAAACGGTAGAACAGTAGCATTTAATAAGAAGCCACACAGCCAGTGCCAGTTAAGTCTTATGAGCAACAGGCTCCAGTGACAAATAGTACAGTTTCCTTAGCAGCACAGCAGTTCACAGTCTTCCCAGTAGTACAGGACAGCACAGTTCTAATGCAAAAGCACATTAATGAACACAGCATTCTTTACAGCACAGTGAGATGGAGAGGGGGGGTTTGCTGAGGGAGATGATCCCTGTGATACCATTTCTTCCAGTCCTTCTCTTTCTGCCTGACAATACTCTGCACTGTTAGTTCAGGAACTCTACCTGACCTGTGCTTAGCTTCACTCCTGGCTTGAATCATTTTTACCTTCAGGGGCGCTTCTGTGAGATACAGAACACACACACCACCTTTCTCTTCAGCTCCAGCCAGACAGCAAACAACTTCCCCAAAATCCCCCTGGGGCTCTGCTAAAACACTCCCCTTCTCCTGTGACTGTGTTAACCCCTCTAGTTGCTGCATGCTTCTGGAGCCCAACACTTCCTGTCTCATGTGCTTGTGTTACTGCTACATGTCACAAGAGTTTAAATTATTTATTGTTGATTTCCACAAACCCGATAATGAGTTGACCTGTACACAGGGTGTAGGACTTTGATTTCTATCATTACCAGAACACATACTTTACAGGTGCCAACGAGTCTGCTTTACTGACGCATAGGCATTCTGTAGAGGACTGTAGCTCTGTAACATGACATGTAACAGAACATGTCATAATCTGTCCTCCTCCCTATAAAATTAGAGGTATGGAATGGACCCATAGCAGTTTATGGGAACCGTATTATGGATTTCGAATACATCTGTGCGAATAGATCTTAAATATTCTGTATATGTATGTCATGTAGGCAGAGGTATTTCAATTTTACTTTGATGAAGCAATGGTAGGAAAAAAATATGTTATTTCCCAGGCATATGATGCTTTGAGTATGATTAGCCTATGGTTCTTTACTCCTAGGCACTGTATAAATAGATTATTTTTTAATGCAATTTTTTTTACTTTTTTTGGGGGGGATAAAATGTAAGAGCTTGAATTTATCTGGGAAATCTTAACCATTGGAATTAATATACTGTACATTGTATTCACACTTGAGCCTTTAATGTAGTCTGAGGTTAAAAAATTAAAGAATTCTAGGAAATTAAATAGTAACCATAGAATTCCCATGGTAAGAAAAAAAGTCAGTGAATTCTGTCTGGTATTGTGTCACAGCTCTGTCCTCTGTGCTCTCATTCAAGGTAATGGTTATTTTAATTGTATTTTAAGTAGCAATGAAATTATTAACAAAGAACGTTTATAAGACACATGGTTCATAGTAGTGGCATAGTTAAAATAATTTACTATCTGCATAAACTCTGACGCTTCCTTATAGGTAATTGAAAAAAATGAGATTTGTAAAAAAGGTAACAAATACCTTTCTAGGTCAATGTATAGGAAATACATAAAAAAGCGATGTGCAATAGTTTTTTGTGAATGGGTCCTGGCAATTTCGACAAGGATTTACTCAGGGGAATCTAAGATCCCACAGATTAAATCTTAAAGGGAATATGTCAGCAGGTTTTGCTATGTAATGTGAAAGCAGCAGAGACCTGAATCCAGCGATCTGTCACTTTCTAGGCTGCGTGCCGCTGTTTCAATAAAACTGGCGTTTTATTAGCAGGAGATTATGACTGGAGGACTAGTTGTCTCATGCCTCTTAGTCTACTGCTCTGTGTAACCCCACCCCTACCACTGATTGGCAGGTTTTTGCATATGCATAGTGTGCACAGAAAGCTGCCAATCAGTGGTGTGGGCGGGGTTATACAGAGCTCAGCATTCAGAGAACTGCTAGATCTGTAGTAGAGAAAACAGGGATTGCATCAAAATGACAGCAAGCAGACGAGCAAGTGACACATCGCTGGTATCAGGTTCTCTGCCCCTACATCATTACATAGCAAAGACCTGCTAACAGATTCCCCTTAATGCTCTTTTACATAGGCTAACAATCAGATAAAGGAGCGTTTGTAAGAATGCTTTTTACCGATCATCGGCCCTTGTAAACATGGCAAATGCTTCTTTCTCAGCCAATCGCATCTAATTAAAGGGACTAACAAATAATCGTCTGCAATATATCTCTCTCTGTATAAACAATATAAACTATACGGGAACCAGACGGTCTTACTAATGATTGCTCGATCCCATAGAGCTTGCTAGGGGCCTATGTAAATGAACCTTTAAACGGCCATCGATTGACTAGTTATATAGTTGATTGCTGGAATTTTGGTAAATGTGCCTCTTACCCGGCTCAACCTTTCGTGTTCTCATAAGATAATCGGCACCAGTGGCAGAAGCTCATCTCTCATTAGAGATTCCTGGTTTTGTGTAAAAATAGTTGAAAGAGGAAATGTAACCACTTCTTACAAAAGGCACAGACGCTTGATGGTTACAATCCACAATTCGAGAACATGTTCCAAGTAAAATGGTTGGGATTAATCTGAATGTTGCCGCTTGCTACACAAGCAGTTTCTCATTGTTCCAGTTGACAGTTACTCAACTCAGGAACGTTCCGGCTCAACCTACCTCTTAGAATGGCAGAGCCCCCTGAATCTACATTGTCTGAGATACAGGCCTCTCCAAACCAGGTCTCAAGATGTCCCTCAATTGTCTCCACAGTCTTCTACGGACCATGGCTGACCTTCAGTCCTGCCACCTCCACCATAATCCTTTCTCCCCATTGAGAACAGATGACATCTTCATCAGCTTGACTCGAACGTTGGCCTCTTTTCCTATCTCTCTGTATACACAACTCACCTACATCTACAAATATCTCAAAGGATGACGCCCTAATTTACACTTTTCCCTCACGGTTAGGCTATGTTCACACACGTTGTTTTTTTTTTACTTTACAAATCTGCAGCAAAACTGATTTCTGGTAGGAAATCAGCTGCATCTAAAAGGTAGATTTTGCTGCGTTTTTTGATGCGTTTTTTTTTCACTGTCCTTCTGTCTCTATTTATGCATGTACTTAAAGTTCTGTGAAAAAAAGAACCCCATTCTATTTTGCCATCAAAAACGCTGATGCAAATTTTGATGCGTTTTTTTCAGCGTTTTTTTCACCACCCATTACTTCCTATGAATGAAAAAACGCTGAAAGAAGTGACATGCTCTATTTTCCAAAAACCCAACCAGGGCACAAAATACGCAACAATAAAAAACAAGATGTGTGAACAGAGAATTCTGGTTTCTCATAGACTTTGCTGGTACTGCAAAACACAGCTGAAAATTTGCAGAAAAATCTGCAGAAAAAAACGGTGAAAAACCCAACATGTGTGAACATAGCCTTAGTATCAGTGCCATTTTTTTTTCCTGGAAAAGGAAATAAATCCTCTATAGATCTGACCTTTTAACCTCATCCAGTCGGTTACCAGTAATGTCATCAAAGAAAGGGTTCCCTCCTAACCAGGCCCACTACAACACAGGGTATCCAATGTATCTCACCACATCGCTAAACAGCTCCCTTCTAAGAAACAATACCACTATTAAAGGGGTTGAGTACCTTTGGAATCAACATTTTTTTACTTAAATGCGTGTATTTGGGGCTAAAAAATAATTTTTGCACTTGGGTCTCATTAAAAATTTAGCACCGTTCCCTTTTACAGGTTCTTTGTTTCCCAGCACATTCACCTTTGGTGTGGTCTGTGCTGAGAGGAGCTCAGAAAAAGACATAGAAGAGTTACAACTCCCCGTCAGAAGAGAAAATACAATATATTCATGGTGAACATTACTAAAGTAACAAAGCACTTGCTATGAAAAACATTTTTGTTACCATATCAGTCCACATATGGATGGATTTGGGGCACATTTCACAAGTCCCTAAGTCTTTAATGGATTTTGTCTTTGGCATTCGCCATCAGACAAGTTAGACGGACACAGTCAGGAGAGGGGCCCCTGTGCAAGAACAGTATACGGGCCATTTGCAACCCAATACCTCATCATAATGCACAATTCCACCTGCTTTGGAGGTAGTAGGGGCCCCAATGATATGAAACACCCGAATCTGACTAGGAAAAGCCCTTCTCTGATCCTGGTCTGTCCCTTCCTGAGCGCAGAGGTTGGCACCCTAAGATAACACATTGGCGGCCCTACTCAACGGGGGCCTACCCTGAATGTCCTTAGCAGCTCCTAGGATCGCTAGAGTAGCAGTTCCCTAAGGAGTAAAGGAATCACACACAAATCAACTGCAACCAACAAAAGCTACAGCAAAGTGAATGAATCCAACAAAGTCTATCACTAGCAAGAAACACCAGAAGGGGACTTATTTAAAGCTGCACCCGAAAGGTGATAGGACAGACAAGCAGAGTAAATGAAAAACACCTGTTTACCAAAATTGACAGAAACAAAGATAACAGAACTAAAACACCCAAAGAAAAGGTGTATCTGTCGTGGTTCAGCGGAAAGAGACGCCGGACCACAAAACACAGAATCAAGGGTTCGAATCCAGAAGCATGACAATAAGCAAAAGTATAATGCCCAATCTGTACGGTGGCTTTTCAGTCCCCGTTTGGATTGAAGACACATCCTACAATATAAAGGAAGACCATCTAGATGTCTAAGTCTGTGATAAAGTACCGGAATGGAGTCGTATACAATAGTTTCAACATTGGCGCAGTGATCCACCCTCGTCAATCTGCCTTCAGTGAGATATATAACCAATACAACTCAGATTGAGTCAGATCTAAATCTTCAGTGGGAAGTACAAGGAAACCTTCTGTCTGACAGATCTTTCTTGCAGTATGAGGCTTTTCAAGAACTGTCTCGCAGCAGCTGAAAGATGTGATCTCCATCTTGGTATTTAGCGCACAGGAATGCCATGAGACAATTTTATCTTATATTTAGCATGTAATTATATGGAGGTGTAACATGACATTATAAATGCAGGCTATTTATTTTTAGTTACGGTCACTCCCACAATAAAATTGACCTCAACTGACTTAGATCTTCTGCGGGTGTGCCATAATAATATCTTATACATCAGATTTAAAATTAGACTTGTAAGGTGTCATAATAGCGCAGAAGATTCAGTCCTATTTTACCATCTTCTCACCTGTCTGTGACCTATTATATAGTAGACAGAGTTGCATATGATTTTTTACGTTTGCAATCAATGTATAGAAAGATGAAGAAAAGGCGATAAAATATTGATCATGCATCTCATGTGAGAAAATCTTGAATATCCTCCTCACAGGCTTGGACTGGCCCATAGGAAAAGCGGAGAATCCTCCAGTGGGCCACCACCCTCTTATATGAGCAGTACTCAGCACAATATACAGACAAAGGCAGCATCTTATTCATTTAACAATCTACCCAGGTCATTGTTATATCAATTTGTGCTTGAGGATAATGTCACATTTGCATGTAGCTGAAAAGTGGGGCCCTGGAGTTGGTTTCTGGTGGGCCCTTAGCACCCCAGACCGACGCTGCCTCCTCATAAACATTAGGATCAATAAACCCAAAAACATAATGGCTGGGGACACGTCAATACCTAAGGGTAATAAAAGTATGCACGTGCCATACCAGCAACATAACTCCAAAATACATATAGAAACAAGAGACAAGAGGAGCTTTTTGATGAAAGTAGAAAAATATTTTATTAAATATTATAATACACCATAAAAATTCATAGAGAGTCCATAAAAAAGGATTAACAAACGATGTGTAAGGAAAAGAGCAGACACCCCAAAAGAGAGTAGTCAGCCCTGGATAAGTGGTGCAAAGTAGAACAATTGTTTTAATAGTAAGGCACGACCAACAGTATGCACCTTTAACACCTGGCCAAATAGGGGCTTTTTGAACAAGAAGGGGGAAGCAGACAATGCTGCTAAAATACCTCAACACTAAGTCAAAGCCAAAGAGATGGAAGGTCACAGGTGAAAAAACGTCGGAATGCAGTGTGCTGAGAAGTGCAATATAAGAAACCATAAATAATACAGTACTTACCCAAGGGCTGAGAACCCCCCCAGTGGGGATGAAAGGGTGCAAGGAAACCTACCCAACGCGCGTTTCGCGTGGACAATGCGTTGCTTTCTCAACTTTTCTCCTCATAAACATGCACGCTTGGATCAACTGTGTTTATTTCCATGGATCGATGGGAATAAAGGCCTCTGTACACAATAGAGAAAAATTGGCCAAACCCGATGATTTCTGCAAGACCAGCTGAACATCTAATGTGTATTGGGGTCTCAAAACTCTACCCTGACAGATGATGTCTGTAGGATAACAGATTGGGCATGTTGAACTTCAGCAATTGAACCTTTAGTTCACAGAGAAGATAAGCTGCCCCCAAAAGTGTATGACAGCATCTTATTTCTTTCCCCCAATTAAAAACACATGTATGCTAGGCCAAACTGAGCATGCAAGTGTATGGTGGCGTAAGGAAGAATAGTTGTCAACCAAATGAGTTATGTAAGGTGTATAAGTGTCGCCGGTGTAACCGCATCATTTTTGAATCAGAAGATGTTTCAGGAGAACGTGGGTGGAAAAAGAGTGAGAGAGATATTTTTTTTCAGCTCAAAAGTTCGGGTCCTTATTGTTTTCATTGGGGTTCAAGTTCTGGTACCCAAACCAAACTTTGGAATAAAGTTCGGGTTAAGTATTAGAACCCGAACTTCCACGGGTCCGCTCATCCGAATTCCTGAACCATCTTCTTTTTTTGTCTTTTGCGTCAATTTGGGCCTTCCCCCCTACTTTCTCAGAATTACCTTCCCAGATGCAGTGTTGCCCCTTCGCCAATGTCGCTATTCTTCGTTGACAGTCTGCAGTAGACGCTGGATTCAACCATGATGCCCATGTGGACGGCACGAGCTGCAGCGATCACATCTGCAGCAGTTGCGAGGCATCAATGGACCAGCAGAGAATGAGAAACTCTGAATCTATTATTTCTCCCAGGCGTAAACTGGTGGGCAGAAAAAAAACCTTTAAACTCCATTAGAACAAAATACCACAAAGCAAGTACAGGTAGTTCTATTGAAATATCAACAGGAGAAATTGGAAAAACATGAAATTTGATAAAAATGAAACAGATGACAAAAAAAAATCAAAACAAATAAAAAACATAAAGGAATAGTTTAATAACACAAAATACCAATAAATAAAACCAATAGGTCCATAGTGAAATAAACGAACAATGGAACATCTGATCACATTCCAGGGGTTGAATTCTCTTAAAAATTCTACTTTTTATAAATTTTTAGGACAATATCCACAACCACACAAGACTTGAGAGTTTGATGGAAAAAAAAATCAGTGGGAGATACACATATTTATTTTAATTTTAAAAATATACTGTATACAGCTTGAGGAACCTGGCACAAATTGCCACAACACAACCCTCCTCTATTCGCCAGAAATGACCAAACTGCAATGTTCTCACCCAATAACGGTTCGACGGCACCTTGTTCTTATTCAGATAAAAGGGAGATAAGATGCAGCACCCGAGAGCAGTCGCGTTGTTAACTGCTGATTGGTAGGGCTGCCAAGTGTCGGACAGTCATAAATATGATATTGATGACCTATCCTATAGATAAGCCATCAATATGTTAGTCTCGGACAACCCCTTTAAACAACAAATGCAATTCAGTCCCTTACGCTATGCCACCAACCATGACTAACCCTTATCTATTAGGACAGGTGAGTAAATAAGAAACTGAACTAACTAAAAACTCCTGCCATACTTTTATTCACCTTACCATGCCTCCTATTCTTACCTTAGCCAACTCCTTGATGTCTTTTTACCAGCACATAATCTCCATTTTGTTTTCTATTCATGCCCCCAGCCAATCTCCCCAGTGCTATCATGGCTCACCTATCTGTCATGCTATACCTGTGCTACCTCCATTGCATTTATTCCACCAACCCATGCTCTCCCTACAAACTATTAGGGGGGGGCAGCAGTGGATCTTGTGGCTTTTTAACATTTCACTCGTTTAATCCTGATCTGTGCCATCATAATCCAAAACTAAGAAATAAACAATCTCTATTGTTCTGTTCTAAAAATTACTTTCTTCCTTTAGTGTCACACAACCATGTGAAGACTAGTTTTAGGAGATGGGGCAGGGTTCGTTTTGTTTTTCCCATGGAGGCAATTTTCTTTGGTACTGTGCAGCTCCATTCAATGTGTAGAAGTCACTTCCGGGTCTCTTGAGGAGAAGCTGTTCTGCAGGACTTGGCAGAGGCCGCAACTGTCACAGTGTAGGAAAGACAAAGTGCAACATGAATATCACCCGCACCTCCCTATAGCAAACAGGAAGTATTTAAACACCCAGGCCTGGGTGTCAATTAGCTGGACGGAGGTAGCCACTGGGTCATCGAGTGAGACAGATCTAAGAAGGTGTCTGTAATGCCAAACGATGAGATCTCCTGCAACCAACTGCAGGGCGACTGTGTGTCACATCTGACACACCCGTGACAGCAACACATTGAATTTAGAAGTGTAGTGTAGCTCCATCCAATGTTTTTACATCCCTCTGCCGCCAGAACTAGCAACATCTGATCATCGGGGGGTGCTGGGTGTCAGACCTTCACTGATCTGATATTGATGCCTTGTCCTTTGGATGGGTCATCAATATCTTGTGACCAGACAATCCTTTTAATGAAAGGACCAAACCTACTGATAAGTCTAAAATAACCAAACCCAACGATTTAGGTGGGAACAGTTGAACATCTAAGGTATGAAATGTTCTGATAACGTTCATTTGGCATATGTCAAGGGAAAAAGCATTGGCCATGTTGAATTTCAACATGCCCAATCCCTAAGAGAAGCAGAAGTGTATAGCTGTGTCTTATTATCCTCGGAGATCATTATGGACATGCTTCAGTTGTTTGGACAACAATGATGTATTTCTTCCCTTGTAATGACCTCTGTTTTGAGGAAACTCTGGTTGGAAATATATTGGCACCACTGCGAATGGTTTTGATTATCATAAACACTGTGTTTTATGGACATTATGGGGACATAATGTGTTATTTTTTACAAGGGTACTGTGGTTGGCGTTTTAGAGAGGCATCATGGAATCATGAGAAAAATATCTGTGTCAGTTTCAACAGCTGTAGCACAGAGGATAAGACCCACATATTACATACTCCAGCTGCTGCAGACCCTCTTTGAGAGAAATTGTCAGTGACATAGGTCTATGAGCAGTGCCAAACGGTTGTCTCTTCTGCATAGAAGGCACAGAGATAAAAAAAACAGGCACCTAACAATCTCTTCGGAGCAGTAGGAAATATAGAAATTTCTTTTTAAGTTGCCAGAAAAGTGACTATTTATGGTATCACCATTTTAACTGTGAAGTGGCGTAGAAAGACATCTGTGTGCTGCTTGCTTACGCAGTCACAAAATACCACAAGCTGGATAGAAAATTGCGGCAAGACGCTGGATGCCAATTTGATGTGATCTGTGTTTTTGTAAGGTCAGAAACTGGATTAATGGGTTTTACAGTTCCATCAAGATGAAGAGTATTAAAGCAAAGTCCAGAAAAAACAGTCATCAAGTAGGAAAACCTACAACATATGTCCCAATAAGTCCCACAGTTTAAGGCAAATGCAGCAGGTGTTCGGGGTGTTGGTCAGCGCCCGCATAAAAAACAGTCCAAGTATCAAAACATCGTGCAGCATGGTTGGAGATGTCGATAATAGACTCCGCAGAGACCAAGATGAAATCAGCGGGCAGCAGAATCTGACCTTCTCCAAAGACGATGATAATCCCTAAAACAATCTAGATATTAAAAAAGCCAAAGGAGACCACAGTGGCTAATAAGGCAAATCGATGAAAAGCATTTATTATACTCAAAAGATAGAATAAAACAAATGGCAGTAAAAACAACATCATTCAATCCAGTCCTAAAGAAATGTGGATTGTATTCTACCTCGACTCGAGTTTCGCTTAATTAGCTTCATCCAGGGAGTGTCTACACTGACGACTTGCCTAAAATCAAAAGAATTTTCTATAATTCTCTCCAAGTTTTTAGCTATTTATTCCAAATGTATTTATATTATTTATATTATATTATTTATTACTAACATTAAAAGTAATCACTTATCCACAGGATAGATGAAGGATTGACCTCTGGGATCCCGACCAATCCAGGGAGTGTCTACACTGATGCTTTGCCTAAAATCAAAAGAACTTCTGATAACACTCTCTTGTCCAGAGCCACTGAGAGTGTCGGCCTAAGTATGCTCTGTCACTGACTGACAACTAGTTCTCTACTAATGCACTGTAGAGCTGCCTGTCAGTCAGTGCTGGTTGTACTTACAGCCGTACTTACAGTCATGGCCAAAAGTATTGAGAATGAGACAAATAGTAATTTTTCCAAAGTTTACTGCTTCATTTTTTGTAATGGCAATTTGCATATACTCCTGAATGTCAAAGAGTGATCAGCTTAACAGCAATTACTGTACTTGCAAAGTCAATATTTGCCCAGAAAATGAACTTTAACCCCCAAAACACATTTCAACATCATTGCAGTCCTGCCTTAAAAGGAGCAGAAAACATCGTTTTAGTGATTGATCCATTAACACAGGTGTGGGTGTTGATGAGGACAGGGCTGGCGATCAATCAGTCATGATTAAGTAAGAATGACATCACTGGACACTTTAAAAGGAGGCTGGTTCTTGGTATCATTGTTTCTCTTCAGTTAACCATGGTTGTCTCTAAAGAAACACGTGCAGCCATCATTGCACTGCACAAAAATGGCCTAACAGAGAAGAGTATCGCAGCTACAAAGATTGCACCTCAGTCAACAATCTATCGCATCATCAAGAACTTCAAGGAGAGAGCTTCCATTGTTGTCAAAAAGGCTCCAGGGCGCCCAAGAAAGACCAGCAAGCGCCAGGACCGTATCTTAAAACTGTTTCAGCTGAGGGATCGGACTACCAGCAGTGCCGAGCTTGCTCAGGAATGGCAGCAGGCTGGTGTGAGTGCTTCTGCACGCACTGTGAGGCGGAGACTCTTTGAGCAAGGGCTGGATTCAAGGAGGGCAGCAAAGAAGCCACTTCTCTCCAGAAAAAACATCAGGGACCGACTAATATTCTGCAAAAGGTACAGGGAGTGGACTGCTGAGGACTGGGGCAAAGTCATTTTCTCTGATGAATCCCCTTTTTGATTGTTTGGGACATCTGGAAAACAGATTATTCAGAGAAGAAGAGGTGAGCGCTACCACCAGTCTTGTCTCATGCCAACTGTAAAGCATCCTGAAACCATTCATGTGTGGGGTTGCTTCTCAGCCAAGGGAATCGGCTCACTCACAGTCTTGCCTAAAAACACAGCCATGAATAAAGAATGGTACCAGAATGTCCTCCAAGAGCAACTTCTCCCAACCGTCCAAGAGCAGTTTGGCGCCCAACAATGCCTTTTCCAGCATGATGGAGCACCTTGCCATAAAGCAAAGGTGATAACTAAATGGCTCATGGAACAAAACAGAGATTTTGGGTCCATGGCCTGGAAACTCCCCAGATCTTAATCCCATTGAGAACTTGTGGTCAATCATCAAGAGACGGGTGGACAAACAAAAACCAACAAGTTCTGGCAAAATGCAAGCATTGATTATGCAAGAATGGACTGCTATCAGTCAGGATTTGGTCCAAAAGTTGAATGAGAGCATGCCAGGGAGAATTACAGAGGTCTTGAAGAAGGGGCAACACTGCAAATATTGACTTGCTGCATTAACTCATTCTAACTGTCAATATAACCTATTGGTACTCATAATATGATTGCAATTATATTTCTGTATGTGATATAAACATCAGACAAACACTAATAAAAACCAGAGGCCAGCAGATCATGTGACAATATAATTTTGGTGTCATTCTCAAAACTTTTGGCCATGACTGTACAGCTGCTGCTCTCAGTGCTGGGAGCTAATTGCTCCGAACACGCCTGTATGACTGAAAGCCGGCGGCACCCAGCGAAAATAAAGTTCATTTTTTCCCAGGTGCAGCACTTTCAGTACTGAGGCTGGGCACCTTCATAACGCTATTAACCAGCATATTAACCCTATATCGGCAGGTTAATAGCGTCATCAGACCTGACAGGATTCCTTTAAAGGGAACCTGTCACTACATTTTAAATGTTATTCAAACATCCGAGAGTCACGTACATGTTCAATCTGTGTTTTTCAAGGATAGAAGGATAGAACACATACCAGTTATAGTTTATGTAGCACCTCACATGTCCATATTTGTTCGCCTGCAAAAAATAATGGGAACATATACATTTTTGATCAGCATCACAGATCTGAATTACCCATACAAATATATGGGCCCGTGAAAATAATGGCAGCCCATGGAAGGTCTCAGTGTGCAAACCGTGTGCTGTTTGTGATTAACATTGTAATAGATATTAGAAGCTTTATAGTTTTTGCTTCATAAGTGAAAAATCACTGATGAAACACTGATGGTAAAAACTGAAACACTGACCAAACACTGATGAAACTTGGATCCTTAAACACTGATGAAAAATGATCCGTGTATTTATATACAGTGTGGTAGATTGACTCACTTGGCTCCTTTCAGAGCTAGACACAGGAACATTTTCATCTGCTGGTTTATTTCAATGCTGCATAAACCATGGCAGGTTCAACAAAATAAACATGGCCTTGCTGGCATAACGGCAAAACAAAAGATAAATGACAGCACAGTCCATGTCCATGCGGGATTCGCCCTCTAAGTTTGTATTGCACTTCAGCTCCTACTGAAGTTCCACACAGGAAACTTCCTGGTTTCCAAACACACAACACAAAAAAAACCTCAGTGGCTGGATATTTAACTTCTCCAGCCACACCATTAAGGTGGAGATATGGTGAGTAGGCATACGGGCCTTGCCACTTGGCAATGAACTTGCTCTCGACTGTGGGGATAAGCACCAGAACTTGGTCCTCATGCTGGAACTGCCTCAGCCTCACTGATTGGTTATACATCCTTGCCTGTGCCTCCTTTGCCTGGAGGAGATGTGCCTTCACAATAGGCATCACTTTTGACATTCTCTCAAATCCAGGAGCCGATGCGGATGTCGACCATACGGTAGCTCGAATGGGGAGAAGCCCATAGATGCTTGAGGTACTTCCCGGACAGAGACAAGCAGGAACGGAAGCAGGTAGTCCCAGTCTCGACCATCCTTCTCGAGCATCGCCTTTAAGGACTTATTAAAATGCTCCACTAGGCCATCCGTCTGCGGATGGTAAAATAAGGTTCCTGCTGGGCAATCTGGAGGACCTTACACAGCTCCTTCATCACCTTGCTAATGAAGGGGGTTCCCTGGTCTGTCAATATCTCTCTTGGCAGGCCGGTCCTGGCAAAAATATGGACAATGAGTTCCTTAATGGTACCGCTTCTGGGTACCGGGTCACGTAGTTCATGACCACAAGGATGTATTGGTGCCCCGTACCGATTTAACTAAGGGACCTACTAGGTCTATGGCAATCCTCTGAAATGGGACCTCTATCACAGCTAATGGGACTAGGGACTGCGGAAGTGAGATGAGGAAGCGATTATCTGGCAAGTGGGGCAGGACCTACAATAGTTTAGGATCTCCCGGTAACATCTGGGCCAATAGAACCTCCGCATTATCCTCTCCTGAGATTTCTCTACCCCTTGATGTCCCCCCAAAACATGCGAATGGGCCATGTCTAACACCTTCCTCCGGTAGGGTCCTGGAGCCAACAGCTACTCTACTATCTCACCACCCCTCAATTTGATCACCCGATACAATAGATCCCCATTAACCGCAAAGTTTCCGTGTCTCTTCCCAGCTCTTGAGCAACCCCATTATAGACAGTAACATTGTCAAACACCCCCTTTAAGGTTAGGTCCCAAACTTGAGCAGTCCCAAAGTTTTCTCCGGACACTTCTAAGTCAGAGAGGTTGGCCTTCTCGGTCACCGTCTTGTCCTCTTCCCCGGCAAGGACACACGGGGGGAACTCATCCACCTTTGATTTCAACAGAGTTTCTTTCCGAGGGACCTGGCTTTTTTCCAAGACACTAGATACGGCTCCCTTTTTCCAAAAGTCCTAAAATAAGGAAAAATCCTGCCCCAATATGACAGGATGTATCAAGTCCTTGACTTCCCTGACCTCATGGGACTGGGTACCATAGTGTGTTCCCACGGTTACTCTGGCCACAAGGTAGTTCTTGGCATCCCCGTGTATACAGCAAACTCCCACGGTTTTGGCAGGGATCAACTGGTGGGGAAGGGTAGCACTGATTAGGGTAACCAGACTCCCCGAGTCCAACAGTCCAAGCACCATCACCATCATGTCCAGGAATGTGACAATGCCAACAGACCACGTCCTTAACGCCAGTCTTTGCGGGACCCTCAGCGGAATTGGGACGCCCCACATTTGTGACTCTGGACCCCCTACATGGTGAGCCCGCCACCCTTTGGGTATTCCAGTATAGGGAAGTGATGTCTGGTTTGCTGAGGGATTTCTCGACCACCTGGTATCTCTCTACTAGGCCAACGAAGTCGTCTGCATACCGCGGTTGCCAGGTCTGTACTGGCCTGGGAAGGGAGTGAATGAACCTATCACCACATGCTTGACTATTTGGGCAGGAGTGGATAACTCTGTCTGCTACCACTTTTGAACGAGATGTAACAAATCAAACATCTTCGAGCAAGGAGATTTGTCACCAGCATATGCCCAGTGGTGGACCCGTTGAGCTCTAGCAGTCATAGTCACTCCTAAGCGTGCCAATATCTCAGTCTTTAATTTGGCATACTCCTGTGCATCTTGTAGGACCAGGTCATAATAAATATTTTGGGGTTCACCAGTTAAATAGGGAGCCAGCACCTCTGCCCGCTGCTCCAGTGGCAGCTTCTCCCGCTCTGCAACCCTTTCGAACATAGTCAAAAATGCCTCAACATCATCACCTGGGGTCATCTTATGCATAGCTCGCCTTACTGCCTTCTGGACAAACATCACCTTGATTTCGGGGAGGAGCAGTTTCTCTGCTGCAGACCTTCCATTGCCAGGAGTTCTATTTGCCGGTGCTGCTGTTGGATCTGATGGATCAGGACTCGGAGTTTATTTGTCTCCTGCTGTAACTGCTGCTGTTCTCGGTGCTGCTGGTTCTGCTGGTGTTGCTGCTGGTTTAGAATTTGGCGCCTTCACCCAGGACATGCAGCAGTCACATTTGCTTCCTGGGGATGTTGCCCGCATTCTCCACCAATTGTGGTAGATTGACTCACTTGGCTCCTTTCAGAGGTAGACACAGGAACATTTTCGTCTGCTGGTTTATTTCAATGCGGCATAAACCATGGCAGGTTCAACGAAATGAACATGGCCTTGCTGGCATTACAGCAAAACAAAAGATAAATTATAGAACAGTCCATGTCCATGCGGGATTTGCCCACTCAGGTTGTATTGCACTTCAGCTCCTACTGAAGTTCCACACAGAAAACTTCGTGGTTTACAAACACACAACACAAAAAAACTTAGTGACTGGACATTTAACTTCTCCAGCCACACCCTTGAGGTGGAGATATGGTGAGTAGGCGTCCCACCCATTTCACACCTACTCACAAAAAGCCCAACCCTTAACATGGCAGATTAACCCCTTCAGCATATAATATGTGAAGGAAAGCTTCTGGGTTTCACATCATGGAATATGGCAACCTTCGTCACACACATCGCCAGTGACCCTGTCACAACAGTCATGGTCAAAAGTGTTGGCACCCTTGAAATTGTTTCAGAAAATGAAGTATTTCCCCCAGAAAAGTACTGCAATTGCACGTTTTGTTGTACACATGTTTATTTTCTTTGTGTGTATTGGAATAACACCAAAAAAAACTGAGAGAAAAAGGCAAATTGAACATAATTTCGCGCAAAATCCCAAAAATGGGCTGGACAAAATTGTTGGAATCTTTCCAAAATTGTGGGTAAACAACTTTGTCTCAAGCATGTGATGTTCGTTCAAACTCACTTGTGGTAAGTAACAGGTGTCGGCATTATGAAAATCACAAGAAAAGAACACAGTACCTACAGTCAAATATGGTGGAGGTTCAAATATGTTTTGGAGTTGTTTTGCTGCCTCTGGCACTGGGTGCCTTGACTGTGTGCAAGGCATCATTAAATCTTAAGATTACCAAAGGATTTTGGGTTACAATGTAGTGCCCGATGTCAGAAAGTTGTGTTTGCGTCCTAGGTCATAGGTCTTCCAGCAGGACAGTGACCCCAAACATACTTCAAGAAGTACCCAGAAATTGATGGAAACAAAGCGCTGGAGAGTTCTGAAGTGACCAGCAATGAGTCCGGATCTAAATCTCATTGAACACTTGTAGAAAGATCTTAAAATTGTTGTTGGGAGAAGGTGCCTTCTAATATGAGAGACCTGAAGCAGTTTGCAAAAGAAGCTTGTTGATGGTTATAGGAAGCGATTGATTGCAGTTATTTATTCTAAAGGGTGTGCAACCAAATATTAAGTTGAGGGTGCCAAGAATTTTGTCCGGCCCATTTTCGGGTTTTTGTGTGAAATTATGTCCAATTTGCCTTTCTCTGTTTTTTTTTTTGTTTTGTTCCAATACACACAAAGGAAATAAACATGTGTAGAACAAAACATGTGTAAGTGCAATAATTTTTTGGGAGAAATACTTCATTTTATGGAACAATTTCAAGGGTGGCAACACTTTTGGCCATGACTGTACAAGAAAAATTACTGATGTCTTAAAAAACGTTAGGATGCTAAACCATCCGTATGATGTTATACTATTGGAGCTTAGCATTATAAACAAGCGCCTACAAAAAAAAAGTCCATTTCGACCTTTTGGTCTAAAAAGAACTGATATTGTAGCACATGTTATATGTAAATCCAGCGGCATCTGCGACATGCGCCATATCCCGTACACTTTGCATCACAGCGGCATTTGTTGGATGTCGCTGGACTTTTGTCCATTAGTTTACATACAATGCGCTCTTTATTTTTACTTAATGCTATAATGGATACTTTTGATAGGGACATGTTTGAGTCAGCAGCATGATGACATACTAGCGGTTCAGTGCCGAAAAGTTTACAAAGTTTCTTTTCAATGCAGAAGTTTAGTAAGTTTCCCAGAGTCATCAATGCTATGAGTAGCTGCGAACCACTGAGATGCCACTTGGAGGAGGCTTGGCAGCCAGGTAAGCTACTGATTTGGGAAGACTTTGAAAGAATTGCTCATGACATTGGAAAGTCATCTCTGTGGTCACATATGTGCAAATAATCTTATATATAAAAAGTGAAGTCATTCGCTTGGGTGACCAGTGACATTAATAACCACCCAAATATTCCAGGAGCAAAACTACACTCCCGGTCATCCATTTAGCAGTTTCTGTTTATTTGTGGACTGAAATGAAATCTTCTTGGAAGTCTATCAAAATGAAGTCACCTGTACTGGAAAATACCAATCACTTGTGAATATAATAACAGCTCATAATTCTAGTTCTCCATTTGGCACATTGAGCGGAATCTGTCCCAGGCTGTAACCTTGCACACAGAGCCCATTTTAATAATGTTTAAATATACACAGATCAAAAGCCCAAATACATGATGCTAGTTAAAATTTCCCCTTGCTTAGGAGAATATACAACAGACTTTTTTTATGCTGTCAGTCAATCATTGTGCCAAGACCACCAGCTGTTTCCACCATCTTCTGTTCTGGCGTTGAGACTGCAGGCAGCACTTACCACTAATTGGCGCTTTTTAAAGCCATCTATCAGAGGACTGTGGTTTATTGCCTCTTCTTTAAAGGGGTTTTCCAAGACTAATTTGTTTTTCTTACTGTGTGCCTAAAAACTAACAGGCAGGTAGTTGCTAACAGAGGCATTGTCATGGGTATGTCAGGTTTGACAGACAATCATTCTGGATCCGGCTGTAGAAGGTCGCTGCACTTGGCCTTACAGACACCTTCTTGATCCTTTCTTTATACCTCCCTCTCTAGGACCCAGCGGTGATCTCTACCTTCTGCTGCTAATTGGCACAACCTTGCTGGATCTTTAAATACACTCAGTTTCTCCAGAGAGTTTCTGGTGATAGAGTAAAATCCTCTGTTCAGGTCTGGAGTTCTGGTGGTCGGCTGGATTCTCCTTGGAGTTCCTTTGTGGATTGTTGTCGTCTTCTCTCTAGTGACTTCTCAAAGCTAAGTGTATCCCCTTTTCTGTTTCCCTTGTTTGTCTTTAGTTGCAGTTGGGCTGACTAGTGCTCACCCCTCTCCCTCCCTACATAAGGCCTAGCTCTAGAGTCAGACAGGACTAAGGTATCCTGCTCGGCGATAGGTGCGGAACCTATTTAGGGACGATAGGGGAGTCAGGGTGTTGTTAGATCTGCTTAGGGGTCTCCACTCCCCCCTTTCCCTAGTTGCTAGGCTTCCTCCCTTTTCCCGTTGTCGTATGCTGGGTTCTTCCCATACCTAGCATGACAGGCATCTATCTACCTGCTTGTTCTACCCAGCACGGGATCAGTGCAGTCACCGACTGCGATTCAGCTGCTCCTCGTCATCAGAGCAGCTCTTCCTCTTCCGGGCTGCTCTGTTGATGGCGCGTAACTGCCAACGTCATGCTGATTGACAGCTGGCTTCCTGCAGTTATGCAGCGGGGAGCCGGCTGTCAGTCAGCATGACGTCAGCAGTCATGCCCCATCAACAGAGCAGAGCGCGAAAAAAGCCGCTGCTCTGTCGATGAGACGTCAGCAGAAGCAGTTGAATCGCCGACAGTGGCGACAGAGATCGCTGCCGGGCACAACAGGCAGATAGTTAGCAACTTCCTGCCTGATAGTTCCTAAACCCGTAGTAAAAAAAAAAATAGTCCAGGATAACCCCTTTAAGTTTCCGTTATTGATAATAAATACAGTGATACCTTGACTAATGAGTACATTTAATTTGGAATTTTTTTTGAGATACGAGTCGTCGCTCAGTTGATTTATTGTTTTATGATGCGAGCCGAGATCTGAGTTACGAGCGATTTTACGACACTCACCACGTGGTTACCCTGCCATGCAAGCATCTCTGTCTTTGCTGTTACAGTTTTGACATTTTCTTGTGAATCATTTTCCTGGGGTGAACTCTCCGTTTAACACTGCATGCAGCATGCATTTGACATGGGGTTGTACGTAGGATAATGGTTATTTTTCGGTTTATGCTTCTGCTATTTTTTCTGTGGCAGTACTATATGTTATTTCACATGTGCAGCAAGGTACAGTATACTGCACTATTATGTGCACTCTCTGACTCTTTGGACTGTTGGCTTTAGGGTTCAATATATGCTATATTTATATGTGACGATGATTAAGTGGAGTTATTAAAAAATAAATAATAAAAAAGTACAGTACAATAGTTTTACACACGTAATCGTTTATCATACTGTACATTACTGTATTTGTTATTAATAAAGTTAATTTTTCTTATTTAAAAACGCCTAACAAAAAAAAATTGGTGCGGTTTTAAGGTGGCTGGAACGGATTAATAGCATTTCAATTCATTTTAATGGGGAAATTTAATTTGATGTAAGAGCAAATTTAGTTAATAGCTCGGTCACAGAAGTCAAGGTATTACTGTATCATATTGGAAAATGTGTTCAATATATGCTGCACATATTAAGACACTTTCTATTAAAAACCTGATTTAAAAAATAGGCGTTTTTCTGATGACACGTTCCCTTTGAAGACAGAGGTGATTTTTGGACATTTACAGACATCCTAAAAGCAGAAAATAGGAAACTATCGTCTGATGGCAGGTAAGAAAGTAATCGCAACCTCGTTATGTTAAAAAATAAAAGCTTCCTTTAAACAGACTGACCTTTGTCATGGTTTTCATAGGTGGAGATTACACTTTCACACCCTCGTATGTACGCAGCTACAAGTGTACAGTAAACACAATATATGGAAAACCTCACTAAAAGATGTGTACACTTGGTCTGCAAATATCAGCAGGAAAAGGCTAAGACAAACATTTTACACTTAAAGACAGAAGAGAGACAAACTTCTAATCATATGACTTTTTTTTTAAATCCATGACTAATATTGACCCCCTAATTATCAGACCTCAAAGGGCTTTAAAGGGAATCTGTCAGCAAGTTTTTGCTATTTAAACGGAGAGCAGCATAATATAGGACAAGAAACCCTGATTCCAGAGATGTATCACTTATTAGGCTATGTGCTGTGCTTTCAATATAATCAGTGCTTTATCAGCAGGAGATCATCACTGCAGGACTAGGTGTTCTGTGCACAGCAGTCAGGCTAATCAGTGTAACCACACCCCCACCACTGATTGGCCGTTTGCTAACACTGTACACAGGAAGCAGCCAATCAGTGATGTGGGCGGGGTTATACACAGCTCAGTATTCAGAGAACAGTAGAAAAAACAGGGATTCATTCAAAACTGCACCAAGCAGCCCAGTAAGTGACACATCGCTGGAATCAAGCTTTCTTGCCCTAGATTATGCTACTCTCAGATTACATAGCAAAACCTTCAGACATACTCACTTTAATAACACATTTTTTATGTGACGTGTATGCATTTTTGGAGGGAAATGGACCGTCACCATCAAATAATTAGGAAAATATGCCATGTACCCAAAAGGACAATGTGTAAAGCAAAGGGAAAAAGGGGTACTCAACAGGCACTAAGACCCTACAATATTCCCAGAAACCAAAATAATCAAAAATATAAATATTTTATGTGACATAAAATGAACAAATCAGAATAAAACTTTTAAAAACACTAAATACATAGGTCTCCACGGGAAAATTACATGTAAAGATCCTACCTTAATCCATATAAACAATACTAATCAATGCAATAATAAAGTGTAAGGGTGGGTGTAAAAAGCCTAGTATACAAAATTCAGATGCAAATAAGGCATGTAATGGCTATAATGCACCTAATATGAAGGAAAATAAACAATGTAGCTATAACGATATATGAAGTATTAAGATAGTCAAATCCTAGAAAATATAAATACCAGATTTCAAAAGATGGGTGACCAATGGTGCAACCCATAGAAATATGGTGTAGGGCAGTGTTTCCCAAACTCCAGTCCTCAATAGATCATGTTTTCAGGATTTCTTTAGTATTGCCCAGGTGATGGAAATATTATCAAGGCATCAGAAATTGCCCCAGGCTCTCTCACCTGTGTAACAGATGGATAAGGTATGAACTCCAAGTGTTTCGCCAATGAAAATGGCTTCATCAGGGGTGTAGAGATTGTTCACTATGGTATTTATAGAAACTCAGACTAATAGATTGGTTTCAAGTAAATAAGTATTACTTAGATAGTTACAGACTCCATGGTAGAAGGCAAAGAGAATTCATAACATACCTGAGACTTACACATTTAATGAAAACAGTATATGAGTTATAATAGACCTTACTATTGTTGATAGACTCAGCGTGCTTGTCAGAGGGGAACACATTGCCGAAAATGACACAACACAACATGAAATGAAGTAGCAGAGTGCGTGTTACGTTGGACCGCACAGCCAGCAGTGATGATGCAAGCGGGTGGTGCCTATATTTGGCCACATGCGTTCCACAATGAAGCGGAATAAGGAAGTGCCTGTAGAGGACGTCATGCGTTCCACGCAATACGGAGGACATCCAGATAGGTAAAAAGAATAATGCAATATGCATATCCATTCCAACATGGAATGCATTGGCATATAAGGCAATTCAGTTGTTAAACCCAGAGTTTTATAGGGAAACTGACAAAGCAGTTGTGAAACGCGCGTCGGGTGGTTGGATGAGCCTGTGCATTCTTTGCTGCCCCTTTGGGCATAGTCTGGAATCCTTTACTACCAGGGTATTTTTTATTTCATCCATAGGGACTTTATTACTTTCTTTCTCTCCTTGGTTCCTAATATTAGTTGAATTGACACTGTCTTTTGTACTTATGCATTTTTGTCTGTGATTTCTTAGTGTTATATTGTCATCTTTATATACAGTACAGACCAAAAGTTTGGACACACCTTCTCATATAAAGATTTTTCTGTATTTTCATGACTATGAAAATTTTACATTCACACTGAAGGCTTCAAAACTATGAATTAAAACATGTGGAATTATATACTTATCAAAAAAGTGTGAAACAACTGAAAATATGTCTTATATTCTTGGTTCTTCACAGTAGCCACCTTTTGCTTGATGACTGCTTTGCACACGCTTGTCATTCTCTTGAGCTTCAAGAGGTAGTCACCGGAAATGGTTTTCACTTCACAGGTGTGCCCTGTCAGGTTTAATAAGTGGGATTTCTTGCCTTATAAATGGGGTTGGGACCATCAGTTGTGTTGTGCAGAAGTCTGGTGGATACACAGCTGATAGTCCTACTGAATAGACTTAGAACTTTTATTATGGCAAGAAAAAAGCAGCTAAGTAAAGAAAAACGAGTGGCCATCATTACTTTAAGAAATGAAGGTCAGTCAGTGCGAAAAATTGGGAAAATTTTCAGTTGCAAAAACCATCAAGCGCTACAAAGAAACTGGTTCACATGAGGACCGCCCCAGGAAAGGAAGACCAAGAGTCACCTCTGCCTCTGAGGATAAGTTTATCCGAGTCACCAGCCTCAGAATCGCAGGTTAACAGCAGCTCAGATTAGAGACCAGGTCAATGCCACACAGAGTTCTAGCAGCAGACAAATCTCTACAACAACTGTTAAGAGGAGACTTTGTGCAGCAGGCCTTCATGGTAAAATAGCTGCTAGGAAACCACTGCTAAGGACAGGCAACAAGCAGAAGAGACTTGTTTGGGCTAAAGAACACAAGGAATGGACATTAGACCAGTGGAAATCTGTGCTTTGGTCTGATGAGTCCAAATTTGAGATCTTTGGTTCCAACCACCGTGTCTTTGTGCGACGCAGAAAAGGTGAACGGATGGACTCTACATGCCTGGTTCCCACCATGAAGCATGGAGGAGGAGGTGTGATGGTGTGGGGGTGCTTTGCTGGTGACACTGTTGGGGATTTATTCAAAATTGAAGGCATACTGAACCAGCATGGCTGCCACAGCATCTTGCAGCGGCATGCTATTCCATCCGGTTCGCGTTTAGTTGGACCATCATTTATTTTTCAACAGCACAATGACCCCAAACACATCTCCAGGCTGTGTAAGGGCTATTTGACCAAGAAAGAGAGTGATGAGGTGCTACGCCAGATGACCTGGCCTCCACAGTCACCAGACCTGAACCCAATCGAGATGGTTTGGGGTGAGCTGGACCGCAGAGTGAAGGCAAAAGGGCCAACAAGTGCTAAGCATCTCTGGGAACTCCTTCAAGATTGTTGGAATACCATTTCCGGTGACTACCTCTTGAAGCTCATCAAGAGAATGCCAAGAGTGTGCAAAGCAGTCATCAAAGCTAAAGGTGGCTACTTTGAAGAACCTAGAATATAAGACATTTTCAGTTGTTTCACACTTTTTGTTAAGTATATAATTCCACATGTGTTAATTCATAGTTTTGATGCCTTCAGTGTGAATGTACAATTTTCAAAGTCATGAAAATACAGAAAAATCTTTAAATGAGGTGTGTCCAAACTTTTGGTCTGTACTGTATGTACGTATATGAAATAGGAAAGATGCTGCTTCTTTCTCCTCCTGAACTGATCTTTCACTCTCCATTCACAAGAAAATTCTATATTCAATGAAGGCAGATATTACCATTACTGAGATAGATGACATTTGGTGCTTATAAGATTCTGTGGAGGAGGGGAGGAGCTAGAGGCTGACACAGACATTCTGCTGCAATTTCTCCAAAAACTACAGTTACACTTTAAAGTAGGGGACGACCCATTGATTAGAAAATCATTTTATGATTTGCTACTTTTGTCTTCTCTTCAGGGTTCCGGACTTTCTCTGACAACCAGGGTCTTGACCTGCCCCTAGTAGGCTGAGTAACTTGGCAAATATTATTTCTTACTTATCTAATGCTGATTTTCAACCGCAGGGTATTTTCTTCCCTGTTCAGCATTTCCTTACTATAGTGAAATATTGTATTATATACAGTATTAGTCAATGGGGTCATCTAAGATTCCATCAGATTTACTATGCAGCAAATGGTGAAATGTGAGAACATGATGGAACATGGAAGACCTGTAAGGTCATGTAACCTGTAACTACGGCTTCTTTTATTATTTCATGGCATCTCCGTCACATCTCCTGGATCCAGCATCAGGCTCTGCGTCCTCCACCTTCTGGCCAGCACTCTCTGGTCTTCATCACTTTGAGTTGCCATGGCCCGCACCTCCCACTCCCCCCAGGCCATATAAACTAGTGGCTCAGGAGGCAGATTACCACCTGAGTATTCAGGTACTCAATGTTTATGCCACTACTGTGGACTGATTCCCTGCACTAGTTTTGAAATGGTCACTTGACAAACCTAGCTATGCTATACCATGGAGTACTCTGCTATACTGCTGACCACTTCTGCTATACTAGACTCCATGACAAGCCCAGCTCTACTATACTGCTGACCACTTCTGCAATAGTACAATCTGTGACAAGCCCAGCTCTACTATACTGCTGACCACTTCAGCTATAGTACACTCTGTGACAAGCTCAGCTCTACTATACTGCTGACCACTTCTGCTATACTAGACTCCATGACAAGCCCAGCTCTACTATACTGCTGACCACTTCAGCTATAGTACACTCTGTGACAAGCTCAGCTCTACTATACTGCTGACCACTTCTGCTATACTAGACTCCATGACAAGCCCAGCTCTACTATACTGCTGACCACTTCAGCTATAGTACACTCTGTGACAAGCCCAGCTCTACTATACTGCTGACCACTTCAGCTATAGTACACTCTGTGACAAGCCCAGCTCTACTATACTGCTGACCACTTCAGCTATAGTACAATCTGTGACAAGCTCAGCTCTACTATACTGCTGACCACTTCTGCAATAGTACAATCTGTGACAAGCTCAGCTCTACTATACTGCTGACCACTTCTGCTATACTAGACTCCATGACAAGCCCAGCTCTACTATACTGCTGACCACTTCAGCTATAGTACACTCTGTGACAAGCCCAGCTCTACTATACTGCTGACCACTTCAGCTATAGTACACTCTGTGACAAGCCCAGCTCTACTATACTGCTGACCACTTCAGCTATAGTACACTCTGTGACAAGCCCAGCTCTACTATACTGCTGACCACTTCAGCTATAGTACACTCTGTGACAAGCCCAGCTCTACTATACTGCTGACCACTTCAGCTATAGTACTCTGTGACAAGCTCAGCTCTACTATACTGCTGACCACTTCAGCTATAGTACACTCTGTGACAAGCCCAGCTCTACTATACTGCTGACCACTTCTGCTATAGTACACTCTGTGACAAGCCCAGCTCTACTATACTGCTGACCACTTCTGTTATATTGGACTCTGTGACAAATCCAGCTCTACTATACTGCTGACCACTTCTGCTATAGTACACTGTGACAAGCCCAGTTTTACTATACTGCTGACCACTTCTGTTATACTGGACTCTGTGACAAATCCAGCTCTACTATACTGCTGACCACTTCTGCTATAGTACACTCTGTGACAAGCCCAGCTCTACTATACTGCTGACCACTTCTGTTATACTGGACTCTGTGACAAATCCAGCTCTACTATACTGCTGACCACTTCTGTTATACTGGACTCTGTGACAAATCCAGCTCTACTATACTGCTGACCACTTCTGCTATAGTACACTCTGTGACAAGCCCAGCTCTACTATACTGCTGACCACTTCTGTTATACTGGACTCAGTGACAAATCCAGCTCTACTATACTGCTGACCACTTCTGCTATACTAGACTCCATGACAAGCCCAGCTCTACTATACTGCTGACCACTTCTGCTAAAGTACACTCTGTGACAAGTCTAGCTCTGCTATACTGCTGACCACTTCTGTTATACTATACTCCATGACACACCCAGCTCTACTGTACTTGACGCGCCCCCTGGGACATATTCCTTTTTGAGGGGAATACCCGGCACCGGATCAGATGGGGGGGGTTGTAGTCTCCGAGCGGCTGTGACCCGGTCCCGTGCCCAGGGCGTCAAGCTCAGGGTTATGTGGCAGTCTTTACTGATGTTATTAAAGTTCGTTGTGTCGACTACGCCACCCGTTGTGATGCGGTCACTGTGGCCGCCGCTGCAGCAGGGTCCGCTGAGGCTGATGGTGGATGCGCAGCTTGGTGGGATAACCCCCAACGGGAGGGGTATAGCCTCAGAGGGGACAGGCGCAGAGGATGGGGGTTGTGGTGGTGCGGTGCAGCCGGTAATGATGACAGACTCGGGTAGTGCAGTTAAGGGTCTTTACTTACTGCAGATGTTCCTGGTCACTCTAGCTCCAAGTGACCTCCCGAGCCGTGCTGCGTCCACCAGGTCCTGGATCCGGCCAACCCCCAAACAAGTCCGGAGCGTGGCCCTGAGCTCTCCCTCTGTCCTTACTTCAGCCGTCCCCACCAGTGATTCACCTAAGTCCAGCTCCCTCGGGCCTTCTGTTGGGCAACCTTTGGCCTCAGGTTCCCTGACCCTCCATGTGGTGTGCCTTCAGGGTGAATGTAGTGGGTGACCGTGACAGACACTGCCCACGGTCTCCGGTCTCTGGCTGGGGAATGTCTTTGCCCCCACCAGCTTGGGTTCCGGTACCCTCTTGCTGACTCCTCACCCGGTGTTCTTATTTGGGTTCTTGGGTCCCTTCTTTGTCCCCCTCTGGGTCTCCTTCTTTACTCCACTCTCTCTCCAGGGCTGTTGTTTCTTTCTCTCTCTTTCTGCAGGCTTGTCCTCTGCATCTGACTTACTCTCTGCGTCTGACCCTGATCCTAGTTGGTGCCCTCCTTATATATCCCTCTATGTGTGAGCTCAGGTGACCAGCACCCAATGAGCTCCTATCACTACCCAGACTGCTCCCCCTATCTGCCCTACACTACATGGGATGTTCCTCCCCCCTCCCACTCCAGCCAGGAACAGGCTCGGTCGCACCTGCACATTTCTAAGTGGGAGTGCCGTCGGCCTGCTCCTCTGGAATGGGATGTATGTAGTGCATGCAGTCTATCTGAGCTCAGTTCCACACTCCTTCCTTACCCGGGAGTGGAATATCACACCTCTGGGTTGAGGTGCAATACCCCTGTAGCAGCCGAATCCTCAGGGTGCTACATTCCCCCCTGGTAAATCACAGCACGTCCTCGGGCTGCAAAGACAAAAACACCAAAACATACAAATTTTTATAAACATATAAAACATTATATAAAACAGTAGATATATTTATATAAATAACATTCTCGTCGTCTCTTTCTTTCTTCCTCCTCTGGTCACCGTGCAACTCGTGACCAGGTAAAGTGCGACAGTCTTTTGAAAAGCAGTTCCTTATAAAACCAGTAGGGGGCGCCTTAGGAAGCGCAACTATTTACAGGAGAATTTGGCCGTTCTCAGTCCCCGGCCAGGTAAGGGAAAGGGATGGCTGCTCACAGTCCTCAGCCTGGTTTGGGTAAGGGACACACGGGTTAAACTGTTCACTGGTCCCAACGGGGACTAAACTTCTCAGTAGTTACGGCTACTTGGGTACCCCGACGGGTAACTATATACAGTTTTTCTTTACTACTGTTCTTAATCGTAGTACCTCCTAGCCTTGAACCCGTCCGGGTCTTCTGGCTCTTCCTCCCTACACCGCAGCTCCTCCTCTGTCAGGCGATGCACGTGGAGGGCGTAAGGTCCCTTGGCACACTTGTGCCGGGTGAACGTTACCTCGTCACCGACGTAGAGGTCACGGCCTTTGTGACCCTCTGGCAGGTGAGACTCGACATCCCGTCGGGTAACGAAGACGTCACCCATGGTGTTCTGGTCCTTTATGAAGCCCCACCCATGCTGCGCATTAAACTTTATTACCGTCCCGATGGTACGGGGACGATCTGCTGCACGGGGGTCCCTTCTGGTCCGACTCTTTTGCTCCGCGCTGCGGGTCCGGGCCCATTGCTCTCTGGCCCGCCTCTCCTCCCGCTCTCTCTTGAACTCTGCCAGCTGTTGACGGCAACACTCGGTACGCTCTGCTGCAGCTGCCCGAGTCTCTCCGGTGAACCCCATCAAATCTTCTCCCGTGGGGTCCCACACGAACTGGGCTTCCTCGAGTGGAGGCGAGACCCGAGTCACGGGCTTTGGAGCCGGGATCAGGGGCTCACACAAGGGCCCTAGTCTTTGCTGCCGCTCTAGCTCAGGGTACCCTTCGGGCCAGATGAAGGGCCGCCCGTCCGGCCATGTGAGCTGGCCGAAGAGGTCCTCCCCCAGGTGTGGCACCCTTGGTATTACGGGCGCGGGCGCGGTGGTGATGGCGCCCGGGTTGCCCAGGCCTTGCGGCCAGGCCTGGGGCACCTGGAAGGTGAAGGGCACCGTTAGGACGGCGGCGCCCTGGGTTACCTGGCCTTGCGACCAGGCCGGAGGCTCCGCGGAGGTAGATGGCTCTGCTTTGGATGCGGCGCCCGGAAACGCTAGGCCCTGTGACCAGGCCGGAGGCTCTTCTTCCTGCGCCACGCTCCGGGTCACGACGCGTGACGTCACTGGGGTCGCGTCGGCGGCTTCCGGTCGTGGCCTAGTCGGTGGCGGTGTCATGGCGGTCTCGGGTACGGCAGGGGGACTTTCGGGCTCTGCGACGGGGAGCTGGGGCAGGTGGGTGGTCTTCCGGTATGGGGTATAGGCGTCCCCCTTACCTGCTGCCATACGTCTCGCTCCCTCTTCTGCGCCGTCTCCGGCCTTGGGTCCTCCCGCGTCATCCGCAGAGGTAGTCGGTGTCTTCTTCCAAGGGAGCGGGTTCCGTGGACGGATTCCAGCTTGCTGGGCCATCTCCCGGCCCCACTCCGCCAGGATCTCCCTCTGCACTCGGGCCATCCTTCCCGCGAGGCCCTCCAGGGCACTCCGCGCGCACTCCCGATCTCGGGGAAGCTGCGCCAGGATCTCCGCTAAGCCTAGCGGGGTTGTTGACTCCAGCAGGCTCCTGACCATCGGGTCGGTGCTGCTCTGCTCTGCTTCCGGCAGGCTCCTGGCCAGCGGGCCGGTGCTGCTCTGCTCTCCTCCTTCTTCCTTCTGCAGGCTCCTGGCCAGCGGGCCGGTGCTGCTCTGCTGCCGCTCCATTCCCGGGTCTACTCTTTCTCTCCTCGACTCCGGGTGCTCTCGCTCTGGACACCTCGCCTCCGGGTGCGCTCGTTCTAGACTGCCCCAAGCGACACCCATCTTTGCTCTTTTCTTTCGTCTCCTCCCACTTCGAGGGCGGTCCCGGGGCAACTCGGTGACTGTCAGCCCCAGGGGTAGTTCTTTCACGCTGACAGACACCTCCAGCATCACAGTCTCTGTTGGTGGGGGCGGTTTCCACTTTTGGCGCCATTTTCTGTCCCGGCCCACGATGGGAGGTGGCCTCTTGCCCTCCTTTGGCACGCCTATAATGGCGTCCGCTGCTCTTCCAAGGCGGGAAATCTGCGGTTTTGGCGGGAAGCGTCGCCCAGTGGCGGGAAACTCTGCAGATGGCGGGAACAAGCTGGAAATGGCGGACAATCGGCGGGAAACGACTGGTGATGGAGTCCGATGGCGTGGACCCTCCGGAACCGGCAGGAGTCTTCTTTCTGAGGTAAACTTGCACTTTTCTCCAGGCACGCAGTACCCGGGTGTTGCGGGCACGTCATCCTGCCGACTACGCCAAAGTTGACGCGCCCCCTGGGACATATTCCTTTTTGAGGGGAATACCCGGCACCGGATCAGATGGGGGGGGTTGTAGTCTCCGAGCGGCTGTGACCCGGTCCCGTGCCCAGGGCGTCAAGCTCAGGGTTATGTGGCAGTCTTTACTGATGTTATTAAAGTTCGTTGTGTCGACTACGCCACCCGTTGTGATGCGGTCACTGTGGCCGCCGCTGCAGCAGGGTCCGCTGAGGCTGATGGTGGATGCGCAGCTTGGTGGGATAACCCCCAACGGGAGGGGTATAGCCTCAGAGGGGACAGGCGCAGAGGATGGGGGTTGTGGTGGTGCGGTGCAGCCGGTAATGATGACAGACTCGGGTAGTGCAGTTAAGGGTCTTTACTTACTGCAGATGTTCCTGGTCACTCTAGCTCCAAGTGACCTCCCGAGCCGTGCTGCGTCCACCAGGTCCTGGATCCGGCCAACCCCCAAACAAGTCCGGAGCGTGGCCCTGAGCTCTCCCTCTGTCCTTACTTCAGCCGTCCCCACCAGTGATTCACCTAAGTCCAGCTCCCTCGGGCCTTCTGTTGGGCAACCTTTGGCCTCAGGTTCCCTGACCCTCCATGTGGTGTGCCTTCAGGGTGAATGTAGTGGGTGACCGTGACAGACACTGCCCACGGTCTCCGGTCTCTGGCTGGGGAATGTCTTTGCCCCCACCAGCTTGGGTTCCGGTACCCTCTTGCTGACTCCTCACCCGGTGTTCTTATTTGGGTTCTTGGGTCCCTTCTTTGTCCCCCTCTGGGTCTCCTTCTTTACTCCACTCTCTCTCCAGGGCTGTTGTTTCTTTCTCTCTCTTTCTGCAGGCTTGTCCTCTGCATCTGACTTACTCTCTGCGTCTGACCCTGATCCTAGTTGGTGCCCTCCTTATATATCCCTCTATGTGTGAGCTCAGGTGACCAGCACCCAATGAGCTCCTATCACTACCCAGACTGCTCCCCCTATCTGCCCCTACACTACATGGGATGTTCCTCCCCCCTCCCACTCCAGCCAGGAACAGGCTCGGTCGCACCTGCACATTTCTAAGTGGGAGTGCCGTCGGCCTGCTCCTCTGGAATGGGATGTATGTAGTGCATGCAGTCTATCTGAGCTCAGTTCCACACTCCTTCCTTACCCGGGAGTGGAATATCACACCTCTGGGTTGAGGTGCAATACCCCTGTAGCAGCCGAATCCTCAGGGTGCTACATACTGTTGACCACTTCTACTATACTGGACTCTATGACAAGCCCAGTGCTACTATACTGCTGGTCACTTCTGCTGTACTAAACTCTATGACAAACTTAGCCCTGCTATATGCTGGCTAGCTCTGCTATTCTGGACTATGTGACAAACCTAGCTCTGCTGTATCACTTAGTCATTGTTTGCCATACATCTGCATTGGACTGTGTGACAAACTCAGCTCCACTATGTATCGCTGATTTTAGTCTGCTACCCTGCTGGTCCAGGCCTGTCATAGAGTCGCTGATGTAACAGCTCGCCTGCACTGCTCCTCATTGCTGAGTCGGCTCTGCTTCACCTGATCCTGTCATTCCCGTTCTGCCAGCACAGTACCCTGCTGCACCAGCGCAGTACCCTGCTGCACCAGCGCAGTACCCTGCTGCACCAGCGCCACAAGTCATCACAGCCTGCAGTTATCTCTGAACGATTGTGATCTGCCGATGATCGGCCGATAAATAACTCCGGTATTGGCAGCCATAGTTTTATAGCCAGTGCCGCGTACACTGATTAGAACACACAGTAATCATTGTAGAGGCGCTGTACCCGGGGGCGCTGTACCCGGGGGCGCTGTACCCGGGGCTTTGCTCACTGCTGTCTAGCCACTGACTGCTGTAGGGAAAGGGAAATAAAAAGCGACTTTTTATGTGTGGGCGGAGTTATCTTAACGAAGGCGGGAACAACGAATATGGGCGGGATTAATGTCAAGCACTACACTTGTCAACGGCTCCAGCTCAGCCTATCAGACAGCAGAGGCGTGGCCTTTACTTTGTATCGCTATAGTTGGCAGGGGGTGTGGCCTAATGACGCGGAACGGGAGGAGCCATTCAGCATCAACACAGGGGAAGGCGCTGAGAAGGGGGTTGGGCGGCGGTTTAACTCCTGAGTTGTTACGTTCTGAACCTCCCCGTTCTGTAGTGATGTTTACTAATGGAAGCGTCCAAGCTCCCCCCTCCTCTCCAGTCCTCACCGCTATGCGCGGCTCCGAGCGCCAGGACTGAGGCTCGGGAGTGACTGAGCGCCGGGCTCCGGGGCTTGTACACTGTGCTCCCCGCTCTTCTTCTGTGTCCGGCGCAGGATATGTGCCCCCCGCTCCTCTCTACGACACGTAAGAGGTACGGCTCAGTGACGGCGCGGTGCGGGCAGTGCGGGCTCCTGCTCTGCTGCTGCTGCGAGCGGCGGAGAGTTTAGAGAAGTCGAGAAAAACAGTTTCAGTCGTATCTAGTCCAGGCTTGTAGTGAGCAGAGGAGGGACATGGGGGGGGAGGTAAGAGGCTATATACATGGGGAGGGGGGTAAGAGGCTATATACATGGGGAGGGGGGTAAGAGGCTATATACATGAGGGGGGGGAGAGGCTATATACTTGAGGGGGGGTAAGAGGGTATATACATGGGGGGGGTAAGAGGGTATATACATGGGGGGGTAAGAGGGTATATACATGGGGGGGGTAAGAGGGTATATACATGGGGGGGGGGTAAGAGGGTATATACATGGGGGGGGTAAGAGGGTATATACATGGGGGGGGGGTAAGAGGGTATATACATGGGGGGGGTAAGAGGGTATATACATGGGGGGGGGTAAGAGGGTATATACATGGGGGGGGTAAGAGGGTATATACATGGGGGGGGGTAAGAGGGTATATACATGGGGGGGTAAGAGGGTATATACATGGGGGGGGGTAAGAGGGTATATACATGGGGGGGTAAGAGGGTATATACATGGGGGGGTAAGAGGGTATATACATGGGGGGGGTAAGAGGGTATATACATGGGGGGGTAAGAGGGTATATACATGGGGGGGGTAAGAGGGTATATACATGGGGGGGTAAGAGGGTATATACATGGGGGGGTAAGAGGGTATATACATGGGGGGGTAAGAGGGTATATACATGGGGGGGGTAAGAGGGTCTGACCCATATATATGGTCAGTGCAGTGTGTGTGTGTATATATATGGGGGGTCAGTGCGGTGTGTGTATGTGTATATATATGGGGGGGTCAGTGTGGTGTGTGTGTATATATATGGGGGGGGTCAGTGCGGTGTGTGTGTATATATATATATGGGGGGGTCAGTGCGGTGTGTGTGTATATATATATGGGGGGGTCAGTGCGGTGTGTGTATATATATATATGGGGGGGTCAGTGCGGTGTGTGTGTGTATATATATATATGGGGGGGGTCAGTGCGGTGTGTGTGTGTATATATATATATATGGGGGGGTCAGTGCGGTGTGTGTGTGCATATATATGGGGGGGGTCAGTGCGGTGTGTGTGTATATATATATGGGGGGGTCAGTGCGGTGTGTGTGTGTATATATATGGGGGGGTCAGTGCGGTGTGTGTGTATATATATATGGGGGGGTCAGTGCGGTGTGTGTGTGTATATATATATGGGGGGGGTCAGTGCGGTGTGTGTGTGTATATATATATGGGGGGGGTCAGTGCGGTGTGTGTGTGTGTATATATATATGGGGGGGGTCAGTGCGGTGTGTGTGTATATATATGGGGGGGTCAGTGCGGTGTGTGTGTGTATATATGGGGGGGGTCAGTGCGGTGTGTGTATATATATATGGGGGGGTCAGTGCGGTGTGTGTATGTGTATATATATGGGGGGGTCAGTGCGGTGTGTGTGTATATATATGGGGGGGTCAGTGCGGTGTGTGTGTGTGTATATATATATGGGGGGGTCAGTGCGGTGTGTGTGTGTGTATATATATATGGGGGGGGTCAGTGCGGTGTGTGTGTGTGTATATATATGGGGGGGTCAGTGCGGTGTGTGTGTATATATATATATGGGGGGGTCAGTGCGGTGTGTGTGTATATATATATATGGGGGGGTCAGTGCGGTGTGTGTGTGTATATATATATGGGGGGGTCAGTGCGGTGTGTGTGTGTATATATATATATGGGGGGGTCAGTGCGGTGTGTGTGTGTATATATATATGGGGGGGTCAGTGCGGTGTGTGTGTATATATATATGGGGGGGTCAGTGCGGTGTGTGTGTGTATATATATATGGGGGGGTCAGTGCGGTGTGTGTGTGTGTATATATATATGGGGGGGTCAGTGCGGTGTGTGTGTGTGTATATATATATGGGGGGGTCAGTGCGGTGTGTGTGTGTATATATATATATGGGGGGGTCAGTGCGGTGTGTGTGTGTATATATATATGGGGGGGTCAGTGCGGTGTGTGTGTGTATATATATATATGGGG